>NW_027526409.1:0-600000 GCF_048455015.1 Haemaphysalis longicornis | reverse complement strand
GAGATACTCTGACACAAGTCCGGGAACGATTCTGGATTCTGAATGCGAGGCAGTCGGTGAAGAAGGCAATACGACGGTGTGTCGTCTGTCAACGCCTCCAAGCTAAACCAGTCGAGCAAGTGTCACCTTCGCTGCCCAAAGACCGCTTTAAGCAAGCCTCTTCATTTCTGGTGACCGGAGTCGACTTTGCGGGACCCCTGTACATCAAATCGCATTGCCAGAAGCGCTCCTATGTCGCCCGTTTTACGTGCGCAGCAACAAGGGCTGTTTACGTGGAATTAGTGGCAGACATGACGACGGAAAGTTTCGTGTGCGCCCTGCGGAGGTTCATATCCAGACGTGGTCTCTGTCAAACTGTGTATAGTGATAATGCACGAACACTTGTCAAGACCTCCAAGGAACTTCAGAAGCTTTGGAGAACGATTAGAAACCCCGACGTGCTTGCCTTCTTCTCATCCTCGGCGATTGAATGGAAATTCATATGCCCGAGCGCTCCCTGGTGGGGTGGGTTTTACGAGAGGCTCGTACGGTCTGTAAAAACCTGTTTAAAGAAGATGCTTGGACGGTGGCTTGTAAACGAGACAGAGTTGTCCACGCTACTAACAGAAGTGGAGGCCGTCGTGAATTCGCGGCCTTTAACTTACGTTTTCAATGACGTTGAGGAACCATATCCTCTGTCTCCAGCAGACTTTCTCGTCGGAAGGCGACTGACAGCATTACCACCGTACGATCCAACAATCAACACCGACTCGACCACCGATCAACTAAAGAATCTTTGGCGCAAAAGAGAAGATTTACAAGCCTTCGGGTCACGTTGGTTCAAAGAGTACCTTAATGAGCTTCGGAATTTCTCATCCAACAAAGCTAAAAGGACAGATTTATTGAAGAAGGACCGTATTGTTCTACTAGGTGAACGACAGCGTCCAAGACAACTGTGGACTTTGGCGCGAATCGAAGAGTTGATCGCCGGACGAGATGGCATTGTCAGATCCTGCTATCTCCGTTTGCCCTGCGGCACTGCCGTCAAGCGCCCCGTACAGCTACTCCACCCTTTGGAAGCCACCTAGCGTCATCTGTCGGCGGGGGAGACTGTTGTGACTTCCTCGTCTTCACCCCGTCTAGCAGACGACGCTGATCATCATCATTTTCATCATGCTCTTCACGAGCTGCCGCATGCTGTCGTGGGTGCGTTGGCTCGCGCCACTTCTTCTTCTAGTTTCCATTAAAGCGTCATCGTATCACGACGTGTCGCTCCCCTTCCTGAGCATCGCGCAACAGCTGGCGGACCCAGAGGTCCAACATGTGGCAATGTCATCGGGTAACACGTTCCACAGTGTTACAGCGTTAAGGAAAAAGGATGAGCTAAATGTTGATGTACTGCCGGTAATGGGGGCTATTGGACGACTGTTATTTAAACGCGATGAAATTTTGCAGGGTGGTCTCAAAAAAGAGTGCCTAGATTGTGGCCAGTGAAAGCATTTGTGGATGAGGCTTAAGCGGGAAATGACGCGGCGCGAGTGAAGAGTCGGGAGGGAGAGTTATAGCTTGAGCGCGGTGACACTGATATGATAAGGTGACAAAACGTGCGGCGCGGTTTTGAATGGCTTCAATCTGGAGGGTTTGATATGTTTGTGATAGATGCCAGATGGCTGAGGCGTATTCCAGTTTCGGTCACACGGGGGTAAGGTAAGCAAGTTTTTTTATTTCAGGAGAAGCAAGTTTTAGATTGCGTCGAAGGTATCCGAGCGTGAGAGAGGCTTCGGAGCAAATAGTATCGATTTGCGTCGCCCAAGTTAAGGATGATGTCAAAAGCAGGCAGGGGTATTTGTATGAAGTGACTGGGCTGATCGGAACAGAGTTGATATGATAGGTGCGCTGAGTTGCGTCATGTTTTTGTGTGAATGACAGTAATTTACACTTTGTTAAGTTGAATGGCATGCGCCATTTGTTACACCAGAGGGAGATGTTGTCTAAGATCGTTTTCAGGGTGTTCTGATCGTTTTTGGCAGCAATTTGTCTGTACAAAACGCAAACGTAAGCCAAAATTCGAAGTTTTGGTGTGATGTTTGAGGGCAAGACAATTATTTAAATTAGAAAAAGAAAAGGCGATAGACTTGCCCCCTTCCGGACACTGAATGTACGTTGGTTAGATCGGACTTCCGATGATTAGCAGAGGTAAATTGCGTGCGTAGCTTCAGAAAGTGTTCGATCCATGAGGGTAAGGTAAAAGGAATCTTTAAGGTAGATAGTTTAGCACGTAAATAGTTATGGCTAACACGGTCGAAGGCTTTTGAGAAGTCTAAAAAGACAACGTCTACTTGAAGGTTATTTTCCATTTGTTGTAGTAGGACGTGGGTGAATTCTGCAAGCTGTGTTTGACATGAGTAGTGTTTGCGAAAGTCATGCTGGTGTGGGTAAAAATAATTACCAGATTACAGGTGAGCCATTACATTAGAAGTTAAGGTGTGTTCAAGTAGCTTGGAAGGAATGCTCGTTAGGGAAATAGAGTGGTAGTTGCTTGCGAGTGAGCGGTTACCAGCTTTGAAGACACGCACAATCTCGGCAATCTTCCAGTCTTCTGGTACAACGACTGATTGTAATGACTGTGTGAATAATAAATAGAGGATTCGGCTTGAGAAGTATGCGGTGTTTTTTAACAGTTTGTTATCAATCTTGTCCCAGCCTGCCGACTATGATAGCTTCAGATTACGAATTAAGTGGGTTATTCAGTCAGGGCTGATCCGTATATCTTGGAAGGTGTCGCATGAATGTGGTTCTGGTTGTGGGATGGTTTCGAAGCTAGAGAAAAACACGGAAGTAAAATAATTGTTCAGCACGGTTGCACATTGGTTGCTATGTATGGGTTCACCATCAGCACTGGTTATTGGGAGTTAACACCTAGACTTGGGTGATAGAATGCGCTAAAAATTGTTAGGATTTCTTTTAAAAATTGATAAGAGATCAGAAGAAAAAAATTGTTTTTTGCTTTGGTAAGTGCTTTGATGTGCTGTTTGGCGCACGTGTGGTATTTTTCCCATGTGGCCGGGCTGCTTTTTTGATTCTCTAGTCAGTAGAGACGTTTTTGTTTTGGTTTAGAAGGGATTTCAGGTGCCTACGGAAACACTGATTGTTCGAGTCGCAGGTTACGGTTAGCATTGGTATGAATGTGTTCTGCAATTCAAGAAGTTTGTTTTTATACAACTCCCAAATAGCGTTCACGAAGCGGGCTAAATGTCAGTTACAAAAGTAGCCGTAAAAACTAGCAAGCTCATCAGTATTGGAATCATAGTTCCCATTTTTATAATCTGTTATTACTTTTTTTGCTTGCTTGGAGTTTCTTTGCTAATGGCAGTGCTCTGCTAATATGGAAAAAATCGTGGCCACTCAAACTGGCAATGATGTCACGTTTGTAACTTCGACGGGGCGCGTTATTAACAGCACATCTAGCGTAAGATTACCTCTAGTCGTACAGGTTATTACTTGTCGAAGGTTGAAATGGAGTGATAGGTTGACAAAAAGCTAAGTTGCGTTCGAACGGAATCTGTTCGGCACGGAGAGCTGGGGCCAATTATAGTGAGGGAAATTAAAGTATCCAAAAAGGAAGACAGGAGCATCGCGATACGGCTTGAAGATAGCGGTTAGGGAGCGGCTGAGCAGGACGCAAAATGTCGGTTCACTGTCAGGTAGTCTGTAGGATACGCCGTTAATGGTTTTTACTCAGTGGGAATGAATTTGTACGCAGGTTAGTTCGATTGTGTCGGCGTGACATACAAGTGACGAGTCCATCGTGTTTTTTCAGCAATCAGAATGCCTTCCCCTCTACGACCGATTCGGTCGCGGCGATGCCGAGTGAAGTTTAGATTAAGTGGAAAGATTTCGCTCAAGAATGTCACCATGAAGGCACGTTTCGGTTAGAATGACTATGCCTGCATTAGCGTCACATATGAAACTGTCTATGTGGTTGCGCTTTAGTATTAGGCTGCGTATAATAGGGAATGCAATGCTAAAGTTCAAGTATGAAAAATGCCGAGGGGTGTCAGTATGGTTAGGGCAGGTCATATCACGTTATTTACTGTTTCCCTTCAGATTAGAGGCTAAATCGTCAATGTCTGTTAAATTTTCAAGTGGTCTAGTACATTCTAGGACAGAGTCGGAGGCGGCATCGTAATAATAGCATTTTTGCCAACATGCAGCCTATCGAGATTAAGTTTAAATGCACATTGCGCAGGCGTGATGAATTTGAGAAGCTTTGAGCGAGCAAGACAGGTGGCAGTGGCGAAGTCCTCTCTTATCGCAAAGTTTGTGTTTTTTTACTGTGGGGCAGCAAGACTGTATTTCCTCTTTGGTATTAAGGTTCATAAATGTAACTATTATGGGCCGCTTTTTTTCAGGGGAAGGTGTTCCGATGCGATGCGTTCACTCGATACTGTTGGGAAACATTTAAAAGGACAGTTTTTTCTTTGCAGAACGCCAAAACTTTATCTTGCGAGTCTTTCCACGTTTCCTTGTCATTATCGCCTATTCCAAGGAAAAGTAGATTGTTTCTGCGCAGTCGGTTGCACACATTAACACTTTCAGCCTTGAGAACTGCAATGTCTTTTTTTATATTGCCTTATTCTACAGTGACGGGTGGGGTGTCAGAAGGTTCGTGATAGGCCTCTAGCTTAGACACCCTGCAGGACAGCGTCGATAATATACCTTCCTGCGTTTCATGGGCTTCCTTTGGTTTTTGGAATTCTTCGCGGGTGGCAGTCTGTTGATACTGAAGCTGTTTAATGGCGTTTAGAATTGGTGTGATTTTCTTAGTGGGGCCAGGGTTTAGCTCTACGTATCCTCTAAGTAGCAACAGTAGTGGCTCAGTAAGCATTCCGCGAGCATGCGATAACAGGCACAGTTGATACACAGGGAGTGCAGGGCAATGGGGCACGACACCGCAATAACATAGCGATTACTAGAGCGATATTGTTTAGTAAGGTTGACTTAACTAACCTGGAATGTTAGAAGGGTGAACATGGTGTGACTGACGGTGTCGTGCCCGAGTTGTGGTTGTTGTCACACAGATTCTCTACGCCGCGCTCAGGCGACGTGACTTCTGACGTTGTTGACGATGGTTGCTGCCAGGCGAACGTTCCAGTGCGAGCAAGATATGTGGGTTATGGGTGCTGCGCTTCGATGAGGCAAGGCCTTTCGATGTCGCAGAGTTGAGTCAGCGGCTGTGGATCCAGGGACGGGCAAGTACTGACGGAGAGTCAGCATGGCAGCACCTGGAATGTTATAAGGGTGAACATGGTACGACTGACGATGTCGTGCCCCGCTAAAGAAGGGCGAAGCGGATGCCTCCGTAAGTTTTGCTGCTCCTTGGTGGCTTCTGCTTTTCACTCGGGACAGATAATAGAGACAGGCTTTTTACAATTCTGCAGTTTCAGTGAACTAGGAAAGCGTGATTTTATAGAGTGCTTGTATATGCGTCTTCATGGACCATTTGCACAGCCTTGTCCTTGCACAAAGCGACAGAAATTCAGCGATATGGAGGACTTGACGGCAGAGTTTTTGTAGTGGCGAGCTCCCTTGGAAATGCGTGTTTCAGCGAGTACGGTTCCAAACACTAATTGTGACAACGTCAGAACGTTGGGCGACATTACTCTTCCTGACCGCATTCACAGTGTTCTGGTCAAATGGCCTAAGTCCGCCATCGAATCAAAAAAGACGGCGCCCGATCTGCTCAGCTTGGTGAGGAAAGCGTGTGTACTGGCTCCTGCAGCAGAAGCTGACAGGTGAGTGCCCGAGGGAGTAGGGCTTCTCGTGAAGTGCAAACGAACGAAAGTGATGTACCACTTGGCAGACGGAGATGTCTTTGAAAACCAATGCGCTATCTCGAGTGCCCTGAACATGAAATTTTTATTAATAAAGAAAAGCCTGCCAAAATGAAAAGTTTAACAAGCGATTTCCTCAGCCTTCACATTCCGAGTCAATGCTTCCCTGAAGAGGAAAGAGAAGAGGCGAAAAAGTCGTGTAAATGGTTGAAGCATGACGGTTTCGTTATATCTATGAAAAAAAAAGCAATCAGTTGTGTCTCGGCATCCTTTTCAATGTGAAAACTAATAAAGTAGACATTCGGGTAAGCGTAATTGTGTTTGAAATTGTTACATGGCAAAAAGTGCTTAGTGTTGTTCTCGCAGAAACTTTTATACTTGTCAAGAGTCGAAGATGGATCCTTTGTGCGGAAATCCAATATTTCCATTTAGTTTAAAAAAAACTGCGATGAAAAAAGCTCTGTGGCAGCCTCATTCCACACACGATTTGTTTTACTTGTTACCACATCGTGTACGTCTGATTTGTATCAAAGAGTGCATCGACAGGCACGGTTCTATTGTGTAGCAGAGGTGTCTAAGTAGAAGGATCTTTAAACTTCAAACGGTGTACCTAAACTCTACAATCACAATTTCGGATGATAAGATAAATATAGAGAAAGCATAAAGCCAATTACTATAGAAATCATTGAGGCTACAAAAATAAGAGCTACAAATAAAAAGTGTTTTATTAAGCCCTCGTTATCGGTATATCAAAAAGAGATTCATTTTCTTGCCTACAGCTAGTTGTGTCCGCGTTTGTGGCACCTGACGATAGCACAGTGCGACGACTGTATGGGATATTTGTAGCAACACTTTCTCCTACTTGTTTGTATTTTTGACTGTCAACGTATATATGGGACATCCTGAAAATTAAACATCACTTTTAAGTCAGCGCTGTGATTGTCATTTTTTCTTCATCTTGTTCATCGTCAGTTTCGAGCTGTTCCCCTCGTTTTAGGCATTCTTTTGTCGATTCATGTATTGAGAAAGAATGATTGAGCGCTGTGGGGTAGTTCCTATTCCAACCTTCCGATGTTAACAAATTTGAAGAGAGACTGTAGGACATTTCTTCGGATTACTCATGTTTGGGAAAAGTGTACTGAGAAAAGCGACGTAGCTAGCGTTTTATTGAGCGTCGTAAGGCTCTTGTTCCGTAGATCCACACCGTCTAGGACGTCTCTTTACAAAAGTTTTATAGCGGGAGCAAAATGTGGCGCTTGTGCCAAAATGTCTGTCTGCTTCCGTGTGTCAACAGAACGGGTGGCAGAAGAAAACAAAACAAAAATTACGAGGTCACAACCCGTGAAAACGGCACCTTCGAGAGTGGAGAGGAAACCTGACGCGTTGGCAAAGAGGCTAAGGCGTTGGGAGCAAGCTCAGCATGCGGGAGCGCTTGCTCCTTCGAAGAAGTGGGCCAGCGATGGATACTCACCTCAATTTGGAGCCCACGTACAGAGCGTCTAAAGTGACTTCGTTGGAACGCCTCGATTCTGTCATTGGCTGCGCAACGATTATTATCTGCTTCATTGTTGACACGTAAAGAGCTCTATACTACGAATGCCCGGCCTAGACAGTATACCTTTCTGACCGCCACAAGGGCATTAAAGGGCGGCACGGTATCTCTCGCCGTGCTTTAATTATTGCAGCAGAAAACCTGTGATAAAACTCTAGGTAAGTATCCTTATCAGCAATGAACCCTGGCGCAGTGATTCGAAATTTAAAAGCGACATTTCGCTGAGCCCATCTGCATCATACTGGTGGTGTGGTGAGGCATAATATCTCAGAATATTGTTTATAGGGCTCGGCCGCTGCCGAAAATGGTGGTTGCTTTCCAGTTCTTATGCACATTACATAATACATACCCTAAACAACTGCGACCGCATGGGCTCCTTAAGAAAAGAACCCAGTTTTGTAACCTGTTTTCCAAGATACACATTTTTAAAATGTGCAAAAGATTTTTATGACAGCTTTCGTTTAATGTGCACGTGCTACGTTTATTATTTCTTTAACAAAAATGGCTGCACAAGTGCATTTCATTCTGCTTCTATTATAAAAATTTCTAACGTCACAAAAGGCACAGCGCAATTGCAAATAAGTTCAAGTAAGTATAGGAGTACGGAAACTATACTACTTCGCCGGTACGCATCGCCCTACTATAGTTATTAGAACTTGTTCAGGAGTTACACCGGAGAAACCTATTCAGTCTTGGGAAGTAATCCCCTAATCTGCCTTGCCAGAGCATTTCCACATTTCCACATTTAAATACAAAATATGATGCATGCCTTAGCCGCAGCGGGCCATGCTTCACATCCAACACAAAGGCATGGAAAAGCGAGGCATGCAAAACAAACCTGTACGTGCCCGGGAACAAAAACTCGTGTGGTCTGTCAAGCCTAGTAACCGATGTAATTGTGATTCAGAAAGAGGAAAAGCGCGTATCTATTGCTAGGAAATGCCTTGGAGCGTTGGAAACGCACAAAATGGTGCGCTGCTAAACTAACCGATGGTCGCCCAGCAGCAAAGATTGGTTCTGTTTTAAAGCGAAGCTTTTTATTTCAACTCCCAAAGGATTCTGTCACGACCGCTGGTGTCAACAGAAAACTCCTGTGAAGAAATGAAAGACGTGTCTGGCATCTTTGAAAACTGCCCTTGAGGTTACTAAGGACACACTTGAAAGGAACACAGACGGACGACGTGGACAGTACGAGCGCATCATGCTCGTGCTGTCCACGTCGTTCGTTTGTGTTCCTTTCAAGTGTGTCCTTAGTAACCTCAAGCGCAGTTTTCAAACATGCAGAACCAACTAGCCCACTTCATCACCTTACTGACGTATATCTGGCATCTCCAGGAATCGAATCTGAAACGAATAGAGCAGCGGCGCGAGACCACGTTTTCTCTATTTCCATCGTTTCTCTCGTTTCGCTTCTTTCTCTTGTCTCTGCGAGACCTCGCTCTCGCCGCGCTGTCACTCTCGGGAGAGCGCGCCACGCACAATGCAACGTAAGAGCGTCACGCTACCTCTTGCACCACTTTGCGCTCCACTCAAGGCACGTGTAGGGGCCGTATCCGCACCTTGTGCATGCGCTAGGAATTATAAAAATGAAAGGATGCTCACGCCAACAATTGGCATCGAACTTGCCCTCGTATCTGCTGCCGACCTCATCGCCGCCGTCGGCGGTGGCTGAGACGGAGGAAAAGCGAGGTCAACACCGGGTTTGAGTTTTTTTTCATTGCATAAAAAATTCCCGTTTGTGTGCTCCCCCAATAAAACTCGACAGACCACCGTTCATGAACCATTCATTGATTTAGCGTTAGAAAGAATGTCTCTTTGAAGTAATAAAGGGTATTTTTAACTGCATTTCACTTGTCTCTAATTTCACTCTTTTTAGAGTCGCGTTTAGATTTTCAAGCGACGTCGCATGCGTAACTGTGGGTGTCGAGTACAGCTTTGATTTCCAACCACCTTCACGGGGTGGATTGGTGTGTATTTTTTACCAGCTGAAATCTTGTCAGTGGAGTGTGTTGCCGTGGTCAACTTTCGTTCGCCTGTGTTGTATGCCTAATTTATGCGAAGAGTGGTGCAGTCAATAGTTGTAGCAGTACAGCCGTTGTAAAACGCAATGCCATCATCTAATCATTCTGCGGAAAGACCAGCGAGGACATGGTAAAAATCGCAGTAGACGGGAACAGAAGAAAAGACAGTGACACGGGACGAGCGCTAACTGCCTTTTCTTGTGTACTCGTCCAGTGCGCGTTTTACTATGTCGAAGACGTATCACCAATTAGCCCAAATTTCTGCGTGGACCGGCGAGGATAATGGAATACCGCAACTATGGGCGATCTCTCTGCTCTCCACACTATGTGTAGACTACATGCATGTGTGTGCGTGCATACTCTGTGTTTGCATGCTCTGCGGGTATGCTACACACATTGTGCGAAGCGTTAAGGATTTTGGGAAATTGCAAAAGCGCTTCCACTGTTAACAGAGCCTTAACTATGCTAAATCATGAATAGCCAAACACTGCCAAAATACAGCTCAAAACTTTGACTCTCATCTAAAATTATTTGTCGGAAGAAAGCTTGCAAGGATGCGTCCCAACCTTTCATGCCCCCCAGCCACGTTCCTCATCGATCCTCCTGATGGGCTCGATAAAACGATGTTAACACAGGCAACTAGAACGGACGTCATTGGCAGTGTAGGCCTAGCACCCGTATGCAGCTATGATTGGGTGCAGCGATACCTGGAGTGTGAAATGTGGTGTTCTGGCATGTTCGTCCACAGCGATGGTACAGCGGCAGAGGACAGCAGAAGATGAGAATGCAGCAGGCGCCAATGAAACACTGCTGTTGTGTGTTATAGTATCAAACCGTCGTCCTAGTCATGTTATATCAGCTCACTTTCAGCACTTGCAAAGCATGAGAAGTCCTACCAGGACGAGGTTGCGCTGTTTTTGTTTACACCTTAAGTGTTAAACGAAGAATATGTCCTTAAATTGCTTATGCATTACAATATTGAAGACTCGCCACAGGTACGGCAGGGCACTGCGTCAAACGTCATGGTTTTCTTCCCCTGCTATGCCACATTAGGGCAACCCACTTTCGATTGCAACTTTACTTCCCAATGAAACCGTGGCGGTAAACAGTCATTTTCAGATGTTCTGACTAAAGGCGGCCTAAAGTGAATTTTTTTTTTTACTGAGCCCAAATGTTTGCCATTGTTTGTTGTTTGTTGGTAATAGCTTCCTCTCTATCACAGAGCCAAAATTAGTTTTGTTACTTTTTTCAACATAACTTTATATTAGGAATACCATTTTTGTGATGTGCAGCCTACCGTATTTTGAGTCACCAAAAGTTTAAAAAGTAAAGTTGCTTTCGCACATAAATGAAGAATCGCCATCATGAAAATTTTTGTGATGGCGTGCCTGATTAGTTATCTCGCATGCCTTGCGCTCTCTTTCAATTGAAGGGGCATCGTCAGCGAATATACTTATTTTGTAGGCTTGCGGGGGGAATCCTAAGTAAGCATTTCTACCCTTAGTTTTCTCTAGCTGCAACATAAAGCATGCTTTGTGTAGTCAATTCCATTTCTCAGCTGTGTATTTTGGCCACGGTTTATGAGCGTAGGTGTTAACGTTCGTGATTAGATCGATAGTCTACTTCGCAGGCAGGACGCCAAACATGGCTTTTATGTTGTTGATTCTCGATTGCGGGGGAAAGCGCGTGCACGGTCACTTGGAAGAAGGGAAGAAAGAAGTGCGCGGTTGTGTGCGCACGCTCGTGCTTAATCGGAAGAAATAAAAGTTGAAGGTGTTCCGACGGTAGCGCGGCGTCGGGTCTTCTCGAGTTAATATATGTCATTAGCGGGTGAAAACGACCCCACCGTTGGATAATTATTTATATTCAGCAGGAAATTCTGAGCCAAAAGTGCGCTGCGCCATATTAAAAATAAAACACTTGCTTGTAGCTGCCCATAGTCTGCTAACCAGAGCGGGTAACCATTTGTTCTTTTCGATAAAACCGGACACCATAATTGTTTACACAACAATGATCTCACATTGACGACGCTCTTTATCACAAGGAAAGGTTAACAAAGCGTAATCATTCTGTAGTGTAAACTGGACTGCCAGGAACCTTTTAGAGTCTGCTGATTTGGCTATGTCAAGATGGTGTATTTTAAGTTTCTTTTTAAGCGAACAATAACCCAAGTTTTCTTACTAAGTATGCTCTACTGAAGAAGCAATAAAGCTCTTTCTTGGTTGTGATTGTTGTTCGCTCCACAAAGCTGCAATCTGTCTTGGACTGTTGCGGGGGTAAACAAGATGGGTATTTGAAGAATATTACTCGTGCTCTGGCCAAATCCTTCGTCGGTGCCATGAGGTAACACAAATGTTACTTTATTAGGCCAACAGCCGTTGTTTTGTCTGTGTTTATGGTCGTATAGGGTTTAGAAGTAGGCTTTTTTTTCTCCAGACCCCAGTTGTATATTGTAGCTAATGTGGTGAATGCTTGCTTTGGGTGTAGCCTCCTTCCACGTACAGTATGAAATAAAAATGCTGTTCACACATAGCTGATGCGGAGAACGTACCTTACAAGGAGGGTATGGCGGAACTTGGGATGCATCATGCGTGTCTGATATTTCCCCAACTGGACGCCTGTGATTCAAATACTTCTCATAATATCCAGCGCAAGTAAGACACGTTACAAGAAGAGAGAGGCTGACATTGCACCTGTGTCGTTCAATTTTTTCTTTTCTCGTCTCTTCTTTGCACCGGTCACGATAAGCATTTCTCATTCCAGCTAATTTGCTAACCTACGAAGGTATAACACATAAATTGAGAAATCAACGTTGGCAATATTGTTAAGCTACCTACTGAGTGTCCGAAAGATCTAGTGGCCTGTTGAAGTGAAGGAAAAGGAACAGAGGTGTGGGGGTATTTGCGGACAGTCTGGGTAAGGTTGAAAAAGAAGTGGATGGTGTTTGGTACATGCAGTTGCGAACAAGTGTTTGTCTGTACTAGCAGTGCTACTTTTGAGGCCTTCTTTAAAAGCACATTTATGCACGCGAATTCCGTCGTGTTGGAGTTTTGAAATAGGAGGTGGTGCAATATGACGAATTTGATGGGCGCCTGACTGAGTTGCTGCAAAATGGCCTCGCGAATTCCGCTTTGCCTACACGATAAGCAGTGTAGCATATAAATTACCTGCGTCCCCATCTGCATTAAGTTCGATAAAGTGACGTTTGTTTTGGGATTACTCCATATGAGTGGACCCTGAATCTTGATGTTAGACAGTTCCGAAATTTTCTTGCCAAATGTGGTGATGTGCAGTCGTATTGGTTATTGGTGTTCCAGGCATTCCTGACAGCCAAACAATCGGTGATAACAAAGTGGTCGTTGTGTAGCCACTTACCGTTGCCCAAATGGATGGGATGCCCTGTGTGAAGAAAAAAACACCGCGGCATACACAAAAAAATACACCTACAGATTACTAACTCAGCTTGAGATGCAGCTTCCGCGAGCTGTTGTTCATTGCTTTGAAGTTTTTCGGAGCGAAGCACTAATCGTCTGCCATAAAAGCTTTCATAGTAGATTTTAAGTGTGAAAGTAACTTGGAAGCGTTTCGTCGTCTATACAAGGTGGCAAGGTATTTCAAGACTGTAGGGTGAGGTAAAAGGGCAAAAGCAAACCTGAAAACGTGATTTAGTGCTACGAGTTCTATTCAAGAACACACGGTATTTTTTTCAGTTTCACTGGATCTTTGTTGCGCTAGCCTTTTCAGCGCTTGCCGTCCCACAACAGCCAACGCAGTATCCGGAACGCAATGTACCAGGGTTATCTACTGCTGCTAACAGAATATTGCCTGACCAGTAAAGCTGCCCTATACAGGCGCAATGGACACTATGTTTGGTTTCAGTATTTACGGAAAAACCACAATAAAGTTTTGGAAGTAATGCACGTTTCACTCCCTTTGAATGTATATTACGGGTGCACAATTGGAGCTTAGAGTGGGCGGTTACTTCTGCTTCATCTCTTTACAAGATACAGCTTAGTAAAGCTAACGCACGCGGAGTTCTTTCCGTTTGCACTGGGGTATAATTTCATACATACCTGCTCCCCTCCGGAAACTGGTTCAGCAGTCGTGAACACTGTCGGGACAGTTACGGTACCAGATTTGTTTGAGCTGAATACACAGAAATTGTTTTACTGACAAGGTCTCGATTCCGCATGTCGCCAGTAACAAAACAGTAAAAAACTGGTTTTTCTGCATTGGGCTTCTATGCGGCTTTGTGTGACGAAAGGTAAACCACCTGAATGCATTGTTCCTTCTATTTGGCAGCTGCACAATGGAGAGAAAGATGGTCGTTGCTCGTCTATTCTATTTGCAACAATAGGGAGCACCAATACAATGCAACCAACGTAAGTACAAAACAAAATTAGGTATAGTATGTGCTTTTGCGGCAACGAGCGCAACAGTAAACTGCGATTGTGAAGCATGTTAACAATGTTTGCTGCCAATTACGTGCTTCTTGCGGCATCCTTCGCCAAACCACTGGAGTTATGTGAAAACACATGTGAAGACAGAGCGTTCGTTCCTTAAGCAATGTGCAAGGCGAAAGGCTGCCGTTGCTCGGGGCGTAGTTGGAAATATTGGGGCAGCAACAGCTCGACTTCGAATTACCGGTCTTTTTTATTCCTTAACTTCTGACAAACTTTGCTGAACTAACCACACAGTTGAAAATGTTGATCAAGTGGTCTTCATTCATGTTTTAATTTAAGATGTGTAAAAACACAAATGGCAAATGAACACAGGTCTTCCGAAAAACACATGATCACGCTGCTACCCTAGAATCCCAGCCGGCACCTCTAGAGCAAGAACATCAGCAAGAAAGGTCCCACTTTGATCGCACCCTTCGGCGAGAAATAACGCGTGTCGCACAAGCTATCCAACAATTACGCACATGGATCAATAGCATCCGTCCGCGAATCTCCTACCTGGAATTGTAAAGTGGTCAAGCCCACCCGAAACAAAAGACATCATCAGAACAAAACACTTCTCTGAATGCCTCGCTCCTCCCGGTCTACAAATCCACAAAATATTGCCCACAAGTCCAAGGAACTCACTATTTGACAAGTTAAAAACAGATTCATTAGTAATAGGAACCAAATTTATTTCACTAGTTACAGTTACACGACCGAGATATTATGGAAATTCAGCAAGGAGAAGCGACCACATTTAGCTGAGTCGTTACAACAATAACTTTATTACAGGCAAGTACCACACAGCAATCTTCAAGAATGACCATACCATGGCGCAGCTTCATTTTTCTTTCTCATTGGAATACAAATTTATTGCGCTCATGCTGAAAACGCCCAAGGAAGCCTGTTAATTTTGAATATCTGCAGTACCCACAAGTATCCCCCACCTGTCTGTATCGCATCATACAACTGCTAAACAGCAATCTAGGGGACACAAACTCTATTTAGGTGACTTCAATGCTTCACATGTAGCCGTCGGCTACTATGCATCCGCCGCAAAGGGAGATGACATGCACACCCTCCCACCATGGTATCAGCTAAATCACTGGAACGAACGAACTGCGCCAAGGAGAGTCGAGAACACGGGCTCGAGGGTCTCGACGCTTTACTTGAAGTTTTATTTTAGCATAAGAAACTAGGAATGGCTCCATCTGGATGAAACCGTACGCAGCGACCACAGCATTGGAACCTATTCTTGTTCATTACGTAACCTCGCCATGCGTTGGACAAATTAGGATTACTAACTGTAAAGCTATCCTCGAGGACACCCAAACAACCATCATAATACCGCAGGGAAATGATCAGTAGAAATTGCCCAAGCTGCTTCTATACAGAACAAAAACATTTCAAATTGTCAGCGATAACCCTGTCACTGATCTGCAACTACTACACCTATGGGGGATCAAAGAAGCTTCAGCGAACGACTGAAAAAAAAGGCATGTCCTGAAACTTCGGATAACCCAAAGAACTGCGGAGGCTTCAGAATGTGCACAACATCTCCGCAGACAGAAGTAGAATTAGTTATACGATAAAAAAAAGGTAGGCTGAGCAATAGCCAATTTTAGCAAATTCTAAAAAACCTTTTCAGCAATACAGGAACATAGGCAACCATTACCTATAAGTTACACCGTCTCATTCACCAAGAAAAAAACCAAGAGATCTTGCGAACCGTTCCATAGGTTCTACCTCTCAATCGCTTGCCTGTTACCCGCTTATGGTACTAACCCGAACCGAGTCTTTCAGACCCCTTTACGGTAGCGACACGCATCGCGGCAAGTGACAACCCGACAGAAAAAACGTCAGGCCACGACAAAAGCAAAAATACTCTTAGAAACCTGGACAGTGATGTAATGAAATGTTTACTGTAATACATCAATAAAGAATGCGAAAATGGTCAAGTACCCGTCGTCTCAAAAAACACCGGCATCACCTTAATCCGAAAAACTAAACGTTATTGTGACGCCCTACAGTTTGAATTGCTAAACGACCTGTATGATTCTATGAGTAACTCTCGCTACACCGATGCCATTTTCATTGACTTTTCTAAAGCATTTGATTGCGTGCAGTACCAACAGTTAATGGCTAAAGTTTTCAATCTGCATCTAGACGATAAAACTACCTCGTGGGTCAAGGGCTTTCTTAGTAACAGGGCCCAGTCTGTCAAAATTAACAGTGTTTTCTTTAGTCCCAGTCCCGTCAAGTCTGGAGTACCTCAGGGTTCCGTGCTCGGCCTTTTATTGTTCCTAGTCTACAATAATGATATCGGGTCTAACATTAACTCTTCACTGCGTCTGTTTGACGACGACGTCGTCATATAGAAGGACATAACTAAACCAAACGACATAACCATCTTGCAGTCCCACATAACAAAATTATTGGAATGGTGCCGTATATGGCAAATAGAAATTAATGATAACAAACCTAAGCCCGTGCGTTTCTCATCCGTTGCATATCCTTTGCCTAACGTTTATGCCATTAACAATATTGTAATACAAACGGTTCCATCCATAAAGTATTTAGGCATTCTTTTTCATTTCGATTTATCTTAGACTAGCCATGTCGAACACATAACTGGAAAAGCATTAAGAAAGCTCGGCCTTAGACGCCGTTTGAAACTCACGAACAAAGACACCGAACTTCACGCGCCCGCACACAATAGTCCTTACCGAAATGCTTGAATCGGGTCAAAACAGAGCCGCACGGTTTATCTTGTCATGCTATTCCCGTTATAAAAGTGTGTCATCCATTAAGCAAAGTTTAGATCTCTCCCCACTTGCCATGCGCAGAACTTTTTTCCGCGTATCCTTCTTCCACAGGTTATACCATAATGATTCGCGATTTCATCAAACTTTCATTCACCGTGTTTCGTACGCTTCCATGCATATCGACCATGATCATTAGGTAGAACCACTATTTTCTCGAGCAAAGAAACACCAATCTTCCCCTTTTTCTTTGTCGATAAATGAGTGGAATTCACTGCCTGCTAGAATTGTCGCACACACTCAGCATCCAAGTTTCCAATTTGCGTTACTTGCTTTCCTTGAAACCGATAACCAATCTTATTCATTGTAACCTTTTGCTTGTGAAAAAACGATAAGTACTGCTTTCCCAATGTGTTTGCTCTGTGAATGTTTGTTGCGGTTTTTCTGTGTTTTTTTTTTAAGTCTGCCTGATTATTTTTTGATACCCTGCATATTTGAAACAATCTTTGTTATTAGTGCTTTATGTCACCCCCCATATGTAATGCCCTTTTGGACCCTTAAGGTAAATAAATAATAAATAAATAAACAAACAAACAAACAAATAAATAAATAAATAAATAAATAAATAAATAAATAAATAAATAAAAATAAACTGAAGAGCACTAAATTTTGCAAGCCCATGTCTCATCTCTCTGACTTCACGCATTGGCAAGCTGTATTGGGACCGATAGGCTTTCCCCTTACCTCAAAGACAAGGATCACTAGCCATACACCTTATATGGCTTTCTCTCGAACGTGTCTACCCAAGAAACACTCCTACGTATCCACGAAGGTATCCTAGACAATCTAAGCAACCAGCACAAATGTGCGCTTGGATTTTGTTGTCAAATTTTGACTTCTTCATATCCAATTTGACTGACTATCCCATATTAGAAGATCTATAGTCAACCCACTGTAGCGAGCAGACACAAAACTTCCTGAATTTTTTTTAAAGGACTGCACTGCTGCAATCTGAATCGGAAACCTCAGGACAAAAAACCTCTACCAAAAAAAACGCTCGATGGCTCCGTCGTATCAAAACTGCTTTTTACCGCCACGAGAGTCACCGCTGCACACTTAAACACTATCGGACAAATCAGTCCCACCTTCTAAGCCGATGACATCACAATATCTACAGCCAGGGGCTTTCCCTGCACACAGCAACACTTCCTGAAAGAAGGAATTGAAACCATAGAACAGCACCATCGCGGACGTGGCGTCTAAAGTTCCGCAGATGAATTTGAGTTGATCCTCAAAAAACCAACTGGGGGACAACCCACAGCGCCAACACCCGAAATAGAACTTCAGAAAAACAAGGCTTCATCCCTAATGCCAAAGCTGTCTGCCTACCTAGGTTTTAACGGTCAAACCGAAGATAGGAAAAACGACCGAAAGGGTGACTTCACAGAGAGTTTGATTAATTCAAAACTAGCTGTGCACAAATTTCGATCCAAATCCAAAAGAATGCATGGTGCAGGTTACAATCCAATGAAGCGAAGCTAATGTGGAGAAACACGCAATTTTGAACTAGATAATGTATATTTTGGCGTCCGCCAAGACCTGGAGCAGTATTGCCACTAACACTACGCAAGACGTCAACTTAGCTGAGACGTGCTGCGCCTAGATATCCTGTCTTCTGCACCCAGACGTCCCACGTTTGTACACAAATTGTGACCGTGGAAATTTGCGGGAACACGTGCAATGGGGCCTGGGAAACGGAGTTCAACCTTGCTCTGCTGCAGGGAGCATCTCCTACGAGCAGCAGCTAGTTGAATTCAATTGCTGTCCAGGCGGCATTATCATCAGTTAAAACTAATGCCGAGGAGTGTAAATCACGAATTTCTCTCATGGACTTCTGCGTACTTTTTTAAACGTTTTGGCCAAGAACGTTTTGCTGTTTGTTCGAAGGCCTACATTTTCTTAAGGACGTAGCTACACTCTTCTTCGCCTTATGAATTAACCGTGTGGTAAAAGCAGCAGCGGCATGTGTCTGGATATATCTCTCTTTTCCGACATGAGTTTTGTGAAACGACTCGCAATTAGACTGTCTTTGTTTCTTTTCCACACATATCGCCTGCTTTCAAAGCTGCTTATGTCAGTTTTGGGCAGCAGAATGGCTGTACACATTCTACCGTTGGATTATAAATATTATTTTAATGGCGCACATTTGTGGTAATAACATAATTACATATTTCATCATGTCGTCCTAATGCTTTGAGGTCACTTTATGCCGTGAAACGTATTCGCGTATACAATCCTATATGTGTCATACCAGCAAAGCGCTTCTATGCAGCATGATTTCAGCAGGCTTCTACAAACAAGTGGGAGGAGCTTGTTATTGGGAAAAAGGAGATGCTCTTAACTGAAAAACACAAATAAATGTTTTACGCTGACACCATCGAAGGCTGTGGCCTTTTTGCGCTTCGTAAGCAAAGTGGTTGTAGCGTGTTCTTTCAAAATAGCCTAACGTGTTAGTGAAGGGGTAAAATTTCTGTTATGATTTCTACGTTAGTAATACGCAGAGAAAACCTAGGAGGCGGCCATCGTTATTGAAGTGCTAGGCTTTTTTTCAAACGGAAAATTTATTCCACCCTGCAGCTATTGTTCCCGCGCTTTTGTTTTTACAGGGCCAACAGATTGCACAACAATATTTGAACAGAGGCTTTGTCGGGCGTAGCACTTGCCTAGGCAGTATGACGCCAATATAAACGTGCTTAGACACTAAAATTTTGTCAAGGATAGAAATTCCTCGTAGCAGGTTCAATGACCTAGAAAATTGCATCAACTTCCCGCTGTGGAAACCGAATGCCCCAGAGACAACCCACCACCTCATGGAAGATATAGGCCATCCAATATCGAGCAGCACGTAGAGCATCTTAATCTTAACTGCTACACTGTGAGCAACACTGCGAACACTCGAGTTTCTTTTCGCGTGTTTGTACTCGCCTTGAGGGAGCCAAGTATTTCACTGAGTTCAGATTCTAAGGCAAAGGAGCGCATGAAGAGTAATGCAGGAAATATTTTGACACGTGTACTCTTGCGTTCTGCGGTAAAATTACACAACGCAAGTTTTGCCCCAAATCACGTTGTTCTAATTGCGCTTTTAATGTTGTCCTAATGCTCTAAAAAGCGAGATGTTGCGTGAGAGTTCTTACATCAGAGTGTGCGGAATACGTTGCTGGTTATGTTTAAATAAGGTAAAATAGGTCAGTTACTACCGGGTTAAGAAAACATTTTCCAAGTGCTCTGAAAATAAATACTCTGTTTATTTGAGTCTCCTGCAAATACATTTTATTTGAACACAGTGGGTGGTATAGTAAAATGAATCTAAAGCCAAAGTTTTGGAAATATAGGATTTTATGCATTCCTTAGAACAGTACATTACTACATGTGCGACATGTTTATTTTTAGAAAAGCTGTAGAAATGCGTGTAATGATTTGCAAATACATGAAAAATGTCACACGGAGTCCGAGTTTGGAAGAAATGTTGACTTTAATACAGTGGTAAGCGGCGTTGCGGATCTGGTAGATTCACCGGGGAAGGCGTTCGTTGATCCGGAGTTGGGGCAAACACTGCGGCCGCATATGACGAAGAAATAAACTTGATGCACAGATATTTACATGGCGTCTGACTGAGTTAACAGGTTTCCGCGCTCCTGCGCGCATTAGATTAAATAACCAGATGGGGTCCGCCCTCTTTCACCCTTCTTCTCGGCTGACGTCAGCACGCACCAATCCGTGTCACTGAAACTGACGTCCACACACTCACAAAGAGAAGGCACTTGTCGTCTCGCACAGGTCACTTGGTTGGCTTCGGCGGTAAAACCTTCCTTGAACAGCGTCGTCTCGGACCCACGGCAAAGCGGCCGCAGGATGCTCGGCTCGCAGCTGAAGATTTCCACCTTAAGAGCAACGGAGCACGCCTTTGTTTATTCCTCCCTGCACCATTCTCGCTTATTGTGACCTGCCTTGCCGGCGGCGCTTGGTTTACCGTGAAGCCGCGGAAAGCGGCTTGTGTCCAGTAGCAGAATTAGTCGCCCCAGCATATTTAGCACAAAGCCTTGTCACTCCCCGCTGAAGACGGGTGGAGGGGGGCGGGAAGAACCGGCGAAAACCAGACGAAGGGAGGGCTGGGTGAGTGAACCCGATAATATTGTAGAGGGTCGTCACAATGCCTGCCAATACGCCGATCGTAACAGTGGGCAGATCAAAATGCGTGCCAAAGCTTTCTGCTTTAAAAACGTTACAAATCGCGGTAGACGTAAATGTTATGCAAATATTTTGATAAGACCGCAAAACCTTGGCTGGTGCTGCAAAAAAACTAGACTCCGCAGCATTTTTCCATTAGTAAAGCATGGTTTACCAATATATTTGGTTGATAACAGTACTTGGTATGAAACAAGGCTCCTATAAAAATTGCCACATATGGCAGGCAATTTAGTCAAGGCACGTGTTTGTTAAAAGATGGCAGAAGCTTCAGGTGTGGTTTCGCTTTACCGTAAAAATTTAAGAGATCGGTAATGTTGCAGAACCATCACAATCGTGTTTTCTAAAGTTCCAAAATATCTAGTCTGTCTGCTCTTTAAAAATATTAGAAAAAGAGGACACTGTTGTGTTGATTTAAAAAGTATTTTTATAACTTAAGCGTAGTTGGATGACAGAGAGAAGAGTACTAAGTGTGGGTTTTGGGCGTAATTCCAGGTGCTCTACATACGCGTTTATTATGTTCTCACAGTGTTTTCTCTCACTGCATTGTGTTCTCTCACTACTAAATCTAATATACAGGGTGTTTCAGCGAACACTTTCAAAAATTCTTGAAAGTAGGCTCTTGGAGAAAAAAAGAAACCCTCTTCCGAAGGAGATTTCTAGCTGCGGGGGACACCAGATAGTATCAAGTGTGTGCCCATTAGTTAGGTGGGTAATTAAACTCTACTAATGAACTTCTTAATTAGCGGAGTTTGGTGGTTATTGTCAATAGTGACTATGTTGCCCCGGAGAAGACGATTTGCTATCAGGTTTAAAACAACAAAAAAGTCGGTGTTTAGAGCCCTGTACGCGAGAAAACCTGCCGTTATTTTTGGCTCAAAAACGAAACTCGGCGCTCGAGGAGCGCTACAAGATTTGAGCGAACGCAACGTCGGCTGGTGACGTGTTCTAATGAATGTGGCGGCGATTTCGAAATGTAAGTACAATTTTCCCTAGCTAGGAAGCCTCAGCCTGCAGCCACAGCCGCGAAAGCCCTCCTCGCCCAGCAAACAAACCTTTCCTTTGTTTGATGCGCTTTCTTACACGCAGCGATTATAAACGAACAGCAGATAAGCCTAACGAAAAAAATAAAATAAATGGGTGGTGACGTTTCACATCTTGTACGTCTGCTAGCCATGTCAGATGTGGTTGAGACAATAAAAAAAAGTAAAATTATCGCCTACGCCCACTAGGGCTTCCGAAACGGGCGACCGTGTTGTGGGCAATGGCTAGCCCCTTTCTCGCGCCTACCAACGAAAGAAAAGATAGCGGTAGCCGTGGTATAAGGCGAGCGTTGATTATTGAAAAAATACAGGAGGCGATGACGTTGATATCAGCTGATTCCCTAGCGTGGGAAATCATCAGATTCTTCTTGAATTGGGCGACACAGTCACTGCAACACGTCATCAGCGGATGTTGCGTTTGCACTAGACGTCTGGCGCACCATTTGCGCATCGCCGCGTTTCAATTTTATGGGGGGAAAATACTTGATTATTGCAGACTGCAGGGCTCTACACACTGTATTTTTCTTTGCTTTAAAAACTGATCGGTTATCGTTATCTCCGTGACTACTAACTGACCATTGGCAACAACCACCAAACTTTGCTAATTGAAAAGTTTATTAGACAGTTTTAGGTTATTAACTATGTTCTCTACATGTTTTTCATAACTGCTGACGTCCGCCGAACCTGATAGCTTGTTCCTTAAGAGAATACCTGTTTTTCTTGAAAAGCCTACCTTCAGGAATTTTTTAAAGTGTTCACTGAAATACCCTGTATATCCCTAACAGCGTACAAGCCGTCACCGTACAGAACCGCGGTAGCAACGCATCGCGGCAACTTCCCAATGGACTTATTTTTTCGCCTCGTAACCTTTACGGCAGGTTGTCTAAGGTGCATTCAAGGCTTACTAGATGGACCTTTAAAACACATTGCAGCGGAGAACAGTATTCAAAGAGTTCGTGAACCGGGCACAAAGAAAACACATAAATTGGACGAAGGCTGACAGCATAAAAACACCACAAAAAGTGCCCGAAGTGAAGCCAAATGTTTATTCGACGCTCATGCAAAGTTAAGACGCAACGCTGATTAAAAAATGGGGTTTGGCTGGTATTCAACGCAATGCTTTCCAGAAGGCGAGAGGAGCAGGACAGCTCAACAGCACCATACAGCCATTACTGTAGAGGAATACATTTGGATAAACTAAGTGTTTTGTGGTCTGTGACTTAAAGCGGTTGTTACGTGCATGTACATGCGTAGTGAGCAACGGCCTACAATGAGTACCTTGAGCACGAAAATTCTCTGGTCTTCCACTCTGTGAGGAAGGATGGTGAGCGAGGCTACGCTCAGTCAAGGAGTGGAAAAAACAAAACCCTTTTGTTTTCAATTTCTTAATCAGCATACTTTCTGACCTATTAGCCGAATAAAACTTGGAACGACTTCAGATCTATGCGGTCGGACGTGCATTTGGACATCCGGTTCGCTAATTCGGAGTAGGCATTTTGGTGTCTGTGTAACACCCCAATCCAAACCGCTGGACCACGCAGGATGACAGCCAGGTCGGATTGGGCCTTGAGACGCCCACGTTTAATTCTCCCATTTGCACCAGCATGTTATTGGCGATAGTATAAAGCTTAACTGCTCATACACAACCTCCTGCCTTCCAATCCCACCCCTTGCACTTTTAAATCGGCCACCCGTCATGTGTGCATGCTTAGACCTGAATTGTACCGGGAAACTGTCGCTATGATAGCCCTTTAGGCAGAAGAAGAATCGTTGGCTCAAGTTTGCGTACCAAGAGGTCAAGTTCCTGTTCAGGTAGAACTTGAGGCAGCACCGGTGGCGAATCGTCAAAACCCTTAAACTCTTTGCACCTTCTGGGGCGAGGGCTTTCTTTGGCTTTCGCAACTGAAAACTGTACAATAAATAATCTAGTCCAAAGGAAGAATTGCACACTCTGCTTTCTCACCAGCGATCACCAAGGTTAAACCATCCACAAAATGATAGACTATACGCTCCTGAAAATAACACATGTCAGTATTGTTTTTAATAACTTTCGACAAATGGAATTCACTGCTTTTCCACTGCGTGCTTTCTAGAATATTTTAAAGTTTTAACTGCAGTGTCAGACTGCAGTGTTACAAATTAACCATCTCCTTCTTAGATGGCGTAAAACCACCTTAAGTAGCTCGTAAATAAATAAATAAATAAATAAATAAATAAATAAATAAATAAATAAATAAATAAATAAATAAATAAATAAATAAATAAATAAATAAATAAATAAATAAATAAATAAATAAATTCGGAGTTCTGTGCGAGGCCACGTTTCTGCAATCAGTGCTCCCTCTTCCGAGCGCACTACATATTCCCACCCAATAGCGACTAAAAAAGGGCAACTACTGCGGCTCATAGCGGCGCTAGGGCTGTTATCAATCGATTGCGCAACTTGCGAACGATGCATCGGTGGTGCGAGGGGTTAAAACCTGTGAAAAAGGAGCCCGTGCTGGCGTGTACGAGGGAAGACGCGGGGCCAATTAAAGCGGGTCAACATGAATGAGTACAGGGGGGAGGACATATGCAGTGCCACTTCAGTAATTACAGACGTAGAAATACCATGTGAAAGTGAAGCTTTATTGGTACGACTGATAGCGCTGCCGCAAGTTAAAATCACTGCAGAAAGCCACCTTTATACAATAGGAGCGAACAAGATGACGATGATGATGCTAACAAACAAGAAAAAAACACTTCATGGGGTGGGAATCGAACCTGGGTCTATCATTGTATTAAATGACACCTATCCGATCGTGCCATTTTGAAAGGTTAGAGCAGTTTGGGATTTGTAAGCATGTACGCCTACTCTAAGCTACTCAAGCTTCGATGGACATCTAATTCAAGCAAATCAATCGCAACCACCAACCTAATTTATTTTGCGGACAGATTGCTTCACATTTCAACCATATTTCCGGTTAGATGAAAAGAGATTTGAATTTTCGGAATCCGAACGCAGTTTGCACCAGTCATAAAGACTGAAAAAAGAAAAGAAGGCGCAAACGGAAAATAAGGATAATATTTGCTAGATCAATTCCGCCATTGCACTGTAAAGCACCTACAGCCACGCCTCGCGGTTTCTTCCCTGCGCCTTCCAACTCTCGTCATGGTGGGGCACAACTTGGGATTCGAGGCTCTCGCTCAGCGTATGGAAACCACACGGGCACCTCCAGTAATCTTCGACACTTGTTGGCCGGTAACACCGTCACCAAGGTTCTTTGGTCATCACTACATCCAAACCTGATCGTTAGGGTCCTCCCAGTGTTTCGATGAAGCAATCAATGTGAAGTGGTTGCGATTTCCGCTTCAAAGTTGCGGGGCCATAGACTCGGTGCCCAGAAATTGTGAACTAGAATAATCATTTCATTCCCTCGGCCTCGCTTTCTTACACTCACGCATGCCCGCGCGCAGACTAGCATAAATAAACAAGGATCAGTTACGTAATTTGAAAGAAGTTTAAGATATAAAACAAATACCACGGTTATATTTAGCACCGATGCTGTGGGGATTTTTTGGCGGCAGGTCGCAACATGGTACTGAACATCTGAATACATTGTTGTTGCTGGTTTCCTGCTCCACAATGAATTGATGCTGGACCATTCCCCTAGAAACACCCTGAAGGTTGCTTCCAGGTACAACGTACAGGTTGTGTTTTCAGCACCCTTAAAACTTGCCACGGTGTGCTCAAGAATAGCTCCACAATTGAAACCCAAAAAGAGCGAAAAGAAGCATATCAAGCCGTTCATCGCATGTGCGATAGATGTTGTGTACGAGATTTCTTGAATTTGTTGTAAAGTGTATATCGGCCAAACCAGCCGATGCATCAATTACAGCCTCAGAGAACATTCCCTGTCGATGAAAAATGGATCTGGTTCACACTTGCCACCACAATGGAAGGAGTGTGATTGTGATTGTAAGCCCGACCTGGACAAAAAATAATCGAATTAAGCAGAGATGTGACTGCAGGAGAGGTCGCTGAGACATTTGTTATAAAAGAAAGGGGCCATGTGCGTGAGAGTACCGTCGTCTCCTATCTATGACAAGGAAAGTGCATTTCTTCAAACTTTTTTTGATGCTCCCGCTGTGCCAGATGCCCGTGGGGTATCTCTCTTTATTTCTTTCCGTTCTTTTTTCTTCAGTGCATGCCTGTCGTATGGATGGTTGTACTTTCGGAAATAAATTCGGTTGTTGGTAAAAAAAAACCTGAACGCAGCATGCAAAATTCATAACAAGTCTACTCCTAAACCGTTGCGAAAACTTGGGCTGCAGACGCGAGGCATCTGGTCTTATAATACGTTTGTTTGCTCCTGCCTCCTCGTATAGAGAACCCTTCAGGAATATTTATAGTTGGGGTTAGCAAGCCTCCAATGTATTGTTCTTTGGCGAGCTATAATAAACCTTGGAACCTCCTCAACCGTTCATATGTTTCTCACGCATAGATGGGAATCGACGTAATACAAAAGTTTCACCTTAGCATACGTGTGCACAAATTACCTTGTAAGTGAATTTGAGGATTTTATTGTGCTTGGCGCAGTTGTGAATTTTGAGAGCGCTGAGCAGTGGGGACGGTGTCGGTGAATATGAGGGCTGAATAAAAACAGTCAGCGCCTAAATATTTGTAGCGAAGGCGGCCCCAAGTCTAAACGCCGAAAACGTGGAAAACGCATGAACAAGAGTTTTTTTAGGGGCACAATACCGCCTGTCGCTTTCCAAACTGTTTGTGGAGGCTGTACGGGGAGGCCAGCGTTATCTAAGGCGGTATTCTAAAGTTTTGTTGGTTTTGTGTCTATTTCGAAAGTGTTCGTTTTGAGCGAACCGTGATTGGCTAAAAGAGAACAAACAGATGTGACGCAACGCAAGCACGGCAACGCTACTGCTGTGGCTTCTAGGCGCAGAATGTTTTTATTCACTTGTTGTTGGCTCGCTTGTGGAACACGAGGTCAATAGAGAATGAGCCTGTTCGATTTACGGATGATCTGGTAAACAGTGGGCAGCGGGACGCTTGCTCTCGGGCAGGAAGTTTTGTCATGACTACGTAGCTCAAGCGCCTCAGTGTACGCCGGAAAGCAATACATCTTGGAGCTAGCCAGCCACAACAGCCTCAGAAAGCAGCAACCTTTTTTTCTGTCACGTGCTACGGTCCACTTTACAAAATGTTGTATCACTGCTTTCGGCGAACTATGTTTTCTCGGCGCGCTCGATAGGGACAGCCCTCTTCCCGGATCTAAGCGCGATCATGATGCAGTGACACCGACTCCGTTCGGCAGCTCTTTGCCATCGCTGGACATCCATTCTTTTTTCTATTTAAGAAATTGCCACGCCCCTTGCGAACAAGTCATTATTTTTTTCTATGGCATATTCCACACCTCTCGCTTTGTTTGAATCTTTTCCTGGGGTTTTCCTTGCGTATTATACGTGTCGTTAAGAAAGTATGCCTCAAACCTAATTTAAAGCCCGGATGATGCACTGTCTGGCGCCATTTTTTTAAGACCAGCCGGAAGCGCTTGCGGGAGCACAAACGAAAACATTCATGTTTACGAAAAAACAGCGTATGTTTGCGCAAAATAAAACTTAACAAACAAAAACATCAATTTTTCCGTCTGGCATTGGAATGCTGATTTCGTCTACGAGAAAAAAGATTCACCAGTTTTAACGCAAACTGAATCGAAAATGACCGTCAGCTAAGGCGGGAAGCTGTCATCTTTTATCTAGCTTTCCGAATGAAAAACAAAAGTGCCTCGTGTTGCAACAGTCGGGAACGCGACAGACAGACGAGGCAAGACACGTCTGAACGCTATGCCGTGCACATAAAAACTGGGGCTACGTTTAATACCACGCTCGTGGCTACTTGCGCAGCAGCGGCGCGTGGCCCGTACTCATCGCTTGTCGCTCAGCCCCAGCGCCACCGCTCGTGCAGCGCTCAGCTGCGGCGCCGCCATATAGCCCCCTCCCCTTGATACGGTCTGGAGGAGTCCTTGTGGGAAACGGGACAGCAAAACGCACAGTCTATGCATTACGAAGTTGAGGGGTGGTGGCTAGGACGGAAGGGAGAGTGGTATTGTTCAGGGTGGAACGCTGGATGTTGGAGCGGAACACAGGCAGGGCAGCTTCGGTGAACGTGGGCATGAGCCGATCGATGGAAACGACGGTGTCGCTGCCATTGAGGCGATCTGTAAACGTCTTGTCAGAGCGTGAAATGACGATATGCGGGCCGGTGTAGGGACGTTGAAGTGGCCGGCATTCACTGTCGACATGAATGAAAACGTATTGGCTGTCCGAAAGGTTTCGATAAATAAAAGTGGGCTTAGTGGAACATGAACGTGGTAATTTTCGACGAATATAGCTGAAAAACCGGGTGAAATTGTTAACGTAAGATGGGCCAGGAGGGGAAAGGTTATCTTACGACAAAGGAGGAACCAGGAAGTCTCCCGGTAAGTAGAAAGACGTGCTATAGACCATTTGAGAGGCAGCACATGCAAGATCTTCTGGTATGACAGTGCATGGCCCTAGAAGCACCAGAGGAAAGTGAGCTCTCCACTGTTCAGGTCATTTGTGAACCATCAGTGGGGCCCTTAGCTGACGATGAAACCTCTCGACCATACCGTTTGCTTGAGGATGGTAGGAAGTTGTTTCTAGGTGAGTTACAACAATTGGGCATGTCATACAGTGAAAGAGAATGGACTCAAATTGCCGGCCACGGCCTGTGATAATCTACGAATTCACACCAAAACGGGCGATCCACGTGGATATAAGCGTGGAAGCAACAGTCTCTGCCGCAATATCGTCGATTGGAACAGCCTCCGGCCAGCGAGCAAAATGGTCGATCACTGTCAAGATGTAACGGTAGCCCTTAGATGGTGGTAGCGGGCAACAAGGTGAACGTGAATTGTGGAGAACTTAGAGCCCGGCAAGAGAAAAGTGGCCAGAGGCGGAGTGGTATGCCGAGAGATCTTGCATTGCTGGCAGGCGAGGCAGGAACGAGCCCATGAGCGTACGTCAGTATTCATGCCAGGCCAGACATATTTCTCGGCAACCAAAGGCCGTGAGGCATGAACTCCAGGATGAGAGAGACGGTGAATAGAGTTGAAAACAATGCGCCGAAAAGAAGCAGGAAGGTATGGCCGCCTCCGGCCTGAAACCATGTCAGTGTCGCAAACGATGCCAATTTCCGAATCAGGGCAGATAATTTCCTGTAGTTGCATAGAGGAACTGTTTGAAAAACGCAGAGTTCGCTGCTTCTCGTCATCACGTTTGGCTAGAGTCAACTCCTTAGTACTGAAAGGGGAGTGTTGTATGGCCGAAATCTGGCTAAGGGCGTCGACTGGGATATTAACTGCCTTGACATGCTGTATGTCCGTCGTGAACTCTGGAAGATACGCCAAATATGGTGTTTCTCGGGGAGAATATATAGTCTTCCATGACTTGAAGGCGTTCGTAAGGGGATTGTGATCGGTGAACACCACGAAGCTGCGGCCCTCAAGGAAAAATCGGAAATGCCTAACAGCGAGGATTGCCCTGGCGCTCCCGCCCGAAAGTGCTGTAGCGCTGCGCATTTCGAGAAAGCTTCTTGGAAAAGAATCCGAGCGGGTACCAGGGGGCGCGGATGGGTTGCTGAAGTACCCCTGCAACCGCACAGTAGGAAGCATCTACGATCAAGCATGTCGGAGCGTTGTAGCGCGGGTACGCGAGAAGAGTAGAAAAAGCCAGGTGCACCTTGGTGGTAGTAATTGTGCGATAAACAGTTTCAGACCCATCAAGCCTGCACTCGGTAGTCTTGGAAGCTTCAAGGGAAACCACGAGAGGTTGTACAATGGCTGCACAGCTTGGGATGAACCGTCGGTAATAATTTACGTCCTAAGAAACGACGTAGTTGTCGTAAGGACTCAGGCAGATGAGTCGATTATGGTTTTATTTTGCCTGGTACAGGGCGATTTCCATTGCGAACAACTAGGTGACCGAGAAACTCCAAGGACAGGAACCTGAATGCACACTTTTCGCTGTTAAGGATGATGCCACTCTCGGCTATGCGTTCGAAAAGTATTCGCAGATAGTGCAGATGGTACATTGACGATCAATGTGCGACAAGAACGTCGTCTATGTAGGCGAAAGCACAAGGCAAGCCACGGAGGACAACATCTATGAAGGGTTAAAAAGTCTGAGCAGCTTGGCGCAACCCGAAAGGCATCCGGACAAATTCGAAGAAGTCAAACGGTGTAATGATGGCAGTTTTCTTGACGTCATCTGGGGCTACAAGGATTTGGTGGTAGGCTTTTTAGATGTCAAGTTTTGTTTAAAGGTCAAGCTTTGAAAATATGGTTTACCCGCTTGGGTTATTAGTGAAGTCATGTATATTAGGTAGGGGTAACTATCGGGTACAGTGGCCACGTTCAAGAAGCGGTAATCACCGCAGGGTCTTCAGTCACCTGATTTCTTCGGGACCATATGTAACTACGAGGACCAGTTGATCGAGAACGGGCGAGCAATGCCGATTTCAACCATGTGATGAAATTCCTGCTCTGCGATTTTAGGTTTCTTCGGAGCCAGGTGACGCGCCACGGCAGGCGTAGGTGGACCGCTTGTAATGATCTGATGAACGACGTCATGCTTCACTGGCTTTGCCCAGTCAGGTGGTGCAGTGAAGGAAGGAACTCGCTGAGCAACTCCCGGTATGGAGAACGTAGGTCGCAAACAAGTACAAACGTGAACGGGTAGACGGTAGACATTTGGCCGGTGACAAAACGGCGGGTTGCGGCGTCTAGGATGCGGCGTCACTGCCCTATCCACCTTCTGGACACTGCTATGCAACAGGAAGACGTTTAACGTGAGCATTCGTCTTCTGGTCGGCGTGGGCCTCAAAGAACATCGTGCAACAAGTCAGTATTTCTGGATTCGTTCTCATGACGATTGGATCCGTAAAACTAGCGGCACAAGGCACTGAGCACTTTTTCTCCTGCGACCTAGCACCACCCGTAAAAATATATTACTACCGTGCCCCTTCTTTTTCATTCATAACGCAGTAACCTACACGCAACTGAGTAATGTTCACTCCCCGTAACTGGCACGCAGGTGGAATATGTGGTCGGCCCTTGATTGGTTATTATCTTTCAGCCTGAATCTTTGTATTTTGCTATTGAGCCAATGAGCAGCCTGTACTAGATTTAAAGGTTTAGTACTGCCATGTTTAATAGCGCACCATTTAAAAACAGCTATTGTTGCTCAAAACACTGTCTAGCGCAATATAGAACGCAATAGCAGAAACTACTGCGTGGATCCCGCATGACCTATGCGTGCAACTATTTGCAGTCGAATTAACCAAGCAATTGGCCCCAGTACTTCTGCTGACGTTGTTTGACACATTTTGCATATACACCAGTTGTTGCTTCAGAGCACTTCAGTGTTCTTCAGTCTATAGATCCCAACTTCACGTTCTAGATGCCACATTGACTCGCAAAGACTTTTACAGCATTTCCCCAGCACGTGCGGCTGATTTTCGCATACGCTAGGCCTGTTTAAGCTGCAACAGCACAGTTCTCCGATTCTGCCCACTTTCTAAAATACCCGCAGAATCGATTCAAGTGGGCGGGGACTTCAGCGCTCAGAATGGGCCACCCGAGGCCGCCGGGGCAACCACTTTTGCGATATTGTAACTGTGTGTGGAAAGGTAGCCTTTTGTCGACTCTTGAAGACGGATTCCAACCGACGAAAGCATTAATGAGCCGGAATTTTTCTCTGATTGGCTTTCAGTTTCGGTAACGTCGCTCCAGATATAAAAGCTGGTGGGTGTACTTTCGTCCTTTAGACATTTACTGGCACAAAAATTAAAGTTGCTCTTATCGCTTTGTACATAAAAGTGAATATTCCTTAGCCGAAATTGGACAACTACACGAAATGTGTCAGACAAAAGAACGTACGCCTGTCTGCCATATTCAACCGCTATAGGGCAAGAAAGTTTAGCGACCATCTTAGACAAGAAATCCTCGTGAATTTTCAGCTGCAGCAGTTTCGAACCATGCGGGGATGAAAACGGTTTCGAAAGAAATAATAGTTTCAATGTTCACAAGTCACCTCTACCGTAGCATAAAAACAACGTCCGGTATTTTGTTTTAACGTTCAGCAGCAACATAGCAATTACTTGTTGGCCGCAAGACCAACAAAAGAATGCAGTAGAAGCGTCTTCATTACAAACAAACAACGTATTGCATTTCTCCGCACTCATCCTATTCAGCTGGGTGGTGGAATCAACGAATTCATGAGAAAATAACAAAGAAAACTTACGTTTTTTTATTAATGCGCTGATGGAGATAGAGCTTGAATGAGTGAACAGGCGGCATTCGTACGCTGTGTTGTTGTCACGCGTAGCGTTTCGCTGTCCTTACCGCGCCATACAGCCAGTGGTCACGGCCCTCTTCTTCTGTGGCCGTCTTCACGCACCACAGCAGCAAAAGACAACGCGGCCGAGGTGCGTCCGAGAATATAATAACTAGAGGCCGGATTTTTAGACCTTAACAAGCGCGTTTTAGGTGCCAAAAACAAGGAAAGCAAAAGCAACATTTCATGCTTTCAATGCCGGAAATATAGAAACTATAGATGTTTACATAAATAGAAATAATTTCAAAAGAATACGTGGTCGACCTCTAGCTGCGACCGAAAAAAATTTCTTGGTTATGTTGGAACAAAAGCGCCCACAGTTGAACAGAGCCGTTCAATTGTCCCTTGAAACTGCTGAATAAATGGCAATCGCTTGGCCCACTCTAACAATCACAATGCTGGCCTTCATGTTCAATGACCACTGCCCCTCGTTAGAGCGTCGCATATAGTGAAACTGGCATTCAGTGCTTGAGAGCTGGGAGTAAAGAATTTAAAAATCGCTATGTTAGGGTACAACTTCAGAACGGTGATAGCTGAAGTAGTGCATACCTTCACCGAAGTAACGCCCTCGGATACCAGCGTGGGCTCACATATTGAAAGTAGATTGTGCCTAAAACACGGGACTTTGCCTGCTTTTTCTCAAGTTGTTTATCGTTGCTGCAGATGTTCCTAAGCACATTAATTCTGCAACATCACTGAAATGAATCGAGTCACGTTAAAAATACTTGAAGTAAGGCGTGCTTTGCCACGCGAAGAGGAACACCTGGAGGCCGTGATGAGGCGCAGTGGGAACTTCCGTTGCTGTTCTGGAGACCGCATAGTTCACGTCTGCCTGACGCAATCGAGGTACGACGCAACAGAAACAGCCATAAATAATAAACGCTAGAAAGACTACCATTCAACAAGAAATGGCGCACAAGGACTCCTAAGTGTAACTTTAGTAATTTTCTCAGATGCAATGATACCATTAAATTACACAAGCAAGACGTTCGAACACTGCCAAACAAAACTCCAAACACTTAAACAGCATTTACAAGTTGTATTTGCACACTAAGAAATTTTTCAAGAAAAGCTAGTTTTATAGCACATTGGTGGTGGTGTGATTGTTAGGGTGTAGGAAAATGCAGCTGCGCAGTGATGTTGCATCCTCACAAATAGCGCACACAAATGGGGACAAGAAACGAAGCACACTGAGGCGCTTGTCCGTGTTTCCATTCTTGGCCCCGTTTGTGTGCGCTATTTGTCAGGATTCATTAGTTGCAACAAAGCCGGCTCGTCGCAGATAAGCTTCAGTGATGTTTGGCCGTTGGCTCTTTATTATGGGAGGGATCTGCCAACACCGGCTTGTTCGATGATCGACCGCTGTATTGAAAATACAGTTGGATTAGGGTATGCCTAAGAGGAAGCCGTTTAGGCTTTTGCCAAAACTCCGGTCTCTAGTGTTGACGCAGGAAAGCTTGCACTGAAGCAGAGAGCTCAGCTTTGGCACCAAAAGTGCTTAAAAGAAATAAACGGATGTGGCACAAAAACATTGTGTTTTAAAACACGCCTTTTGCTCGTTCACGGATCGTTGTTGTTTGATCGTCTTCTGGTGTTGTCGCTTTTTTAACCTAACGAAGTGTGCTTGTTTGGCTAGTCTCAGCACACATCGTTATTTTTATAATACATGCCATGTGTTTCTATAATCTTTATGCGCAATGTTTGATAACTTCACACTGACCTTTGTAGGTAAGTATTAAGTTACACTGCATGCCGTCAGAGCTGTACGTGAGCACGTAACTGGTTGCGTTCTTTTAATTACGCAACAATGCATGGTGAATAAACAGCTCATTCGCAAAGTTCAGAATAACGACCCTAGTGCCTCGCTAGTACCTCAATTACTGCTCATTACAGATGCGGGGTGTCCTCCCTGCCCATGCATCTGTCTGGAATGAGTTGCCGCCGAAGTGCCCCCACGTTCCACCGCCCACCACCGGCAGCGGTAAATGTAATAGAATCTGTTAACAATGCACCCAAACACCGATCTTTGCGTATCAAGCTAAAAAATTAGGCCAGTAGCAAAGGAATCTCCGCCGACGCCGTCCCTGGTTCCAACGGCACCGCTCTCGAAGGTCCGCAACCCTAACATTTGCTAGCTCCCCCTCATGTGTACGCACGAAGGCATGACTTCCAGTCATGTAATTCACGGGGTGGGCAGACAGTGAATGGCTTTTCTCCTTCATGTGAGTCCCCCTTTTGTCTTGGGGCGTTCTGCAGCCGGACGCGTAGTTTTTCGCCCTCGAGAGTGGGCAATAAAATGGCTTCACACCTTAGCCCGCTGTGAAAGACATTTATTCAGTCTGTAACTTGGCGTTGATTACTAATTATGAACACGACGTGTCGCCTAAGTTGAGTAATATCAAATATGTGTGCGTCAAGGTGAAACCGAGCTAGCCAATCTGACAAGAGCGAGGACGAGGGTGCGACGAGTGAACCACCGCTGAATGATGCTATGATTAGCATCACGGCGCTCTCGGCTAAGCTACACGAAGTGTTAGACCAGGTGGACCAGCTCAAAACAGCGGCGAAATGCAAGATTTCAAACACGATGACACTCTTTTGAAGCTGACATAACAACAAAAACGTATTGAAGCCATAGAACAGGCTGTAGAGCAGATATCTGAGAACTATGACGAAACCTTGAAAACTACTCACGAATATAATACCAAATTAAAAGAACTGGTAGAAAAATAGGCACCATTTGACGCCGCATTGTCCGAGCAGCTGTCAGAGATCGATAAGCTTAAGTCGTCATTAAACAACCTTGATGAATATTTTCGGCGGAAAACCATTGGAATTCATGGCATAGAAGAAACAGTGAACAAGAACCCCTTGAGCCTAGTCTGCTCTTTGGCAGCTAAGTCACGATTGAAAGCGGCCACCCCAGTGGTGGTCGCAGCCATTCATAGAATAAAAAACAAGCCGGACATGACGCCACTACTGCTTGTGAGGTTTTAAACTGGAACAATGAGGAACAACGAGATGGCCCACCAAGTCGCACCAGCTCAAGTCAGATGCTATTTACAAAAATTAATATCTGACTGCACACAGTAAGAGGCTTCTTTTGGTTGCGAAAAGCGTGGCAAAATAAAAATTATACAAGTGTGTCTGGGAACGGAATGGTAATGTTTAATGAAGAAACAGACAGGAATGGCTGTCAGAAAAATTGTAAACAAAGGAGTTGCGCTCAAGCTCCTGTAAACATGTATCAGGAATTCCACGCCTCTGTGAATTGGATTACACAAATACAAAGATGCATCAATAAGCAAAACCACTCAATAAATTTACTTCATTTACAAGCACGCATAAGAATTTGGATGCCCTTGTTTTTTACAGCGCTAAATGTACCTCTTTTCTGGACGTCATCGTATTAACTGAGGTTAATTTTGACTATAGCACTGTCGAAGAATAAAATTAGGCGACTTTTGTCAGTACTACTTATCTAGGAAAAAAAGAAAAGGTTGAGGATTGGCCATTTACGTGAAAAAAAATCGCTATGTCAACAAACACTAACCTCGTTTCATGAAGGAGATGTAATTTTGCCTATTATCGAGAAAGCGCAGGCTTCCTATGTTATTGTAACCATATACAGGACACCTCGGGAGAACGTGTTAATATTTTTACATGAACGAGAGCAGCTGGTAATCCATCTAAATAACCACGACAATGTTATCTTTGTTGGCGACTTTAATTTAGATATATCCACACGAGGAAAAATGGGCGTATCGGAATACGAAACTCTCATTTCAGCCTATGGGCTCGAATATAAAATAGTTGCTATAACGCGAGAAGAGGTCCTCGGAGCCAAATTAACTAGATAAGGCATTGACCATATTATACCCGATATGGCGATGCGCAGACGCCAGCCAGTATTATAAAACAAAAAGTCGCTGACCATACTTTGTAACGCTTACCATACGCATGCATTATGGAGATTATTCTGACGAAAAGAAAATTAAACAAATTTCAATTGTAGACAATGCAAAGGTTGACAAGCTCATAGCTTAGGAGCACTGAAAATTTTGATAGGTCTAGATCATACGAAGGCGTATGATGAACTCGCTTCAAAATTGCAGCACATATATAAATCAAGCCAAAGAATGGTAACGATTGAACAAAAACAGAAAGACAAACCATGGTTAACTCAAGAATAAAGAAATTAGGCCATATGAAGAAACTTTTGTAGTGTAGAAGTAAAGCTGACCCAGCTGATAAAATTTTAAAGCAAGAATTAAGGAAAATGAGAAATAAACCTACTGTCAAAAAAAGGCTGGCCGAGAAGAATTTTTACTAAACAAACAAAACAAAAGAAAATTAAACAAAGTTCAATTGTAGACAATGCAAAGGTTGATAAGCTCATAGCTTAGGAGCACTGAAAATTTTGATAGGTCTAGATCATACGAAGGCGTATGATGAACTCGCTTCAAAATTGCAGCACATATATAAATCAAGCCAAAGAATGGTAACGATTGAACAAAAACAGAAAGACAAACCATGGTTAACTCAAGAATAAAGAAATTGGGCCATCTGAAGACACTTTTGTAGTGTAGAAGTAAAGCTGACCCAGCTGATAAAATTTTAAAGCAAGAACTAAGGCAAATGAGAAATAAACCTACTGTCAAAAAAAAGGCTGGCCGAGAAGAATTTTTACTAAACAAACAAAACAACTGCCGAAAGTATGTAAAAACATCATCGCAATCAGTAAATTTGTTACCGGGCAGAAAACCGAAAAATGTTGTAGATGAGATTTTTACGATCACCTGCCCTGAAAGACAAGCTGATGAATTAGCGAATAAATTCAACGTTTGTTTTGCGGACACCCCAAGACAACTAGAAGGTCACAGTGTCATAAAACAGTCACATGTATACAGTCTGAAAAGCAAAATGCGTTCAACGTATCTACCCAAAATGATGGAGCGCGCGGGAATTAGGGGAGATAATGAGAACATTTCCTATTAACTGAATGCCAGGTTACGACGGAATCCGAATTAAAGACCTGGTGTGCATTTCCAGAAGCTGAAAGCATTGCTTGTGTATTAAAAAAACACTAGAATTAGAAAAAATTCTGACAGGAATAAAAATTTCTCCGAATAGTCCTGTCTTGAAACAGCGCGAAAAAGACGAATGGAAAAATTACAAGCCTATTGCTATATTATCCAGCGTGGCCTGTATACTGGAGAAAGTCATTTACAGGCGCGTTATCTCCTTTTGTGAGGAACTTCAGCTACTCTCGAATTCAGAAGATGGCTTTCTCACAGGGAGAAGTACCAGTACATTATTAGAGGACTTCGCAGATTGTGCAAACAAAGGAATTGGTAGAAATAATTACTTGGATAATTTATAGATCTGAAGAGAGAATTCGAGTACTGTTACCAGAGTATTATAATTACAAATTATCATTGATCGGATTTCACAACATGTATACAAATTTGTTTAAACATTACTTTGAAAACAATTACCAAGTTGTTAGAATCAACAATTCTGATAGAAACTATTACATCTTCGATATGGCGTGCCTCAGGGCTCTGTTCTAGGACCATTACATTTTAACATGTACGTTAATAATATCTTAGAAGTTAAGCTGCATTCTAAGAACTATCAATATGCGGATGACACAGTCTTTGTTTTAGCGGGAAAAACGTATCCGAGGGAGTGGCATTTTTCAAGAAGATATGAACTAGTGACCTCGTATGAAGATAACCGCAGCATTAAAAACAAATAAAAAATCCACTTATCGGCTTGCATAGCTTTTATAGAAAAGTGGAACACTGTTTCTTTGTATTTACATTATAATGTATGTACAAATTACAAAGGGGATAGTGTGAATTTTTCAACAGAGGTAAAGTATCTCGGCCTTATATATGATGATACGTTTTCATGAACCAGCCATATTCAACACCTCGCAACTCGGCTAAGACACGTTTGTGCCTCAACATATATAATAAGACCTGTATGTTACCGAACATTGCGCAAAATGTTATACAAAAAATTAGGCGTGTTGTAATTGCGGTATGGTGCCTCAATATATGGACTACCTTCTCCCTTAGGAATTCTATTCCGTGACATGGGACTTTGAAACAGTCTTGTAATACGCCCTATTTTTATTGCCATGGCGTTTTTAAAGTGCATTACAAATAGCATTTCAAAAAATGGGCAGTTAGCTTGCCGCAAGTAGCTCCAATTTTGTGAAGGAAGGAACTACCATTTCCCGAAAATCTCCTAATGTTGGTTTTTAGAAAACGTAAAGCGGAGAAATTTATAAGGGAAAGGGGCTAAGCATTAGCTCTAGTGAGCCAAATACAAGACTGAAGGTAATCAAGTTTGATACAGGAAGAATACTATCATTTTTATCAATGAATGACGTGAGCTGGTAGGGAATAAATGTCGTTATGCGTGTTGCAAGGTTCTAGTCTCTAGAATCTTCGGACAGACACAGAATAAATTTTGAATGTGTTGTCTTATATTTGATGCAAAAAAAATAGTTGAAGTAAACAAACCAACTACCATGCGTGGTGATTTTTTAGAGACTAACATAGTTAAAACGAGTGAGTGCCATCGTCATCCTATGAATGATATTCTACGTGTTTTTTTTTTCAGGCTTTGAAAGCCATTTGTCGTTCTCTGGCGAACTTCGCAAGTTTTATTAACGACCTTCCTTTTTCTCCTAGCTACACCAAAACAGCTACTTTTCCTCGGAGGCATTTGTAGTGTCTGTGGGCTTGTTATTTATTATCGCAAGGACAAGTTGAACAAAGAGAGCTACATATAACAGTTTGACGGTCTATACAATAGCTTTTTCAAAGTGTGCAATTTTTATATATATTTAAAATGGTGTGCACGGTCATTTTACTTATAGCAAATACATAGCGTATTGAATTATTTTGCTAGAAACTAGTGGTACTGCATGGGGATGCAGCTAAACAGTTTTCTTGAACATTCGCACGTCCCTTACGAGAGTAAGTACATTTTTTAAAATGCTCTTGCTGCCTGAAACCCTTCCTTGTCATTTGTACAAACATTGTTATTAGTTTCAGTGTAGTACTTGGTAATGTGGCAGAGATAGCATTCTTTTCTATGTACCCCCTTACTCTATGCTCCGTAATAGAGCCTGTAAGGTATTTTAAATAAATAAATAAATAAAGAATAAATAAATAAATAAATAAATAAATAAAAAAGTAAATCCATGACAGGATTAGGTTCAAAATGAAACTGCAATAAATATTCTAAAACGCGATTAGTTACAAACCTGGGCCTGATTGCAAAGAAGTGTGATACGTAAAGTGGATGTTTCGTGTACAGGGTTGTTGGAAATGTTTGCGTTAGTCAGAGTTGTGTCAAGGAAAAGCCATACGGTAAGGCCTACTTCACATTTTTTACGTTGTGGTTTTGTTTGCCGTTTTGCAGGAAGAGACGTGCTGCATGTGTATTTGTGCTATCAATAGCATGCAAAGTGTAACTTAGAATGTTCTGCTGTGTTGTTTTTGTTGCGCATGGGCATATGGTAGGTTTTTTTCTGAAGTTTATTTATTGTTTGGTTGTCCTAGTTCCATTGTTTTACTTGAGACATTTTTTTATTATCGCCTTTATACCTAGGGATGGTACCAATGTGATATCAACCTTGTTACGAAGAGAAACCGCAGCAATGCCGTCAGCGATTTATTTCTAACACCACAAAGAGCAAGAACAGATAATGTAGCAACCTGGTGTTCGTTCAATATGCTGATGAAAAAAAGAGAATGAGAGAAACTCACCTGCTTGGGAAAACTCATGGCGATTATAAAACTGACTCCGAGGATCAACTTCGTTAAAAGAAACAGGATTAAGCTGCCGTTGGGGAACCTTTTTGAATAGAAGATAACAGCTAAAGTGATCTTGCTATGCTCGCTTTACGATGTGGTGTAGGCATTATGCCTGAAAGTGAGCTAAGTAGTCGTCAATATAAGGTCAACTGTGTGTGGTGTGGAATAGCCTATAAGGGACTAAACACAAAGCCGAGAGCTCACTACCTCGCTTTTCAAATGTCTTCCCATTTGGTCAGTTTAGATCGTGGCGAGTTACTTTGGTGCCCTTAGCTAAAGCGTTATATGATACGCTTATGTTATATTGTACACCTGCCAAGTGAGCCTGAGAAAAGTATTTTTCTCGCCTACGTAGCTTCTCTTGCAGTCTTTGCGCAGAACACAACAGAAAATCCCTGAGAATTTTTAGGCAGCATATCATTTACACTTACCAGGGAGTGCCCTAATTTTTGTGCTCCCCAATGCGGGACCCGTGTACTGTATGGATGCAGAACACGTACCATGGGCTTGCTAATTCGAGGTATAAACGGCATTACCGCTCGTCTCACGGGACGTGTGTTGGCGGCTGGTTTAGGGTGTGCAGCTGACGTTCAATGGGTCGTTCAAATGAGTTGGGTAGCCGCATTGAGTGTCCCAAGACAGGTGAGTACAAACATTTTTGGGGAGGCAGGGTACAAAAAATAAAAAGAAGGCAGCTGCTTCTGTGGTGCCCTCTTTTGTACATGCTGTACTTCAAGCTATTTCAAAATATTTTAAAAAGCGTCTTTCTAAAGTACTCTTTTGTGTTCTGGCGCGGCACGAAGATCTCTTTAATACCCTGTGCTGTATCATAATGGTTCTGCCTGTTACGATGGAACTCCGCCTTACGATGGAATGGCTTGAGTAGCGGGCATTGAATTTATTGGGCGTGTGGCTGCATGCCTAGACGGTTATCGAGGAGAAAGAACTAAATTCATAGAATTTCACCGTAGAGGACAAGCAATACGGCCAGCTTCCGTTCCTCAACATGCTAGCCAACCGCAAGAAAAAATCCTGATGTTCAGCATCTACGAAGGAGCTCACCCACAGGTCACTGTGTCTTTTTAATTCCGGGAACCCTGCATACCACAAATGGTATTCAGTAGCCTTACTTGGGATGCCTAGAACACGGTTAGTAAGAAACCAGGAGATGTCGCTGATTACCTACAGCCAATGCATTGGGAGTTCTCTGCAAGCGGCTACCCCGACTCGTTTAGACTTTCCAAAGAATGCCAGTCACCACGCCTCGTACCCACGGGCAACATGCGTCGAATATATCCTGCGCGTTACGTATGTACCTGCGATTAGCGAGAACCTAGAGCGTATTTTACGTCCGTACAGTCTGAAGGTGCCGACATGTAATTTAATGCACTCACTGGCCAAAGTAAACCAGGATGTCAAAATGAAGCAGACAGGCTGTTGCACCGTGTTGCGGGCAAAGACACCTGCCCCGCTTTAGTAAACTACGGCCTAATAAAAGAAATTACGAGACACGTGAAGGGTTTCCGGAGGAGAACCGCTCCAACGACGGCTCAATTTGCAGCGGAAACATCGGCACCTGCCCCACGAACTCCGGTTGCCAATGAGCTGGAATTGCAGTGTACGTGGTACAGCGTAAAAGAGCATGCTCGAAGCAATATCTTAAGTGACATTGGATGAAGGGTGTTTGCGAAACAAATAACGTCCACCGTGCGATTTCGGAGCTCGGTTTCGTGCGAGCGTAGCCTTTTTAAACTCAACATAGAGAAGGCGCTGGATTGTGTGTGGCACGTAGTGTTTCCTTCATCTGAATAAATGTAAATGTGGGTTCAGTAAAAAATTGGGTTAAAGCCTGAGCCACTCGACGTGCGCTACTAGGTTAATATTGTCACAAGAAAAATTAATATGAGAGTTTAATGGCGTAAATACACCGTGAGAAAACACACTAGGCCACGATGCAGTAGCACTGGCAAACAAGCAGAACGCGTCTCAATCGTCTTCGTCATCTTCCTTTCAGTCGTTTTCTTACAGGCGCTAAGACACATACCCAGATGGGGGGATTGTAACAGAGACGCCGCCGTGAGGCATACAGTAATGAGCTCGCACGATGACAGCACTGCGGCGTTGCCCCTGCGACAATATTGTAGCGTAGTCTTGGACGACGCAGGTTTCTCCAAGGGACAAAGTTCATTGGAGCGAACTTGTGTTCCGCTTAGAACTCGGGGAAAACATCAGCGGTGAAGGAGAATTCAACAAAGGAACGTGCGCAGGCGAGTGTCGCCGAATCGAAGGGCGTGGCGTCTGACCTGCGAGCATGTTTCTTTCCGCGTGATTGCTCCTTAAAAAGACGAAGTACATCAAGAACACGGGAGATAAAAGAACATTATTCCAGTCAAGTGGCGACATGACAAAACACTCTCCCTATCAAATTAGGTAGCCGGCATGCATACAAAAGGAAAAGTCGGAAAACACGCGTTTCAGTTTATTAGACAACTTGCAACCAAAATGCATATAAAACCAAACCAGCGGGTATCGTTCTCGGGAGTATTTATAAAACTGTCGACCTCTATTATTATTGATCGTTTGGTGAGAAGCGACTGCCCCCTCCGCTCTCACTTTTAGGACGAAAGCTTCAAATCGCGCCTTGCTTGAGAAAAGCGGCGTCTAACGTCCGTAACAGGGAAATGGCTTCCAAAGACCTAGCGCTGCTCGAAGCATGCAACGGCCCTACCTTGAGTGACAATGCAGGCGTCCTGCATGGCGTACCTATCGACAAACGGGCTCTTTCCCCAGTGTTTAACAGCTCGAAATAAACTCGGCACAAGGGAGAGGTGGCCATCCCCGCTAATTTAGCGCTGGTCGAAAAAGCGCTCCTGCTGCTCATGCTGGAGGCATGACCCGGCACATGGCAGCGAGATCGGAGAGAATTCGAAGCTAATGGAAAGCGTTCGGGCGGATCGAAAGCAAAGCGTCTTGCGGAACGAAATGCAAAGCCCACGGACAACGTAAGTAGAAAAAAAGTGTTTCAAGCATTTGGCTGGGCATATGCTTTCGTATAAGGTTGTAACAAACGCTCAGGTGCCCTAGAATTTTCGCATGTCTTGTATTCTTTGTCTAGTATACTCCTACAGCGTCCACCCTGTAGCAGGCTCCTATTGTAAAAACTGTGCAAGTCGCGAAACTAACACGTTTATTTCTGGCAACAGCCCAAATATTGTTAATTGGTTGAAGCGAATTAAGAATAAAGAAATATGAATATTTCGAAATATTTCCGTAAACAGACGAAAATATGTGCCGTACACACCACTCGCAAAAAGCAAAGGCGAGAACGAAAAATCCCAAGAAATAACAACAGAAAAACGGAAAATCGTGCAGCCCTCCGTAACAACAACGATGTTTCAACGCGCATCTTCACGTCCCACACTGCGGGTATGAGCGGAGGTACTTCTCCAGAATACCCACAGCAACTCGCGGGTGTGCACTCCTTAGGCGTACACACTCAACTTTTTCATACCCTTTTGGCCAAAAAGGGTGTAGCATAAGTGGTAAAAGAGTGTCGGAGCCCACTACACCCTTTGCATTGCAATAGCCTGGGGTCCACCTATAGGCAGTATCATGGCAACACACGTTGCCAAGCGTTGTCCAATATTGGCCTTCCATAGCTTGGCCAATTGTTGGCTTGTCACCTCTCCCAAGCGCCAGCCAATGATGGCGGCCGAGGTATTGCCAAGCTCGGACACATTGGCCACTGATGATTTGCCATGCTTGGTATTGGCAATTTCTGCTGCTTGGGTTGGTGACGGCACAGAAAAATTAATGCGTTGGGCAGAAAATAAAAGCAAGAAACATTAATCCGATACAAGACAACAACGAAAGAAACAGAAGAAAGCCGCTTTATTTCCTGCTGTGCGATGAGCGTGTAGAGGCCGCTGCTTGGTACATAGTATTAGACTGTTGAGTCTTCATAGGAGCATCTCAAAAATACTGCAGGGAAGCCTACGCATTTTGAATACTTATCAAGAAGCTCTGATCGCTGATACTCGCGAATAAGCAAGTAAGGACGAGTTACACACGATCTCCTGACCGATACTCTGAAGAAAGTTGTTCTCTATCACTTCGTGTGTTGCAAACTTGTGGAGGATACAGCTTCAAATTATTCAGATGCGTCAGAAACTGGCAAAATAACTGAGTCTCTAGAAATACGCTTTTTACCGCGCTACAGCAACGAAGCGGGCGATTTCTAGCCCAGGCACTGTTGCCCCTCACAAGCGGAGTGTAGCAGACGACAGCGGCGCGAATGCCTAAGCCGACGTCAGAGCCAGGGGGCGCCACTCAAAGATCTCACCGCCAATACTCCCTAGTATTAAATGTGTGCCCGGCGCGAGCTGCAGTCTTTTAGGTCACGGCGCACTTCTGGTGCACCTCAGGAAGTGTTCCGGTGATCACCGAATGCATGGCGGCGTGGGCTACTCTGCCGCTACCACGCAGCGCGCCCCCGCCGCCGGCCAGCATGTTGCAAATCGTGTCTGAACCTGCCGCGCAAATGTCACGTGATTCGGATTAGCCCCACACAAAGGAGCAGGGAGAATGTTGTTGCAAATCGTGTTTGAACCTCGCGCACAAAATGCAGGTGGTTTGGATTAGGGGAGAATAGAACAGCGTCTGAGGAAAGTGTCAGGGGAAGGACGCTCCTCCGTAGCGAAGCGTGACAGATGTGTGACGGAAAGGCAGTGAGAGAGATGACGCCGTAGACGCACGTGTCGTACTCCACCTCCCCCTTTGCTAGACGCTCCTGATGATGATAATAATGATAATGATGATTGTTATTGGTTTCCCCTTTGCAGCGGGGTGATGACATGTCATCCTAATAAACAGGACTAATATACCTATGTTTTATACTCTTGGTTTAACACTCCCGCTGCTTAGGGCAGGCACAAAAAGCTTATTAGGCACAAAATACTTTTTTCACTGTTACAGGTAGTAACTGTCCTAGGCAATATTCCCCTCTCTGCGTTTCGTTCACCAGCATTCTAATCCTCTTTTCGTCACCTCGACCGGTTTGAAGTTAAATTCCTCTGTGCTACCCTTAAATCCTAGGGCTTCTGGAAGCCGAATATTTCCCTCATGTAGATTTGGATGGATACCCTTTCCTTCTAACACTATGCGCCGCATAGTTTCTGGTTCTTTTCGTCAGACCACGCATACCGCTTCATTTTGTGAATACTTCCCCACAAAGCTCTTAGTTTGCAAGCAACCTGCTCTACCCTTAAAAAGCAGAGCACTGCCCTGGGAATTACCGCCAAATTTTCCTTTCTGATGTTCAAATTCTCAGTCCTCTACATCACTAACGACGTTTTAGCTTCCGTTTTTTTCTCCGTTTATTCGTTTCAATCTGCCTTGCCTCTTTTTGGTTACCTTGGCTGGTTTGGATTCTCCACTGTTCTTTCCGTATTTCATCGTTAGCCTTCTTGTCTTCCGTAACCAGTGCGTGTCCACGCTTTTCAATTATAGGTCCTTAAATACCACAGCTGCCCACCTTAGTTAATTTATTGCTCTCCACCTAATCTAAAAACATATTTTACTCTGTGCTTCTTGAACTTCAAACGACGCCCAGCCCATATCTCCCATTACTGCTTCGTTACTTGCTTTTCCATGCGCACCTAAGGCCAAACGGCCTACCGTTCTCTGGTTCGCTTCAAGGCCTCATAGAGCGTCTGAGTTTAAACATAATAGATCATTCGCAAATGTGGGATCCGGAGCCATTACTACTTTCCACATTCCTCTCACTACATCATATTTGTTATACCCCTTAGAGCTCTATGCTTTATTACAGCTTCGTTTCGCTTTCCCTTCCCCTAAGTTGCTCCTTGTAAGTTCTTAAGTAGTTATCCCCTTCGTTTATCCACACTCCCAAATATTTATATTCCTTCACTCTGGGTAATTGAAAGCACTCGCAAACATTCCCGTGCTTGTGTTCGCCCCGTTTCTCCTCGTGGCCTCGTCGGACGGTGCGGGGACGGACGCTTTCCCGTCTTTCGCCGGCACAGCGCGTCCTCGGCCGCTGCTTCCCGGACTCCCCGACGCCGCCATTCTCCGGTCGGCGCCCCCGGTGCCTCCGGGAACAGAACGGACGATCGTCGGCAAAGCGACACCCTTTTCCACTTCCACTGATGGGACGCCTATAAAGGAGCGACGACACCGCGCGGCTCCCTGCGGGCTCGGTGGCTTCGCCACGACAAGGTCGTCTAACTTCCTCCTCTTCGCTATGCATGTGCGTAAACCATATGCCCTTTTTGCTAAAAGATCAAGCAATTACTTTTTGGTTGAGCTGCCGAGCCCAGAGTGCTGCCTTGTTGTTGTCGAGTGCTGTCATGCAATGTGCGAGTTACTTTTGATGTTTTCGGGAGATGTCGAAACCAATTCAGGTCCTCATCTCACCGAAATTTTTAATGAACTTAAGAACATCGCTGACCACATCACAGCAAAAAAAGAGGAGCGGTTGGCGGACATTGACAAAAATTTGGATGCTCTATCAAAGCTTGAAACGGATCTGGCACGTTGTCCAAAGGAGGTTACTTCTGTGCATAACATAATAGAAAGACTGGAAAAGAGGGTCGATGAGCTCGAAAATAGAAGCACGAGATCCAACCTAATCTTTTACGGCCTACCAGAGGGTAAAGATGAAACAAGCAAAACACTCGAAAAAATTGTGAACGAAAGGATTTTTAAGGACACGCTTGAGTCAGAGCCGGTTGAGATTGAACGAATACATCGCCTGGGCAGGCCAACCCCCGACAAAACGCGGCCGGTCATTTTCAAACTTTTAGATTCGCGGCAAAAATCTGCAATTCTAAAGCAATGTAAGAAGCTCAAAGACACGAGGTACTCCATCGGAGAAGATTTCTCACGCCGAATTGGAGAAGTAAGGAAAAAGGTTTGGGGCAGCTCAAAAGAAAACCGGGACAAAACAGAAAACGTTTCATTGACCTTCCACAAATTGTACACAAACAAGCGCGGATATTTCTGGAGTGAAGAAAAGGACGAGAGGCTACCAATAGCCAAAAAACACGACGAAGCACGAACGCGGCCAATAACCAGCTACCGTTCACAAAACAAAAATAACACCACTGAACCTCAAGGAAAGAAGTATCGTCAACAAGGTACTGCAGCCTCTTGAAAATGCTTTGCTGCTTTACGAACCAGACATCGTAGCTATAACTGAAACCTGGCTATCACCAACTGTCCACAATCGCGAAAGAGTGCCACCAAACTACGCGATTATCAGAAAAGATAGGCCATCCCGGGGGGGAGGCGTGGCATTGATGATTCGACAACCTATTTCGTACACTATACTTCCGGCAGCTCCTAATACTGAGGCAATTTTCGCAAGATATTCTGTAACAGCATGACAGTAGTGACCGGCTTCGTCTTTCGAAGCCCTCCTTTCGAGAGCGAGTGCATAACATATGTACATGATTTCTTTCAATATCACGCCCGTGGTTGCAGAATGATCGTTATGGGTGACTTTAACTTCCCAGGTGTAAATTGGAGTAACATGTGTTACACATAACCTGGATCAAGTGCACTCATTGATTTCAGGCTAAATCTTAACCTTCGCCAGGTCTCACAGCAACCCACTCGTTTGCAAAGAACATCAAGTATCCTAGAATTAACATTCCTCAGCCCTCTATTTGAAATCTAAAAACACCAGATTGACATTGTAGAGGGGATCTCGGACCCCAAAATATCCATTTGCCGGCTTACGCTCAAGCATCACTGTCGTATGCGATCTACTGGTACCCGAGTAGCGGACTTTAACGTAGCCGATGACGGTTGCATACTAACACACCTGGCGCATGAATTCCCGGAATTCTCAGATTCGGCTGCCTTGTCCAACACAAATGCTAACACACTCTGGCTTCGATTCAGAAAGATTGTTTTGCACTGCATAAATAGCTTTACTGCGTTACGACCGACACGACCACGCAGACACAATCGATGGATTACACGAGAAGTCATACATGCCAAACAAAAAGTAAAAAAGTGCGTAAATCTTTAAAGAAAAATTCCACAAACTCTTCAACTCGTCCACCCAGACAAGCGCAATATAAAACTTCAAATCCAAATCAAAAGAAGCAAAGCAATACTAATTTAAACAAACGCTTCCTTCCTTCATAAAAAGATAACCCGCGTAGATTCTGGAAACATATCCGCCCCCCAAAAAATGGCACCCCCGATTTTTTGCCTGAAGAAAAAAAATCCAAAGCTAATCTCTACAACAATTTTTTTTCGCTCAGTCTTCACAAAAGTTAACGGAACAACTCCAGAGATCCCACCTGTTGACAGTGTTACAATGGACCCATTAAGTATCACTGATGAGGTAATTTTGAACCTCTTGCTGAAGGTTGACCCAAAAAAAGCTTGCGGGCCAGACGACATTACAAACGAATTTCTCAGTCGGTATGCAGAATGGTGCAGCAGGTATTTAGGACTAGTTTACCGTAAGTCCATTTTATCATCAAAGCTTCCCGATGACTGGAAAAAAGCGAAGGTAACGCCGATACCTAAAGCAGGTGACAGCACTGACCCTTCTAACTCCAGGCCCATCTCCCTCACTAGTACATCATGTAAAATACTCGAACACATCATCCTAAAGCATCTAACATTGTTCCTAGAAGCTAAAGAAACCTTATCACATAGCCAACATGGCTTTAGAAGTGGACTGTCAACAACAACACAGATTTCAGAAGTTGTACATGACCTTGCTCTTTCTATCAACAACCACACACAAACAGACCCCATTCTGCTCGACTTTTCTAAAGCATTCGACTCGGTGTGCCACAGCAATCTAATCGCAAAACTAAAAAGTATAACGGGAATGAGAAATTTAACAAGTTGGATTGAAGGTTTCCTACATGACCGTTCGCAATTGGTGATATTTGAACACGTGCCATCAGAGAGAAAACCTGTCATGTCAGGGGTCACCCAGGGCTCCGTGGTTGGTCCGCTTTTTTTCCTTATCTTTATTAATGGCCACATGTGGAAAATTGCATGTAACATCAAACTTTTCGCTCATGATTGTATTATCTATTAGAAAATCAATAGTCCTGGAGACCATATCGTGCTCACTCATTCTCTAAATGAGCTTGCCAATTGGTGCAACAAATGGAAAATGAGTATTAACCTGAAAAAAATAGTGAGTATGACAATACGAAGGAAGAAGGAAAAGCAACCCATTGATTTCTCTTACCAAATCAATGGCACGCAACTGGTCTAAGTAAATGAATACAAATATTTAGGGTTTATTCTAACATCTGATCGTAAACGGGACTTACACATCGCAAACATTACATCCTCTGCCTTGCGCAAGCTGTTTTATGTTCGATGATGTTTGCGGCTTGTGCCAAAATCAACTAAACTCCTTGCTTACACCACATATATAAGGCCAGTACTAGAATACTCCAACACCGTATGGTTCCCGTATACTGCTACCAGCATTACAAAACTGGAAAGGGTTCAGAGCTAAGCCGTCAGATTTATATGCAATAAGTATGTGCGTACCGACTCACCAACTAATATGCTAACTGATTGTGGGCTTTCTACACTCGAATTTATAGCACAACAAGGGCGACTAAACTACCTGTTTCAACTCTTGCACAATCATAAAAAATCGACACATATAAGTACATCCGCCTGTCCGGAACCCGGCAAACAAGGAAAAGCAACCCGCGCACTTTAGTCGAATGTTCCTGTCATAACGACGCCTTTAGCTATTTATTTTTTCAACTCGCCATTAGAGAATGGAACCACTTAAGCCCGTCTATCACTAACACGGATTCATTATCTGAATTTTTACTCAGAATCGCAAATAGTAGCCCCTAATAGGAAAACATCAAATAGTTGGAAATCTTCCATTCAGTTCCCATTCACGTTACGCTGCAGTACACTGCACGACGTACAGCACCTTACGCCTTTGAATGCCTGCATCGCGTGTTGCAAAGTATCCTTTTGCGGCGACTATGGACTGTTTATTCCTCATTTATGTTTGATTTCTCTAACATGTTCTTCCTGCTGTTTTTCTGATTTTATATAACTTGTTCTACACGAATGCTCGATATTCATTATTTGGATGTAAATAAAGTGCTGCATTCAGACACGTACACTTCTCAGATCTGTTCGACCAAATGTTCGACCTGGGTGGGTACTCCCAGGTGCATTGCATCACCACATAGTTCCCTTCGGAGAGATGGTGTAATTGTTTTTCTGGGTGTTTATTGATTTCATATTCCATTCTATCAGCAATGATCTTTACTGCTCATTGTTGAAATTTGTTCCTCCTATTGTAATTCTTTCTAAATTTGTCCGGGTTGTGCCTCCAAGGTTTCAGGAGGAATTATCATGGAAAGCACACGTTCAACACTTATGGATAGAATTGGCTCGAGCTGTTGGCACCTGTACAAGTTAACAACATTAATTCTGCTTTGGCTAAAAAAACTTCTTTACCGGTCTTTGTTCTATTCGAAGCTCTGTTATGGATTATTATTCTGGGGAACAACGACGTCCTGCAATTATAGTAAAATAATTGTGCTACAGAAGAAAGTGCTTAGATGTTTTGAAAACTATCACGGAAACTACCAGAGCCTGCCGACATCTCCCCTGTTTTTAAAACACGATATATTAAAAGCAGACCAGCTTTACTATTTTTAGCTGCTTCAGTACATACAACAAAATAACCTTTGCAGGCCGGGCGTAGATCACGATTCAGGTTATTCAATACGACAAAAACGAGGAGAATGGCGAAAACCAGGACAAATTATGGCAAACACACAATTGGATATCAAACACTTTTTATACTTAATAAATTAAATGGTAAAATAGATTTCACGCTTTCGCTAAGTGCCTTTAAACAGCACATTAAGAATGTATTGCAGGCACTCCGTCTCAACTATACCAATTGATATTGCCTGCCATTTTTTGTTCACGCAATCTAGCTGAAATTTTCTAGTTTGTTTTTCTTGCTTCCTTTATTTTTGTGAATGGCGTCACCGTGCTTAGCGAAATATTATACACATGTGTATAGTTATTCACTGTGTCATGAGAAATGCATGTACTATTGGTGTAACAATTTGATCAGTTGTAAGCGTTTTTTTTATTATAATATTTTTTATTTTTTATTTTTTTTTGGTATCGGTTGTATCAGCTGCTTTATATTATGTTGTGCACTTGCTCGTATATATTTTGGATGTAGTTATTTTCTTGGTGTTCTTTTACTAGACAAGTTGCTTTAAATTTTTTTCTGTTTTTTGTGGCAAATTTTGCTCTGTACAGATACCCAAACTGTCTATATCTTTTGCGTAAAATGTACACGCAACGTTGTTGAACTGCAGAGCGACAGAGTCCTCGTCAGGCGATTTAGCCTTTAGTCTCTGTCCCTGTAGCACACTATGTATTTCGGTTTCTTCCAATAAAGGATTGATTGATTGATAAAAAAACAAACAAAAGTGAAAGTGAGCCGCTTGTGTTCGCTTCCTATGCTGTCTCTTCCATTGTCATCTATCCTCATTTACCGCAACCTTTCGTATACTGTCTCGGATACTAAACTACAGTCTATGCTGGACTGCCTTTTACCGCTTTCCCAAGTTATTTGTCCGTCACACTTGCTTTCCCTGTTTACTATTATAAGCTGATTTTCCTGACATAGATCTATCACTAGAGAACCGTTGTGGTCTGTGCATTCATTCAAACCTTCTACATGGGCATGCATATCTCCAACTAAGATTATTTCACCCGATTCCTTGAATTGATTTATATCTCTTCTCGAACAGTTCACCATTTCCTCATTTTTCTCCCTAGCACTACTTCCGGTCTACAGATACACCACTCCTAACCATGTATTTTTCGCCCTGTATGGTGCCTATAGCCCATAGATGCTCTTAACAGCTTTCATGCACTCTCTGCCAGTCGGTCCATTGTTTAATCAGCATGCCAACACCTCCCCCTCTCTTCATTCCTGTGGCCCTGTTGCAACCTTCCCAGACATAACTGTCTCTGACAGGTGGGGCTTCTAGGTCCCGGAGGTGAGTCTCGGCTAAAGCGTGCACGTTTATTTCTTCCCATTCGAGCTGGTTTTGTATTTCCACTCATCAGGCTTTCTGCCTCCATGCATAGTTACGTAGCTTATTAAATATTCATTGCATTTGTTTTTCCTTTTCCGCTGATGGTGTTTATTTTTGTCTTTTACAAAATTGTTCGCTGTATTGTTTCCAATTTAATCGATTCTGTTAACGTTCTCAGTTATTTCTGTAGGTTCTGCGTTTTCCTCTAGACCAGACTGCCTCCCAGCGTTGAGCGTGCGTGTGTCCCTCTCTTCCACTTTGTCTTCTAGTTTGCCTTAATTAGCTGTGTGGGGGCTTTGAAAAAGCTACCGTTCTCCCACCTAAGCGCCACCCCACCTTGTTGCCTAGCCTGGTGCTGAAGTGAATCCCGTCCCACTGAAAAGCTTGCCTGTGTCCAATGCTGCCCACTACCCTCTTCACGTCTATCCCTTCAAGCCCAAGACCCGCCGCGGTGGCTCACTGGCTGAGGTGTTGCGCTGCTGAGCAGTAGGTCGCGGGTTCGATTCCCGGCCGCGGCGGCCGCTTTTCTGATGGAGGCGAAAAACAAAAACGCCCGTGTGCACGAGATTTCGGCGCACGTTAAAGATCCCCAGGTGGCCAGAATTATTCTGGAGCCCTCCACTACGGCGCGCCTCATCACCTGCGTTGCGTCGGCGGGTTAAACCCTACAATCAATAAAATCACTTCAAGCCTAAGTTCCCTGCCATGCCTCACGATCTCGCTGTTAGCAGCGACTACTGCCCGTTCGGTGTGGACGCGCTCCTCTCCCTTTTCTTTATTTAGTCGCTGCTGCGTTCGCTCACTCGGTTACGCGGAAATAAACAGACACCGCTCCCGCAAAGCTCAAGTAACGGCTGCCAAATGGCTGCCCCCTGGAACTACCGAAACCCACCGTCACCGTTTCCGCTCAAGTTCCACTTCGCCACGTAGCTGCGAATCCCTCCCGGTTGAAGAGAAACTTGCCCAGTTTGAATGCCAGCGTGAGCCCATATTTCCTTCTGAGCTTTGAACGCCTTCCAAGCGACATTTGCGGCGGTGTCTTTCAGGCCTAAGTATGCGCAATCACCGGCTTCCCGTTTATGCGTGCACGGCTTGCGGGTGGGAAAAGGGGGACGTGCACGCACAGCTAGGCTTCATGCCGGTACCGATGAAATGCCGGTTGTGCTGGTGAGAGACTTAGACGTCGAATTTACATGGCCCAATGCGGTTAGTTGGCTGTCCTCCTCAATCGAGTGGTTCGGGTGTGGGTTGATGTGTTACACAGACATATTACACACGGAGTAAGATGCATACGAAAGGGAAGGAAAATGGACAGCCACATGTCTGTACGCGAGAACCGAGCTCAAGAACTTCCAGGTTTTAAATCGCTATGGGACGGATGCATGCCGTTCGTTTGGAGGAAGAACAGCACGAATTAAAGCATTGGCCCCAACAGAGGCGCGAACGGAGGCAAAACCAACGGAAAGCTCCTGTCGCCGTCGTTAGCGCCTTAAGTTCAGCTTGTCGAGTAGCGGCGAATTCGTCCCGGATGAACAGCAATTTGCCCGCTTGGAACGCCAGCGTGCGCCAATGTCACTTCAGAGGGCTTTCAGGAAAGGTTTTCGACCATGTCTGTCACTCCTGAGCACCCGCACATGAACGGTTTCCAGGTTATGCGTGCAGTGGTTTTGATTGGGCAATAGGGGGAGAGACGGAGGGGGGGCGTGCACGCGAAGCTATAGGTTTCATGCCCGTATTGATGGATGGCACGTGGGTTGTGCTGGTGCGAGGTTTACACACAGACGCTGAACGGCCAAACGGGACCTGTCCGGCGTCCGTAATGGTAGAGCGGATTGGGTTTGTGTGTTACACGAACAGTAACATGCTTCCGACGCGCGGCTGACAGTGGCAGCTACATGTTTGTCTGCAAAACCAAAGCTTGGATCTTTCAGAGGTTCATTCAGCTAATTGGCTAGCAAGAATGCTGTATCGCTAATTACTAGAAACTTGCTTTGTTTCGCGCCTTCCGTGGCCTGCGTCTAGCTTTGCAGGTCATCCTTCTTCACAGAGTTGAAGGGGGCTAATTTTTCTCCTTTTGCTTCAATAGACGTTTATTGCTTCTGTATTGCTGAGAAGCGCTCATAAGCGCTGCGTTCTCCGTATTCTTTCTTCACGTGATCCGCCCACTCCTAGGATAGGATATATTCTTGGGGACCCTATTCGGCAGAAAATAGAAATCATTTGACACGCAAATTGCTTTACAGCGTCTAGGAAGCGGTAACTGCGTGACGGAGCTCTCCCTCTCGCAGGTGCAGCCAAGGTCACATGCTAGAGGTACAGTTTGAGCCGAGAGGATTTAGTTTAATCTAATGAGCTTTATGACATACCGATTTCAATTACCGTCTGCGATTATAAACAAAAGCGAGTGCACTAAGCCATCATTGCGCAATTCGTGTGTCGAGGGCTCTGTGCAGCTTCTGAGTTGGCCACGCAGATTTGAACACTAGGTCATTTCGCCTGTTTGCAATCTTTAGCAGCAATTTAAAAGTACTACGTGATGCAGCAGTAATCTGGGTGTGCTTCCGGTATCGATCAGTGGTATGCAGCGTCGCTGATGGCTGTGTATAATTGATGGTGAAGTAGAACAAACACAGAGCGAATCTAGGGGACAAGACCGGCGATGGCAAGTCAGTGCCGGTTTTGCGTCCGTGTATTCATTTCATTTCCTCTATTCAGCCATTTAACGTCGTCTAGCTTCTGTTAACACGAATTGGCCACCTTGCTTCCTCAAAAGACGCACGTGTTTTAGCAAAAAAACTAGACGCGCGAGTTTTGGCGTGTATAATACCTCAATGTGCATTTGTTGCCTGAATTGGCGGTGCTATATTCATTTTGTAAGAAGCTGTTTCCTGCTAGTGAAATTCATCTCTGTTCCGCGTACTGCGTACCATTACAGTGCTCATGTCTGTGCCGGTGCACTTTAAGGTGGCATAGCAAATGCACTTTGTCATGCTTACCCCTAGCAGTCATGGCAGCAGTAAGCCCTCCGCGGATTTTCTTTCGTGAACCAATGAGCAACACTAGTGAGAGTTTGCAGAGTTCGTGCTCTTTAAACCCCTGACCCAGGAACGCCAGAAACAAACTAGAATATCCAAAATAACTTCAACAAATAATACTTACGGCGAAAATTCTAAATTCTGTGCCCCCATATAAATCTGAAGATCGGCCTTGGTCAACTTGCTTGGTACTCCCGTAGATTTATATCTGTTGGTACGTACACACCGGGTTCAAATCAGAAAAATAGTGCACTGTGTTTATTTTTCCACCGGCTGATACTTTCCAGAAGTCGAAATTAGGACATCAACGCTCAATTTCAAGATAACCGCTTTATGTTTGACACCATAGGTCACGCGTATACGTTCGATGTTTTTTTAATCACATGGGGTGTACAGCGCGTCCAGAGTTATTTCGCTTTTTTTTGAACTTTTTCAGCGCCTGATGCATTGCGTATACAGTGCATTTACAGGTGCTAGGCATCGCTCTACAAAATTAGCTTAACGACTCATGAATGGCCCACATCAATCCTCATCAAGTTTCACCTTTCAACGCGTTTCTTTGAAAATTCGTTTTCCCTGTAATGGCTTATCCGACCGCGTGGCTCGGAGTGCTGCTATCGAAAACGGGGGAGAGGTCTGTACACTAATGAATGCGTCTCTGTGCAAAGGAGATGGTGCGTACTTAAATAACTGATTCTGCTGAAGCGAATGCCTAAGCAGGAACTAGAAATCTTCGGCCGTTTTGACCGCAGGCAATGCATTCCTCCGTCCCTGATATTGAACTTCGACGATGCTGTTCTCAGCAAAAATAAAGCGCATGAGATAGCAAGCTGAGTACACAGCATCACAGCATTATTCAGGCCTCTTTGTGAACGAGGCTAACAACGGCAATCAGCCACCATTAGGGGGAGTTGCATAAGCTGGGCTAGTTCTTATCCAGTTTCGTGTGTTTGATCGTTTGTGGGATGACAACGCATTTTCATTAAAGAAGGTGCATTCTAAACGCAGTGAGCGAATGTACATTCCACCGCTTAACCGCGCGACAACGGTGCGCGCGGGAGCTTTCTGTGCTGTTTACCGGAGGAACAAGAACTACAGTTAAACCTGGACGTAACAAAGTCGACAAAAGTTCGCAATTTTTTGTTACATGCAGGTTTTCGTTATTTGCAGGTTTCGAGTTAAGGTTTGCGAGAACGAAGGATAAACGAAGCCAAAATGCTGGACATCAGTGAAGGTGAACGTACCTTTTATGGGTTTATTTCACAACGAAAAAGTGCGTAAGTTGTGCCTGCTGCTTCCGCACGAGCTTAGACACTACAGGGCCCTCCAAAAAAAAAAAAAGGTCACTTATCCCCCTATTAACAAACGTAATCTAAATGTTGGTTTTGCCTCCTGCACTTTTCGGTGCCTTATAACGCGTTTTAACAACTAAGATTATGCTGAAACGGTGCCTTTTTGCGAACTTGATGCTCTTTACCGCACTCAAGATTGTTTATAGGGAGCTGGCTGTAATACTGTAACAGGCGTTGACACTCTTTTTCTCGCAGGCGGAGACGGCATTTGAAAAAATGTGGACCTGTTTTGAAAAGACAAGTTTTAGTTTTCTGGCAGTAAAACTCATCACCGACAAACCGATACTGCAGATATCAGTGGAGATGCGTGGCAGCGACAGGACGGCCTAGCATCTGAAAACATAATCCTCCAACCGAAACGGCACTCACACGTGGAAACGCTCGGTAGTTGGCGGTTGCGGGAGAAAAAAACTGGTGCAGTTACTCTTGCTACCTGGTGTGGTGCTACGTTGCACAAGCGAACCGGAAGTGGATGCTAGTTAGCCACGAGATGGCGCAAGCCCTTGCGTTCGTCATCATCACCATGACGAATTTTGAATGCCTGGAATTTCCGAAATTTTTTTTTGCTGCTTCATTCTTACAGTTGTGCTACTTTTCACTAAATTAGTTCGTTTCTCCGGCCGATTTTTGTGTAAAAGTGCCAAAAAACAATGACTGATCAGCTTCCCGACTTCGTTATACCAAGGTTAACCGCCGCAACTTTTCGTTACATAGAGGACGCAGACACACGGGCTTCAATGGAGGTTTAAATCGACAATTAAAAACCTTCGTTAGATCCAGGAATACGTTATATGAACGTTCGGTACATCCAGGTTTAAGTGTAGGTAGTTTTAAAGACGATAGTCTTTCCTGGGCTACATGAACGCTGATATTTTTGTCTGCCTGTCTATCTGTCCTTCGATTCAGCCTCCTGGGTAGAGTTAAGGCAGTTGTTGGACTCGGCGTTTATAAAGCCAAAGCGATTTCGACACATCTAGATATTTATTTATTTATTTATTTATTTATTTATTTATTTATTTATACATATGGTGGAACTGTTCATACTTGTCAACACGGCTAAGCAATAACAAACCGTTACTCATACCTTAGGCACAGAATCAATACAAAGTAATATTTTTCATGTACTTGTAAGAAAAAAAATGCATGAATGCTTCATTTTACACACGCTGGTGCTTGTAGGGCTGCGATGGCAAATGATTAGCCACTGTGGGATTGTGACACGCTGGACCTTCTGCTTCTCCGCCACGGACACGGTGCCGCTACAGACATTGTGCCGCCATCCCGCAGTGGGCATGATACGCAAGGACATGAGATTCCCAGGGCCTGTGCCAGATGGCGCAACCGGGTGACGCTTATGCAGCCGCTTCGGCGGCACGCTGGAAAGGGCGCCGCCAGATAACCCCGTTGGCCACCCTCCAGCGACCATGGCAGTGGTCATGAAGATGCGATGACATGTCGAGAAAACGAAATGAAAAGATACTCTTAGCACTTATGTAGCAAAGGCTTAACAAGGCTACCGTCTTTCGACGATATTTCTAGCGAAGCAAGCATAAACGCGGTAATTTTTACGGTGTTTCTTTGATGGCCGAAGCCAATTATGACATTTTAACCATTGAGACACTGATAACGCTCGCTCAACTCTATCACAAAAGAAGAAGATTCGACACCACACTCTCTTGTCATGCAAACATATGTGCGGCGTTTGCTCTTGTACTGCCCAACGCGGTAGGGCACCACAGGGCACTGCATCTCGGCCCAACTTCAGCGCAAAAGGCCTATGGAGTCTGTAGGTTGCGGGAAGTTGTGACAGGACGTCCAACAAAAAAAAACGCTGCTACCAAAATCTCTGAGAGGAATTCAGGAATAAAGAACTATTTTCGGGGTTACGGAAAATACAGGAAGAGGAATGTATGACTGAACTACTTTATTTAGAAATAGGCGTCAGGCCCTGCAGGGTTATTCGAGGCTGAAGAAGAGGGGGCGAGGGTCTGAATTATTTCTCATAAAATCCAATAAACAACCTTCGTTGTCCTTCTGTCCTTCGGGAGGCCCTACTAATTCTGTCAGACCGCTCTTCACTTCTTTAAAAAGGCCACAGGTAAGTGAATAAAGTGCAAATGATTCCAGAAAACTAGCATCTGATAGCACAAGTTCAAGGTGTGCCGTATTCGAAGGCGTGAAGTAGGATAACTGCTGTGAGTAGTAGCTTTCGAATCTCGAATATGACCAGTCAATCAAAACAAGTTCAGGTGGGTATTATCGCAACCGCAGAAATTTCACGTGGGGGCGGATGACAGCGACGTGCCGCCATGTTACCATTCGTGAACAATGTCTGGAGCGCAGGCTGCGTGTTCGCATGCTGTGTTGGGGAATACTTCTCCCTAACAATGGAGGGATATCAAAGCAGGAAGAAGGCCTGGGACGTGGGGGGGTAGGTTTTTGGAGACGCTGTTGACATTGTTATCGCAGTTGCCTTTTAAATGCATAGCATTTTAGTAACTCACAATGTCACGCGGCGTTGGCGTGCCTTGCCGTAGTCCGCAGGCGCGCCTTGTCGTAGTCCGCAGCCAGGCCACTACACTATAAAAGAAATAACAGTTTCCGGCGCCGGGTTTCGAACTCATGACGCCGCGGGCGGAACGCAAGGTGCCCGGCGCACTGCCGACTGAGCCACGAAACCGACACAGATTTCGATGCACCGAACGCGCCTTATATCCTTCACTCATTTCTGGTTTGTTTTGAAAGCGCCACAAGTTGTCCCGCGCCTCCGAAAGATGGCGACACGGGTCCCGCGATCGAGAAATACGACTTGCCGGCGCACCCCCTCGGAAATGCTGTGCATTTGATCGTGCCCCTCGCGAGGGGGATGTCTTTTTGGTAACAGGCTAAAGATGCAGGTGAGGCTTGGTCGTCAGCGTCCGTGGTATAGCCTTCGTAAACGTTTATAGAAAGGACTCCGAAGCAGCGTTGCGTGCTTGCTGTATTCCGGTCGCTCCAGATCTATGACCAGGTGTCTAAGCCAGGCAGATATGAATGTTGTATCCCCGCAAGGACTGAATTGTACTTATAATACGGTTGGCGGTTGCGTTATGCTTGTAGGCATTGTTGTTCACTTGGTGGAGGGCAACGTGCGAATCAGTAATGAAACGCTAATGCTGAAGATCTCGTTGCTGGTGGGTCTGAATTTGAGTGCACCACTCCGGTCGGCCCTGTGCCGGAGACTTCACGAACAGATCCTGACAGAAATAACAGTGGTGTCCGACCGTGCGGCTCAGGCGGGTCATGATGTCATCCTGCAGTGGCTTCCGAGTCACTGCGGTATTGTCGGCAACGAAAATGGAGACGCTGCCGCCCGGTTGGCGCATCAAACAACGACGACTGTACTCATTCCATTGTGCTTTGACAGACACAGCTAGGGCCCTCCGCTTACTTGTGCGGGAAACAGCAATCTCTCAATGGTCTACAGAAGATTTCACAAGTGCACGTATTGGTGCCCTTGACCCGAACCTGCAACGTCCTTTCCACTAAGCCTCCCATGGCCTGACGCAACCCTTCTTGACGCAACTCGCCTGAAAGAAAGAAGCTGTCGTCAGCGCTGAGAAACCTGGCTCTCAGCGACAATTTTCGGAGGAGCAGATTTCATGTGACTGGCCTTCTCTGTCATCCGCTCAGAAGGCGACTAAGGAGCTTTTACGCTTTCTAAGGGTGACGAACTTAAACACCAGACTATAGACTGAAAGCCTCCAGTGTCAATCACGGAACTTGAACGTTTAGTGCTTCAGCGCGGGGCATACCTGTCGGCTCCCCCTTTTGTTCATTCTCTCCTTTGCCTTTTTTGCCCATTATCCCTTTCCCACGTTGAGGATAGCACAACTGGCCTCTGACCAGGTTAATTTTTTTGCCTTCCTTTCACATCATTCGTTCCTTCCAAGTATACCAAAAACCTCGACGCCGTAGTCAGGCGTCTTCGTGCTCTTCCGGGATACAGTGAGGGTTGCGTGTTCGAGACAAGTCCAGGTGCTTGCTGCGCTCATTCTGCTAATAGCAGCATATGTAAAAATATCTATCTCCTTGGAGTCTCCCGTGACCAATTGGGCAATTTTCCACTGCCCTATACCATGCTGGCGTCGCGTAGTAGGGCGGCGACAAAGAATGAGTGCTGGGCGCTCCTGTGGCGGAGACCAGGCGGCACATTGGAGATATCTGGCTGCCCTGATAGTCGCAATGTTGGAGAACTCTCTTTTAAGGGGTAATATCAAGGCGCTATTGGTGACGCAGCTTAGTCTCCCCCCCCCCCCGAGCGTAAGGAGGGATGGCAGTGGTGCAGCCTTCTCCAGGAGATCGATTGTGGTGTTTGTAGTCGGAGGTCCCTAGCGGCATGAATCATGGCCCGATACAAAACAGCGAGGTCTTTCATGTGTTTTTTAAGAGGGTTCAGCAGTTCGGCGCCAACTCAGACTCACACTGTTTTGCTTAACACATCGCATCACGTACCGCCCCAAAAAGCTGCGTCATGTGGCAGCAATCTAGCAGTGTAAAAACAACCAGGGCACCGAAGCACGCTTTATTCTTCCGCACGAAAGAAAATATAGCTCCGATGACGGCATGCTTCAGCCGTGCTCGGACACGAGCGTTCTCTGATATGACCGAAGCGAAGATCATAGCTAAGAATAGAGAGTTTTAGCTGACCGTTTTCACCGGTTCGCTCCGGTATCGGCGGCCCGCTCGGCGACACCGCAGCCAATGCCGTTCGCAGCCAAGCGCGCCACGCATGCGCAGTGGCGCTCTCGCTTGCTATCTGAACGGAGCAGACCGTGAAAACGGTCAGCTAAAACTCGCTAATGTCAGATAATAGTACGGAATGAATAATGGCGTGACCTGGCCGAGATGTTTCATGCTTGCCTATTCGCATGCTCTATTTTTTTTTCTGGCGAACACGCAGTCGGCGACGTAAAAAGAGGGCAAGAATAATGCTTTTCGCGGTCCGAATAAAAAAGCTAGATTAATTGCATGCGCACCCCAGATAAGGTTCCTGCGTCTGAGAAGGGGAAAAAAAAAAGTATTTCCCTGTTTCGTAAAACATTGGTATCACTCTACGGCCAAAGGTAAAAGCAAACAAATACGACAGAGCGTATACACAATTGACTTTTGCACCAGCATTTACAGCGGCGGTTACATGGCTGCGACAGAAGGGCATTCCAGCGAGCTGCTGCAGTGGCAAAGAAGCACGTGTGTTCCTACTGGGCTACAGACATCCCTCAGCATTCGTTATGAATCCTGCCGTTTCCGTGACTTTTACGTGATAAAAGCTTGGTTCGCTGCGCTCATTTCGAAGCCACGTAAACATATGACTTCTCAAAGAAGAATTCACTTCCACTTACGCTTGTTAATTTCCAGCAACAAGGATTGCGATTGTTACGCATCAAGAAAATCGCACCAATGACATGCCAGAAACTGGAAAACTCATCTTTTGCGGGCGAGCAAATCATGCTGTTGGGCGTTGTGCTGGCGATGACTGCAGCTTTATCCGTGCTTCTATGCACACTAGGGTGCCTAAAGTTGGGACCCGCCTCGCCGCTTTTAATATGTAAACATATTTTTAGTTTGAAAAAATTTCATTCTAAATATTTTCCCATTACCGATAACATTTCTCGAATAGTCAGACAGCTTCGTTGGAATTCATTACCGCTGTATTGCTTTTTAAAAGTTCTACACTGCTACATGACATTTGAATGAACAGTACACAATTGTACATGGTATCGACCGGTTAACCTTTCGTCATACAGAATCACCAAACAAAAATAACTATGACTTTCAACATCCCACTGTTATGCCTGCGGCTGGTCCTGATCTAAGCTAGGCCCATACTGGTTTGAGCGGAGGTCCTTGTGGTCATTACTGCAAATAGCTGCGAGTTCTTGTTATAAAATTTAATTTGGCTAACTGCCGTGTGTTTTTAGCATAAGCAGGAAAACGGGAAACTGGGTGTTGCGGATGGGATCCAGCCATGGCTCTGCTGGGAACGCTTTTCTATAACCTCTTCTTGCCCTGTTTAACGATGGTATTTCTCTTAGTTCGTTCGTTTTGTTCTTTTCCGTGAAATGTGGTTGGTGTACCGAAAGGTTGTATATAGACTGCTGGGAATACTACGCAGTGCAATTATATAGGCGCTTTTTCCGTATTGTTTGTTTCTAAAAAATATAACAAATAATTTCAACCATAAATATTATGAAACGACGAACACTCATTTAACGAGGGCAATGCGTTGGTCACAGTTAGGTAAACGTTACCATAACGCTAAAGTCATATGCTATGCTTTGCGCAAAATATGCCCAACAGCACTGGATTCCAGTGTACTTATATAATTGCACAATTTGTTAAATTTTTAATAATACGTCCTCACTTCGTAAATTCAGTAGTGTGTGTGTGTTCGTGTGTGTCTGTGTGTGCGCGTGTGTCCATGCGTGCGTGTGTGTGCGTGCGCGCGTATGTATGTATGTATGTATGTATGTATGTATGTATGTATGTATGTATGTATGTATGTATGTATGTATGTATGCATGTATGTATGTATGTATGTATGTATGTATGTATGTATGTATGTATGTATGTATGTATGTATGTATGTATGTATGTATGTATGTCTGTATGTATGTATGTGTGGATGTATGTATGCATGTATGTATGTATGTATGTATGTATGTATGTATGTATGTATGTATGTATGTATGTATGATCAGCCTAACAAGGACGTGGACCGTGAGAGTAACTGCTACTATATTCTCTCCGAATAACTTATTTGCGCAGAATGTCTTTATTTCATTCCTCTAGAGCGCTCGCGCTCTTCTGCACTTTATATTCTGATTTCAGGGTAGCCATTCCGTTATCACGGTGGTCAAAACGTGCCCTGGCCCACATGCCCTACATAACTTCACTTACAGGGGTACCCCACCCCTCTAAGTAACAGTATTTCAATACGCTCGTTCCCAACTTCGGAGCGCTTCTTTTAGATGCGAAGAAGCTTATGGTCGCACCTGTTCCCTCCGCCGTTGTGTCGGTGCCGTTGTGCGGCGTCCACACCCCCACTGTGCATGCCTGGCCAGGCACCGCTGATGATGATTGGGGCAGGATGTCCCTAGGGATTTGCCAACCAAAGAATCCGCCACGAGATAGCTTCGCGTTGAACCAGCGTCGTCATCCTCCCGTAGGAGAACCTGCTCCCGCAACGCCGCGATGAGTGCTACGGGCAACGCCACCGGTAACACCACCTGCAACACCAGCGTCAACGCCAGCATCAACGCCAGTGTCATCGCCGTGGACAGCGTGGAGGAGAAGAGGGCACAAGAAGAAGAACAAGAAAGAGCTGCACCTCCTCCTGTCGTGATCGTAAACCCGGAACACGAAGACGCCCACCTCGTCCCGAGCCAACACTTGGTACGCCTGATCAAACACGCGAGCCCTTGGGCATCCATGCGCAAGCGCCAGAACATCATGGACCGAGACGAATACTACAAACTGATGAGGATGACAAACGCGGAACAACATGAGCTACTGCGTGAGATCATCAACCTGCAGACGACGCCGACAGAACCTGCGTTAAGGGTCTTCTTCACCGGACTGGCCGGTTGCGGCAGCTGCTTGCAATGGACCTCTATAACTGGCACTGCAACACCGGCAACAACACGCCCTACAACGCGTTTGTGATCTTCGCGAGCACCGGAGAGCCGGCTGTAGCAGTGGGAGGAACCATGGTGCATGCGGCTTTAAAGCTCTCTTCGAAGACCACCGGTCCGAACAAGGACGGAGGCCTCAGCGCAAGCAAGTTGAACACCTTCCGCGTGGCCTTTCGCAACGTGAAATGCGTGATCATAGACGAGGTGAGCATGATGTCTGCGGACAACCTAAACGCAGTCGATTTGAGTCGACGCCATGGCTTCTTCGCATACTACTCAGGGTTCCCCCACGGGAAGATGGTAAATGTTTATATCATTCTGCTTTCGATGTCCACATGGGCTGACCTAAGATTGTTTGGACGTAATATTTCCCTACGCTATATTCGTTTACGAAGAGGGAAGCCAGCAGTCATCAATTACAAGGGAAGCACAGGCAAATGTTTAGTAAAAGAATTGCAAAGCTCACAGAAACAAAATCAGTCCACCTACTCCCCTATGATTTCTCTACAAGCTGCTCGATTTCTTTCCTCCCATATTCGCTACCCTAATTATGGAACAAACGCACGCACGCACAGACACGCACTTCCATTTTCTCCACTTTTTCCAAGTTCGTGCGCATCATCACCTATGCCGCCGTTGCTTTCTACTTAGCTTTATTATGGTCATCGCTTTTTGGTGAAAAGCACTTGAACACATTGTAATGTTTCTCGTGCACAGTGCTTGCCGACAATCTCGTATTCTTTCTTTGAGAAAATAACTCTCTTCATTTAGAAATTCCCCTCCCTCTCAAATGTGAAAGTGCTGTTTACTATATATATGTTCCACTTTTCTTATGGCTATCAGCATCAGTCACGCAGCAATGACCGCGCAGCACTCCTTGTACGACCAGCCCCTGTCTGCCTCGCGTCTGACGTTCCCGCAAGCGTCGCTTGAGGTCATGCGGTGTCCCTACGAGACACCCTATACCATTCCTTCCCTATTCCACCCAAACCCGACCCTCAAAGAATATCGTCCAACCCCTCCTCTCTCGGCAGCAGCCGGAAATTTAAGGAAGTAAATCCCGTTTCTTTCTGGCTAATTTGCTTCTGAAACACATTCCTTATTTCACACACATTCCTTATTTGAAACACATTTCTCATTTCTGACCCTGTTTTCTCCTCCCTTTTTTAGACAAGTAATAAACACGAGAGTATGAAACTGGCACGAAAAAGCTTTCCCACAATAAAAAAAACAAATTTTAAAGTCCGCACGGATCACAGGCCCCTGGGGGGAATCGTGTGAAATTGCATTGATTGGTTGACTTATTGATTCATTGATTTATTGTTGATGGGGTTTAACGCGCCGACGCTACTCAGGTGAAGGGGTGCGCCGTACTGTAGGGCTCCGGATTTATTTTGACCAACTGGGCATCTTTAGCGTGCGTCGAAATCTCGAACACACGGCCATTTTTGCTTCTCGCCTCCATCAGGAAAGCGGCCGCCGCGGCCGGGAATCGTATCCGCGTCTTTGTGCGCACCACCACAAGTGAAATTCTAAACCTTGAATTACTTCTGTAACGCACAAAATATTGCAGCTATCCCCGAAACGGAAAATAATGTTTGAAAAGCTGTGTAAAATTAATAAACGGCAATACCCTGACCAGGCTTATTTTGTGCCCCATTCCTGGTGGGTAGGTGGTAGACGCATTCATGTGAACAATGCTGAGGCTGGCGATGCCACTCACGTGCACGTATGTTGAGAGTCAACAACTGGCTAACGACAAATAAATCGTGATTTCGATGATGCGTCGCTAAATACAAATGCACGGAAAATGTTTAGCTTAGAGACAACCAACATAATATTATGGAACACAAGATGGTCTCGAAATCCCAGCGGTACTAACGGTTTTGTGCCTCTGCGATAATTGGAAGGGCACATGTCAACGCAAATGCGTATTCTGTAGAGGAACTCCCAGGTCTTGTCCAGAAAACGTTTTTGCTTTTTTTCAGCACTCTCGACTTTCGTATACAGGGTGTTTCATGCAAGACATCAGTAATATTTAAAAAGTGGGTTTTGTATGTAAAATTGTTTTTCTTGTGCCAAGGGATCATGGCCCGTGGCGTCCGCTATAAAGCGGGTACCAAGAGCTATTGGGGGAAATAATTATAAGAAGATTTTCCTACATTTTAAATATATTCTATTCAGGCGCCTCGTTGGAATGAGTACATTGTAGATTATCATGGGTACATCCGGTGTCAATTATTACATTTACGAAACTGTAATTGCGTGCAGAGCCACAGCGCCCAGAACCTCAGGTCTACGATATGCGCAACGGTCCGGGCGGCATTTCTCCGCTGCAAAGCCACATCCACACGCTCATATCACTCCGATATGTACACGTCACACGCACGCCGCGCTTTATCTTTCGGCCAGAAAAGAGACAAGCGGCGTCGGGTGCATCACCCGGTGCCACCTCCTTCGCCCAGATGTGGCTAGTCATACCGATTGCCGAGTGCGTCCGCGACCTGCCGCCTTTTGCGTACGGCGGCCATGGTTCTTGTACAAATAACGAAAAAGGAAATGATGACTTTGTAACCTACAAATCTGCCTATCAAATGCCTTTCACCTGTTCAGGTGCACCGTGCCTCTGTTGGGGCCGAAGGTAAACGCGTGTGGTATGCGTGGGACATGCGCAGTTGCGACTGACATTAGCGTGTGGGCGCTGCTTTGAGGCGCTGAGTTGCCGCCCAGAGTCCTTTACGCGCATCCGGGGGCTGATATTCTGAGCTCTGTACAATCGGAGTCAATTCGAAGGTGATCGCTCGGGCATATAAAGCAGCAACGCCGTGTTATGGGTTGAATTAGGGTTGTATCATTAAATAGACAACGAGAAGAAGAAGGCACTGCTACCTGTATCTCCAAAGTTCCTGAAACGGCCGCGGTGTAGTTCGGAAGGCCGGATAATTTATGCTAGCGTCATATTTTTCAGATTGATCCCTAATGTACCTCTTAACGCAATTAAAATATAGGAAATATAATAGTCAATACCGGATGGACTTATGATTCTCTACAATTCCCTCATTACATCCAAGCACCTAACTTAGAATAATGAGAAAGGTAAACAATAAAGTCTAGTTAAAAATCCCCTAAATAGCAATTGCAACCGAATTTATAGCACACGCCAAGCCCCTGACCAGTTAGTGCAACAAAAACAATTGAACTTCCAAAATCCCATTTTTAAAAATTACTCAGTCTTCCTGAAACACCCTTCATACAAACACATTATTTTAACCGATTTTTATTTACTATCCTTACTTATATAATGTCTCTCTGTATACCATATATTCCTCAGTTACCCAGTGCCTTAACCGAAAAGGCACAGGGCTGTTGGCGAGCACTTCAAATAAATAAGAATAAAATAGTGCGTGGTTGGGCGCCTTGGCAGCCGTGCATGTAGCGGCCTTCCTCAATAAACCAAACATTAGAGAAAACAGAGAATTTCATGTAACAAAGAAGCTTTTCTACACATGTATGATAATTTATCAATATTTTTGGGCACATTTTGCGCTGTGAAACAGAAGCTTCAACGCTAAGCGTGCAGACGTAAATTCAAAAAAATATACTCAATTGTACCTTATTCGAAATTTATACGTCAGAAAAACTTCAAAAACTTGGTAAAACCTAACTTCCAGCGAAGCCCTCAGTAAATACCAGAGAATAACGCACGAAACAAGACAGGAAAATTGCGCTGATCTACACGTAAGTTTAAAAGAAAACATCGCATCAGGCGGAACACGAGAATAACTTGACAAACACTTGCGCAAGTGTTTGTATAGTTATCTTTGATGCGGTCTCGCTTTCTCTGGAACCATGCAAAGACACATGCAGATGAATTGAATGCCTGCCACTAATGAAAGATTTTCTGCCACTTCCTTGAAACTGACTTTCAGCGTTCCGTTGAGGACGTGAAAGAAAAAAATGGCCCTTTTACTGTAACACGCTACACAAACTTGACAGTATCACGCATTACCCCAAGATTACATGACCCAGCGGTATCACGTTTAGGTGGCTTCGAAAGACTCGCATCGCAGCCAGCTGAGGTTGCCGCGATATAACGCATCCGCGCCTGCTGACGCTGTTACCATACAGTTTCTCAGTAACTATGGCTGTGACTACTCGGCGACTTCCGGACACGGTGTACCATGTATATGCATGATGTCAACCCGACCAACACTGCGCTTAGTGAGCTTTCTTTTTTGGTGGGGTATTTTGGCGCAAGGGCATCTAAGGCCAAGAGCGCCATTGCTATGATCAGTAAAAATGTGTTGATGAAATGAGTGCAAAGAGTGCATAAATTACTTCAGTGTAAAGGGTCGGATCCAAAAAATGAGTGAGGAGCTTGATGAGGCATGGAATGAGCTAACGGTGTATAGGGCCATGGTAAACAGTACACTACGGAAGAACAAGGTAATGAGGTGGACGAGAATGCTACTTTCTAAAATAATGCTGCTTTAAAAACCGATGTCATTAAGGTTTTCTGAAACTCTGCTGAAATCGAACACCGGACAATCTGATAAGAACATTTCAATGTGCCGTGGCATATTCTTACCGTGCATTTCCGGGAAATGGCGTCTTCTTTCCGGTTTCATGGCTGAGCACTCAACCAAAACATGGAGGACTGGAAGACCGTCACCACAACTGGCGCAGTTCAGCGGATGGTGACCAGTAAGGAGGTAGGAATGCGTGCCATATCTGTGTCCTATTCGTAGTGTGAATCGAAAGACCTCAAAGGCCCTGCTTTTTTTCCTGGTAGCTGATCGGCCAATTATAGGTTGTACCAGAGTCCTTCAATGCTTTTCTGGTCACGAAACTTCTCCGTAACGCTATGGGAGAGCTTCATATGGGGACCAACGCTCCCGCGCGGTGGCGCTACGAGTCTGGTGAAGGCGGCTTGGACGGCGGCGGCCGTATTTGCCGTGCGTTGGAGCGCGAGCTTGCTGGTGTTTGTTGTGTGATATAGCTTTCTAAACTCATCACGATGGGCAAACTATGTGAACTACCATGCCTCTGACGTGCTGTGTACCTGGTTGCCGCTCTGGCTATCGGAATACAACGGAAAAGGCTTCGTTGTTCTGCCTCCCAAGCGACCGCGAACAACGCGACAGGTGGAAGCGAGCCATTCCACGACAGGAGACGGACGCTTTCAGCTTCGAGTGGAAGGCTGTTCGTCTGTTCGGGAAATATTTCGACCCCACGGACATTATTCGAGCCGATGAGTTCAAAATAAGTGGACAACCTGTGCTTCTGCAGCGAGAAGCTCAAGCTCCGCGTTGCCCCTGATATTTGAAAACCTGCCGGCGTATCTTACGAAGCCCAAGCCACGATCGCGCTCACAACGAGAAAATCCAGCTGCTAAACGTTGCCGCGTTTCGTCGCCGCACAAAGATCGGACTGCAGCTACTGTTATTTTGGTTATCCAACCAGATATTTTGAATTTGGAAAGCGGAGCATGGCTATCTTTGCCTGCATATATTTTTTTTTACTTGCCTGCCGCGCTTGCCCAGGGGCTAAGGCGTTGTGCTGATAAGTCCAAGGACGCAGGTTCCCAGCCGCTTTTCTGATGGAGGCGAAAAGAGAAAACGCTTGTGTGTTCGAGATTTCGGCGCAAGTTAAAGATACCTGAGTGGTTAAAATTAATCCGGAGCGCTACACTACGGCGCGCGCCCCATTGTCTGTGTAGCGTCGGCACGTTAAACATCATAATCAATCAATCAATGTTTTTTAACTTGCCGTTTGGGTGGGAGGGGTGTGACAGGCACTGAGCGGGCGAATTTTTATCTGTTGACACCCTATGCCTATGAGAACAGCCGAGAAAGTAGCTCAAAACTGTAGCATTTACTCCTACCCTGGCCCCTCCCCGTGCCTATTATTCTGCTTCCATTTCGTGAGCGTTTTTTTGCCCTGCTGTCCACGCTAACTTTCCGAATCTCGATTATAGTTTTACATTATTAGTGCGCTATAAAATAGCGCAAACACAGCGCCAACCCAACGTGCTGTACGTTTGCACACCTATTCGCTCAGCGCAGTATGTCGCGCCCAGGGCTGAATACAGATTTAATTCTGACGCTAGTTCACTCAAATCATACAGGCGGCTGCAAAGGCTAGTCAAAAATTGAAAACGCCAGATGACCGCCTTTTCGAAGCGAGAATGTAGCGGTGCTTGCCGGAATGAACGAACACTGCAACATATGCGCCTCAGTAACACCCGGGGTCTTGCCTCAGTTTCACAGCTGAGCTACGGGACAACAAATGACTAAAAAACGACAACTGACTGACTAAAAAACAACTGACTGACTCAAAAGCTAATTAAAAAACTTCGCTCGCATTTATACTGGTGGAAATGAAGAGCAGATGAAAGTAGGCGCGTGCCGGCGGAGAAACAGCCGGCCAGGAAGCGTCGTCGACCGCCGGCGAAGCCTTCACGTTAACAGGGGCGATCCTAGCGGCAGCTTTTGTCCCTGAATGAAACTTCGGCCGGAGTTTCGTGACCAGAAAAGCATTGAAGGACTCTGGTTGTACCAAGTGAAGCTTGTTGTTTACTTCTCCGTCCCATTCTTTCTGCCAGAACTTAAGGTGTATGTGTTTTACTGCTGGTTTCATATCCAGGTAAGGTGCTTGCGTGATGCCAATACTGGTTCTTTCTGCTGCTATGGCGGCAGCCTGGTCGGATTCCTTGTTGTCAGCTATGCCACAATGGCCATGAACCCAACACACTAAAATTTCTAAATTTAGCTGGTGTGCTTTGTACAGAGTTTTAAGAAGGGCAGTAAATGTGAAATTCTTGGTGCCCTTTCCAGTGGACAGGGCCTTGACAACGCTAAGTGAGTCTGTAAAGATAACTTACTTATGTGTTTTGATTGTGATAATATGTTCCACAGCCAGATATACTCCGTGTGCTTCTGCTGAAATATGTTTGTGATATTTTGTATTGTTTTTGTTATTGAAAGATGCTGTCCAACAGCTGCACAGGCCACAGCCGATTTGGTTTTCGATGCATCAGTGAAAAACTGAGCCGCCGTGTACTTTGTCTTGGAGGTATGCGAAGTGCTGTTTGACATCAATAGTGAGCCTTTCCTGTCTACTTGTCTAAATGAGGTGTCGCATGATATGATGCTCGTATCCCAGGGTGCCACGCGTTCATTGGGGGTCATTTTGATGGTGTCATCAAACGAGATGGATAGTTTTGTAGAGATGGAATTGGTCAGCAGTGGAAACGGTTGAGCTAAGGAAGGTCGATTTGAAAACAGCAGCATTCTTGAGTTATTTCTAATCAGGGAGTCACACGGGTGCTCCGGCTGTGACGTAACCTTCAGGGAATAAATAATACCAATAAAAGTTCGACGGTACTCCAAATACCAACAGTCTGATTCAGCATAGAGGCTCAGTACTGGACTAGTGCGCAAGGCCCGTGTGGCCAACCTGATGCCCAGATTGTGGATAGGATCAAGCATTTTCAGTGCAATGCTGGAGGCTCACCCATAAAATACACATCCATATTCTAGGCGGGACAAAACAAGCCTTTTGTACAGGTTTAGTACACACTTCTTGTCAGTGCCCCATTTCATGTGTGATAGTACCTTAAGCACATTCATTGACTTCAAGCACTTCATTTTCAGATGATTCAGGCGGGGGGGGGGGGGGGTGAACGAGAGTCTCGAGCCAAAGATCAAAACGAGAAACTTATGTTCTGTTTTAACTGGAAGCAGTTGTCCTTTAAGTATATTTCTGGTGCAGAGGCAATGACCCTTTTTCTAGAGAACAGTACACATGCGCTTCTTGAAGCGTTAAACTTGAAACCATTCTCTGCTGCTCATGTGGAGAGCTTATTCACTGATAGCTGAATTTGGCATTCACAAAAGGAGAGATTGCGGGACTTAGAGCCCATCTGCACATCGTCAACATACACAAAGTAAAACATGGTTGGCGGTAGTACAGTGCGTAGGGACTATATTTTTACAATGAAAACTGTGCAGCTCAGCACACCTCCCTGCGGCACTCCTGTCTCTTCTGTAAATGGTCATGCAGCCACGGTTTCAAGCGATGTAAAAAACGTACAAACTCAACATGTACCACAAACAACTAGTGTGGGCGAAAGGGACTAGCGAAAAAAATAGAAACACTCCCGCCAATGCTCTCCGTCGTCATCGCTCGTCACTGCCGATCGCTTGTTGTGGGCTGCTGCTGGCCGGAAAAAAGCGAGCGACAGCAGCGGCCCGTCGCGTGCCGCTGTAGGCAACCCCAGGGGCCTGAGTATAATTTTTTTCGGTTGTCGCTGTCGCACACACTACCTGATAGCTGTACGCAATTAGGTTGTGTAACCTCCTTGGCTGCACCCAATGAGTTATGGTTTTTCCGTCGCTCGCCGCCGCATGTGGTCACCCGTTTTCCCCACGCGTAATCCTCCCAAAGCGGACTGCATACTCTGGTGTTCAATGTGGGTTGCCCTGGTGTGCAGCGTCCCATGTGAATTTAATAAATATTCGTAAACTCGCTGTTCCTCGTGGTTAGCCGCGCAAACGTTCTTCGCGCTTAGCCTCGCAAAACGAGAAGTCCGATTGCTTAACTTGCCCGTCGGACCGCCTGAATCCAGCGCTTTCGCCGCTCGACCTCGTACGGTTTAGACGGAGAGGAGTAGAACAAAATATTCGCATCGAATCCTTCCTGATTGTGGTACTGGTAGACAGAGCAATTCATTAATTTTCGAGCTTTCTACGGAAAACGTCGTGACCACCGCCGCTGCCGCCGCTCGCGTTAGGAGCCATTTGTTTTGAGCGTCTGCTGGTGGTACTACCAAAATAAAATTGCGCTCCCACTAGTGTGGCGCTACCTGTCAGCCAAAACTAGAGTTCCTGTATATTGCGTAGCGCAAGAGTTGCCCGTGTGATTGCCACATGCAGCGGGTTTCTGTTCGAGAGTAAAGCCCGCTTTCAGTGCTGCGCACAAGACCCCGTATTCAGCCAGGTCTGCTCAACTGAGCATCGGCGGCAGCGGCGGCACGTCAGCTGATAAGCAGCCGAATATCGTGCGCCAACTTTTGTCTGCGGTGCTCCTATCCATTCCTCCTCGCCGCTGCCGCTAGCTTGGCGGCCTAGCCGCAGCTCCTACAGGCGAGACAGTTGGATTTCCCCCACGACCTGGAACTCAAGATGGCGGATGGGCGCGCAACTCTGCTCCCATAGGGGAGCTATATACAGGAACTCTAGCCAAAGAGACAGTGCAAGTTCCCTATAAACCTACGTCTTAACGGTCACCAGGCAGATACTCTTAGCAAATCCTCCATGGCTGTAGCGCAGCATTTCAGCCAACCAGGTCACAATTTTGATGACCTTAAGTCTTATATACTTCAGTCAAACTCTAAGTGTACTAAGGAAGATACCGAGAATCCTGCTTAATTCACAAATTCAACTGTATGGAACCTCAACCCTATGGAATATCAACCCCAGGCTGACTTCCCTATTACGGACTTCGCGACTCAAACTATACAACCTTGTTTCCACCTCAACATCTCCCCCTATATACTCCCAAACCAATCCGCTTTCTCCATGGACCTCTCCCCGTATGTATACAGTGTGACGTCACGAAGCGCACGTGCGCGACGGGTGGTGCCTGCTGGCGGCCGCGAAGTGCGGTGGCGGTTGGCAGAACGCGCCTGCGTCAACGGCCCGGCCTGGCCGCGCGACGCCCGCAAGGAACGATGTGCCGTTGGTTCGGGCTGTCACTGGCCGCCTACATTGCAGGGGGGGTGGGGTCTAGCTATCCTAGCTGTGGCCGTCGTACCTCCATGTAGCTTTCCGCAACTACAACCTCCAACTTAACCCCTCACTTTCCCCGATATCTAATCCCTCGATTGAGCAGTGGGAGGAAGTGCTGGCCAGCTCTAGCCTCGAAGAGCAGCTTCGGCTGATCCACCGAGCTGAGGCGGCTGGACGCTCCAACGGGGTCCTGAACTGAGGAAACCGCCCGCTTGACTCCTCTCATTAAATAAAGTTTATTCTCTCTCTCTCTCCGCAACAGTTTCGTTTACCGTGAGGTCAATTGAAGGGCGATGCTTTCGCATAATCAGTGCGCGACAGAACAGCCTAAAACGAGTCATTCTGAAGGTTGGTGCTGCTGTGATGCATTCCAAGGATGTTTTTTTAAGATTCTTTGTGTTCGGACACATTCCAAGGAAAGCTAATTCATTGTTCATTTCGAGGTCTGCTTAAGCTAAGCGCGGTGCCTCAGGCAGCGTACGTATACGCTCCCTGTTCTTCGTCCCTTTGCGTCACCCGGAGACTGTGGCGTACACACGATTTTATATCGAGGGAAAAAAGGAAAGGTAAAGCATGAAATAATTAAAAACTAAAATAAGCAGCAACGAAACAAAAATATGAACAGCAAAAGTCAAACATTATCCCAATAAAAATATCGCAATGATTTCATTCTGTACGTGATTGCCCGAATGTTTTGTTACCTTTTTCCCCAGTGAAATCGAGAAATGGTTCATCGTCATTGTGAGAGTAACATAGCAGCCACATACGGTTAGTGCGTATAGCTTGCGACAGCGCACTGAAATAATTTTCGGTATCAATTATTTCATGATAGTTAAAGTAAGTGTCCTTGTACGCCTGCTGCATTTGCCAGCGTCGGGAGGCCGCAACAAATGAATACATTCACTGAGTTTGTTCGCTTAGGCCAAGCACATTTTTCGAGATTTCTCGAGTCGCGTGAGTGGCCCATCTCGCGCCGAAGGCACGATGCTACATGTGAACACGGCAAAAATCTCTGTTTTGCCGCATCCTCAAGGCAGAATATAATTGATAAAGGTAAAAATTTATTGCACTCACAAGCAATGAATTTCGTTCGTCTTGAACAGATCCCCCCATAAGACCAAACTTGTCGTTGTCGATCTGGCGGCAGGCGACTAACACGGATCTCTCGTCGAAACATTTATTTCGCGTCGCCTAAGAAGGTTAGGCATTCATTGTGTTTTTAATACACTAGACTACCTCCTCAAGACATGACAATATTTCGCAGCAAAAACATTTCCCTCTGCCTCCTGCCCCCCCCCCCCCCCCCGGCACTTTTTCACTTGATCAAATTTCTGCTGGTGCTGCATGATAGCAGATGGTTGGTAAACAGCATCATTTCCTGGCACGAATCAGCGCGGACTGCCAATGTAGACGGTATGACTGCGCTTTGGAGAACAGCAGAAGTTCGAGAATGGGAAATCTTGCTATGAGTAAGAGCAGACCATGTCGCTGCTTTGGCTGCCAGCCTCTTCGGCACATTGCGCGCATCCAAAATACACGCCGAATTCATCTCTTTGGTGACTCCGAAGTCTGATGCGCTGATTCTGCTAGCAAGATTTCAGTAGCCGAGAGCACAGCAGTCCACCGGCATCACAAAAGACAACACATAAACAAAAACTCCACTTTTGCGCGCATCTAATGCAGCCTCACTGCATACGCCCCGCGCGCCGGTCCGAATGTATTGCCAACCAACCTCTCGGCCACACCCAGCACGTGCGCTTTCCGTGACGTCACGGCCTCCACGTGACGTACCCCGGGAGAGGTCCATTCCACTTACTTGTCCCCTCTCACCTGGGGGCCTCCGCCTATATAATGCGTTCCAGGCAGGCCCTGACGAAGGAAAGTCTCTTTGCTGAACCGTTGGCAACAATCGTGGTTTCTACCTTTCTGGAAGTATCGTTCTTATATATGTGTATATATATATATATATATATATATTGTGATGGACTCGTTTGGCCTTGTGGGTGTACGACGCGTAAGAACGGTACTCGAGAGGGTAAGAGAAAAGAAAGTATATTAACAGCACCACCAGAAAAACGAGACAGCGGAAAAGCGGTACAACTGGAAAGCAAAACAGCAAAAACACACGAGTCCGATACCCTTAACCAGTGTTCAATAGAGGGAGAAAAAAAAACGTTCTCACAGCCGCCTCGACGGTGGATGTTCGGCGACGTCGATGGCGGGTCGTCGCCAGTCCGAGTCACGGTCGAGCGCTGGCCGTCTGTCGCCAGCTCTGCCCGAGCGAGACGGAAGAAGATGCACCACGTCCTACGTGGCGGGTGCAGTGCTGGTTCCGACCTGGGCCGTGATCCCGAGCCTCGGCCAGTCGCACGATCGCGCCCCGGGCGTCTGCGGGTCCCACACGGGTCGGCAGGCCTAGACTCACACGTCTCGTACTACTCGAACGGGATCACCGGAACTGCGTGTCCGCCCCCGGTCCTTGCCCGCTCGTCAGCTCCGAGTCTCCGCTGCCGCCGAAACCGCGTTCCACCTCCAGCCCTTTTCTTCCTCCTTCACGTCTTCGTGCGCCAGCTCGTGGTCCACTTTTTCCAACAATGATGGCCAATCCTCACAATCACTCCCCCTTCAAGAGGTTGTTGCGCTCAAACAACCTGCTCAGGCGGTTCGGAGGTTGTCCGTGGGCCTTGATGCGGAGCGTTCAATGTCTTTCCCAACGCGCGCACATACGCGCGCTCGATATTCAAAGTAACGGGTACAAAAAAAACATACACCCGTGGATGAAACAAAGTCAAGGATAAATTCCAAGCAAAAATCACATCACTGTGACCACAGGAAAAAAATGCACTATGGTGCTGTTGGGAAAAAAAAGTCAAGGGCAGTACATGCCACTAGAATATAAACCAACGTTGAGCAGATAGTCTTATACGGTGACCGGTGCCCGCTGGCATATGCAACGAGATGGGCCATTCCTTTCTGCCACTGCAGGAGTACCCTGCCGATCGGTGCGGTAAAAGGGCCAGTTCGAAGGATAAAAGCTTCACCGGTTCACGACACACGTTCGGTGAAAAGAAGGTTCATCAGGCTGTTTCCCTTCCGCATCCTCTGTTTGGAGTGCTATAGTAGCTTGTCGACGTGTTTGTTCAGCCAGAATTCGGGGTTCATACTTTTTCAACATGTTTATGTGGAACAAGCTGGTTCGCGTGCCCAGGTCGATGACGTAGTCGACATCATTTCTTCTTTCCAGCACAGTAAAAGGCCCCTTCCATGTCAGGATGAGCTTGTTCGTGTCGGACGGGAGAACAAGCAATACTTGGTCTCCAGGGCTGAGTTGACGCCTTCTTGCCCTTCTGTCGTAGTAGCGTTTCTGCACTACCTTGGCTTTGCTAAGCTGTTCGTGTGCAATACGACAGGTGTTTTCCAGGCGTCGTCTCAGATCGACAACGTAACCGTACGATGTCTTCGTGTTCTGATCGATCCCTTCTCCTGTCCATAACTCCTTCAAGATGGCCATAGGACCCCTGACGTAGCGGCCATAGATCAAGTGAAAGGGTGAGAAACCCAGGCTGGCTTGAGGCACTTCGCGGTAAGCGAATATTAGCGGCGCCAGGTACCTATCCCAGTTTTTAGGGCTCTCCTGGCACATGCGGCGAACCATTTGCTTCAGCGTGCCGTTGAACCGCTCGACCAGCCCGTTGGCCATGGGATGATATGGTGTCGTGGGCAACTGTGCAAACGAGAGGAGCCTGCTCAGCTCCTTCATCAGGCCTGATGTAAATGACTTTCCTCGGTCGCTAACGATTTCTCGTGGAAAACCAACGCGGGAAAACATTTCCATCAATCCTTCGGCCACCTTCTCCGTCTCAATACTCAGTAGGGCAACTGCGTCTGGATAACGTGTTGCAAAGTCTACAATTGTGAGGACGTACCGATTCCCCTTCTGGGAGGTTGGGGAGAGAAGACCGATAATATCGATCGCCACTCGCTGAAACGGGGTCTCGATGACTGGCATACTTCCAAGAGGTACGCGCCCCACCAGATGTTTCGGTACAGTTCTCTGACACACATCACACGATCTTACAAAGCGCGTGGTATCGGATCGCACTACTGGCCAATTACCTCCTCCAGCACGCTATCCGTTGTCCTTCTGATGCCTTGGTGGCCGGAGAGAATCCCTTCGTGGGCCATTTTTAGAACGAAGTCCCGGAGACCGCTAGGAACGACTAGTTGTTTCATCTCCTTCTTCGATGGGAGCCGACATCGGTGGAAAAGAATTCCGTGCCCGAGGACGAAGACCGTTTCTGCTATCTTCACGGTAATTTCCCTGCAAACCGAGTCGAAGCAGGACTGAAGCGTGCGGTCTTCTTTCTGCATCGAAGCGAGCTCCGTTGGGTTTATGTTGAGTGGGCTGATGGAAGCTACAGGTAGCTGGTGCACGCGTTTCGCCGCACTCGCGCATTCCTCCTCCTCCTTGGCGGATGGTGGTGGCGCAAATTGGCTTGGCCTAAGTGAACTTTCGTTCACCTTGTTGGACTTCGACTTCTGCTTGGAAGAGGGATGTCTTTTCGGAGAGACTGAAGTGTGTTGCTGTCCCTTCCAGTTGACGTCCGGCGCTGCGGCATCACGAACGCCAGCGACATTTACCAATATCACCTCGTAAAGAGGGTTGTCCATGCAGGACGCTGTCACGTGGCCGGTGAAGAATGGGCAGTCAACATACACTTCGGCTTCAGGTAGGCACAGAGCAGTGCGGTCAAGAAGATGCACAGTGCTCATTCCTCCTGTAAGCTTCGAATCGGGAACCAAAGATCGGTTTACGATTATAGTGTTACAGCCGGAGTCGCGTAACACGGTCACTCGCCTTCCTTCCAGCCAACCGTTAGCGGTAGGCATTCGGTCCTTGGAAGCCTGGGAGGTTTTGCGGCTGAGGGCCAAGTTCTTGTGTTCATAAAGGGTTGCCAGCTTGTCCTCATTACCATCGCGACACTCCGTTGGACGACTCAGCGAACATGACGCTTTGTTCGCAGAGTCTACGTTAGGGCACGTTTCCGCTTTGTGTCCGGTCTTGCGGCACTTAAAACAGGAAACAGTTTTTTGGCTAGTGGAAGCCCTGGTCTTCGACCAACAGTCGGCTGGCTTGTGCCCTCGCTTGTTACAAAGGAAGCAGTGCGGCTTTCCTTCGACATCCTGGAGGTCAAGCATTCTTGGAGGCAATGGCGGCTTGCCAGACTCTTTCTCCTCTCGGCGTTTCCCTAGGTTTGTAAGACATTGGGCCTCGAGGTAGTTGTCAGCATTCTCGGCTAACTGGTTTAACGTTTGACAGCCCCTTTCCTTCAAGAAAATGGCCAGCTTATCATGACACTTGCTCAAAAACTGCTCCGAGAGTATTTTGTCACGGAGAGCTTCGTAGGTTCTGCCGGTCTTAGCCAGTTCCTGCCAGTTATCAAAATAGCCTAACAAGCGACCGTGAATTGGCGGCCTAACAGGTCGCTTCGGCCATTTGGGCTGAGGCCACCCCCCCAACCTGAACCCGGTGTCTCACCAATAAAGTGTTTTTCTCTCTCTCTCTCTCAGAGTTCTCTGGCTTGGTTCCACGAAACTTGGTGCGGTACCCCTCTTCAGTGTAGCGAAATCGCTGAAGCAGGGTCTGCCTCAGCTTAGCATAATTCAGCGCATCATCTGCAGCCATGCGTCCGACGACAGTCAAAGCTTTACCAGTGAGGCACAGGTTCAATGAAAACGCCCACTTGTCCTGCGGCCAATTCTGGCTCGTTGCGACGCGTTCGAAACGCTGGATGTAAGCGTCAAGTTCATCGCGCTCTTCATTGAATGTCGGTATCAGCTTGTGGGGCCTGTCGTACCCATGGGCGACGCTTGTAGATCCAGACGTGCCTGACTCTGCGCTAGCATTGGGCTGCTGCTGTCGTACTTGTAACTGGAGTTCAAGGACCGACCGCTCCATTTCTAAGCGAGCTGCCGCTTCCCTGAGTCTGGCACGCTCTCTGTCAACAAATTCTTTCAACTCAGTACCGGAGAGGCCAAATTTCTCCCCTAGGCTCACTAACTTCTCGAGCTCCATTTTTGTCTGTCACACACACGGTAACAAGGCGAGGCTCTTTAAGGTGAAATTAAGAGCAAAGTCCTGTCGCGGACGCCAGATTGTGATGGACTAGTTTGGCCTTGTGGGTGTACGAGGCGTAAGAACGGTACTCGAGAGGGTAAGAGAAAAGAAAGTATATTAACAGCACCACCAGAAAAACGAGACAGCGGAAAAGCGGTACAACTGGAAAGCACAACAGCAAAAACACACGAGTCCGATACCCTTAACCAGCGTTCAATAGAGGGAGACAAAAAAAAAACGTTCTCACAGCCGCCTCGATGGTGGATGTTCGGCGACGTCGATGGCGGGTCCTCGACAGTCCGAGTCACGGTCGAGCGCTGCCCGTCTGTTGCCAGCTCTGCCCGAGCGAGACGGAAGAAGATGCACCACGTCCTACGTGGCGGGTGCAGCGCTGGTTCCGCCGTGGGCCGTGATCCCGAGCCTCGGCCAGTCGCACGATCGCGCCCCGGGCGTCTGCGGGTCCCACACGGGTCGGCGGGCCTCGACTCACACGCCTCGTACTACTCGAACGGGATCACAGGAACTGCGGGTCCGCCCCCGGTCCTTGCCCACTCGTCAGCTCCGAGTCTCCGCTGCCGCCGAAAGCACGTTCCACCTCCAGCCCTTTTCTTCCTCCTTCACGTCTTCGTGCTCCAGCGCGCGGTCCACTTTTTCCAACAATGATGGCCAATCCTCATATATATATATATATATATATATATATATATATATATTGTGAGCGTGTGTAAGCGCAGTCAACATTACTGGACAATTATTGCGCTCTGGGACACTTACATGCTGTGGCCAATCGCCGTCATTCAGTAGGACCAATCCCTCATCTGTGCATACCCATTATCATCACGATCTGTACATAATCATTGTCACGAGTGGCTGATTCCGTTGAGTCACCGCCGGTCTCATTAAACCTAGTCCGCTGGTACTGGTGCCAACTTGTGCAGGGTCGTCCGTCTCCTTACAAGTGGTGGATGGTGCTTCTTTCGACCCTGACCTCTCCCTGACCTAGCTGCACCCCTGGAGCTCCGTTCAGGTCGCCTTGTGCAACCGCCACACAGTCCAATGGACCAAGAAGGCGCACCGAATGCTGCCGCACGAATTCAACCGAGTCAGCATATTTAACAGGTGAGACGAGAAGTTCAAGCTCCATAAAGTTGGTCTCTCCCTGCATGAAGTTGCAAAGACCTGGTACCGCAACAACGAGCATACCAGAACTGATTGGGCCTCCTTCAGTGAGAAGATCCGCCAGATATTTGGCACACCGTCTGCGCGTTCAGATGAGGCAAAAAGAAAACTAGATGCCCGCTGGCATCGTCCGGACGAGAAATTTGCGTCTTATATTGAGGATGTGGAAGCTCTCTGCCGTGGGGTGAACCCAGACATGTCAGAAGCTGACAAAGTTCGCCATCTACTCAAGGGAATCGCAGAGTTCGCCTTTAACTCGCTTGCCCTACAAAATCCGTCTTCCGTGGAGAACATACAAACCTCGTGTCAGCGCCTCGACCAGCTACAACCGATGCGCCTGCAGCCGCGGAAGGAATCAGCTCGTCTTCCTCCTGAGTCGGAGCTTCGTGCTCTCATACGCGATATCATTCGTGAGGAACTCCAAAAGCAAGGCCCATCATGCTCTCATAGTGACCGGTGTGCTCAGCCTGCGACTTATTTGCAGGTAATTAATTAAGAGGAGCTGGCGTCGATGACGTGTAGCCCACGCTGTACCCCCCCCTCCCCCGTGGCTTTCGCCACACCTTCGTACGCGGACGCAGCTTCGCGACCCCCGATCGGAGTTCCTGCACCTCCGCCAATGCTCCAACAGCTCACAGCGAACTCTTCAGCGGCCCATGCGTTACCAACATATTGCAACTGGCCACCGCGTATGGATTTCCGCCCTAACGAACGCCCGGTCTGTTTCTATTGTGGAATTCGCGGCCACATCTCGCGCTTTCGCCGCCGGCGCCAGCAAGATGAGCGGCGGGGTTACGCACCTTACGAACGCGATCTCCGCTACAACTAGAGCCATCGACGGCCGTTTATCAACCTCGCAACAGCTTCCCGTCGCCTCAGAATTCACCCGACTTTTCCCGCCGTCAACGTGGCCTTAGGCGTCGTTCCCCTTCGCCTGGACGACGCTTTGTCTCTCCTCTTCGCCCTGTCTCAAACGACGCCAACTACCAGCCGGAAAACTAGATGCTGCAGTTTATGGAAGGGAAACTGCATCGTGCGAACTGTCTACAACTCCTCCGGCGCGTCCCTCGAACATTTTGCCTGTAATTGTGGAAGGAATTGCTGTACAAGCTTTAGTGGACACTGGTGCTAGTATCTCAGTCATGCATAGTGATCTGTGTGGCGGGCTACGAAAAGTGAAGACGGCCTACTCTAGACCTTCATTGTGCAGTGCAAATGGTAATGTCGTACCGCCTGCCGCAGCTTGCACAGCACGTGTCGTTATCGGAGACGATTGTCACCATATTGAGTTTGCCGTTTTGCCAGAGTGCGCCCATGGATTAATTTTTGGATGGGAATTTTTTTCCTCAGCTTCTGCGGTTATTTCCTGTCGCCAACCAGCCATTCACATTTCGAGCACAGAGAGAGAGAGAGAGAGAGAAAACACTTTATTCAAAAGCCCGGTTAAGTGCGTTCGGTGACCGACAGCCGCAGCCTGCCGGTGACCACGGCAGCTCTTTCCGCGAGACTCTTCTGGGTCTGCAAGTCCGAGCTGCCCAGCGCCTTCTCCCAGAGCTCTTCTGAGGGGATCAAGGGAAAGGGGTCTTCAGAGCATGCCCATATGAGATGGGCGACTGTGTCCTTCGCACCACAGGCAGGGCAATTAGGTGACAGATATAAATTCGGATGAATATGATGCAGTATGGAGCGACATGGCAGCGTGTTCGTCTGTAGTAGGCGCCACAGACGTTCTTCGGCATTAGTAAGATCCCGATGTGCGGGCGGATACATTCGGCGGGAGAGGCGGTAGTGTGCGGTGATTTCTTGATAGCCTAGTAAACTGTCTCGGGCTGATCGGGCTCCATGTAAGGGGACCAGGCTTGGTCCTGCTCGGGTCGTGAGCTCTCGAGCTGCTTGGTTGACCGCCTCGTTACCCCCCAACCCTGTATGGGGAGGAGTCCAGATCAATTCCACTTCGGTGTTAGGAGGATTTTGTACGAGAATTTTGAGTGCCTGAGTGGAAATGCCTTCCCCTTCACCAAACTCATGACAGCAGAACTTAACGTTACGGACGGACTGTTTTTTGCCGCCAGGTTGTGAAGTTCTTTTGGTGTCCTCGGACAGCATTTCCGCAGGTGATGTGATAACGTCTCCATCAAGCCGTAAGCTTCCCCGAGAAATTGCTGTGTCCACATGACTCGTGCGTTTTTCACAAGGATCTGCAGCTTTGGCCGCTCGGAACACCACCACAGAGCCACTTTTGTTGCCTAAAGGCATGACCGTCACAGCTGTGGTCGACAGAGAGCCTGTTTTTGTCCTGTCCAACGCAGTACCTCCTTCGCGTGCGTGTGACCTTGCTTCTTCGGATGGTATGTCTAGTGTCGCTGCAACCCTCAGCTCCGAACTTACATCTGAGCAAACAGAACAGCTGCTCACGTACTGGCGAACCACCTTGCGTCCTTTGACGTGGTTGCTAACACACTAAAACGGACGACTGTGACCGCTCACCGAATTGAGACAGATGGCTCAGCGATTGTACGCCGGCGACCATACCAAGTCTCTTCTCACAAAAAAAAAAATTATTGAAGAGCAGGTCGCTGAGATGCTCAAGCGCGACGTTATCCGCCCATCGTCAAGCTCTTGGTCATCGCCGGTTGTGTTAGTCGAGAAGAAAGATGGATCAGTTCGCTTTTGTGTCGACTACAGTGCACTAAATAAGATCACTCGAAAAGACGCTTATCCGCTGCCACGCATCGACGATGCTTTGGACAGTCTCCAAGGAGCGGAGTACTTCTCGAGTCTCGACTTACGCTCGGGATATTGGCAGATCCCAATGCACGAGGATGACAAAGAGAAGACAGCGTTTTCCACCCCAGACGGGCTTTTCGAGTTCAACGTGATGCCATTTGGGCTCTGTAACGCGCCTGCCACGTTTCAACGAATGATTGATCGTGCTTCGTGGTCGTGAGTGGAAAACTTGTCTCTGCTACCTGGACGACATTGTTGTTTTCTCAGGTAAATTTGACCAACACGTACGCCGTCTGGACGAAGTACTGAGTTGTCTTTCCAATGCGGGACTGCAGATAAACACAAATACATGCACTTTTGCCAGCAAATCTATCAAAGTATTACGCCACGTCCTGAGCAAAGAAGGAATTCAAGCGGACCCCGAAAAGATTTGGGCAGTTTTAAATTTTCCCCGCCCACAACAGCAGAAGGAACTCCGCAGCTTCATCGGACTCGCATCATACTTCCGCAGATTTATACAAAATTTCGCAACAGTCGCTTCCCCGCTACATCACCTTCTACGCCCTCGCATCCCTTTCGTTTGGGCAGAAGATTGCGAACGGGCTTTTCAGGCCCTCAAAGACGCCCTCACGTCGAGCCCCGTCCTTTGCCATTTTAACGACAAAGCTCCCACGATGCTACACATGGACGCCAGTGGGCAAGGAATCGGTGCCGTCTTGCTGCAACTAGATGCCCAACAAAAAGAGCGAGTGGGTGCATATGCCAGTTGTTCGCTTACGGCGCCAAAAAAAACTACAGCTTTACGGAAAAGGAGTGCCTCGCTGTTGTTTGGGCAATTCAAAAGTTTCGCCTTACTTATACGGCAGGCATTTCACTGTGGTTACCAATCACCATGCGTTGTGCTGGCTATCGACACTCAAGAACCTTTCCGGACGCCTTGGCCGTTGGGTTCTTCGTCTGCAGCAGTACAGTTTTACTGTTACTTATAAGTCCGGCAAAAACCATTTGAATGCGGACGCCGTTTCACGTTGACCGTTGTCCAAATCGCCGGCCCCTGCCTCCGCGTCGACGCAGCCTGCCCTGCCCATCGCACCCATTTCTTGCGCCATGGTTGAAGATGCACTCAACTTATCGGCCTTGCAACGTGGCGATAATTATTGTCGCCGAATCATCGAAAGACTTCAAGGCACCGCACGACCACCCAACAGCCGCTTACGCCGGCAGCCAAAAACTTTCAACTCGTTAGTGGAGTTCTCTGCCGTTACAGCCATCACCCTGCAGGCAGTCCATGGGTCACTGTTTTGCCTCGGATGCTCAGGCCAGTCATTTTAGAGGCATTCCACGATGACGAGACCGCTGGAAACCTTGGTTTTGAGAAAACGTACGGCCGAATTCGTAGTCGTTTTTTCTGGCCTGGAATGTCCACAAGTGTGGCAAAATACATTTCATCATGTGCCAAATGCCAACACAGGAAACGCAGTACGTCTTCCCCAGCTGGTTCGTTACGACCAGTTCCCACTCCCCCTTGTCCTTTTGATACGCTGGGCATTGATCTGTATGGACCACTGCCACGCACACTCACCGGCTACTGCTGGATTGCAACGGCGGTCCACCATTTGACTAGGTACGCGGAAACATCACCTCTGCGATCTGGATGCGCTCAAGAAATTGCAGATTTCGTACTTCCGAGCGTCATCTTGCGCCACGGTGCACCTCGCGTGCTTTTGAGCGATCCAGGCAAGGCATTCCTTTCTCAAATTCTGGCTGAAGTGCTTCAAGCAGCAAATACTGTGCATAAAACTACCACTAGCTACCATCCTCAAACAAACGGCATCACCGAACGGTTTCATCGTACCTTCCCCGACATGCTATCCATGTATATTAAGCCGGACCACACTAACTGGGATCGAATTCTTCCTTTTGTTACATTCGCCTACAATTCGGCTATCCAGCGCACCACTGGATACTCATCTTTCTTCCTGGTTTTTGGACGCTCCCCCTCTTTCATCATTGACACAGCTTTCTTTTCTGCCCCGGACTCCCTTGCCGCCCCGTTTTCTGACGTGTTCGTCTCTCGGCTTAACCACTCCCGTCACCTGGCCCGTCTTCACACTGAACTCACACAACAAGAACGGAAAAGCCAGTACGATTCCACTCACCGCTCCGTTCACTTCCTTTTTGGGACAAGTATTACTGTGGACGCCACTACGCTCCACCGGTCTATGCGAGACGTTTTTGCATAGGTACATTGGTCCCTACATCGTAGTTGAGCAGACATCTCCTGTAAACTATCTGGTGTCTCCGGCAGCTTCCCCTACTGACCGCCGACGGGGAGGAACTGAAATAGTGCACGTCTCTCGCATGAAACGTTACAACCAGCGTACATCGTGACTCTCGGCGACCAGAAGGCCGCTTCCAGCCGAGGATGGGATATTGTGAGCGTGTGGAAGCGCAGTCAACATTACTGGACAATTATTGCGCTCTCGTACACTTACGTGCTGTGGCCAATCGCCGTCATTCGGTAGGACCAATCCCTCATCTGTGCATACCCGTTAGCACCATCATCTGTACATAATCATCGTCACGAGTGGCTGATTCCGTTGAGTCACCGACTGTCTCATTACACCTAGTCCGCTGGTACTGGTGCCGACTTGTGCAGGGTGTTCAGTCTCCTTACTATATATATATATATATATATAGAAAATGAGGGTTGGCAGTCAAGAAAACCTCAAAAAGCAAAGGGGAGGTTGTGGTGTGTCATAGAAACAGATGAAAAATTTTTTGAGTCAGAAAGTGGTGAAAGTATGCCCGCCGTGTATGATTCGAACCCACGACTTCCAGAATACCGGTCTGGTGCGATAACCACTACGCTACCAGCGGGGCTGTTCCCCCACCACCATCTTTGGTATTTATGTTAGGTATTTTTTTGTTTCCTGTACTTGGGGGTGGTAGCCCGCGATACTCGGAGTACTCGGGGTGAAGGTGACCTTCTTTTTAACCCTCGGGCCATGACTCGAGTGTCTACGACATGCAGAGGGTGGTCGACCAGCGTTGAACCCTCTTAGGCTACCTTTGGCACCAAGAATGCCAGAACAGAGGCCCTCGCTATGCATCTAGCGAATCAGAAATGAAAAAAAATGAGGGGCTCAGTGAATTAAGACAGAATAAGTGTTGGCAATAAAAAAAACCTCGGAAAGCAAAGGGTTGAATGCCATAGGCCATAGAAAGAGATGAAGAATTTTTTGAGTCAGAAAGAAACTGGTAAAAAATTCCCGCCGGGTGGGATCCGAACCCACGATTTCTAGAATACCAGTCTGGTGCGACAACCATTACGCTACCGGCGGGGCTGTTTCACCACTACTTTCTAGGGTATTTATGTTAAAGTAGTTTTTGTTTTCTGCACTTGGGGGTGGTAGCCAGCGTCACTCGGCGTACTCGGGGTGAAGGGGACAGCTTTTTTAACCCCCGGGCCGTGACTCGAGTATCTACGAGATGTCGAGAGTGGTCGACCAGCGTTGAAACTTCTTAAACCACCTTTGGCACCAACACTGCCAGAACAGAGGCCCTCGCTATGCATGTAGCTAATCAGGAATGGGAAAAAATGAAGGGCTCAGTGAATTAAGACAGAAAACGGGTTGCCAGTCAAGAAAACCCCGGAAAACAAAGGGAGGAATGCGTTAGGTCATAGAAAGAAATGAATTTTTTGAGTCAGGAAGAAAGAGATGAAAAAATGGCCGCCGGGTGGGATCCGAACCCACGACCTCCAGAATACCGGTCTTTTCCGATAACCACTGCGCTACCGGCGGGGCTGTTTCGCCACCACTTTCTCGGGTATTTATGTTAAGGTATTTTTTATTTCCTGCACTTGAGGGTGGTAGCTACCGCCACTCGGACTAATCGGGGTGAAGGAGACCTTTTTTAACCTCCGCGCCATGACTCGAGCGTCTACAACATGTCGAGGGTGCTAGACCAGCGTTGAACCCTCTTAAGCTACCTTTGGCACCGACTGCCAGAACAGAGGCCCTCGCTATGCATGTAGCGAATCAGAAATGGGAAAAAATGAAGGGTTCAGTGAATTAAGACAGAAAACGGGTTGGCAGTCAAGAAAACCCCGGAAAGCAAAGGGGGGAATGCGTTACGTCACTGAAAAAGATGAATTTTTTTTGTCAGAAAGAAAGATATGAAAAAAATGCCCGCCGGGTGGGATCCGAACCCACGACCTCCAGAATACCGGTCTTTTCCGATAACCACTACGCTACCGGCGGGGCTGTTTCACCACTACTTTCTCGGGTATGTATGTTAAGGTATTTTTTGTTTCCTGCACTTGGGGCTGGTAGCCAGCTCCACTCGGTGTACTCGGGGTGAAGGAGACAATCTTTTTAACCCCCGGGCTGTGACTCGAGTTTCTACGAGATGTCGAGTGTGGTGGACCGGCGTTGAACCCTCTTAAGCTACCTTTGGCACCACGACTGCCAGAACAGAGGCCCTCGCTATGCATTTAGCGAATCCGAAATCAGAAAAAATGAGGTGCTCAATGTTAAGACCGAATAAGGGTTGGCAGTCAAGAAAACATCAGAAAGCAAAGGGGGGAATGAGTGTATCTGCTCTCAGACCTCAACGCTTGTGATTAAGACCCCTCAAAAGAGCGACAGCATGGGAGCCCTTCACTGCAATGTGCTCAAAGTGGGTGGCCAAATAAATTTACTGTCATATATATCTCCAAGATATTTTAGTGAATCAACCTGCCGAATGGATTGTTGACGATAGAACAACAAAATCCACATTTTGTCCGTAAAGGGGAACACGACAATGTACACTTATTAATATTTAACGAAAATATCAGAGTATCCTGTCATAGTTTTAGGCCGTTCAGATACGACTGAAGAGTATAAAACAGGGCATGAATATCCTGCTAAGAAGAAAAAAAGGCAACATAATCTGCATAAACGTATGTTTGTACATCAGGTTGTCTAGGTATGGAGCTCAAGAGCACATTAAATAAAAAAGGGGAGATGACAGACCCCTGGGGGACTCCACGAGCCTGCTTATATCGAGAAGAGGCGTACCCATGTTGGTAACAAAAGAACCCTCTGTTTTCTAGAAAAGCCGCTATCCATGCAGTGATGTACTCCGGGAACGAATAATAAGCCGGGAGATCTAGGAGGATGCCATATTTCACGCTCTCGTAAGCTTTTGAGATATGCAGAGTGACCAATGCTGCAATCTCCTTATTCCGTCGCGCCCACTGGATGCGACTTTCTAAGTATATATGTGCCCACCAAATGGACCATCCTTCTCTAAAGCCAATTTGTCTGCAGTTAGGATGTTAGAAGCTCCGGCTTCTTGGGGAAAGGCAAAATCTTGGCCAAACGCCATTCAGGTAACATCCATGCGTTTCTAAGTGTTTAACGACATTTAGCAAAACTGCCTGAGCTTTATTACACAACAATTTGATCATTGTGGTGGTAATACCGTCCTGCACTGCCGCAGACGCTAGGAGGCAAGAAATCACTTTACCCAGTTCGCTACAGTGGCGTCTTCAAAATCAGCTGAACATACTGTATGACGGCTTGTAGGAGGAACCCTCGTCGCAAATCGCAGCTGTAGTTCACCAGCAATATTCTTTATGAAGTATACGATTTCTTCCGGCGTACGAACCAGTGAGGGTGCGTTCAGAGAGGGGGACGGGATTTCCTAGACCTCATAAACTTGAATAATGCTTTTTTACGATGTGGTTCTGATGGGGCTAAAAATCGGCCAGTGTTGAATGATTCCTTTGCCCGCAACACAGTTCGCTTGAACGTTGCGCGGTAAAATTTAAAATTAACGCAGTTAGCCAGATTGTGATTGGGGATAAACTGCTTCCAAGCTTTTTCTACATCGGAAATCTCTGGTACATTCTTTATTCCACCAAGGACTACACGAGTTGCTGTGGACTGATGCAACAGTCAATTTTGCTTTACGTATGAAATGATTAGGAGCGGTGATCACGCTTTCAACCCTGCAGGCTTGTTCCATAGGTGGAAAAGTAGAGAGTGCATTTCCCAACGCCAAGTAAAATTTAGTTATATTGAAGAATGAATGTACTCTGTGTCTAGGTATTTTCGCGGAGCAAACTATTTCGAAAAATTAGGGACATGATCACTGTTCTTCTGGCGATGAACTGTTGACCGCGGGCATACAAGTCCGGATGTTGCAAAAGTGAGGCCAAGGACAGCCCGCGACTGACCACTAATAAAAGTGGCATTGCCCATATATCGACCGTGAAGGTCACTATCGCCTACCCATTCCCACACACGTTTCCCTGAGGTGTCTGTCCTAAATCCCCAAGATACGTGATCCGAGTTGAAGTCTCCCGCCAGGAACACAGCTTCCTGGCACACCGCGATAGCCGAATCTAAAGGACTCACTTCAAAAACTTTGTGGGGGAAATACACGTTTTCTAACAAAAAAGGCTTTCAAGCCGGCGGAAGCTACTCAATACCGAGAATCGCACAGTGAGAGGACAAAAAGTCAAAAGTCCTAAAGGCATTATGTCAGAAATTATTACATATTATTATTAGTAAACCCCACCGCGACCTTGACGGTGCAGTCGGAAAGTTTTGTAGTTATGAAACGTAAAAAATGTGGCGGAGTCTAAGCAACTTTTTTTTAGAATGATAATTACAGAGGAAAATTTAGCAGTTAAAAAGTAGAGGCCGGAAGAAGAGGATCGAATCGAGCGGCAATTCTATTGTATCACTAGAAGAGACGCCATGATTAGTTATATGTCGGCCTCAGTCACTGCTTTGGTTACGATATTCTCTGGCGTGATGTTGCGCAACTGGGCGTTCCTATTTCTTGACTTAGCAGAGAGAGAGAGAGATGAAACGTTTATTTGAACTGAAAGGTCTTGATTGAACTAGGGTAGGTTCTCTCCTTCCAGGGCCCCTGTTTCCTCTGCCCCCGTCTTGGCCCTAAAGAACAGATACTTCTGAACCCCAGGGTCAGAGCTGGCCAGAGCTGCCTCCCATAGCTCATATAACTTGGTGTTGGTGTTTACTGAGGGCCATATAGTACGACAACCCCAGGTTGCATGGAATAGGGGGATATTTCACCGCACTTATTATATGCGTTTGTGAATTTCTCGGGGAACATCTTCGATAGCCTCAGGATGTTAGGATAAGTGTTCGTCTGTATTTGTCTAAGAGACTGATGCTCTGCAGCTGTTAAGCTTTTATCTGGTGAAGGAAAGAGAGCTCTGGCTTTTCTTTGAATGTTGAGGCGCTCACCGAAGGTATTTGGGAGAGGGGTGAGTAAGCTAAGACTACTGGCTGAGCGGTTAGTGAGTTCTCGCGCAGCTTGGTCTGCTCTCTCATTACCCTCAAGCTCCTCATGTCCCGGTGTCCAAATGATATTTTGGAACTTTGTGATATTTACAGGTAAAAGTTTTGTGGGCCTTTTGTGGATTCGGCCATTTATGATGTTTTGTACGGCTTTCTTAGAGTCCGTAATTATTTGGAGGCTTTTTCCTTGGAATTCTCCATACCTTACGGCCAATAGAAGGGCGCCAGTTTCGGCCTCCTCTGCGCTGGTGTTCGTTAATGTGAGACAGTCCCTGATTGCTCCTTCTTGGTCGACGATGACTAGGGAAGCATTGGTCTTGTCGTAAAAGCCAGCGTCTGCATATACAACGTTTGGGTTTTTTTCCAACTTTCTGCGCAGGAAATTGACCCTGGCTTTCCTTCTGTCTTCATGTAAGTGGGGGTCCATGTTTCTTGGAATGGGGAGCGCTTTCAATTTCTCTCTGGCGGCGTTGCTTAGGTCTTCTTTGTCGATAATTGATTGTACATCTAACCTGGAGCCTACTCTTTGCAGAATGGCCCTGCCAGTTCTTGTCTTTTGCAGCCTTTCCTTTTGTGAAACAAGGGTAGCTTCACAAATTTCTTCAAAAGTGTTAGACACGCCGAGATTCATGAGTTTTTCATTTGCCGTGTAGTTGGGAAGACCGAGAGCCGCTTTGTATGCAGTACGCAATATAACGTTGGCCTGTTCCTTTTCCTGCCTGTTTAGAGAGTGAAAAGGCAGACTGTAAGCAACCCTGCTTACTACTAAAGCCTGCATGATGCGCAAGGTTTCTTCTTCTTTCAGCCCTGCTCTCTTTTTGGTTATCCTCCTAACTATCTTGGCAATTTGCAGCGTTGATTTTTTAATTTTTGCAATTGTAAAGTTTGCTCTGCCATTGCTTTGAACAATCATCCCAAGGATTCTTAATTTATCTGTCTCGGCTACTTCGTTGTCCCCAACCTTGATTTTTACCTCCCCTGGGCTCCTATATCTGGCGTCGTGGACTCTGATAACTTCGGATTTTTCTGGTGCGCACTCTAGGCCGTTATCCCTTGCCAACTTTTCCACTCAGTTCGTGCCTCCTTGGAGTGCCTGTTCCTTTTGAGCCACGGACCCTTTAGTGGCCCAGATGGTTGTCGTCGGCGTACAATATGGAACCTATGTCGGGGATGTCTTGGAGTTTCTTTGCTATGTTAATCATTGTAATATTAAAAAGCAAGGGGGAGATAATAGATCCTTGTGGTGTTCCTTTGTTTGGCATTTTGAAGGCGTCGGAGCGAACGTCTCCAATCCCAATGGATGCTGTGCAGTCTGATAAGAAGGCTTTGACGTAGTTGTATGTCCTCATTCCGCAATGTAATTCGTTAAGTGCTTGTAGAATGGCCCTGTGGGACACATGATCAAAGGTTCCCTTTAAATCTAAAGCCAAGATAAGGTGTTCGCCTCCTCTTGGGATGTTCTGTAGCACTTCTTCTTTGAGGATTAGAAATGCATCCTGCATGAAGATGCCCTTTGTGAAGCCCAACATGGTGTGTGGTACAAGGTTGTTGTCCTCGATGAAGTTTGACAGTCTGTTCATAACGACTCTTTCGAATATTTTTCCCACACATGATGTCAAAGATATAGGTCTCAGTGCGTCGATTCCTGGCTTTTTTCCTTGTTTCGGTATTGTTATGACATCTGAGTGCTTCCAATCGGGAGGGACTTCGCCCTTGATCCACAGATTATTCTTAATATATTCTGTTAGTTCTTCTACTTGTCTGTCACCGAGGTTCCTGATCATCGCATTTGTTATACCATCGGATCCTGGGGCGCTGTTCTTTTTGGCAGCCATAATGGCGCTGTAAACCTCCTCCTTGGTGATGTCTTGGTCCAGAAGTTGGTTTGGTTTTCCCCTGTACACTTCACTGTAGGGCTCTGGGACCTGTTTGCCTTTGAGTTTTTTCTTTAAGGCTTCAATGAGGCCCTCGTTGCTACCTTCAAATGTATGGGCTATCCTTTTGAGCATGTGGTTGCTTTCCATCCTTGTTGCAAGGGGGTCTAGCATGCTTCTAAGGATCGCCCATGTTTTTGAGGTGCTCAACGTTCCTTGCAGTGATTCACAAAAATGGTTCCAATTTTGTCTTGCTAAGACATCGGCATATTCTCTCGCTTTCTTAGTGATTTCTGCAATCCTTCTTTTTAGCTTTCGGTTTCTCTTTTGCCTCTTCCACCTTCTCGTCAGGCTATTTCTTGCTTCCCATAGGTGCGCCAAATGGGAGTCGATATTTGGAGTCTGCGTTCAAGTTTGTAAAAATGCTGTCGAACGTTTGTACTTTTCTTTCACGTTGGCACGCCATTCCCTGATGGAAGTTACTTCCTCCGGATTACTGTGACAACTCAAGTATTCCCTGAACTTTTTCCAATCGGTAATCCTAACTGTCCCGAGACGCCTCCGAAATTGGACAGTCCGGATTGAGATACCAATTATCGAGTGATCACTGCCCAAATTCTCTCCTAAATTTGTCCAGACGACGTCTTCTTCATCCTTTACGAAGGTTAAATCGGGGCATGTATCCCTTGCATTTTCTCGACCAGTTCGGGTTGGTTGATTAGGGTCACTGACGAGAGTTAGGTTGCAGATCTCCGCTGCGGTAATAATATTGTTTCCCTTTCTCGAGTTACGTTTATAGCCCCATTCTCTATGGGGAGCATTGAAGTCACCTAGTACGATGGCCTGATTGCCCTTTGATTTCTTGATAGCTTCCTGGAATAGATCCTCGAATCTTTCATCACTTTTCCGCGGGGCGCTGTAAATGTTCAGCACAAAAGTGCTTTTCTTCCCTCTTTTCGTTGGGACTATCTCTATGAGAATGGCGTGAGAAGTGGCTGTCTCGAGCGCGTGTTGTATGGTTGTTAGGTCCTTTCTGACGAGAGTAGCTATGCGGTTTCTTCTTGTCCTTTAATTGTATTGTAGCCCAGCAGCCTGGCGTTGTTGCCTGCTTCCTGAAGACATATGACATCAGGTTGGATTGGTGCTGTTTCTATGTATTTTTCTAAACTGTGTTGTTTACGTAGTAGACTTCTGCAATTCCACTGCCAGATTTCAAGGTGATTTTTAGTAGTGGACATTCCTTTATTCTTCATCGCTAAAGCTGAAATCAGAGTCACTTTCGTCCTTTTCTAGGATATGCTGTTTTTCTTTCATTGGATGTCCCGGCATTTCTAGTTTTCTCTTACCGTCAGCGTTTCTTATTTTATTTGCATCTACTTGTCTCTGTAGTATGTCGAAACGGTTGTTCATTACCTCAAGCATTTGAGCTAGGAAGAGCCCAATACCACTGGGGTCATTTAAGAGACCTTCCGGGACCGAGGGCTGAGGTATGGGTGGGGGCTGAGTTTGAGGGAAGGGCATGCGGTTTTTGGATTGTGACTGATGGTTCTCGCGTACTATTTGCCTGAGGAGTTGCCGTAGTTGTTTTTTGAGGTCTGCAATCTCTGCGTTCTGTTTGTCAATTTGTGCTTTGAGCTCCTCTATTATTCGATCTTGCTCTGATTTGTGTGTGTCAACTTTCGTATTGGTGTTAGCCAGGGAGGCAGCGACCGTAGACCAGCTCACCTTGGGGGTTTCTTGGTTTCTGCGCCTCTGGAGTCTTTAGGCTTAACCGTCTTTGTATCCTCTTTCTTCTTTGAGGTGCTGGGAGACTTGTGTTGGGACGTCACCCTGGACTGGGATCTGTTTCTTCCCTCTTTCTGCTCGTCCAAGTCCGGCCACTCGGTGCTGAACCACCTGCGACGTTGTTGTTTGCGGTCCTTGGTGTCGTTTCTTCTTGACTTCCTTTGATTTTGGTTACCCTGCGGTATCCTTGCTTTCCTGAGCTTCAGTGGACATTCTTTCGAGCCAGTAGGATGTTCTTCGTTGCACAGCACGCACCTGGGCTGACACGGGTGACAGTCTTCTGGGTTTTCAACAGCACAGTTCGGGCACTTCTTGACTGCTGGGGTGGGGCACACATCAGATCGGTGTCCGGGTGTCATGCATATGCAACACACTTGCCTGGTGGGTCTGTACAAATAGCAGGGCATTTCTCCGCCGTAGAAGTACACCACTTTTGGCACGGTGTTGCCTTCGAAGGTAATCAAAGCAGTCTTCGATTTTCCTAGCATGCGGGCTTGTATAATTTTGGTGTTGTGGGTACGGATACGTAATCCGTCCATGAGTTCTGATGAGGTCGTGTCTTGCGGAAAACCATGCACAACTCCTTTCACCTCTTCTTCCGAAAAGGCTACGTAAGTCACTACCTCGTGTGAGGTGCCTCTTATGTTGATGCGGGAGATTTTTCGCAGCGCGTTCGCCGCTTCCGTGTCTGGCGTGCTCATTATTAGGATATTTGAGCCAAGACGCGGGCGCACGACAAACTTGTGCAGATATTTTTCCCCTTGCTCGCACGCTTCAGCAATGGCTTTCGTTATTTCGATGGTGCTGTAGTCTTTGAGCGAGAGGCCCTTACGCGGCTTCATGACTATTTTGACGTCATCCCTCGGCAGCGGTGGGAGTCGCCGGCGTTGAAGACGTTGTATTTCATTTTCAGGTTTTGAAAAAGGCTTACTTGACAGCGAGGACTTTCCGCACTCTTTCACTGTCAACTCTGCTTTCTTTTCCTTGTTCAACCTCTGTTTTTCTCTTCTGCTGAGGGCTTGTATCAATCCCACATCGTCGTTGGCGTCCATGGTGCCGGTGTCCAAGGTCGGCTGGCCAGCAGCGTCGCCATGCTGGTTCGACGCAGAAGGCACTTCCCTGTCACATTCTTCCATTTCGCTGTCTTGACATCGCTCACCTGAGGTGCGCGTACTGCCTTGGGATTCTTGCCGGGATGTTCCGGAGCTCTTCGGGGATTTCTTCATGGCTGCCGAAGAAGTCCTGGGCTGTGCGGCGAGCAGCCGCGGGCGCCGCTGCCTCGGTCAGCGTTAGGCTTATCGCGGTCGCCGGGCACCGGTCCGCTTCTGATGGACGTAAAATGAAAAATAATTCACTCACAGTCCAAAGGGTGGTATCCGCGGGTTCCGCTTGATGTTAGCAGTCCGTCACACAAGAAACGTTTGTGTGCCTTGCGAATTTCCAGGGGGAAAAGAGATTTTGCACGGGACCAACACGGAGCCCATTCGAACGCTCTAGCCCCCTAGCGGCCTCTCTTCGCAGAGGGACAGCGTGGAGGGGACCAGCCTATCTTGTTGGAAAAGGTAACAATCATGTCCTGAGTCGATGTTTCGTCACACGAATGTAGAGGTCCCTGGAATGTGGAGCAATCAATAGGGGGGTGACGAGCGGACTGGGAAGCTGCAGACGAACGTCGCGTCTCACGACATGGGCTGTTCGGTGTGTTTTGGCTGTTAGAAGAAGGAAAAATAGCAGGTACAGATGCAGCGCTCTGAGACTGCGCTGGTGCAAGCATTATTTGCCAAGGTGATGGCGCAGAGTGGGTTTACCAAGGACGCTCTCATTGGTGGGGCTACTGGGGAGCTCTGAGGAGGAGCAGTGACGGCCTGAGGAAGACCACCTGCCGAGAGGGAACACCCGCGTATCCGAAAGCCCTCTCTTTGACAATGGCTGCGCTTCCGCCCGCGAACAGCGACGTTTTTCAAAACCTTCGAGCAAACTGACTTCCTGAGCTCGTGCAGAACAGTTGGAGTAGTCCGCTGGATGTCCTTGCTGACAGAGGCAGCACTTTACCTCATCTGCGTTGCATTCGGAAGCTGAGTGCGCGCTGCCACACGAGCAGCAACGAAGGCACAATTTGCGACCCGTCAAAGAATGCGCGAATCTCCAGCACCGTTCGCACTGCAGAGGACGCGGATTTAAACGACCAACTCTGAAAACCTGTGGCCAGAGCTTAATTTCGGATGGGCAAGTGAGACCTGTAAATGACTGATGTAAATGAAAAGTGAGACCTGCGGACTGATTCAGTGGGGACCCTGGTGTTGTTCACCTCACGGCTACAGCGAAACACCGAAATCACCCCAGCGTCTGTAAATTTGTGGAGCTCGTTTGTGGCACTCAACTCTGTGCTAACACCCCGTATGATGCCCTTTGAGCACGCAAGATGATGGGGGATCAACGCACTCATCGGAACAGAGCCGAAAATGCAACAGGTTAGCAGGTCAGAAATGCCGGACAGATGTAAGGACCTACCCTTGCCGAATTGACAGGACCACGGTCACTGACTGGTAGTGCTGCATGGCACCCTGCAGGGCCGACTGGACTGCCTCGAGATGGTTGAGAAGAATGGACGCCCCATTAGCCGGTCCCAGAGCCACAGGAACCCTGTTCACGCCACCACTGGATAATGAATTCAGAGGCAGCTCCTCCGCAGAAAGGCAAGCCGACCAGGGCGATGGCCCCTGGCCGGGAGAGCTGAACGACATCAGCTCGCCTGTTTCCCGAACCAACAATTTTGAAAATGCTCTCATCGTTAGAAAGTGTACTCTGAACTAAATGAAACGCAATCTGAAATCTAAAAATCTTGGCCAAAATTCACAAGAGGAAGCAGAGAACAGGGGCGAGTAGCCAAAGACATGCCAGGGAACAGTGTAGTATCTTCAGACTGCCGTCAGTACTTTCTCTTCATCTGTACATGACCATCATTATTTGCGAACGTGCTCTAGCACTTCGTCCTTATCTCTGTATATAGTCATCATCATGGTGTGTACTCGGGTGTTCCTCGCTCGAGCCTCCGAATTACGGTCGCCCCGAACACCGATCTCTCCGGTGAAGCCTGTCCTCTCAAGTAGTGGAGGGTGCGTCTCGGTCCCGCTTCGCACCTCTTTGGTCCCCCTTCTGCAGCTTCATTCCCGTCACCGGCTGTCTGGCCCAACCATGTCCATGACGCGAGAATCGGCCAACGCTGCGACCACCCTGGCACCGGCGCAGTGTATCATTACAACCCGCCAGCCGGACCCGCCATCCTTCCCTGGCCTTTGTGGGAAAGTCCTTGAGGAGTGTCTCGATAGGTGCGACCGTGTCTGCTCCTTTAACAGGTCGGATGGCCGCGCGAAGCTGCAGAACGTCTCATGGTCTCTGGATGAAGCAGCCAAGACGTGGTTCTTCAACAACGAGTACCACATCACTGACTGGCTCTGATTTGACCAATAAAATACGGCAGAAAATTGGCTCATTGGGTGCTCCTTCTCACGCCGCGAAGAAAAAGGTCGACGCTCCCGTGCAACATGCCAAGGAGACGTATACGTAGTATATAGATGACGTTCTTGTGCTGTGCCGTCACGTCAACAGGGATATGCCGGAGGCAGGCACGCTGCGCCACATAATGAAGGGGATCGGCTAGTTGGACTAACTATTGGACAAGCTGTAATTCATCTGCCTCCAGAATGACACACTGGCAACTGCCTATCTCGCCAAAGATTAGCTCCGCACGATGATTCGTGCCATAATTCGTGAAGAGCTTGGCACACCAACCGTCACTATGCATTGCCAGTGTTAGCCGCAGCTCTCCTGCACCCGGGCGTCGGGGAATAGTTCAACAAAGACTAGCGCCTCTGTCCTGTCTTTCGGCGTCCCCTCTGCCGACAGCGGTGACCAATCCGCCGTATTCCGAAGTCGCAAGCCGAGCGCCCTTGCCCATGGCGTCAGTCTCTGCTCAGTTGCATTCTGGGTTTGTGGCAGCTCTTCCTGCGGTATCCCGCCCACAGACCTACCAGCCGATGGGGCGACGCCCCCGCCAGGACCTCTGCACTCACCGTTCACTTGTGGAATCCCCGGTCACATCTATCGTTTTTGTAGGCGACGCCAGCAAGACGAGAGACGCGGCTAGGATATCAATGAACGGGATAACTTCCGGCCAGGTTATGGTTACCGTCTATGGTCCTATACGCCGCCTATACGTCGTTCGTCGTCTCCACCTGGCCAACCATCTTTTCATCACGATTCTCGAGAAGTACGCCGCCGATCTCTGTCACCGTATCGCCGTACGTCGTCTCCTCTTTGCCCCGTCTCTCATGAGACTAACCAACTGGCGGGAAACTAGGCCCCCAGCTAAGATGTGTGGGGACCAGGGTTCTGACGGCGGCCTAGCTCGATCATCGAGATCCGGCCGCAAGGCTAGCTCCACTGAACACCGATACCCGGATCACCAACTTGGCGTATCGGCAGCGAACAGCAAGGAACGCAGGATACAGAATTCGCCCACTCCGACGTTCATTGCAATGCAATAAAGGAAACGTCGGGCGCGTCGTTCTACACCGCCGACCACCTTAGCCAGGGTGGGAGAGACAGGCGCGAGGGCGGACAAAGGCAGGCCAAAAAGGAGCGAGTCGTACTTACGGCCGCTCCCGACGATGGTTCGTGTCCAAAGAGGCCCTCTCCTTGTCGCCCGTCGCGGACCAGGCCGCCGGAGCTTCCGGGCAAAACCTGTCACGTGAGGGGTTCGGCAGCGCCCCCCGCTCTCACGGGGATCCTCCCGGAGGGGAAAGCGCGCGACCGCGGAGAGAGATGTACCACCCCTCTCGCCTCCGCGGCGGGCCGAGAGGGATAGGAAAGATGGCGGAGCTCCGCAATTCCCACAACCCTCCCCCCTTTGACCAAAGCCGCTCGACCTCGAGGGCTCCGGCGAACGATGACCTCACCGTTCGTTTCGCTGCCTGGCACACCTCCTTGAGCAAGTCCAAGAAAGTCCAATCCCGAACATGCTCAACTGCGCCAACGTCCGCGTTGCACCGCAGTGACACCACATAGTTCGCCACAATCACCACATAGTTCGCCACAGTCCGCTGTTGAGCTGATTTCGTCCGCCAGCCCAAGGTCCGCAGGCCCCGCCGAAGAAGTAGGCTGGGAAGTTTGAGCACAGGGCCCGGGAAGCCGGCTGCTCCCAGGCGGTCACTTCCCGTAGCGGTTCGCCCCGCGCCGACGGGGCGCTTGCCTGCCGCACCGCCGGCGGCTTCCGGTGCTTGCGGGTTCAGCAGTGACCACCTCTGATGCCCGGACCCGGGCTGGAGGCCGCGTTCGTAGTGCTGCCTCCCAGGTGGCCAGTTAGCCCAGCGCTCGGCGCACCTCGGACGAGCGCCTCCGCCACCATGGAAGAGGGGGCGCGATCAGCTGCCGGCTCCCGCCGCGCAGCTCACTCGCTGTACGGGCTGCGGGGTGCTGTTTTGGCATACAGCTGGCTCTCGTTCTCCCCGGGGTCGCGGCTGGCCCGGCTGACTCGCAGCAGGCCTGGCTTGGTGTGGTGGCGTCGTGGTTGGAGGGTCGCTCGAACTCTGGGCCCCCGCACGGGGCACCTTGAGCAATCTTGGTGACGGTACTGGCGATACCGTGGACCCCGAGCCCAAAAACATAAGCTGGATCCAACCGTGGCGATTTGTTTATAGGTGGAGGGTTAGAAACTACGAACGGTGGCCGTCGAAGCCCAGGTCGAAGACAGGGAGCCCAGGATGGGCTCCCTGTCTGTTTACCAGGCAGGGAGCTCTGGGACCTCTTTGGCTACCAGGGTAAGGTCAAAGAAGAAAGTACCCCCGTCTCCCTGCTTTTATACTATGCTTTATGGTATTGTCTAAACCCCCCCCCCCCAACCGTGATCGGTCCCTGAAAAGGGGCCGCACTGAAGTATCCTTTCCTCCATTGCCGTCGTTAACCTTTCCTGAACCGGATCATTTTTCTTGATTTCTTGTCATGTAATCCCTCAACCCAACCCACCCTCTTGCATCTCAGTCAGTCTTCTTGATCGCCAAGTATCTTGAAGCAATAGTAGGAAAATCGTATAAGTGCAAAAAACAAAGGTCTGGTGAACGCCTAATTGATATAAATGACAAGCAGCAGTCTGCAAAGCTTCTAGCTCAGACTAGACTAGCTAATCTCGACATCAGGGTAACACTCCATCGGAGCCTCAACAGCTCGCAGGGTGTGATATCCGAGACAGACCTCCCGAACGAAACGGATGCCGAACTCCTTGCCGGCTTGAAGGATCAGGGCGTCACTGCCGTGAGACGCATTACTACCCGTAGAGACCACAAGGAGATTCCCACCAAGCACATCATCTTGACCTTTGACCGCGCAGTTCTCCCACAACATATATATGCAGGTTTTATCCGGTGCTCAATACGTCCGTACATCCCGAACCCGCGGTGCTGCTTTAAGTGCCAGTGGTTCGGGCACGGTACGAACTCTTGCCGTGGCCAAACGACGTGTGCAAAATGCGCGTTGCACGATCATCCTAGTGACAGCTGCCAATCCGAAACCCTAACTTGTGTAAACTGCGGGGGACCGCATGCGGCATACTCCCGCAAGTGCGAAAAATTCCAACTCGAAAAAAAGATATTAAACATTAAGGTAACCGAGAACATCACCTTTCCAGAGGCGAGAAAGAGGTTCGTCTCTTTCCCTCTCGGGAGGTACGCTGACGCGGCTCGCCGGGGGGCGGAGCGGCGTCTCGTGTCCACAGGGACCCAGTTCAGGGAGTCTGACCTGGTCCCGCCCCCGCCCCCCGCTGGGTTGCCTCACGCAGCCCAACCCGGCACCACGCCGCTTGATGAGGCAGCAGTGGTTGGGGCGCAAACCACTCCTGTCGGGACCGGTGCCGCTCCCGCCTCTGTCTCCCCGTCCTCCAGTGCGTTGGAGGGTACCGAGGTGATGGTCACCACGGGCCCCGCCCCCCGCCCCGGCTCCCACCACCACCGCACCGCCTGTGCCACCTCTGGCGCCCCCGACGGTGGTGGCTCAAACGAAGGGCTCCCGAAGGGGGGCCAAGTCCGGGGGGCCCGGTCCGTCGGGCCCCCCTCGGACATCCGACGACGAGATGTATGTCGGGCCGTTCCTGCCTGCAACGCAGCGCAAGGAGCGGCCACCGACTTCTAAGCCTACAGAAAGGCCCAAAAAGCCCAATCCAAGAGTAACAGCCCCGAAAGACGACACATGAACACACACGAACACACACATTCCAGTCATTCTGAAATTTAAATAATGGGAACAGAAAATATCATCCAATGGAACTGCAGAGGCCTCCTTAAAAATCTTGACGATGTGTATGAGATTCTGCATGCCAGTCAGCCAAGTAATATGTGTCTCCAGGAAACCCACCTCAACTCTAAACAAACAAATTTCTGAAATAGGTACATGGTATTCAGAAAGGACAGGGTTGGCTGCACCCACTCTTCAGGAGGTGTGGCCATTATCGCCCGGAAATCATTAGCATGTCACCCGGGCTCTTTAAACACTGTCCTCGAGGCTGTAGCGATCCGTACAATAATATTTATTAGGTTGATAACGGTATGCTCCATTTACATCTCTCCTGATTTTGTGTTTCTGAGCTCTGATATCGAGGCACTGGTTGACCAGCTGCCCGAACCATACATACTAACAGGCGACCTTTATGCGCACAACTCTCTTTGGGGCTCCTCCAGAACGGATGACCGAGGTCGCCTGATAGAGAAGTTTCTTACATCTTCCAGAGCATGCCTTTTCAACAAAAAACAGCCTACATACCATAACTTAGGACACAATACATACTAGCATCTTGACTTGGCTATTGGTTCTGCAGTTCTCTTTCCATGTCTTGAGTGGGACGTGGGCACAGACCCATATGGTAGTGACCATTTCCCCACTTCATTAACGTATATAGGTATAGGCCCGAGCAGTCCATCTTCCCATAAAAGGTTTAATGAATCAAAAGCAAACTGGAGCACATTCACACAAACTTCTCAACTACACCATACATCCATAAAGCACCTATACGTGGAGGAAGCCGCCCAACTCGTCACGGCGCACATCCTTGACGCCGCCGAAAAGTCCATTCCCGAGGCCTCCAGTGGGTCCCACACCCCAAGGAGGCCCTGGTGGAACGAGGACTGCGGGCGGGCGCGAGAGGCCCAGAACAAGGCGTGGGGTGTCCTTCGCCGGTACCCCACGTCAGATAACCTCATTTCTTTTAAACGGGCAAGGGCTTTTGGGAAGCGAGTGCGTCGTGAGGCGAAATGGGAGAGTTGGCGCACCTTCCTCACTTCCATCAACTCATACACTGACACACACAAAGTCTGGACACGAATACGAAAACTGAAAGGACAACAGACACACAGCCTGCCTCTGGTTAGTACAACAGGGGACACACTGGAAGACCAGGCTAACACACTTGCACAACACTTCAAACACGTGTCCAGTTTAGCACACTACACAAACACTTTCATGAAACACAAAACATCTGTAGAAAAGAAGTCCCTGCGTGATAAAAACAAGTCGCACACTTCTTACAATTCTTCTTTTTCAATTCATGAGCTGAAGTTGCTCTGAGCACATGTAAGACGTCAGCTCCAGGTGCAGACAAAATTACATACACCATGGTACAACACCTACACCCAGACACTCTTGAAACACTCCTACATCTATACAACAACATATGGCGTTCGGGGCACATTCCTCGCTCTTGGAGGGAGGCCATAGTAGTGGCTTTCCTAAAGGAAGGGAAGGACCCTTCCTCTCCTGCCAGTTATCGCCCCATTGCCCTGACAAGCTGCCTGTGTAAGCTCTTAGAGAAGATGATAAACAGGAGACTCGTGTACTTCTTAGAGTAAAATGGTCTTCTCGAGAGCTGCCAGGCAGGCTTCAGGGCGGGGCGATCTACCAACGATCAACTCGTTGCATTAGAGTCTTATATCAAAGATGCTTTCCTCCACAAGCAGTACTGTATGACGGTCTTCTTTGATCTTGAATAGGCGTACGAAACTGCTTGGCTTTACGGCATCCTTAGCGACTTGAAGTCCTTTGGCATGTCGGGTAACATGATGAACACGCTTGCCAGTTACCTGTCTGAAAGAACGTTTCGCGAGCGAGTTGGAACTGCACTCTCTAGAGTTCATGTGCAGGAAAACGGTGTGCCGCAAGGTGGAGTTTTGAGTTGCACTTTGTTTATTGTAAAAATTAACTCTCTTCGGAAGGCGCTGCCACCAACCATTTTCTGCTCAATCTATGTAGACGATGTGCAATTATCCTTTAAGTCTTGTAACCTGTCTATCTGCGAGCGCCAAGTCCAGCTTGGTGTTAACAAGCTAGCTGGCTGGGCAGATAGCAACGGTTTTAAATTTAATCCAGTGAAGTGTACTTGTGTTTTGTTTTCGAAAAGGCGTGGCATTCGGCCGGATCCAGACATCAAACTCAATGGTGTCTCAATACCAGTCAGAAATGAACACAAGTTTTTAGGTGTAGTCCTTGACGAAAAGCTCTCGTTCATTCCCCATATAAAACAACTCTAACACAAATGCTTAAAGGCTATGAATATACTGAAGGTTCTGTCCCACTCTTCATATGGTGCTGACAAACAACTTCTTTTACGTGTTTTTACTAGCCTGATAGGTTCAGGATTGGACTATGGAAGTGTTGTTTATGGGTCAGCAAGTAAGACATCCCTCAAAATGCTGGACCCAGTGCTTCATCTGGGGCTCCGGCTGGCATGTGGAGCTTTCCGGACTAGCCCGGTCGAAAGCCTCTATGTAAAGTGAAATAAGTGGAACCTACAACGTCAGCGAGCATACACAGATCTTCTTTTTGCTTTTAAAATTTCATCTATGCCACACCATCCTTTTAAATCAGCTTTGTATGATACGTCTATGACTGCACTAATCCTAAACCGGCCATCGTTCTCTGGGCCCTTCTCTTACAGAGTTAGAGAGGAAGCGTCAGAGCTTGCTGCCTCCTTTTTAGATACCATCCAAAGTTCTGTAACAGATTTCATAGCACCATGGCATCTCCGCCCTGTCTCATGCGACACATCATTCACACATGTAGATAAAAACCGAGATCCCACATGTGCAATTCTGCAGCATTTCTTGTATTTGCAGCAGAAGTATCAGTGCTCTGGATTTTATACGGATGCCTCTAAAATTTCCACCTCTGTGTCCTGCGCGGCGCATGGGCCCGGCCTTAGTGTCACCAAAACTCTGAATAGTCATTCTAGTATCTTTACGGCAGAGGCTTACGGTGTACTTCTTGTCGTCAATCATATACTTCAAAGCCACATCCCACAATCGATTATCTATACAGATTCCCTCAGTGTTGTGCGGGCACTGTCCTCAACAATGCCTTCGAAAAACCACGTTGTCAATCTGATCGTCAAGGGTATTATGTCTGTGTATGTACGCAAATTTGAACTGGTTCTTTGCTGCGTCCCTGGCCACTTTGGTATAGCCGGGAATGAAGCAGCGTACCGAATGGCTGCTGCTGCTACACTCACGAATACAGTAGACATAACCACATTACCCTACACCGACGTGAAACCACACATCAGACAACAACTTCGCAAAACATGGCAAACACACTGGAGTGAACAAACAGACAACAAGTTACACGTAATAAAACCACACTTGGGACCATATACCACCGACACACGTAATAGATACACTGAAGTCGCCTTGGCTAGATTACGGATAGGGCACACTCATGCAACGCACTCGCACCTTCTCACGGGGTCTCCAAGACCTCTGTGCAGCAGGCGCGGAGAGGCCCTATCCGTGATCCACATCCTTATACAATGTAAGGCACTTGACACAAGACACAAATACTTCCCACAACTACACACGCGACATATTCCACCACACCCGTCATACTTCTTAGGAGATGAAGCCATGTTTTCAATCAAACGCGTCTTCGAGTTTCTTACCGACGTAAAATTTTTACAGCTCATTTCTTATAATGCATGTTGACAACCTGGCCCTCTACACCAGTCATCTTCATTACGTTGTCTTTTACTTGGTTTATTTTTACTGAAATGTTCTACTTTTACTTCCATGCCACTTTCATGTAATCACTATTGTTTGGCGCTCTTTGCCCATGTCGGCCTTGCGCCATTAAACTTAAACCATCATCATCGAACTCTGGGCGTGCGGGCTTGAACCCTCCGGAGACGTCGCCCAAGCGGTCAGCGACCTCGCCGATCGCGGATGTTGGGGCGGTGCGTCGGGAACCTTCCGTCCGCACCTCCTCCCTTTAGCTCGCGACCTCGCGAGCCCGAAGTATGAGCGTCAGCAGTGCCTTCCTGCCGGCTGGCGCCCTCTGGAGTCACCTCGTGCAACCCAATGCCGGACCTCACGGCGTAGGCTGCGCGTTTCGTTGGCGCGCCTCGAGGAGCTTCCTCTGGCAACCCTTCCTGTGCGCAACTTTGCGCGCTGGAGGGCGGTGACCCGGTCAGCGATCTCGCCGGTTGCGGTTGTTGTAGCGGTGCGTCGGGAACCTTCCTTCTGCACCACCCTCGAGCTCGCGACCTCGCGAGTCCGAAGTGGGAGCGTCAGCAGTTTCTCCCCTTGAAAAGTACTGCTTCAGCTCGCCCACGTGAATGGGGCCGCTTATTCGACCAGACCTCGGGTCTTTCAGCTTGTAATTCAGCCGCGAGATCTTCTCGGTGACTACGAACGATCCTACCCACTTGGGTGCGAAAACGGCCGCGAACCGTGCGCTGGCATCGCTCAGCGCGTGGTTACGTTTCAAGACAGTGTCGCCCACTTGGTACGCCACGTCTCGATGAGCTCGGTCATAGGCCGCCTTTTGGTCGACCCTGGCCTTACCGCGGCTGCGGTTCGCCTCCTTGATGGCTTCTGCCAAACGCTCGCGCAAGCGCCGCGCGTAAGCCGCATCTGCTGCTTTCGCGGGGACTGCGGTCGACCTCCTGGCTAGAACCGTGTCCATTGGTGTGTTCAGCTCCCTCCCGAACATCAGGAATGCCGGCGTGAAGCCCGTGCACCGATTCACGCTTGTGCGCAGAGCGAAGGAGATCGAGCTGAAGTGCTCATCCCAGTCTTGTTGCCGCCGGGCATATGCCCCAAGCAGTGGCTTTATGTCTCGATTTCGGCGCTCCGTCACGTTAGACTGGGGGTGATAGCACGATGTTGTTTGCTGCCTGACACCCATTGCCGCGCACGCTTCACGAAAAAACCTTGATGTGAAATACGTGGCGTTGTCGGTAATCAGCCGCTCCGGAAATCGGTAGCGACAAAACACCTCAGACAGCTTTTGCAGGACCTCCTGTGCTGTCGCTTTGCGCAGCGGATAGAGTTCAGCGATCCCACTGAAGTGGCATGTCACCACGAGTACAAACTTGTACCCTCTCTTGCTGCGCGGCAGCGGGCCCATCAGATCGCACGCCAGCACCTCCCATGGCTTTTAGCTCACGATAGGCTGAAGCAAGCCTGGCGCCTTACCGCCTCGCGGTTTGCGCTCTTGGCAGACGTGGCATGTGCGTTCGTACCTACATACTTGTGCCTTCATGCCGGGCCAGGTAGCATACCGACAAAGCTTCCGCCATGTCTTTGGCGCGCTACCGTGGCCGTTTGCGTCGTGGTAGTGCTGCAATGCAGCACACCTGAGCTTGCTCGGGATAACGGCCTTAAAACACTCACTTGAATCATTTTTGCCGGGCACGTATTTCAGCAGAGCTCCGTCGGCGTCAAGCAGGTAACTTTACAACTCGCTCGCAGCAATACCAGCTGCATTAGAGCCCGCGCCAGCCGCAATACCAGCAGCTTCCCGGCGCCCGTCATTCACCGGTGTTCGATTTTCCTGAGGGTCCGTCTCTTCATTAAGACTGGCGATCACCTCCCGAAAAAACACGTCCTCCTGCTGAGCCTCGACTAGCTCTTCCCGACTGAAAGCAACCTTGAGCGGAACTCCTCCCCCGACGAGATGCACGTGCTCTGAGCTTCCGAAACTTGGGTCCTCCCGCGTTCCGCGCTCTCCCCGCACCGAGAAGGGTCGCTGACCTACAGTGTCCTCCTCGGCCTCTCCGGCCGGTTGGGTGTCGTCCACCGGCGCCCGTGACAGCGCGTCCGCCACCACATTCGTGACACCTTTGCGGTAGCGAACTTCGAATTGGAAGCGTTGCAATGTCAGGGCCCATCGCGCGAGCCTCCCGCTAGGCTCACGGAGGCGGGAAAGCCATGTGAGGGCCATGTGATCAGTCTCGATCGTGAATTTGACCCCCTCTACGTACATCTCGAACTTTCGAAGTGCGTAGATTATGGCCAGACACTCCTTCTCGGTGACCGAGCAGTTTCACTCTGCCGGTGTCAGCGCACGGCTCGCAAAAGCCACGGGTCGCAGTTGTTCTCCATCCACCTGGAGGAGCACTGCCCCTACGCCGAGGTCACTCGCGTCTGTTTGGATAACGAATGGCCTGTTCAGATCCGGCAGTTTCAGCGATGCAGTGTCTGCAACAGCTTTCGCCAGTTGGAGTAGGCTGTTCTCCTGCTCCTCTCCGCACTCCAAAGGGGCGGATTTCCTCAACAACTTTGTCAAGGGTGCTTGCAGGCGCACGCAAGCGGGGATAAACTGGCGGTAGTAGCCGATCATCCCTAGGAAGCACCAAACTCCGGCGACATCCTTCGGCGTGGGAAACTCCAAGATCGCCCGGAGTTTCTCGGGATCGGGGGACACCTGTCCGCGTTCGATCCGATAGCCGAGCAGGCTCACTTGAGCGCTGCATACTTGCGACTTGGCAGGATTGATGGTTATGCCAGCCGCCCTGAGTCTTCCCAGGACGTCTCTCATGTGGTAGAGGTGCTCCTCGAAGGTGCGGGAGTAGACGACAATGTCGTCCAAATAGGCGAGGGCATGCTGCCCCTTTGCCTCACCGAGCACCGGGTCGATCAGGCGTTGGAATGTGCTCGGACTTCCGCACAAACCGGGAGCTGTATGAACTCGTACAGCCCCCGATGGCAAGTGAACGCTGTCTTGCATTCGTCGCCGGGACGCATCTCGACCTGAAGGTACCCCTTGCTGGCGTCCAAAATGGAGAAGTATTTTGCACCACCGAGATTTGCGACGATTTCGTCAACGCTCGGGAAGGGGTACGCATCCTTTTTCGTGACCGCATTCAGCCGCCGATAGTCGACGTACAAACGCCAGCTACCGTCCTTCTTTCGGACGATCACCACTGGAAACCCCCAAGGGCTCGTCGAGCGGCGGATAATGCCTGCTTTCAGCAGTTCCTCCAGCGCCTCGTCAGTTGCCTGCCTTTTGGCCGGGCTGACGGGCCGGGGATTGCATTTCCTTGGTTGAGCATCGCCGGTGTCTATGCAGTGCTGCACCACCTTGTGCAACCTGCTTGCTCAGTGAATATCTCGCCGAAGTCACCTAACAACGACAAGACGCGGTCACGCTGCGCTGCTGTCAGCTCATTAGCATTCCTCGCCCTGAACTCCGGGTGGAAGGCGCGCAGCGCAGAAGAAATCAGCCGCGGCAGCAGCAACGACCGAGCCCGGAGGTTGCTGCGCGCACCGGCTACCGGCAGCGCCTGAAGCTTCCGCTTCCCGTGGCGCGAGAGACGTTTTGGCGGCGCGCCCATGCAGTGACTTCTCTGCGGGCGGCGGCTCGGAAAACGGTTTTAGCGGCATAAACGGGCCCTCCCGATAGCCTCCGTTGCCGACGTCCACGACGCGATAACGCTGCGCCGCTGTCAGCTCACTAGCACCTGCTAGGAGCGCGCCTAACTCCTCGCTCTGATTTCGGGCTGGAGGGCTCGCGGCGCAGGAGAAATCAACCGCGCCGGGAGCGGCGACACCCGAGCTCGGAGGGTGCCGCGCGCGCCGGCTATCGGCTGCGCCTGGAGCTTTTGCTTCCCTCGGCGCGCGGGACGTTTCGGCGGCAGCCTTACACAGCGACCTCGCTGCAGGCGGCGGTTCGGGGAACGGCTTTAGCGGCGTAAACGGGCCCTCCCGATAGCCTCCGTTGCCGATGTCCACGACCAGTCCAACCTTGGACATAAAGTCTCTCCCCAGAATGACTGGGACCGTCAGTCTGGGCAAGTGGACGAAACGCATTCGCCGTACACGCTGACTAAAACGCACCACGAGGCGTACGTCACCGCGTGACGTAACATCACCACACGCAAGCTGGAGCGGCAACTTCCGCGCGCGCAGCCGAATAGCTTTGCGCTCGAGATGGGAAACGACCTCGTCCCCTACGAGTGAAGTGCTTGCCCCGGTGTCTAGCAATGCCTTAAAACTCCGCCCCGCAATTGCGAGGTCGAGAAAGGGCGCAGGCGCGCTGGTCGGAACTCCGACTCTGAATGCGGCGGGCGCGGTGATGTTTTCCTCTCGGGCGCGTTGATCAGCCGCCGGCGACTTCACCGGCGGCCCGCTGCGTTTCCCTGTCCACCGGGGCAGATTCGCATCATGTGACCAACTTGGCCACACTTGAAACAGCGAACGGAATTCCGTGCTGCTTGCTGCGCCGATCGAGGCTGCTCGTACGCTCCGCGGCCAGCTGGCCGCATCCGGTTCTCCGGGGGCGAGTTGTGAGCGGGTGCAGGCAACTGGGGCAGCGCCGATCCCGTGTAGGGAAGCCCACTTGGGCGTGCGTTCGCCGGCCGATCACCTGACCGGTTTGTTGTGTGCACGGCGCGCGGGGCTGCCAGGACCTCCGGCCGTATCGCCTCCGCGTTGCGCAACCCATACGAGTAGGGGTCCAGCGCTCGGTCCCCGAGACCGAGCGTTTCTCGCTGGCCGGGTATCAACGTAGAGCCGACCTCGACTCGTCCGCTGCCCGTAACACCGCGCCAAGCACAGCTTGGTTCCAGTGTTTCCACCGGTGGCCGATACGCGCGTGCAGCCGCAATTGCTGCTTGCACACGACGAGATTCGGCCGCCAGCTCGTTCAGATCCCTGCACCTGCAGTTCCTCAAGTACAAGGCAAAGGTGGGGTGGCATTGCCTGATGACCCGATCGACCCGCTCCGAGTTCGAGGCATGTGGGTCGGCGTACTCGTAAAGCTCCTGTATCGCACGGACATACTCGATCATCGATTCGTCCGGAGCTTGGGTGCGCATTTCCAACTCTCTACGCATCCGCGGGAGGTAGTCGACGGGCAGGAATTCCTCCCTGAACATCGTTCGGAAGTCATCCATCGTGCGCTCTGTGTGGCCTATCACTCGATACCACCCGGCGGCATGGTCGACTAGGGCTGCGGGCAGAACTCTGTGCAGCACCTCGCTCTCGCTGATGCCGGTCGCCTGATGGTAACGGCTCAGAGCCAGCAGGAAAGCGTTCGCGCTCACTTGATCGCTATAACCGGTATATGTCGGCATCGGTAGCTGCACCCTGGGAGCGGGTGAGCGCGCCGCCTGCAGCACTTGCTGCATGGCGCTTGCGAGAGCGTTCGCGATGGAAGCTGCATCCACAGTCATTCCTTCGCTTACGGGCGCCTGCGTGCTCACTTGCACGAGAGGCGCTCCGCATGGGGCTTCAGCATCTGCGTAGGCCCGGCGCATGGTGGTTGAAAGCGCGGCGTCACCTGACGTAGAGCGCTCACGGAATTCGGAACTTTCGGAACTTCTCGTTGCCGCGCCAGCTGCAGCATCTGCATAGGCCCGGCGCATGGGGGTTGAAAGCGCGGCGTCACCTGACGTAGAGCGCTCGTATAATTCGGAACTTTCCGAAGTTGTCGTTGCCGCGTGAGCCGCAGAATCTGCGTAGGCCCAGCGCATGGTGGTTGAAAGCGCGGCGTCACCTGAGGTATAGCGCTCGCGGTATTCAGAACTTTCAGAAATTCTCGTTGGTGCGCAAGCCGCACTCGCGGTTGCGTAGGGGCCGTGGAGAAGGGGGACCCGAGCCGCTCCTGCGGCTGCGGTGGGCGCTGTTGATGCAGAGCATCGCGGGACCTCCCGGGCATGATCACAAAGGTCGGCCAACAGCATCAAATCTCCCAACTCATAATCCTGTGCCATGTTCCTCGGAGCTAGCGAACCTCGGATTCACTTAAAAACGAGTCCCACGTTCGGGCGCCAGAAATGTGGGGACCAGGGTTCTGACGGCGGCCTAGCTCGATCCTCGAGATCCGGCCGCAAGGCTAGCTCCACTGAACACCGCCGCGGATCACCAACTTGGCGTATCGGCAGCGAACAGCAAGGAACACAGGACACAGAATTCTCCCACTCCGCCCAATGCAATAAAGGAGACGTCGGGCGCGTCGTTCTACACCGCCGACCACCTTAGCCAGGGCGGAAGAGACAGGCGCGAGGGCGGACAAAGGCAGGCCAAAAAGGAGCGAGTCGTACTTACGGCCGCTCCCGACGATGGTTCGTGTCCAAAGAGGCCCTCTCCTTGTCGCCCGTCGCGGACCAGGCCGCCGGAGCTTCCGGGCAAAACCTGTCACGTGAGGGGTTCGGCAGCGCCCCATGCTCTCACGGGGATCCTCCCGGAGGGGAAAGCGCGCGACCGCGGAGAGAGATGTACCACCCCTCTCGCCTCCGCGGAGGGCCGAGAAGGATAGGAAAGATGGCCGAGCAACGCATTTCCCACATATGTTATCGGTATCTGTTGAGGGGATTCGTGTACAAGCTTCCATTGATATGGGAGCAAGAATTTCGATTATTCATGCTCATTTGTATTCACGGTTACGAAAAGTGAGGACTCCTTACGTAGGGCAATCTTTGCGCGGTGCTAATGAGACTGCACTTACACCTTCTGAATAGTATACAGTTAGGGTTATGATCGGCGGAGTCACCACATCTTGTGTGCTGGGCTTTCTCCATGTGCCCAGAAGCTGATATTGGGCTGGGACTTTCTCTCTTCGACGTCTGCTATGATTTTATGTCGTCGACCCACCATCGACATCTCGGTACAGAAGACATCATTGTTTCCAATTCAATGGAGTCAGTGACTTTGACCGCAGACTGTGTCATACCTCCTAGTCACGAGAACCCCTTGGCAAGTTTTGCTGGAGACAATAATGGAGGAATTGTCTGTTGTGCCCTCTGCTCGTTTGCTATCGACGAGTATTACAGTCGATGCGGGTCTTGTCCGATTCACGCTGGGGACTGCACTCATTCCTGTTCAGAATACGACGCAAGAACAAATTCTGCTCTCCTAGGGGATTGGATCTGTAATGAGGAGTTTTCCACCATTCGCCTGCCTGCCGTAACTCCACAGTGCACACCCAATTCGGTTTCTGCCTTCTTCACACCTCTTCTTGGTACTTTCATCAGTCCTGGTCTCACTCCATTCCAAAAAAAACTCTTCTAGACGTGCTCACTAAATACCAAGCTTCCGTCGACTCGTGCTCCCCCTCTCTTTCCCCAACTTCTACCACAGAGCCCTTCATCGAAACTGATGGCCCCGATATCGTTCGCCGTCTTCCATACCGTGTCTCACCATCATAAAGAAACGTAATTGAAGACAATGTGGCTGAAATGCTCAAGCGCAACATCTTACGTGCCTCGGCAAGCCCGTGGTCTTCACCTGTCGTCTTGGTGGAGAAGGAGGATGGCTCAGGGCGCTTCTGAGTCGATTGTAGGGCTTAAACAAGATTACTCGGGAGGATGTGTAACGGATGTTTCGCATTGACGACGTTCTGGACTGCCTTCAAGGCTCTAAGTATTTTTTCCAGCTTGCACCTACGGTCCGGTTACTGGCAAATTCCACTGCGTGAGTCGGGCGAAGAGAAGATGGCATTCGCCACGCCTGATGGCCTCTACGAGTTTAACGTGGTGCCGTTCAGTCTGTGGAATGCTCCGGCCACTTCCGAAAGGACCATTGATACAGTTCTCCATGGCCTAAAATGGAAAACGTGCTTCTGCTATCTTGACGATATTGTCATCATTTCATTCACGTTTCCGAGCACCTACCGTTTTGCCGTGCGTGTCCCACGCTGGACTTCTAATGCAAACAAATGCTGCTTCGCGAGTATACTACTAAGATATTGGGCCATGTGGTCAGCAAAAAGGGGATGCAACCTTATCCTGGCTATATCGCCGAACTTATCGATTTCCCTGGTACGTTCCACTTAAAAGATCTACGGAGCTTTCTGGGCTTGGCCTCTTTTGTTACTTCGTGCGTTACTTCGCGGTCATTGATTCTCCCCTACACAAGCTTTTAAAGTCTGGCACGCCGTACCACTGATAGAGGGTATGCGAAGCAGCTTTTCAAGCCATTAGGACGCTCTCACGTATGGACCTCTTCTGCGCCACTTAGGCGAAAAAAACCCACAATACTTCACTCGGATGCCAGCGGTCATGGCTTTGGCAATGTCCTTCTCCAGCGGGACGACCAGAATCAGGAAAGAGGAGTTGCCCATGCCAGTCGTTCCCTACAAAGTGCTGAATAAAACTACACCATCAAGGAGCAAGAGTGTCAAGCAGTGCTGTGGGCTGTTCAAAATTTCCGCTCATACTTTGCAGCCGCCACTTGACCATCGAGACTGACCACCACGCGTTGTGCTGGTTGTCTTCCCTCAAGAAAATGTCTGGACGCCTAGTCCACTGGGTTGTCCGCCTCCAGCAGTATGATTTGGTCGTCACACATCAGCCCGGCCGGAAACGTCTCGATGCAGAGTTCCTTTTTCAATGCCCAGTGACCTTCTTGACGCCATCTACTGTGGAGGTACCGAAACCCATTCTCCCCATAGCAGCCGTTACATATCCTGCCATATAAGACCCTCCAGAGCTTCTTTCGCTGCAGAGGGTGGACGCATACTGACATCCTATCATTGACGTTTTACATTGACCACTTTAACGGTCGTGCTCGCCGTCAACTCGACAAGTTCCAGCTGCTGTATGGCACGCTCCACCGTCAAAACCACCACCCTACCGGCCACAAATGGGTCCCTGTCGTACCACTTTCCCTCCGCACATCTATTTTGTAAGCTTGTCACGATGATGCCACGGCTGGGCAACTTGAATTTTCGAAGACTTATGGCAGAGTCCGCAGCCGCTACTTCTGGGATCTCAGCAGCTGTCGCAAAATACGTCTCCTCGTGTGCGTCTGCCAGCACCAAAAACATTCGACGGCTCCCCCGGCCGGTATCTTCAGCCCTTACCTTGTCAATTCGCGCTTTTCCAGACTGTCGGAATCGACTTGTATGGACTTTTGCCCATCACGCAATCCGGTCACCTGAGGATAGTGACGGCAATCGATCCCTTGACAGGTAAGCGGAAACTGGTCCTATACGCTCCGGGACAGCTGGAGAAGTCACCGAATGCATCCTACATCACATGATTTTGCGCAATGGTGCCCCGTGCATACTTATTAGCGACCGAGGGCGAACCTTCCTGGCAACCGTTGTTGCCAGGAAGGTTGCTTCCAGTATAATTGCCTCCAACAATGTGCAGAAGACTAGTTCCGGTTATCATCCCCAGACAAACTACTTAACCGAACGTCCGGTCCGGTCACCGGTGGATAGTGATTTTGGAATTCATCCAAATGCGATTTTGGAATTCATCCAAAATCACATGATTTCGGCCATGGTGCACCGCGCATACTTCTTAGCAAACCGAGGGCGGTTGTCAGGAAGTTTGCCTCCAATATTGTTGGCTTCAACATTGTGCACATGACTACTTCCGGTTACCATCCCCAGACAAATGGCTTGACCGAACGTTTCCGCTGAACTCGTTCTGATATGATCTCTATGTGTTTAAGCCCCGACCATCGCAACTGGGATATTATCATTCCTTTTGTCACCTTTGCTTATAACACCGCACTTCAGCGTACTACTGGCTACTCTCCATTCTTTCTTCTCCATTCTACTCTCAACTTTCTTCTCTGCTTCTGTTTCCTCCGACGCACTAACCCATGAGCAGTATATTTCCAGGCTCGCGTATAGCCGAGAACAAGCACACTTGCACACTGAAGCTCATCAGCAAGTCAAGAAGACAAGATAGGGCTCGACACATCGCTCTGTTTGTTTGCACTTTGTTGTTGAAGTGCTCCTCTGGGCCCCCGAAGAGAAGTCCAGTCTTTGTGAGAAGTTCCTTCGGCGTTACCTCGGCCCTTACGTCATCCTGGAAGAGGCTTCTCCAGTTAATTACCGCATAGCACCGATAGGCCTCGTAACAAACATTCGTCGCCGTGGCTACGAAATAGTCAATGTATCTCGGCTCAAGCCCTTCAGACGCCAGATTCCAGAGTAAATTGCGGCCATGCCGCTGACTCCACAAGGGGGGGGGGGGCGGAATGTGAGCATCCTTGGGCAAAACTAGAAAAGTGTGAGCATCCTTGGTCCGCTTACCGGTAGCGGTTGGCACAGTCGCTCTTGGTGTGGGAACTTAGGAACTGCGGGCAATCCCTTGTAATGGCTATGTGTCATCGGACATCGCCATGTTGCTAGCAGACAACCAGCTGCACGTGTGAACGAAGAATAGGCTCGGTCTGCGCGGCTTTTGGTGTGATCGTTTGTCGGCTCTCTCGCTCTCTGCGGTTGTGGACCTCTGCGACAATCTGCATCTACCGGCAAATAAACCCCCCTCCATTTTGGTGGAGGTTGCGGTTCTCCAGCTACGCGCGTCTGGGTTCCTGAAGCAATTCCCTCAAGGCTCAACGATCGTGTCGGTCAGCGCCTGTCGACGTCTCTGACCAAGCCCTGGAACTACGCGGCCGCACCATACCAACGGACATGCCTGGCGGTAACGACACGCCCAGTGTGCCTCCGAGCACAGCTATCATCTGCGCTGGCGCTCGTAGTGAACGTGAGCATGCCAAGTTTAACGGCAATGAGGAGCAAGACGTTAAGGACTTGTTGGCGTCCTTGGAACGCGTGAGTACGCATAACAGATAGGATGACGCCATGAAACTCAAGTAGTATTTATGTTACTATCGTTTTATCAAAAACCGCTCCGCTGACTGGACTTCTCGTGTAGTGAGGGGACCTTTGGGACGCTTACCTGTCTTGCAACACAAGCGTAATACCCGTGCGATTACTCTGATCAGCTTATGCAAGTCGCTGAATTTGTGAACGTCTACGACGTCGGCTTCGATGCTTCGTTTGCAACCAGTGAGTACAACATGTACGACGGGGTTGAACGCTGAGAATATTCTTAGGCCATGCATTCAGAGTCTGTTTAAACCAATCAGGACCTTTCCACCACAGTTGGTTTCCGAGTAGCTCTTCCACCGGACAACTACGCGTTATTAGCTCAGCGTGGTTATTCGATCCAGGACAGTGTCTCCATTGTGAGGGATCAGTCTTCCGACGAATTTCGGAAACTCGGTTAGCGACAAATTGTTCCAACTTTTTGTTACCTGTTATCCATCTCAACAAGATTGACGAATCCGTCCAGTACCAAATGGTTGTGGTGCCATAGAAGACCTTCCGGTTCAGGTATGTACCCATTCTCGCGGCTACGAGAGTTCCCATTAGTTTGAGTTTGGGCACTGTCAACTTTCGGATTCGTGTACTCTCGACTTCGAAAACAAGAACGTAGTCTCTGCTAATGTGTTGTTTCTCAGCAAACGAAGGTACAACACGACGCCATAGGCTTGAGGACTCGCATCAGAAAAAACGTGTACTCCAAGTTTCCAGGTGGTTTCTCATGCCCATAAAACAGGCAGCGCGGAATTCTGATGTCATCTAGCTTGTAGACATTGTTCGATCAATTCAACCACTCTTCCTGCATGTGCGGAAGAATAGGCAAATTCCAACTGATCTTTTTGGTCCAGAGTCCCTGAAACAACATTTTGCCCTTGACGACGAGTGGGTATATCACTCCAAGCGGATCAAAAATTCCTGCGATTGCTTGACCCACAATCCGCTTTTTACTGGTGTTTTATTCAGAAAAGGTGCTGTTGACTTCATACTGACATGAAGTGTATCGTCGTAATTTCAGGAAATGCCGAAAACCTTTCTAACCTTCGATGGTAGGACTGGTTCCTCTTCAGTCAGTGTGGCCATTTGTTTCTCGTTGCTGTCAAATAAATTGTGCAGTTTACCGGAATTAGTTGACCACTTCTTAAGTAGCATCCTCCATCTACCATGATACTGCTACTCTGTTTATAAACGCGTATAGCCTCCTCTTCGCTTCCAGCTCCGGTCAACAAATCATCGACCTAGAACGCGGAGTTTAAGAGTTGTGCTGTTTCTTTGTGGTCTTCTGAAACTTGGCTGAGATGGCGTAGAATCGTTGCGGAGAGCATAAAGGGGTGCTACGCTGCTCCAAACGGAACACGGTTCATGCGCCACTCTTCTAGGCCATCTAAAGCAATTCCTGTCGGTACGTTCGAATGCCAAAAGAATCTAAAGGCGTCCCGGTCCTTTTTTTGTATTTCAATTTGCAGAAAACTTTCTGAACATTGGTCCTAAGTCCGCTTCTGCGTCTAAACCCCGGAAAGTTCCAGAATTTCCGGATTAAGTTTACGCCCTTGTCCGAGCAGTGATTCGGGGAAAGGCCGGGTTGTCGGCACGAAGAGGCATCAAAGACCACTCGAAGTTTTTTGCTGACGGGGTCTTCTGTTGTCGCATAGTGGTGCAAAATGCTAACCAAGCATGCGGACGTGTATGGCAGATGGTGTTGCGTCGGACCCAGTGTTGCACACGTTCATCTAAAATAGGAACGAAAGCTCGTTCCTCATTCCTTCCCAATTTTGGAACGAGTTCCCGTTACTAGTTCCTTTATTGCGAAAGGAACACGTTACAGTTCCACTTCGAAAATTGTAACGTGTCGTTACATTAACGTTACAATTAGGTTTTAAAATTCAATTATAAGGTCGGATAATCCAGGAGCAAAATTAAGTGAGAAATTTAAAACTCGCATCGAACTACGTATTACATTTCATTCATTTAATTTCATTTATTTCACCCTCAAGGCCACGGGCTTTACAGAGGGGAGTGGTTAAAAACAACGAAACATACAACAAAAGCAGCATGAGTGATGATATACATTATCAAATAGTGCTGGCAAAAACGGTGTCAACTAAATTTCTTCGGAATTGTAAAGGCTCTGTGATGGCAGCTGTTGGCCCGAGAAGGTGGTGCCAGTCCTGCGATGTCATGGGTATAATTGACTGCGAACATGTCTTAGTGTGACAATGCATTACTCCTACTTTATGTTGATGATCAATGCGTTAAGAGACATAGGTTGGTGAAGGAATGAAGGATGTGCGGAGAACCGGAGTATGGTAAAACATTTTGTGGAAGAAACAAAGATGGAAGTACCGGCGACGAGTTGCTAGTTCTGGTAAACAAAGTGAATTTTTCATGGAAGTGACACTCGATGTACGACTATAATTACGGTAGATGAAATGGGCGGCATTATTTTGAACACGTTCAAGAGAGTTAGTCAGAGTTTCACAGCCGGGGTCCCAAATTGGGGAAGCGTATTCAAGTTTTTGGCGGACTAATGTTTGATACAGCAGTGTTTTTAGTGCAACAGGGGCAGTAGAAAAGTTTGGGGCGGAGGTAGCCTAGCGTTCAATTGGCATTGTTATGTTATCAATGTAAACAGACCAGGTGAGATCTGAGGATATGTGTACTCCTAAATAACGGTAACATGTTACAAACTCGAGAATAGAACTATTAGGGTTATAGGAAGGTAGAGCAGAAGGTTTAAGTCTTGAAACCGATAAAAGTTTGCACTTATTAGTGTAGAGTGCCATCTTCCATGTGTTGCACCAGGACGTGATTGCGTTAATATCTGTTTACAAAAGTTTGATATCGTTGTCATCAATAATTTCGCGAAAAATAACGCAATGATCCGCGAACAAGTGGATGTTAGACGAAACGCAGCCAGGAAGATCATTTACGTAAATTAAAAATAGCAGGGAACCTAGAACAGAGCATTGTGGGATGCCAGAATAAACGGGACTGGGTGAAGATTCGTGATTATTGGCGACTACATACAGCGACCTATTCAGGAGGAACAATTCAAGCCATGAAAGAAGATTAGCATCAAAGATTAGCACGTATATTATACGAATATTAACTCCGCCGGCAGCAGATTATCGGATATCTGGAGATAAAAACAATCAAAAGAAACGATCCTAGGAGAATTTTTTCAGGGAGCACCGGACAGACTTCATACGGGTGTAGCACATTTCAGTGCAGGATGTTTCGGTGCGGAAATTTGGGTGTACGGACATATCGCTGTACGGGCGTTTCGGTGCATGGACATTGCAGTGTACGGACATTACGGTGCGCAAACTTTTCGGCAACCAAATAGACCTTATGCAAAATGCGCCCCGCCATCTCACGTCGACTCCGATAACTAGGTCCGCCATTTTGGTACGGTCGTTTGAAACCGAAACCAATTAGCAAAACATAGAAGGTGGGCATTGACCGCTTTTGGTGATGGACTACAATGCCGGAGCATTGCTTCGTGCCGCAGTGCACGCAATGCGAAAATACCGGTCCAAATGGAGAAATGGTACGTGAAGTTCCACGCTTTTGAACGAACTTTCTGACTCGAACTATGCCGGCGCGAGCAACCTTTGTGACACGCTGGGCGCGGTGCGCTGGGAGCGAATATTTGTCGTTGGTTCGCTAAGCGCGGGATTCCGTAGTCGCTGTCTGGGTGAAAAATACAGCTGCGTTGGAGTTCTGTGCTCCAGCCTTTGTATTCTAAATTAAGCCTGAGCGTGCGCCACCTATTCACGCGACTGACAGCGGCGCTCGACCGGAAAACAGTGCCACACGTTGCCAAAATTAGGCTATTTCTTTACTCGTCCCTGTGGCTTTGTGCCTGCTTCATTTCACTGTTAAATGGTTCCGCTTAGCCCCTACACGAGCCTTTATCTTACCTAGGGCTGTAAACAATCTTTTCTTGCCGCACTACGCCGTTACGGCGCGGTTGAAAATTTCCTCTGTGGCGGGCGCGCATGGTATGGGAGTGTGTTGTTAGTTCCTTTTAAGTTGCATTTAGCCACGTGCCGTTGCAGAAGTGGCGTGCACTGTTTTATGATGATCTATCGGTCGAAAATTCGAGCTTTTGCACTTGGATCCCGATTGGCCGGGCTGAAAGGTTTATTGTTACGTCAAGTTAACTTGGTGCCCATTGTCATTTCAGCCACGATGTATTTACTGTCGAATATTTCGCGACTAAAATACACACTCACTCCTCTAGTTTGTCACATGCTGCATGCATGCCTCCGACGTAATGGTAGTGGCCATGGATGTAGGTAGTTGAGCGAATTTTAAAGTTTTATTAAAAAAAAGAAAAGGAAACGGCAGAGTTGCATCAGGCCGCCTCGCATCAGCTTGAGTGCTTTTGCATTTTTTGTATCCACAGTGAAAATCTCAGTAAATTAAACTACTTCGCTGATTTATAGCGCGTACAGTATAGCAAACTGATGATATAAATGGAACAAAGGGAAGCATTCGCGCACCCCTGCATGCCGCGGTCTAGTAAACACGACATTGCCCAGCCTCTGCGTGCTCGCGAGATGACGTCACATGGCGAAACGTGGCATGAATGCCTGCTGGTAGCTCATTGGTGACCCTTCAGGTGCCATGCCAGTCCTTGTTTCTGTCACTGTGGGGGGTGCGGCCAGCACAACTGGGGCAAAAAACCCATTCCCAAGGCTACCAAGTTTTCTCCCAAGCGCCTGCACGGCACTTTTTTGCTGCTCGCATTGCTCCTGTACTCGACGTGCATCGAACAGACGCATTGGGAAGAGAAGGGAGCGGCCATTTTCTTGCGGGCTTCTCCTGTCAACGTCTTGGACACTCGCTGGCTTGATGCCCTGCTGTCGCGGACGTCCCCACTGTTGTGGCAGCTCAGTGCACGCAAGCTCCCGTGGCGCATATTAAAACCTTCGGCTTGCAAGAGGGCGAGTAGGTGCACAGCAGCCAGGATGTGATTCCATGCTACACTGCAACCCGCCGGGAACTCGCACGCTGCCTCCACAATCGCCCCACTGTCCGTCTCAAACGTGAGGCACACAACATAGGGCCGGCCACTTTTCTTCTGGGAGCGAAAGCAGCTGCTGAGCACATGGATGAGGCCCAACCTGCAAGAACAGAGAAAGTAACAGTAAATAGCTCTCAGGGAAGAACAGGACCAGTTCGCTCAGTTTATGGTAAAGGGACAGAGCAGAAAGAAGTGGCCACAAGGAACAGACCCAAAATGACCAGATTTTGTCTTGCTAACCACTGTTGCAAGGGCAATAATCAACACCTCAAACAGCAATGATGACAAAATTGTTTGTCAAGTTCGAGCGTGCAAGTATGTCTGCATGCTTTGTTAATGCATTTTCAAGAGAAGAAAGTTTAACATTTAAACACCTCACCGTGGGTACTGATACCAGTACCCCTATGATCGTGTTCGTCATAACCTAAGCAAGCAATAATATGATTATCTGGAACTCACTTCCAGAACCTTTCGAGATAAACAGGTAAACATTCGGGCTATACCGATGACCCATCGAATTAAAAAAAATCTTGTTCAGTATGTATGTATTTATTGTTCTTAGGAAAAGGAAAATCCACCAGCAGGCGTAAATTGTCGCACCTGGGGGCGGACAACGGAATGCCTGCTGGTGTTGGGGGGGGGGATAGGGAGAAAAGAATACATAGGGAGAAGGTTGACATTGCAATGTATATAACACACACAAGGCTAAATATAAAGTCAGTTCGAGCTAACCAGGTTTAACTGTATTATCTATTCGTGCACACCAAAAACATGCGCTTTAGAAACAAACACAACCACTCCACCGCCAAAAAAGGATAAGAAAGACACACATACAGATTTTTGCAGCAGAACATGCGCATTAAATAGTGAGAACGCACAAAAAAAGAAAATTCAAGGCGTATGTGCGCTTTTGTAGTTGACTTCGCCGCAAAGCGCGATTGCTTTGCGACAAACGCGCGGGCGGACGACCGTCACGGAAAACGGCCGCAACCTTTCCGTAAACATCTTCGCCAAAAATCAACCCGTAGATTCGATGTACAGCATTTGAAAATACCTAATCCACTTACTAGCGGTACGGTCTGGCGATTGTCGCTTTCCTCTTTCAGGGTTACTGCAACAGGGTCGCCGCTAAGCATTTGCATGGTAAACAACGGTGAACAAGGTGCTATACAAATGCTCATACCGGTTAACTCTCGGCAAGTAAAAAACAAAAAAGGATTTACTTACTGCGAGTCGCACGTGTTTGTCCGCACCGATGAAGGGCTCAATGCGCCTGGGTGGCTAGGCGGCATGCCCTGCTCCGCTGCCGCTCGGATGGGTCTTTGGCGCGGCACCCCGAGTGGTATGAGTCTTCAGACACGGTCGGCAGCGCAGACAAGTCCTTCGTCCACAATCCGCGGTCGGGAGCCGGAAAACGCCGTCCAGTTTGAGCCATACCCCGTTACCGTCACCTACTCTTCCTCAGTAAACAATACAAGACTTCCCGATCGGCGCCCGTACCAATATGGCCGACGGTCTCGTTTACATCAGTGTTGCTAGATTACCCAGCAATTTCGCATAGGTCTATTATCCGGTGCTTGCCTGTTAGCGACAACCGTTATATTTTTAGTTCCGCTTAACGTGGGTTATGGACAGCAATCTGGAGCAGAGAATTTATTTTTTGATTGATGCCATGTTTTAACTTTTTAAGGTATTTTTAGAAATTCTACATTTATATAAATATTTTTAATACCTCTTCCTGGGAACACCCGTTATGCATCCCGTTGAATTCTTTAGCCCACGTTTTTTTTTTCATTTACGATAGGTTGTTAATTTATATTCGCTCTTTTTTAGCTAACACAATTAACGGGTGTTTACGATGGTCTAACGCCTTTTCTGTATTTTTTTAATTACACACCCTAACATTACATAAATTACATGCACACTCTCAATATCCATAACCTAAAACCTTAGCTAGCCCCCAGAATGCAGAAAACATAATGAAGGGTATTACGTAGGCTGGGCTGCCTTGCTAAGATGAATTTGCGAACACTGGCCTAGGATATTGTCGTGGAGGAAGAACGGGCCTTTCTGAAAACAGCCGCATCTTCTAATGTCCTAAATGTTGATTGAGCGCGTACGGGTTGTGCATACAAATTCCACCCATCCGGTTCGGGAAAACCAACCTTCGTTTTATGTTTACATGCGTACATTCACCACATTTTAATTCTTTGTCCTAGCGCCCCTCCCCTCCCCCTTCCCGCCTGCACGCTCGAATCTCGAACAGATTTCTTTTTCAGTCATATTATATTCCATTTTCCTGAAAACCCTACAGGCGTGGAGGAGTTCACGGTCGCCGAAGCCTCACCGCAGTGATACAGGAAAAAGCTTTACATTCACCAGGAGCTCACGAAATCTCTATAATGTGCAACAAAAAGCCACCCAAAAAGCCCTCGAGAACACAATGGCCGCTATTGTTTGCTGGCTAAGCCCTTCCGCGCGTCGCGGTCATACCGATGGCGCCCCCACTCAGGAATCGCTCTTCGCCTTCAGTCGCCCCATTGGGAATTAACTCTTCAAGTCGCGCATATCACGGACACAACAGGCATACATCCCTTCCTCCCATTATAAGGAGCAGAAAAATTGAATAGGCTAGTGTGACGAGACTTGCAACAATCGTCTTCAAGTTTTCGAAGTCCAGTTGACGCAATGGTGAACCACAAGTGACACCCCTATCTCTCTACCAAGGGGGCTGGTAGCCGGCGGCACTCAGCCTTCCCCTCCCCTCAGTAACGCCACCGTAAGTACGATCGTTGGCTGGTTGGTTTTAAGTAGAACGGACACCGAATGCAACGAAGACGAGATTGATTGAGAAAATAATTAAAACGGAATGCACACGCGCCTAATCTACCTCGTTTTTCTGTTGTTTTTTCGTGGAGGTTTTGCTGTGGGGGGAGGGCGGAGGAATGGAATAAAAGAAGCAGCGTCTTGTACCGTTGGGTGAAGTGAAAGCAAAGCGCTTTGGTAACACTTAAAGTAGTAGGGTTGTTCACATGAATGTTGAAATACAAAGAAAGGTTGAACAAATGCAACTTACCAACGTTAATTTTTACCATGTACTACAGAAATTGGGTTTTACGTAGCAATGCTCCACCAGGGTTTAGCGTTCGTTTCCACGCACGGCGGCGCAAGCACAAGTCTCGAACGTAAAATCAGACCATGTCACGAAATTACAATATTAAAGCTAAAATATTCTAAGTATGCCTGGGACATTCCGTGACTCAAAATGTCTGGGCCAAGACGTCGTGCATTAAAATGCCCGTGCACAGAAATGTTCGCACAGAAACATCCTACACAGAAATGTCCGACACAGATATGTCGGGATCCCGGGATTCGAAGTTGTAAAATCCCCTGACAATTTCGAGATAAGCGGAGTTTCCGGGAAAGCAAATGGCGCAACTTTGTCGCCGGGTAACTGAACTAAGAGCTAATTCTGGACAAACGCTCCACTACGCAGGGGATTTTCGTAATAATGGCAAAAACGTGCGCATATAAAAGGAATTTTATTATTTTCGAAGAAAGAAGTGCGCCATTCTGTCCGGTTTCGCGTTCACATCTAGGCCTAGAAAAGCGCTATTGGGTTGCTCAACACATCAAATCAATTGTTGCTAACCACCGCTTCATTCTACCTTGTTCCGAAGCAGGCAACAGATCTTTGTTGTTTCGTTTGATCTACCCACTTATCGAGGCTCGTCTTCTTCCTCATGATCGGCATCCTCCTCCAGAGCTCCCTCAAAGATGTAGGCGTTGTACAGCATTACGGTAACGGGAATTCGCGGTTCACAACCGCGTTTTACGCGTACTGGTAGCTAAGCGTTAGAACGGAGACCTTATCGGCTGTCTGTAGCGGACTTTTCATTGTGATTATGATGATGATGGTTGGTTTTTATGGCGCAAGGCCAACGAAGGCAAAGAGTGCAAGAGAAGAAGTTATATAATGGTTAACATGAAGCGATTATTACAAAAAGGTATGCATAAAAACGTGTAAACCGGACATAGTAAAATCACTCAAAGATAAGGGTGATGGCTGGTGTACAGGCCCAGATTTGATTAGGCATGATAAAAAACACGGTTTAAAAAGTTTTTCTCTTACAAATACTTAAAGGAGTACTGACATGAAATTTCTCGCTTTCAGTTTTTATGCTGTAAAAAATACCTATTGGCCCAGTAATTACGAAAATCGAACCGAAATCCGTCAGCCGCTAACACAGAAATAATTATAGCACGTTTATTGCAACCAATTTCAAAGTGGTCGGGGCGCGGGAAAATGGCCGTTCGAAGGCCAGCCTGCAAGCGGGCAAGCCTTACGTCACGGTCTCACCCGTGACGTCAGGGACGATTTTCTTTCCTCCATGCGTTCGCCGCATCGTCTGCTACGATTGCACCTCGTCCGCACTCGCCCGCGTAGTCGACATGTCGTCTGAATCGTCAGGCTCGGATGCGTCACTGCCACCCGACAGACAGAACAACTTTATTTGGCCAGGCGATTAGGTCTGCGATGTCTTCGCCATCGTCCGTTTTTTAATATCACTGCGGCTCGAACCGGCGCAGACCGTGATAGCAACAGCTTGTCGCCACTCTTCTAATCAATCTGATCGCGAAAAAGAAGCTCCACATGCGAGAAAGTAGATGTTAGTGTGTTGAAAATTGTGCTGGGAGTTGTTATCAGCGCTTAAATTAAAAGTGGCGTCCAGATATTTGCCGCGATGGTAAGCCTACGCTGACCGGAAGCGGAGGTTCGGCGCTCCGACCCAGCACTGCCGGAACCGCGGTGCGGCGAGCGGCCGAAAGATGGCGCCACCTGCGCGCTAGAATCAAAACAGGCCGCGGCAGACGTCTTGGTCACCGATCGCTGAAACGGAAATTATTGCCAAAATAAAGCTTCATATGCGAAAAAGGGGATGATAGTGTGGTGAAAAGTTGTGTAAGGGATGGTCATTCGCCGTTGTAAGATACCAGCTATAATAGTCGCCACGATACTAAGCCTGAAGTTCCCAACACCCGAGGTGACCCGTGCAACCCCGAGCCCGCTGGCTTGGGGACAGTTCTTGCGGCCGCCGCCGCGCACGAACTCAGTCCACGTTTAGCGCTGCATGTCGTCGCGTGGAAAATAATGCATCTTGGCGTCGTCGTCGATTTGCTCGGACAGGCTTCCACGAGCAGTACTTCGCATACCGCGAGCTTGCCATAGCACAACTTGGGCGAGCTCGGCGACGCGCACCGCCGCGTCGCCGCGGTGCCCGTCGACATCGCGCACCGCGCGGTGTCGGCACCAGTGCCGAGCACCATGCGCCGGCAACGAACTGAAGAGCAAAGACGTAGAACACGCAACATTTACAAGCATTGCTCACACAGCTACGCCCACGTCTCCTGCCCAAACGAATACCACCGGCAACAGCAGCGCAGGATATCGTTTCCGGTTCTGAAAACGACTATATGACGTCACCCTAAACCGGCCAGACACGCAGGCCAATGTTTCGTCACGCCGAAAGCGATTTCGATAGTGCTGCCGATTTGTGGAAGCTCGCGGCCTGGACAATCAAAATCGATTTTAGATGTGATTCCGGTCTCGGATCGCTGCAAACATTTTTGTGAGGCATCTGTACAAACTACTGAAGCCAATATATCATTTTTTAGGCGTCAAAATTTGGTGTCAGTACTCCTTTAAGAACACATTTTACAGGGACCACGTCAACCAAAAAAAATTACCCCATCTTCCCGAGGGGAATCCTGAGTAGGATGTGGAGCATCGCGGGGTTCACCTACATTTCCCCCAAACCGAACTACTAACACAACGAAACGCAATGGAACCCCCGCTGGGAATGTAGACGTTGTTGACGTTTACAAACGGCTTCCCGTTCTCGAAGGTTCGGTTCCGCCGCTCGCTTCGTACGTTTGCGTTCCACTTCACGTTGTCGAAGTTGCGGTACTGCCGCTCGACGTTCTCGAACCGACGCTGCTTGACGTCGCCGAAGCTCAGGATCTGCTGCTCGACGTTGACGCTTCCAAGCTGCTTCGCGCTGACGAAGTTCAGGGTCCGCCGCTCGCTTCAAGCGTTTGCGTTCAGCGTCGCATGCCCTTAGCTTCGGAGCTTTGTCTTGAGTGGACGTAACATTGCTATTAGTGTTTGGGCTGATGCTGACGCGTGCTTGCGTCATCCCACTCACTGACGGGACTGTGGCTTCCATCACACTTCATCGGAAGCACCAACGGAGTGAACCAAAGTAAGCGCTGCACTGAACGCGCGCAGCGCTCCACCAGCTTTATATTCACACTTGAAGGAGAGGAGACTAGAGGAGGAGAGTAGCGCATGCGACGCGAGAGCAGAAGCGAGAACGCAGGAGAAGCGCAAACAGGTGGTAGGAGAGACGTGGAGAGAGTAACGCGCAGCTGTTGGAGATCGGGAAGGAGGAGAGTTGCGTGTGCGTAGTGTGCGTGCGGACGCCGACGCCGCGGGACATACCCCCGAGCAAGAGATGCTCCGTATCTAAAAAACGATTGGGGGAGGGGAATGTGTTGTGTTTAATTCAGAGAAATGTTTGTGTCGTGTTGTGTAAAGTGTCTTTCATGTCATTAGTACGTGGACTACGGATAGGGCCACTCCGCACCTGCTGCACAGGGGTCTTGAAGATCTTCTGAGCATATAGGAGTGGGTTGCATGTGTGTGCCCTATACGTAGCCTAGCCAAAGCGACTTATGTGTAACTTGCGTGTGCCGGTGGTGTATGGTCTTAAGTGTGGTTTAATTACGTGTAACTTGTTGTCTATCTGTTCCCTCCAGATTGTTTGCCATGTTTTACAGAGTGGTTGTCTAATGTGTAGCTTCATATCAGTGTACGGTAGTGGGGTTATATCAACTGTGCCTTGTAGTGCAGCACCGCCAGCCATTTCAACAGCAACCTCATTCCCGACGATTCCACTGTGGCCTGGAACCCAGCATATTGCCGCGAACCATGTATGGGTTTGTTTATTTATTGTTTGTTTTTACTGCCTGGCCACGCCCTGCTGTGTTATCTGCGTTCCAAACGAAGCGCGTCTTTCATTCGTTACTTTTATGCCGCACGGGCTATCTCCTTCAGATAAGTAGACTGTTTCATCCTAACGTCGCTAGCTCAAAATAATCTGTGATCTACAATGTTCTGGATGTGAATCGACGGTTCCAGAAACACTTGCGCCGAAAGATAAAAGCCTGCAGAGCAGACGCCGTGGCATTTGATCTCCGACGCTCGCTTGAGTACGTCACTTTTCTGACTGGTGCTTCTCCGCCCGTGTGTTATTTCAGTTGTTAGGGTAGAACAAGTTCACTCCAATAAACGTGTTTTCCTTCAAGACAACTGCGTCGTCTTAGGCTTCGTGGCATGTGGTACAGGTGCTGTGTACGCACCCTTTATGACGACCTCTGCAAGCCGCCAGCACAGTCCAACTAGAGCCAGCCTCCGACTGCAAGGATTGCCGCCCGAGTTCGGCCTCCTGCCAGAAAGACCCAAGACAACGACTGCTGCAACCACCACTATGGTGCAAGAACCAACGTCGCCAATCCTGCTGCAGCAGCCCCGGAAACCACCAACATTCCGCGGAGCCCCTACTGAAGACCCGGAGGAATGGTTGGAGAAGCTGGAGCACGTGCGGATCGTCAAAAGGTGGGACAATGAAGAAACCTTCTGGAATGTTTTCTTTTACTTGGAGGATGCAACTCGAACTTGGTTCGAGAACCACGAGAGCGCCTTGACCAACTAGACGTAATTCAAACGCGAGTTCCTTGAGAGCTTCACGACCGAGGTGAGAAAAGAACGAGCCGCGCTTTTACTGGAAACTCGAACGCAACACCCGAAAGAAGGATTCGTAATCTTCGTTGAGAAAATGAAGCGACTATTTCATCGCGCGGACTCGAATATGACAGAAGAAAAGAAACTGCGGCTTCTGATGCGAGGAGTAAGGCAAGAACTTTTTGCTTTCCTTGTCCGCAACCCCCCCCCCCCCCAAATCGGTGGCCGACATCGCGTCCAAGGCGGCCGCCATGGAGAAGACGTTGAAAATTCGCACGATACAGTACGACCGTCCCATCAATGCGCTAGTTGCGGACACAAACGATGCCGGGGCTCTTAGCTGTGACACACTGCGTGAGACAATCCGTGCTGTCGTCAGGGAAGAACTGCGGAAACTCTTCCCAACAACGCCGCAACCCCAAGTCACCTCTATGAGCGACGTGATCCGGGAAGAAATTCAACTCGCTTTGGTGACTTCTACGCCTTCCAATGTACCACGTGAGCCTCAAGCTATGACCTACTCCGCGGCTGTTCGACGACCCCGCCCTGCTCCAACCCGGCATCAAGAAGTCCCGCCGTACCGCCGTCCACTGTCGCCCACCCGATCCCGTGCAGGCCAAAACCAGGCGCCGAGGAAGATGGATGTATGGCGAACCGCCGATAATCGTCCACTGTGCTACCCTATCGCTAACCGAATTTCTGCAACCTTAGATTTCAGTCAACCTAAAGAACAAGCAGGGTTCCGTAAACGTTATTCAACAATAGACCATATTCACACGATCAATCAGGTGATAGAGAAGTGCGCTGAGTATACTGAACCCCCATATATAGCCTTCATAGATTATGAGAAAGCATTTGACTCGGTCGAAACCCTAGCAGTCATTCAGGCATTACGGAACCAGGGGGTAGATGAGCATTATGTAAGAATACTAGAGGATATCTACAATGGGTCTACAGCTACGATCATCCTCCATAGGGAGAGCAGTAAAATACCTATAAGAAAGGGTGTCAGACAAGGAGACACAATCTCTCCAATGCTATTCACAGCATGTTTACAAGAAGTATTCAGAACGTTGGATTGGGAACAGGTGGGAGTAAGGGTTAGTGGAGAATACCTCAGTAACCTCAGATTTGCTGATGACGTTGCCTTGCTAAGTAACTCGGGGGACGAATTGCAAAGCATGCTTTCCGCACTGGGCGAACAGAGTAGAACCGTGGGACTGAAAATTAATATGCAGAAAACTAAAGTAATGACCAATAACCTCGGTACAGCACAGCGGTTTGACATAGGTGGCGAGGCAGTGGAAGTGGTAAGCGAATATATCTACTTAGGCCAAGTTGTGACCCCAGATCCAAACCATGAGGCAGAGATAATTAGAAGGATCAGAATGGGGTGGGGTGCATATGGCAGACATTCTCAGATAATGAATAGCAGCCTACCATTGTCGCTGAAGAAGAAAGTGTATGACAGCTGCATCTTACCGGTACTCACCTACGGGGCAGAAACTTGGAGGCTCACTAAGAGGGTTCAACTTAAATTGAGAACGACTCAGCGGGCAATGGAGCGGAAAATGATAGGTGTAACATTAAGGGACAGGAAGAGAGCGGGGTATTATTAGTAGAAATTAGTAATATTAGTAGAAATTAAGAAGAAGAAATGGACGTGGGCAGGACATGTAATGCGAAGGCAAGATAACCGCTGGTCATTAAGGGTAACAGAGTGGATCCCTAGAGAAGGCAAGCGTTGCAGGGGGCGGCAGAAAGTTAGATGGGCAGATGAGATAAAGAAGTTTGCGGGGATAAATTGGTCACAGTTGGCCCAGGACCGAGGCAATTGGAGAATAATGGGAGAGGTCTTTGCCCTGCAGTGGGCGTAGATAGGCTGGTGATGATGATGATGTGCTACCACTGCAGAGAGACCGATCACATCTATCGTCGCTGCCCGTACCGGAGACTCGGACTCCGTGGTTTCTCCGTCGACGCCCCACGTCCCCGACCCGGCCAGCGCCCTACTGAGATCGACGAATACCTGTCCAACGCCAACCGAGGACCAGCCCGCTTCAACCGATCGCCGTGGCCCTACAAATACCAGTTGCCCAACCGCCGTAGGAATGCTGATTCCGCATGTGGAAGGTCCCCCAGCCCACGCGGGGGAAACTAAAAGCAGCAACTTCGGGAGGTAAAGTGGCACAATGGTGGAAAAATGAAAACCCTCCAGTGACGCAGTGACTCGCTGAAGACCTTGATTCACGACATGCCCCGACCCCGACGACCCCATCTAACCCTGACATGTCTCCCGACCACGACGACAGCAAAACGGCGCGACGCGTACCCGACATGACCGAACCTACCGATGAGAATACAACCAAGACCACGACGCACAGTGCCTGACCGTCAACACGCAGAAGCCGAGATACGACGCCACGACGCACCCGGAACTCGAAGAAGGCAGCGTCCGACGTTCAGCTTTCCATCGACGGCTTTGATGTAGTCGCCCTCATAGACACTGGAGCCGACTACTCAGTGATGAGCGGACCTTTTGCGTAAGCTGAAGAACGTTATGACCAGATGGGACGGTCCGCACATTCGCACAGCAGAAGGCCACCTCGTGACGCCAAGTAGAACGTGCACATCGCGCGTCACCATAGACGGCACAACGTACCCTGCGGCGTTCGTCGTTTTGCCTCACTGCTCCCGCGACGTAATTCTCGGAATGGACTTTTTGACGGACAACGGCGCAATATTTTATCTGCAGACCAAGTCCATAACTTTTTCCTCCGATCACGCCATTACGCCGGAACCGAACCCCGAACACAGTGCTGCTATAAGGATCGCTGATGATCATGCCACCGCGACAAGCTTGATGATCACCGTCTACTGTGAAGATGCTGTTCCTGACGTCGACGCTATCATAGAAAGTGACCGAAGGTTGCTCCTCGACCGGGGTGTCTCCGTTGCAAGAGGCATTGCGCGCTTTACGCAACGCCAATCCCACGTTTTGCTCACTACTTTCAGCGAAGAATACCAGCATATAAACATGGACGCTGCAATTGCACTCCTCGAAGAAACACAAGAAGCAAGTGACGTGAACGCGGTGGCCGACTTTAAACGCGCACCCGAAGATATTTTCAAGCTTCCGAATCCCTTCGATGTGAATCCGGCGTTACCGCAAGAAGAACAGAAGAAATTATTGGATTTGCTGCATCGCTACAGGCAGTGTTTTTCGTCGAACACAAAACTAAGTCAAACACCTCTAGCGAAGCACCGAATAATAACCGAAGATAAAGCCCGACCTACCCAACTGTCACCATGCCGGGTCTCTTCACACGAGCGGGAAGCCATGCGGACTCAGGTCGACGACATGCTCAGCTACGACATTATAAAGCCATCGAAGAGCCCCTGGGCTGCGCCGGTCGTACTCGTGAAGAAAAAAGACGGCACATTAAGGTTTTGCGTTGACTACCGGCGGTTGAACAAAATCACCAAAAAGGATGTGTACCCCTCCCCCGAATCGACGACACCCTCAACCACCTCTGCCACGCGAAGTACTTCTCATCGATAGATCTGAAGACCGGCTACTGACAAATTGAAGTGGACGAGAGAGACCGTGAGAAGACTGCATTTATAACCCCGGACGGCCTATACGAGTTCAAGGTGATGCCGTTCGGGTTGTGCACGGCGCCAGTAACATTTCAACGAGTCATGGACACGGTGCTAGCTGGCCTGAAGTGGCACACCTGCCTCGTATACCTCGACGATGTTGTGGTGTTCTCCCGGACTTTCGACGAACACCTTGCAAGGTTGCTGTCTGTACTCGAGGCCATCCGTACGTCGGGGTTAACGCTAAAGCCTGCAAACTGCCCCTTCACGTAAGAGGAACTCAAGTTTTTGGGCCATGTCGTCAACGGTGTGGCAGTTCGGCCTGGTCCGGCGAAAACTTCCACCATAGCGAACTTCCCAATACCGAAAGATAAGAAGCGTGTGCTGAGATTTCTCGGACTATGCGCATACTACAGGCGCTTCGTTGCAAACTTCGCCCACATTGCAGAGCTACTCACCCGCTTGACGAAAGATGGCACCCCTTTCAGCAGAGAAAATGCCCAAGAAACAGCCTTCTGCGAGCTGCAACAATGTCTGCAAAGGCCGCCTGAGCTCGCGCATTTCGACGAAAACGCCCAGACGGAAATGTACACGGACGCCAGTGATATAGGCTCGGGTGCCATCCTCGTACAAAATAAAAGCGGGTGCGAGAAAGTAATCGCCTATGCCAGCCTTGGTCTGTCCAAGGAAAATAGAAACTACTGAGCCTCTGAGAAAGAGTGCCTCGCGATTATACGGGCCATTTCAAAATTGCCTGCAACTTGCGCCTGCAAGATTTCAACTTGCGCCTGCAAGATTTCCATGTTACAGTAGTCTATAAATCGGGGAGGAGACACTCCGACGCCGACTGCCTGTCCCGTGCCTCCGTCGACCCACCACCACAAGACTCCGATGAAGACAGCGCGCTCTTCGGAGTCGGGACTCAGAGCAACCTGGCCGCCCAGCAGCGTGCCCACCCTGTTCTACGTGTCATGATCGACTACCTCCAAGGATGCAACGTCGCTGTGCCCACGGCCTTCAAACGCCACTTACCTGCATTAAGCCTGAAAACCTCCGTCCTCGTGAAGAAGAATTTCAGCCCCGGAACGAGAGCGAATTATCTTCTTGTCATCCCCGCAGATCTTCGTGACGACATTTAGGGAAGCGTGCCATGAAGACCCGTCTTCCAGACATCTCGGCACAGCTCGCACAACTGAGGAAATGAAGATGAAGTACTACTGGCCCCGCCTTGCATCCGACGTCACCCACTACGTCAGAAGCTGCCGTGACTGCCAGCGACCAAACACGCCACCGACGAGACCCGTCGGACTTCTGCAACCGATCGGCGTCCCATCTAGGCCCTTCCAATAAATTGGAATGAACCATCTGAGTCCGTTCCCTACATCCCGATCCGAGAACAAGTGGATTGTTGTAGCGACAGACTACATAAGGCGCTACACAGAGACCGCCGCTCTTCCGAGGGGGACTGCACAAGAAGTCGCAAAGTTCTTTATAAGCCAAGTTGTGCTGCTATATGGAGCCCCAGAACTGCTAATCACGGGCCGTGGAACGGCCTTTATTGCGGAGCTGATGCAAGGGATATTACGCTACAGCAACACGGATCACCGAAGAACGACAGCGACCACCCCCAAACTAACCGACTACCGGAACGCCTGAACAAGACAATCGCGGATATGCTGTCAATGTACGTCGAGGTTGAACATAAGACTTGGGATGAAGTGCTCCCGTATGTCATCTTTGCCTGCAACACGGCTATCCAGGAAACTACGCAGATGACGCCGTTCAAACTTGTCTACCGAAGACGGCCGACTACGATGCTCGACGCCATGCTTCCGCACGTAGAAGACGACGAACGCAACGCCGACGTCCAAGGATACCTTCAGCGTGCAGAAGAGGCCCGCCAGCTGGCTCGAGTTCGTACAACGGAGCAGCAGCTGGTGGATGCCGGGCGCTACAACCTTCGACGCCGAGACGCCGAGTACCACCCTGGGTATCGTGTGTGGGTTTGGACTCCCATCCGTCGACGCGGACTAAGTGAGATGCTTCTGCGACGGTATTTCGGACCCTACCAGATTCTACGACCTGTCGGCCAACTTACCTACGAGGTAATCCCCGATGGTGATTTCGGAACATCACGACAACGCACGAGGCCCGAAGTCGTCCACGAGGTTCGCATGAAGCCTTACTATGCAAGATGACGAACTTTTTTTGTTGTTTGTTCGGAGTGTCTTTTATTTTAGCATCAGGTCGATGAACTCTTAGAGGGAGGTAATGCCGCGAACCGTGTATGGGTTTGTTTATTTATTAAGTGCGAATGCACTTCTTAAGCGAGCCTGAATCGTCCGCCGCCGTCGTCCGCATAGCAACAGCTGCGGGTGCGCGCGCTCCTCGTCTTCCTCCTCGTCTTCCCTAGCAACGGGGTGAGATGGGCGCGCGCTACTCTCCTCCTCGTCTCTCCGCTCAGTGACTGCGGGTGTTGGGCGCCTCCTCTCCACTTCGGGCGGGAGAGCTCTCGCTCGCGTAGCGGGCGCTCCGCATTGCGACGCGTCAGGGCGCTCGTGTAGCCCTCGCCGTAACGACGGGCGCTACTCTCCTCCTCCTCTCTCCGCTCAGTGACTGCGGGTGTTGGTTGCCTCCTCTCCACTCCAAGATCACGATATCCACCGTAATCGCGCAATCAACAACCGTGCATTCGCACTTACACACTCTCCCCCTCGGGGAAGTGCGAGGGAATTTTTTTTGTTTGTTTTCACTGCCTGTCCACCCCGGCTGTGTTATCTGCGTTCCAAACGAAGCACGTCTTTCCTTCTTTACTTTTATGCCGCACGAGCTATCACACTCAGATAAGCAGACTGTTTCGTCCTAACGTCGCTAGCTCCGAAAAATCTTCTGTGATCTACAGTGTCCTGGATGTGAATCGACAGTTCCAGAAACACTTGCGCCGAAAGATGAAAGCCTGCAGAGCAGACGCCGTGGTAGTCGATCTCTGACACCCGCTAGAGTACGTCACTTTGCTGACTGCTTCTTCACCGCCCGTGTATTTTTTGAGTTGTTAGGGGAGCACAAGTTCGCTCGAATAAACGTGTTTTCCTTCAAGACAACTGCGTCGTCTCTGGCTTAGTGGAAATGTAGTTATGTCAAGGTTTGGGGTGCATGCCGTTAGAATAGCCTTGAACATAAGGTTAACTACATGGTTTTCAGACTGTTTGTTAGAGGACAGCGCACGTACAACGCTGAGAGAGTCCGCGTGTACGATGGACTTTTGAATTTTGTTTGGACAATGTGATCTAAAGCCATGAAGATGCCGTATGCTTCAGCCGTAAAAATACGGTTCTGGACGCTCATCGTTGTTTGTTAGACGGGAAAGTTCTGTCCGTGCGCAGGAAAAGACGCAGCGGCAGCAGTCCTTGACGCAACACTATTAAATTCTTGATGTCGGTAATTATCTTGTGAAAACAAAAATTGCTGCAGCGTCGCAATTCTTGGTGCCCTGTTCTTATCAAGCTGCATAAAAGAAAGGTTACCGAACTCAGGGCGCAGATTCCATGGTGGTATAAAATCATCGATGGGTGTCTTGTGAATGACTAAAAATAGTACCTTGAGCTTACAGGCTTCCTCTCTTACCCTTAGTGAAAAAGGCAGAGAGATGGAAGAACGATTTAGAAACAGTTGTTGTGAGGATGTAATAATAATGATGGAATTAAAATGGTGGTTTGTCAAAGCCATGATTTTCGAGGCATACAAGAAGTCCATATAAATCTTCTGGTTATATAGGAGCCATTCATCACACTCGGTGTAAAATATTTAAGCCGAGTGTTTAAATGATTTAAGAGATGATCTAAACGATTCCTGCACGTCGCCTACATACATTCAATAAGAAATTGAAGGTGGCAATGCCTTCCCAAGGGTGTTCATCTTCACTATGAACAGAGTGCAGCTTAGAACTCGACCTTGCGGGACACCGTTTTCTTGCACATGAACCCTTGAGAGTGCGCTACCAACTCTCATACAAAATTTTCGTTCTGACAAACAACTAGCGAGATTGTTCATCATGTTGCCTGAGACACCAAATGACCTGAGGTCACTGAGGATCCCCTAGCGCCAGGTGGTGTCATATGCCTTGTCAAGGTCAAAAAACACTGTTCCGCAAAACTGTTCATGAATAAACGCATCCTTTATATAATATTCGAGCACGACGAGTTGATCGTTAGTGGATCGTGCCCTGAAGCCTGCCTGGTAGCTCTGGAGAAGGTCATTGTACTCAAGAAGGTGCACGAGTCTACTTTTTATCACCTTCTCGAGGAGCTTCAACAGGCAGCTTGTGAAATCAATGGGCCAGTAACTGGCCGGAGAGGAAAGGTCCTTCCCTTCTTTCAGGAAAGCCACTAGTATGGCCTCCCTCCCTTAGCGTGGAATGTGCCCTGAAAGCCATACTTCATTGTATAGACGTAGAAGTGTTTCAAGGGTGTCTGAGTGTAGGTGTTGCATCATGGTGTATGTGATTTTGTGTGCACCTGGAGCTGAAGGATTACATGTGGTCAGGGCTGCTTTCAGCTCAGAATTTGAAAAAGGAAAATTGCAGGAAGTGTACGACTTGTTGCTATCACGCAGGGACTTTTTTTCCGCAGATGTTTTTGTATTATGAAAGTGTTGGTGTAGTGTGCTGAACTGCACACGTGTTTGTAGTGTTGTGAAAGTGTGTTGGCCTGGTCCCCTGTTGTCCCCTGTTGTGCTTATCAGAGAAAGGACATGCGTCTGTTGTCGTTTGAGCTTACCTATATGTGTCCAGACTTTGTGTGTGTCCGTGTATTAATTAACGGATGTTAAGAAGGTGTGCAAACGCTCTTGTTTTGCCTCACGCCGCACACGTTTTTCTAACGCATTGGCCCGTTTGAGCAAAAGGAGGGTAACCCACGTGGGGTACCGCCGGAGGATACCCCAGCCATGTTCTGGGCCTCGCGAGCTTGCTTACAGACCTCATTCTACCACGGCCTCCTCTGATTGCGCGGGGCACCAGAGGCGTGTAAAATGAACTTTTCGGCGGCGTCGAGGTTGTGCGCCGTGAGGATTTCTGTAGCTTCTTCAACGTGTAGGTGTCCAATAGATGTGTGGTGTAGTTTGTATATCTATGTAAATGAATTCCTGTTAGCTCTTGCTTCATTGAACCTACTTCGGGAAGATGGACTGCGTGGGCCTTAACCTATATATCTTAGTGAGGTGGGGAAAATGGTCACTGCCTTATAGGTCAGTGCTCACACCCCACTCCAGATGATGAAAGAGAACTGCGCAGCCAATAGCCAAGTCAATAGTGAGTGCGTGTTGTGCCCTATGTCATGGTATGTAGGCTGTTTTTTGTTGAAGAGGCTTGCTCCCGAGGATGTTAAAAACCTTTCTATCAGGCGACCTCGGGCATCCGTGCGAGAAGACCCCAAAGAGAATTTTGTGCATTAAGGTCGCCTGTGATGATGTATGGTTCGGGCAGCAGGTCAACCAGCGCATCAAAGTCAGATCTCGAAAGTGCAAGATCGGGAGGGATGTATATGAAGCATACCGTTATCAACCTATTAAATATATCTGTGCGGATTGTTACAGCCTCAAGGACAGTGCCCAAAGTGACAGGGTGGCATGCTAAGGATTTCCGGGCGATTATGGTCACACCGCCAGAAGAGTGTGTGCAGCCATCCCTCTCTTTTCTTTATGCCAGGTAACTATTCAAGAAATTGGTGTGTTTGGAATTCCAATGTGTTTCTTGGACACACATTACACTTGGGTGAGCAGCATGCAGAGTCTCGTACACGTCAAGGATATGACGAAGGCCTCTGCAGTTTCATTGAACAATATTTTCTCTTACCATTATTAAGTGTTCCGAGCTACTGGAGTGCGATAATTTTTGTAAGTTATTTCGGGTCTTGGACTCTTAGAAGGGGCTTTACTGCAAAGCAGTATATGTCTAAACCCCCCCCCCCCCAGTTTTCACTCTGGTGTCATCGATTTCCTCGGCGCCGCTCAGGGGCTCCTTCTTGCCACTGCGTACACCTTTTCATAACTATTTTCCCCCTCGCTTCCACCGATGCCCATTTGGCAAATTGCGCAGTAAGCAGATTACGGCGGGATGTGGTTATCAGAAGATTACAAAAAATAAACAGAAGCGCGGATGGGTGCAAAAAAATGAACTGACGATTACTAAACACCCTAATATGAAAAAATTTGTGTGCAGGGCGAGCGGCAATTTTCTCGGTCACTGCGGATTTGTGCTGCGTCTGAGGAAGTGCTCGCGTGATCAGCGAACGTACGGCGACGTGCGCTACTCTGCTGCTACGTCGCAGTGCGCCGCCGCCGGCCACCATGTGGCAAATCGTATTTCAACCTCCAGCGCAAATTTCACGTGGGTGGGATTCGGCCGCACAAAGGAGCAGCAACCATGTTGTTTCATAACGTGTTTGAACCTCCCGCACACGTATCTCCTGGTTTGGATTAGCGGAGAATGGAACAGTGTTTGGGGAGTGTCAGGGGAGGGCGTTCCTTGGTGGCGACGCATGAGATATATGTAAGGGAAAGGCAGTATAAGTGATGACGCCGTATCTGCAAGTGTCCTATATCCTAGACTCTTCCATCCTCTTCCTTTCTTTCGTCACTGCTGCATTCGTTCCCTCGGTTACGCGGACATTACGAGATACCGCTCCCGCGAAGCCCAGGTAACGGCTGCAACCTAAAACGACCTAAGCCCGCCGTAGCCGCTTCCACTCAAATTCACTTTTCCAAGTAGCTGCGAATCCCTCCAGGTAGAAGAGAAACTTCCCCAGTTGGAATGCCGGCTTGAACCCATATTTTTTTTAGGGGCGAAGCGCTCTTGCTCGGGCCCTGTCCATCCCTCGTTGCTGCTGTACACGGTAGCACGATGATGATTGTGACAGGATCCCCGTAGGGATTGGCCAACCAAAGATTGGCCGAAGAGGTTAAAACGTTCAACACGTTCATTGCTACCCAACAAGGAGGAGAGGAAGAAGAAGAGGTTGTCGTTCGTCGCCTGCGAGGTGAAGACACGTACCGGGGGTACGCGACACAAGATGCTCTCCAGAAGGCGACTTCCAAGGTGGTAAAATGTCCCACAATGAATTCGCCAACTTACCCATGCAGATGTCATCGTCCCAAACAAGCCTTACATAGTTACCACAAACATCGACGTCGTCGGCGGGCTTGTCAACGGAGCGGTGGAAAGCTTGACGTGTCGAGTGTTTATATGATGTGTGGGCGAATGTTTCACGGTTTTACCGATAAGAAGTTTGGTTCCGCCATTCACTTCGTGGAGATGGCGGGATTTTTTTCAGCTTGGAAGCCCTACCGAGCGACATTCTCGCCGGTGTCGTTCACGCCTAAGTATGCGCCATCACCGGTTGCCGTTTATGCGTGCACGATTTGCGGGTAGAAAAAGGGGACGTGCACGCACAGCTAGGCGTCATGCCGCTACCGATAAAGTGGCGTTTGTGCCGTTGGGAGATTTAGGTGTCGAAATTCATGGCTCAATGCGGTTAGTCGGCTGTCCTACTTAGTCGAGTGCTTCGAGTGTGGGTTACGTTAAACAGACATCTTACACCCATGGAGGGGGATGGAAAACGGATAGCCATATGTTTCTACGCGATAATAGAGCTCAACGACTTCCAGGTCTTCAATCGTTATGAAACTGATGCATGCCGTTGTTTGGAGGAAGAAGAGCAAGAATTGAAGCGCTGGAGCGAACACAAGAGCGAATGGGCGCAAAACAACGGAAAGCAGGTGCCACCGTCGTTACCGCCTCAAGTCAAGCGCATCGAGTAGCGGCGAATTACTCCCGGATGAACAGCACCTTTCCCGCTGAGAACGCTAGCGTGAGCCAATATCACTTCTTCAAAGAGCTTTGAGTGGATATTTTCTACCGCGTCTGCTTATTGTAAGCACGGCCACGTGACCGGTTTCCGGTTTATGCGTCCGCAGGTTTGTAGTAGAGAATAGTGGGAGGAAGGAAAGGGGGAGGGACGTGCACTCGCAGCTTTAGGTTTCATGCCGGTACTGATGGATGGAATGTCCGTTGTGCTGGTGCGAGGTTTAAACGCCGACGTCAAAGGGCCCAATGGCACCTGTCCGAAGTCCTTAATGGTAGAGCAGATTGGGGTTTTGTGTTAGGCTATGTTCAGACAAGCGACGAAAAAGCCATATCGTCATCTATTTACGTACAAAATGGCATGTCACGCAGTTCGGTTGCCTGAAATGTGAAATGACGTCATTATTTCAAGTTATTACGACAGTTGCGGCAACAGCCTGAACCTGGCATTACACAAACTGTAAGATGCTTACGACGCGGGAGGGACACAGGCAGTTCCATGTTTATCTGCAAGAGCAAAGCATGGATTCTTCACAGGTTCATTCCGATAATGAGCTCGGAAGTATCCTCCATCGCAAATTACAGTAAACTTGTTTTGTTTCGTGCACTCCGTGTACTACGTCGAGCTTTGCAGGTCATCCTTTTTCACAGAGTGGATGGGCACCAATTTTTTACCTTCTCTGGAGGTTTGAATGAAGGGACCCGCTCCTTCCGCTACAAATCAGACAGGAAAGGTCCCACATGCATCTCGTCATCCTATTTGTGGGGAGTAGCCGGCTGAACAGACCCCTTGGACTTGGCACCCTTCCGGTGCCCTTCGTTGGAGCCGTGACCACCGAGGGCGTCAGAAGCGCCCCGGGTGGCAGATATGGTGGAGCGGGTGTGGGAACTGCCGCGGATGCCTCTGTCTCCATCTCCGCCGTGCCCTAGCGTGTGCTTTGGGCCGGTGGAGATGAAGCAGGGTATGCAGCGGCATCCCCAACAGACGTGGGGTTGCCACCACAGCCGCTGCTGGCTCAGCGAGTAGTGCAGAGTCGGGTTGGGCTTCCCGGGGTCACCCTGGGGGGCGAGGGGGGGGGCAGTGGGGGACCAAGTCCGATTCGCGGTTCCCGCCGAAACCAGACGCCGCTCCGGCCCCCGGCGAGCCTCGTTGGCGTGCCTTCCCTAGGGGAAAGAGGCGAACCTCTTTTGCGCCTCTAGGAAGGTGATGTTCTCGTTGAATTTTAAGGTAAGGATTTGTTTTTCCTGCTTGAACTTTTCACAACTCCTAGAATAGGCAGCGTGCGATCCCTGGAAGTTCGTACAGGTGAAGCAGTCGGATGCAAAATTTGTCAGTTAGGTGATCATGTGCTGCACTTTTTGCGCACGTCAGTTTACCACGGCAAGGGGTTGTGCCGTGCCCAAGAAGCAGAACGTTGAAGTAGCGGCGTGGGTTTGTCGCGTAGGCTCGGATCGACATCTCTTGCAACCTGCATTAACCGACTCAGGAAGTGTTCAGCGGTCAAACGTAAAGATTATGTGCTTTGTTGGTATTATTTGATCATTTCAGCTTATGGTGATTCGCTTCACTGCTTTCACGCCCTGATCTCGAAGGCCCTCGAGCATATGTGCTTCAGTCTCATTTATTAGATCCTGATCAGACATCACGCACTGGGAGCTATTGATGCTGCGATGGGGCGTGATCTTGATGTCAACATCGACCATGTGCGTGCTTAAGGAGGTTAGATGACTTTTTTTGTTTTATACTTCAATAAAAAAATCCCGTTGTTAGTTTCTTAGCCTTGTACGACTTCCCGATAAGGCTTTCGAAAAATTTGAAGATCAGGCAGACAGACTCGGAGGTGATGGGTTTTGACTTATGCAGGGATTCCATTATTTCTTTCCAAAGCCAGGCTTTGGAAGAGAGATCGAAGGAAAAGAATGTAAAAAAATCGCTGCGGCCCCTTTTCAGGGTCCGAGCACGTTTGGGGTGGGGCGAAGGGGGGGTCAGAAATACCTAATGCTTTAGTATAAAAGCAGGGTACGGGAGTACTTCCTTCGCTCGGGTTACCCTGATACCAAGAGAGGTCCCGGAGCTCCCTCCTTGGTAAACAGACAGGGAGCCCATCCGCCGGAGCTTGACCTGGGCTCTGATGGCCAAATTTCGTGGTATCTCACCCTGCACCTATAAACCCCCCGCCACGGTTAGATACAGCCTATGTTTGGGGGCTCGGGGTCCGCTCTGTCGCCAATGCCGTCATTAAGATTACTCAAGGCGCCCCCCAGGCGGCACAGAACGTGTGTCCCAAGACCGTCCCGTCTATGTCCTCTTTGTGGCATGCCCAGCCAGCATCCAGGTTCTGGAATCCACTGTCCATACGTTGAACGGACAATATTTGGTAACCAGCGCTTTGGTATTTCTCCAGCCGCCCGTGTTCGCACGCACAACGGCAGCTACTCGGCTGCAGAATATTCAGTTCACTTTCGGCTGCCGAAGTATCGCCTAAGGGCATTCGTTTTTCCTTCGGGGTTCAGTGTTGAGCCGAAGAACGGCATTCGACCGGCCACAGTATATCCGTATTCTTGCGGCTGTTGGAGTTCGAACGGAGACCGGCCGCAGCGCGGCTGCCCCGCATTCGCTCATTCAACGGGGAACCTTACGTCCGGCGGCAAAAAATTTGTTTTCTTCGGGCAACCGGTGTTACAAAGGAGACCGGCCGACGTACGGCCGTACAATGTACGCTTTTCATTCGGTTAGCGGTCCTCAGCCGAATTACTGCAAGCGAACGGCCGCAAAATATTTGACAACCGGTGTTCAAGAGGAGACCTGCCTACGTAAGGTCTCAGGTTAAACGTCATTCTTTCGGTAAGCGGCGTACAGACGAATAACGGCATGCGTGTGGTTGCCCGACCTCATGCACTATTGGGTCGAAGTAGACCGGCCGGTGTGGGACAGGTTTTTTTTCTGAGTGAAAAACAATTCGTTAGGGAGCCGACCGACGCATACGCGTTTTCCATCTTCTCGGTGTTTCTACGTTTCAAATAAAATAACTTCATTTTTCAAATACTAATGAGTGTTCTAGGTGAACCTGCAAGGTGCAAGGATTCACTGGACATTATCAGCGAACGTTTTAGGCCATCGTAATGCCATTTATTGCCACAAGAAGACTGTGCCACACCGACGGGTGAGCTAAGCCTTGCCCGCTACCACGCCTCGCCCGCCGGCTTCGTCGATGCATCAGATCGAGGCTATTCGCCCCTCAAGAAATTGAGAGCACTGGCGACATCGACCCGGCACAGATGTCCGACCAGAGGTGGCGGGGGTTCACCAAAATTCCTGGCCTTAAAACGCGTCGAGCGAGCGGCCACCACGCGGGAGCTCAACCGGCGCCATATCAAGGACTACCCTCCAAAGAAGGGCAAGGGCGCGGAAAAGCGCAAGTTTGCGGCTATTCTTCTTACAATGATACTGCAAAAAACAATTAACTCTATTTTTTGGTGATAATCTTCGAAGAGACTAAGCTCATCATGGGTAGGCTCAACTTCGTGCTTTGCACTATGCTACTTCATGGGATTTTATGACTGCCTATTTAGAAAAAAGTGCTTTTAAATTGGCGATAACTACAGAGCCTTGTCAACGACAAAGCCTGGATGGTAATTTAGTTGCAGGGTTTGAAGGTAAGCTTCGTTAGACGTGGGATATCACTCATCTGGTTAAACATCATCGCCAGCATTCTAGCCAACACGAGTTTTGTCAGGTTTGTCATGCTCAACACAGCTTATTGAGCTCACGCTCGATTTGGCTGTAGCAAAACATGAGGTTAAAGTAGTTGACTGTATTTTCTTTACTGCAAAAAAGAGTTTGACGGTTTCCATATCGTCTTCTCGTTCGTACATTGCGGTCTATAAACTGAATGAATTGGTTATTTCATGGAGAGCCTCGTATCTCTCTCTTAGACAGCAGTCGGTCACTCTCAATGGTTGTTTGTCCGGATATGTTCCCGTGACCTAAGGAATTCCCCAAAAATCAGTTGAGGTACCTCTTTGTTTCTGTTATATATAAACGCTATTATTACTGGCCTCAAATCTTGGATCAAATTGTTCGCGAATGACTGTGTGGTTTACAGGACTGTCGCGAAAGAACGTGATTCCGAATACCTGCAGCATGATTCGAGTTTGGAACATTCTGTTGTGCTGATTCAGAAAAGTCGTTCGATGTTAAAAAGTGTGTTAACGTCACCTTTACAAGAAAACCTTCATACCAATTGAATACGTATACCGTAAATTACCCTGCTTTAAGAACGGCCGGTGAATATAAATAACTAGGAGTTTATTTACTGAGTGGTTATAGGTTAAATAGGCATGTTGAGAACATAACAGTTACGGCTGGTCGTGTTTTGGCTTTCTGAGACAAAATTTGAGCGAACCTACATCTAACCTAAACAAACAACCGTATTTCAGTTTTGTGCGCTCAATGTTGGAATAGGCGTGTGTTTGTACGCCGAAGAGCTGGTTGATACGCTCGAAAACATATGGCAGTGCGATTCGTATTAGGTAATTGGAACGGTCAACCTAGCATGAGGGAACGTAAACGTAAACCAATATGGTAAGACGTGAAAGATCACAGAGGAAACCTCAGGTTGAAATTTTTTTGTGATATCTATGAATTGGAAACTAGAATAGAAGGGAAGAAGTATATCTTAGCGCCATTCTACATATCCCAAAGTGGGACCGCTAGCTTAAAGCAAGTTATTAACTTTCCTTTAAATGTGACGCCTTGTGCGGTTCATTTTATTTTGGATCAATGCCAGAGTGTAATTATATTCCACATATGTTTGTATCCACTGTTTAAAACGACGATTTTCAGCGCGCATTGTAGAATTTTTTTTATTTGGTCTCAAATTTGATGCCTAGCGTTATGTATCTCCCTGCTGTAATGGATGCAAAGAGAAGCAGCTAAAATAAATAAATAAATAAATAAATAATTAAATAAATAAATAAGCTTGCGGAGCCGCAAGTTCTCCTCCGACGGGTTCAGAATCTTACGCATTCAAACTGGACAAATGAAATACTTATTGTTTTATTCGTTTCAGCATGCAAGGTTTGCTGTATGAACACTTCCATTGCTATGGTATTGGTTCGAAATAAATGATGAAACTCTAGTCTTGCGGCTTACCCGCTGCGGTGGCTCAGTGGCTAAGGCATTGCGCTGCTGAGCACAAGGTCGCGGGTTCGAGTCCCGGCCACGGCGGCCGCTTTTCTGATGGAGGCGAAAAGCAAAAACGCCCGTGTGTACGAGATTTCGGCGCACGTTAAAGATCCCCAGCTGGTCAAAATTAATCCGGAGCCCTCCACTACATCGTGCCTTATCGCCTGCGTTGCTTCCGCGTGTTAAACCCTACAATCAATCAATAGTCTTGCGGCTTTCCTTGCGTGAGCGCAGAGGGACACAGTTGTAGCCACCTGAAGCAGAGCGTCATTCCCAATGCGTCTAGAGGTTTTTTAACGTCGCACGATATTACAGTAAAATTTAGGTATTTTGGACTAGTAAGTGGTGTGAACAAAACTAATGAAACAAACATGAAAAGTAGATTCAAAAGGAAAGTACCTGTTCGATCTCTCCTAGGATCGCCCCTGTGAAAGATCTTCAGAAAAGTTGATCGACCACAAAACTTTTTACAAGAAAAATTGGCAAAAACTGGACATACTTATTGTGTCAAGGAAATAATATTGAATTCTCTTGACTGCTTTGTAGAGTACCAAAACGCTTCGTAAAGGCATTCGTGTGGGTTTTATATACAACAAAACTGGTCAAGCAACTGTTGTAAAAATATTCGGTTTAGTTAGAGGATGAAAGTGTCAGAAAGATTGTCCTAAAAGAAATTGGCTAAAAACGGCACTTTCATATTTGTGAAATTCAAACCACTAAAATATGCGCTTTCCGCAGCGCCCACCCTCCATCCCCATTTATTAGAGGTAAGCCACCCCACAGACGATATCAGGGCCTGGACAATACATCTACTCTAGCTCTGCAAAGAAATGGATATTTTCTGTATCTGTCAGTAAAAGAGGCACAACAAATAAAGATACGACCATTTGTAAGCACTGTTTATTAAATGAATGTTGCTGTCAACTAGCGCCGTTAATTAAGCAACGCTGCGCTGAAGGCTGGACGGCTGGTAGGGACACGCGGGCTCTCTTTGATGTGGGTGCAGTAGACCCAAAAGGGGGGCTTTGTGCTGCTCCACAGCGCGACTCAGTCATGTGCTTGCGCTGCATGCAGTGGTCGTCCACAAGCCTCTTTACAATTAACGTACTGTGGCTCAACTCCAATGCCTGTAGCATGGCCGAACTTCCGGCAGCTTTAGTCCTGCTGCAGTCCGACGACTGCATCTCGGCTGTCCTCCGGTGGCCGTACTTCGGCCGCACATGGGTGGCTTTGGAATGGCCGGAGCCCTATGGCTGGAATCTGGCAGTAGGAACATAGGCCGATCGACTGGCCGACGGACGCTGGCTGTTGGACAGCGATGGAAGTACGGCCATACACGGCCAAAAGGCCCACATTTGGACGCGGGCCGAGCACGGCTGCCGGAAAAAGGCCTTACATTAAATCACCGGCCGAAGTACACCGGCTTGAGTTAGGCCGAACAGTCCTGTGCTGCCTGGGACCGTGCGGGGGACTTTGCCTTAAGTCCTGTCTGTGAAGATCCGGAGATATGCGCGGTCCCCCCTAAAAACCTTTCCGGACTAAGGGAGAGAATACATGGGGTCTATAAGAGGTGAATCGACTGTGAAAAAAAGTTTTGTCTTAATCGATATTTCGAGATTTCCGATTTTCCGTTAACGAGAGATTATTGCATTTCCCTCACCCGTGCGTACCATTTTCCCACCGATCTTGACAAAAACGCCTCAGTAGTTGAAGTCTGATTATGATCTGGGATCTCAATATGAACTGCCAGACTGTTTCCTGTATTTGATGGTTATTAGCGAATTCTTCCTTGAAATGTTGTTAGCCATTCTGCGTAGGGTAAATGAAAGAGTATTTTATTCTCTACTGCGAACATTATGGTCGCCTTTCTTTTTTTGTAGACTGCGAAGATTGTTTTAGCCATCGCAGCTTTCTGTCTCAGCTTGAGGCCAACGACTTTTTGACCAACGTTTACGTGTTGGTGTGCGCGTATTTTTTTTAGTACTGCGAACTGCTGCTTAGCTTATTTTATTTTTTCCTTGCATTAAATAAAAGCTCGCTGGGTCTGCAGCGCGGAGAATCTTTCTATCTGTCGTGTTTTTTCATCGTTCGCTGCGGCTGCCGAAATAATACAATAAAAATTGTTTGGTTTTCGGCAGCTTTGACATCACAGTTCAACAAATTAACCTCGTAAAGGAATTCAGGTGAAATATGAATATTGCCTGCTATCACAGCGCTTGTCATCCGCCCTGGTATTTCTTTATCGAACAATCTTTTTCCCAAAGACAATACGCTAGCCAGAAGGGCAAGCACATGCGTCGTGTACACTCCTGAACAATTACAGGTACGGTGGTTAAAAAGCCTTGACTTCATTTTTGAGCAAAGTGCTCGCGGCGGCCGTATAACAGGGCGACTTCAGCGCCCGCTTCTTTAGAGCTTTCTTCCGCGCGTAGAATAACAACCGGTCAATTTTTAATGACAATTTGTTAGGAAAAACATACGCTTGTCTTCTGTTTCTGAGGTAAGCATCTGTTGTTTCAAAACTGCTAGGGCACACCAATGAGCCAGCTTGCGTTAAGGCTTCCTTCTTGCCCAGACTTTTTACGTCAGGTGGTGTCTTGCTTGAAACAGTTCTACTGAGAAGTTCCACTAAGATTTGCTCTAAACAGGCGCACTAAGTGGACAGAGCTAAAGTTAAGTAAGTATTGGTTAAAATCTGAATTAAAATGGCGTAAGACTTATTGTTTACAGGGTTTGTGTTTTATTGACGGATGCAGTTAGCTTTCACAACAAGGTTATGTGCGTAACCGCATCGTTTCGAGGCGTAAAAAACATCAGTGTTTTTGAGAAGTGTCATGTCTTTTCGACTATTTGCGCAAATAAAAAAAATTCAGACCTGTCAATACGGCGAAGTTCACGTTGCTCGATTATATTACTTGCCATGACGAACGCCTGCCTATTAAGCGGCGGAGGCACACCTTCCCTGCCACGGACAACTGCGAATCCGGTGGTGGCGATGTCTGGGCGGAGCACTGAACCCTCTTTAGGCGTCACACACTCCACATACCGCCTGCGGGGTACTGGACAACGCCCTCTAATAAGGAATGTACGCTACTGACCCGAGATATTTTGTGCGCTGTTGAGACAAATCATCCCTGAATTTTTATTCGATTTTATCTATATTTATGCACACGTTCGGGCGTGAGCACTTGGAAGCACTGAAACACTTCCCAGCATTATATTCATGCCGTCTCGAAGTCTGTACAATTATACAAAGCATTAGTGGTAACGTATTGCAAGTATATAAACTCAAATTTCGTTAGTGCAAACATCAAATTAACAAACTTCGCATTTTTAAACATTTTCAAATTCCCCGCCAGATTGCCCCTATTTCCAGTGTAAAAATATTTACAAACGAAGTATTTCAGTATAGCGCGTATTTCAGCATAGCGCACGTAATTTATTTCTCCTCTACAGTCCAGGAACGACAGAATTACGAATTCGGCTAAAGTAGCAGCTCCGCGACTTTCTTGGGAAACACAAACTAGCGTTTCTGTGTCTGTTCCCACAAGCGGAGTAGCTTTCATCATCACCAGGTTGAGTTCCAATTGGTAGCGCCACCCCAAAGCTGTAGGTTAATTCACAGTAGCCTATCCAGCCCTGACACGTTTCCCCATTTTCTCTCAAGTTGCTTTAGGTGTCAGTCGGTGGCCGGCCAGTGGTTCGGTGGTCTCTCACGCTATTGACGTGGGCGAGCAGATATTTCTTTGTTGTGAGTGATCTTCCAGCGAAGTTTGTGGAGAGACGCAAAGATTAATCGAGCTAGTGGCACAGTCAAGAAGAAGCGACAGCCATCATAGTTCCGACGCTAACAAAGACGTCGGTGGGTCACAGAATACAGAAAAAGAGATAGTGTGAAAAATTGGTGTTTTACTGCTCATAGACAAAGTACGCACTTTCATTGCTCCTTGCGACGATATACCCGGTGAGGTATTGCGCCGAATGGAATCCTTCGTGCGTGCTGCACTCGTGAGAAAAATAACTTCTGTCTTCCAATGAAGCTGCTTTGAAGTGCATGCAACCACCCGACATGATAGTTTGCTTGTCTGCTCACCAGCATACTTCGAAGGTGCGTCATTTTCCTTTCTATGTATGAGCACTGGTGTATAGCCGCAATTTTCCCATTGCAACGATATATCAAAATAAGGATTGATTTATCGGGGGTCCCACGGGATTCGTTAAATGGTAGTTTGACTGTATACCGTTAATTGAGACATTGAAAGTACCGCCAGTTTCGGTTCACAACTGGTCTAAGAAAAGATTGCAAAGCTTACTCATTCATTTGTAGTCAGAACTATAGGGACTGACAAGAAATACAAATAGATTACCGAGTGCGGTAGAGTACTTTTTTAGATGACGAGGATTACTCATAATCATTTATTTCAAGCTAAACATTTGAAATCACAGCCACATTTCTTGGCGTTTATGTTTATTTCAGTGTTCTTCAGGGTACCCTAACAGGCATAGATAGTTGGACAGCAATTGGGATAAAAACCATCTCCTCTTTTAAATACATAACAACGAGGGTCCTGGTCCTGCGGGCAGCTGCATGAAGGAAAGAAATCAGAACATTTTTTTGAATTGTATTTAAATAACGTGTTTCAGAAATCATTAAGAAAAGTGGGTGTAGAAAAACTAAAACACTTCGGTTTGTTATCCCCTCCAAAAAAATAAATTTTGCATTATGACCTGCGTCCAGCTGTATCGCTTTACTGCACATGCTAAGATTTGCAGGTAGTTTTCCAACTAAACATTTTTATGCTTCCATAGCTTAGTACAGGGGCCGGCAAACGTTTGAGTTTGACAGCCGGGTGGCATGAAACAGACACGAAGAAGGGCCGTACGGGAAATCGGGGGAGGGGGCTTTGCACGAAAAAAAAAACAATTGACGACATTGTTTGAGAACAATTGACAATAATCTGGCTGAGTGTGAAGATGGAGGACAATGCCAACTGGGAGTGATCAATTCGATGTTATTGTCTGCCGCCTAACAAAATTTTAGGTCAGGAGTGTCGTGTCGGCCTTCAGAGAGAAACTGACTGGGGTCGGACGAGGGGTACTGACGACATGCAGGAGGCTGCAAAACAATGCGCCGCTTGCCGCGTGCCGCCCACATGCCGAAGGTTGCCTACACCTGGTTTAGAACAGCGCATTTACAGTACCTTGAACCAATCCCTGTTCATTTTTTTCAGAGAGCCTGACTGGCTAAGGCAGTGTAGTGACTCCTGGAGAAGTAAGACCTCGAAAGCCGTGCAACAGCGAGATTCTTCGTACAAAGCTTGTAGGGACGCAGCCCCTACGTGCGCCCGCGGAGGGTGATTACACCGCTGTGAGTGCCGGTCGAACACCGACAGTGGCGTCAGTGCGTCATGTGCCCGTGCGCGCGTGTGCGATGAAAGCGGCGCTCACAGGAGCAGTTGGACAGTGCGCACTGGGGGACACGCGAGAGCAGCTGCGGCCGCGGGCGGCCGCGAGCCACGACCATGACGCCCGGACAGCGAGAAGCAACCAGCGTCCGCGGCGGACGCTCTTCACCCTACGTCGGCACAAGGGACTGAGGACGTCGTCGTGAGTGTACAGCACCATGCTGTAACTTTCTGGACAAGCAGTGCTTCAACCGCCGCAAGGTTTTCTTTACGCTCTTTCCGTGCTTGCTTACTGTACTCTTTTTACATTGCCTCCTATCTTGCTTTGTTTGTTTTTTCTGCCTTGGTTTTCCCGGAATAAACCGGTGATTCATTCTTATGCGGAGCGGTGTTACTTCGTCGGGCGGGTTCGGGCTCGCGAACCCTTTACGCTCGAAGGGGGATCCTTCAAGCTTCTGCCACAAAACGATCGAGAAATCGCGTTTCTCCGCAGTTGGTTTTTGTATATTTTCACAAAATATGAGTCGCACGACGCAGGAAAAAGCTGCCTCTGAGGTAAAAGATGATTTAAAGATGTTTAAAAGGAGACAGCCAGTTCAAACGCTTCCTCTCTAACTTTGCATAAGAAGAGAGCAGACAGAATGGTGTGGCAAGTGTGTGGCGCCCCCAACCCTGATATTCTTTGGCTGCTAGGTCCACTGGCCCCACCAGGCTCGGTGAGCAACATTGTGTGGGGCTGGCGAATAAACGCCGCCGAGCACAGCAGCTCGTGCTCAGTCACCGTCACCACGAGCACGCTGCATGTCGTCACTCCGCTGGAGGTTACCCCTACCCTCCAAGGTTCACGAACGCGGGGCTAAATTGTGACACTGGCGACGAGGATGGGATGGTATATTTTATATAGCTGGGATACCCACGTATCGTAAGAGACTGCTTTCTAATGATGTTGAGTCATTGCTATATTTTTGAAACCATATAACAAGTGAAATTACGTTTTCTGGTTATTCAGGCACCATTTGTTACATTCCACAGATTGCCTTCGGGCCTGTACGAAAATCTCCGCAGGCAATGTGAACTCCCAAGTGGATAACTGCTTTTAGCCTTTTTATGCGGTTTTGTTGCTAAGACATGCGCGCCATTTTGGTAGACCGGGCGTGTGTTAACAAGATGGCAAGAATACGTAACTCAAGTTTGTTTGTACCGTACGTCTGTGGCGGAGAACCCTCGGATTGTTATTCTGTTTTAACAGCGAAGCTGTTGAGCAAATCGTTTGTGTATGATGCCCGCAGTTGCAAAATACCAAGGAAATGTCGAGGGCTCGCGCACGCCTGCCTCGAGGACCTGTTCGTGTAGCTAAGCGTTCCCACTCATAGAGGTTGGTCAACAATGGCAAAAAAAAACCCTTAGGAAATTGGCCAATATTGGCCAAAAAAACTCCAGAGTTCGCGGCATTGTGGCAAAACTTGCTCGGAACGAGAAAGACACGCCATAGCGTACCCATCTCCTTCGTTCGCCCTCGTGGTGTCGTGCGCATGCACTCTGTACAGTAGAAAATTGGCGACTTTATATTAAACGCTGTTCTAGGTGCTCATGGACCCCACACGGCCCAGCCGAGATAGTAAACACGGCCGGGGAAGAGGACGCTCTACTTCGAGAGGCTGGGCGTGCAAAGCATCCGGTAGAGACGATAAGTCGTGCTTGCTGGGTGGCGTACGAAAATGTCGACCAAAACGATCAGTTGTCTCTTGCCTTTCTCAACAAAAGAAAATCTCTCGTGTAAACCACACGCGGATACACTTTGAGAAAATTTGTTTCGTGCAATTCAAATCTTTAAAAATTTAATATATTTCCTACTGGCAGTCGTTACACATGATATATATTACGCGCTCGTCCACCCACGTTTAAGAAACTGTTGTTTAGTTTTGGACGACTACAACTCAGACTGACATCAATATCACTTTCAAACCGGCAAAAGACAGCAATACATGCTTTTCACAACCTGCGTAAAACTGGACGCGTAGCGCTGTACCTATTAACTCATAAAGTGTTGGGTATTCCAACTTTATATAAATAAAAACTAAGTTTAGAATTTGACCGTTAATGTATTCTTTGAAAATATTATTTCACGGAAACCATTTGTAGGCTAAGAACAAATATAATTGAAAAATCGCGCTCAACAACAAATAATGGTACCCTCAGATTAGCATCTCAAATAGCTGACCCGATAAATGAAAGCCAAATTTTAATGGAACATTTAAATAGTTTTATAGAAGTGACATCTTTCAAATTACAGTACTCCCTCGTTATGACGTAGTCAGTGGGACGGCAAAAAATTTCGTTATAAGCGCTATTTTGATATACGTGGCCACTCAGAAAACTAAAGTAGTTGAGCTTTAATTGCGCCACAACTGCGAGGGATCAAAACACAATGTATTCAGTGAAGCAGGACTTTATTCAGGTTCAAAAAAGGCAGTGCGCTTTGGCGGTTTCATATTCTTGTCCGCCGTGAGCAACCCACCTCCAGTTTGTCCAAGCCGCGACTGGCGTCTCAATGCCTCGCAGGCTGCAGAGCGAATGACTAGAAGAAGGCAGTGGCCACTTTTCCAGGGGGGGAGCAAGAGGGGGGCGGCGAGGGCGTCAAAGAACGCTAGGAGAGCTTCGCGCTGGAAAGCGCCGCAAATTCCACAGCTCGAATCTCAGGTTGTGTTTGTTGAGCTCCACAAACGATTACCCGCTCATTGTGGGTACAAAACACAATCATGGAAACTGGCCGTTTTGCAAGGGGGGCTTTGCATGATTACTGGGCAACCTTTTCCCGAGGTGGGCAGCCGTGAAGTTGGCAAAACGAGTTTTTGGGCGCCGCGCTCTCGACGATACTTCTAATTCTACGCCTCGAGCGTCAGTGTTCAAGCACCGTCGAGTCCACGACATCGACCAATGTCTAGGAACAAAATTAAATCACCCTACTACGCATGTTGACCGTTTGTCTTAAATAGGATGGCTCAACTCGAGCATGACCAGCTCGAGAAAATCGCCGGGGAAACACCAGCTTGTTAACTCGCCATATTGACCGCATGACTCGCCGCTGGAATGACGCCGCACGGCGACGCCTCCCCTCGCCACTTCGCTCTAAGCGGGTTCAGCTCTTCGTGCGCTTCGAGTAATGCGGCCAGAAATGCATGCGTGTGGGTTGGGGCCGGAAGAAATTTCCTATAAAGCGATATTTCGAGTAAAGGGATTTCGTTATAACGAGGGATTACTGTACTTATAATGGCAGTACTCTTTCGAAAAAGTGCATCTCAAGGTATTTAAAGTTGAAATGTTCGACAAAGTTTTCGCAGTGTTCTATTTTATATTGCTCACTTACGTGTGTTGTTAGTTTGTGTTACAATCAGTTTATGTACATTCTCTCCGAAATGAAGGGTGATCATGCCAGCGAGGGGCCTTCAGTTCAGTGCGAAAAAGCAAACGGTGCATGCTTCGAGGCATGTTCACAATAATATTAGTAGGACTTGCAACCTCGCGCCCTTCGCCCAGACAACGCATGTCCGACGTTCCCGATGGGTGGGGTTAGATTACGCTGCCTGTAGTGAAGGCAACACGCTGGCGTGATCACCTTTCATTTTGGGACCTAGACAAAAGCATTTTTTACATGACATTTCATCTGTAATTTTATTGAAGATGCAATGTCATGTAAAAAACAATGCTTTTGTCTACCTGATGTGATACAGTTTGTTATTTTTCTTCCACAGTTCTTCCCATTCATTTTTGTTTTGTGTATGATATGGAGCCAGCAGAAGACAACGATCATGTGCGCGCTGGAAAAGTGCTGGCTCTCTAGAACGCTACTCACACGTCGAACGCCGGGTAGTGCTTTCTCCGACGCTGAAGCTATTGTCATATACTATATTCCTAACTCTTGAGCTTGAATAAATCTTCGGCAGCCATCCACGCCTGTGGAGATACTACAATTTGCTGACGAGGAAGAGTGCGGTTTCCCCGTCACTTCACCGGCGTCAAGAAACGAAATGACAAGGCGACGTGCGACTTCGGTCGCCTCTGAAAACTCAGTTGCAGCTCGGCCTCCTGGATATCCTGGTATGCACGGCTTCAATTCTTCGCAGCTAATCGTCGGCAGCCATCCATGGCTGTGCCGACGCAACAGTGTGAAAATTGCAAACTGTACCATTCGATGCTGCTACAGCTGTAAGGTGGCATGGCCCAGGCCGGCATGGTTTTGCCTTTTCAATGTCTCCCAAGACAATTCTGTAGTTGTCTTAAAAGAAACAAAGAAAAAACGAAAGAAAGGAAGAAAGAAACAACGACAAAAAGGAGGAAGGAAACGAATAAAGAGAGACAGCGAGAGAGACAAGGAAAGAAAGAGAAAAAGAGAAATGAAAGAGAAAGAAAGGTCATTGAAATCGCACACACACCACGACACCATGACGACTAAAACTGAACTTCGTGTCTGTCATAGATTACCTGCAATAGCTTCGCCATTCAAGCTTTCCGCGTAAGTGGAAGATTCCTTGAATTTTATGCAATCATATTTACGTTATCTATTGCGTGGTATGAAACTTGCCTTATTATTAAGACGGAAGTGTTTTATGCCCGGGTACACCGGGGTTTTACCGGCGTCGTATTCGTGACGAAGATGATGTCGCCAGAAAAAGCTCCATTCATGCGTCTGCGCCAGGATTCAAGCCACGAAATCTATCGGCGCAACGGGAGGTGCACGGCACTCTGCCCATTTCACTACGAATTCAAGCGGATGTAGATCTACGAACGCACCTTATATCTTCCTCACTACTTTCTTCAATCAGATGCCGTATAGAAGATGCTGCCATTTAGAAGCACTAGTTTCTGAGTTCAACTAAAACCCTTCTCGTCTGTTCAGTCAGGGATTTTATTGGCAACAATCTGGAATTGTCATGTGCACATAGAGAGGTTACGAGGTTTAAATCAAATTTGAACGTGTACATACACTGAAAAATAAATGGTGGTACCAAAACCTTCCCGAAGTCAGTTCAGTTCACTGAAAACAGCGTGCAGCTCAAATCTCCCCTATGCTGCAATTAGAAATGGGCGTTTCACGCAAAATATCTTGAATTCCTGCAAGAATACAAATTTCCGTTTCTTTTTGAACAGAAAGCGACCACAGGTTCTGAACAACCTGATAGAGTGGACTGATGGCCACATTGGAGTGCGGGGTATGAAGATATCGGACAGGACAACAGACGAGCTTTTAAAACCTCGAGAAGGGTTAAGTTGTAAAAAAAAGAAAGCCCAGGAAAGCGCCGCAAGCGAGGATGGGTGGTCACCTTTTGTGGGTAACAGAAGCCGGACAGGAGGAGGTAGTGGCTGTGAAATAAGGATAAAAAGAAAGCAGACCAACACGCGTACGGCAACCAGCGTCCATGAACCCTAGACAGGAAGAGTGGACGTCTGAGGACATAGAAAGAGCTCTAAGCAGCATTTTGCGGTGAATTCTCCCGGCAACCAATCCTCCGTAGTTCCACTGGTATTCCGAGCTACGGAAGGAGATCTGACTCTCCGTACGAAGTACATTTTATTTTCTAAATGACGGTTAGTAGCGAAAATCGGACTTCGAGGCATCAAACGTAAGCTGTGATGAACCGTGGCGATATGTATATGGAAAGTATATTAACCATTTCGGCCCTGATTTTTTCATTTCAAGCAAGGCGATGATTTCCGCGTGTTTTCCTACATTTTATGGTATCATAAGCCCACAAACCAAAAATGAAGCTTCAAAGTAAAAGTAAAGAAAGATTTATTACTGAGGGAAATAATTAAGACATCTGGCAATTAAAACAATTATGGAGCGCAACGACATGAACCTACAAACAAAAAATCAGCTTTATAATGCGCGTATTTATAGATATACAAGCTTAGGAATAAAACTTAGACCGTTATTTTTTCAGCCACAGTGTCGCAATTTCGACTTCACCAGAGATTTTTCTTTTTTTGTAGCGAGTAGTTCCACACTAAAATGAAGAAACAGTGACGTCTATCGCAATAGGCATCACCGAAGGACATTTTCCCAAAAAACTAGCAGTTTTGGTTTCGTTCTCTATGCGCAACATGAACTTTGAGGTGGTGGCGTCCATTGCCACTACCAGTGCCAATAATTTAAAAAAGGCCTCAAAATTAAGAAACAAAAACTGGAGAATTGCTGGTGGAAGTACCCACCCAGCAACCGGCCGCAATTCTCTTAAGCAAACCTACATCCCGATCTTAACATCAAGTTACGTCCCACCGCAGTCTTAACCAACCCAATAGCGCAATATGTGATGCCGATATAATGAAAGGAACTGAGTTCGATCTGCTTCAGGCTCTTCGAGGTCACGTCTTAACAGTTCTGAGACGCGTTACGATGTGCAGTCAAAACAACATGCCTATACCAAATACGTGCGTTCAACAGTCCCCGCATTCAATAAAGCAGGTATCATTCGATTTACAGTTTCCTTCTAGACAGATTTCATTCGATGTGACGTCGCCGTACATCCCAAACCTGCGGCGCTGTTGTAGGTGGCATCAGTTCGGACACAGCACTAACTTTTGCTGTAGCCGATGTACCTTCACGAAGTGCGCCCTGCAAGACCCAACATCACTGAAAGTCACAGAAATTAACGAGCACTAATTGAATCGAATATGGCATACTGATGGACGTGTGAGAAATTCAACCTGCAGGCACAGATCATCAAAATAGTGGTAACAGAACATAACCTTTGCAGGGGCGTAAACCAAGTTCGTTTTTTTTCACCTTTGGGAGGTAAGTTGATGCAGCTAGCCAGGGGAAGTGCGGTGCGTGACATTGGCTTCGACACAGTGCCGCGAAGAAACGTGGTTCCTGCCCCGGCCACATTCTGGGTCACCCTCACCAGTCCGATTCGTTGCCGTATTTGTTGTGAAGCCAGCAGTGGTTGCGGTGGAAATCGCGCCGGTCGCTAGTGATGCCGTTCATACTGCTCCCAATCCACCAGCCACCCGTTAAACCTGAGAGCACGGAGATGCACAAAAAAGTACCTGCGGCGAATCCCCTCCCCGCGAGACTGCTTATGACCCGAAACGTCCCTATCACCCTCATCGATGGCGGCTCAGGAAGCACTAAAACTGACGGGCGGTAGGTCTCAAAAGCCCGATTTGTGAGGAACTCCCAGGTTGCACGGCGGCGACACAGGCACCGCACATTTATTTCCTACAACACAGCCCAAGGAGCAGGTTCTGACGACGAACATTCTAGTGGAACAATCAAGACACCACTTTGAAGGGCAGCTTCGCTAGAAGCGCAACAGAAAGGGAGGAGACAGTAACGCACAATATATGTACCCAGACAGCCCAAGCTATTGCAGCCATTACGATGTTAGAGCAGAAGTTCTGAATGATTCTCATGTATTAGTCTGGTTGCTTGATGGGTGCTTTTCTGCATTCTCATGTCAATCCACTGCTCTTTGTGAGCCACTTGGAGATCGTTTCTTGCGGAGGGCTAGTTTTGGGCAGGGGATGAGTTATTACCATTGTGCCCAGAGGCGCCACAATTTGCTGCTTTCACGAAAACACGTGTGCGGCCTTGTCACGTATCTCTTCTGGCCAAGGGACGAGGCTCGATTCGATAGCGTTGATGCAAACACAAGATTTTATTTGAAGAAATTAAATTTAAATTGCATAGCACAAAATAAAGTGACGCAAACACATACCTCCAAAACAAATAGGACATGCGCAAAACTCCTTGCTAAAACAACTAGCTATAAGTCCTGACCAAGTCTCTTATCTTACATTCCAGTGCTACGCAGTGTGAGGGCTGAGCCGTAAGACTGGTGCGTTGGCGTAGCATGGCGAGTTTAGTCATACATAGTAAAACAAAGTGGTTATTGCACAATGTACTACACGACGATCAATGCCGGAGGCGGGAAAAATGTTCAAGCAGTTCCACTCAATGTGAAAGCGGTCGGAAGTACAGAGCAGTAATTAACCCATCAGATGAACTGTCGTGCTATTATCCCTTCAACGCTACCACCACCCATCACGACCTTTCCCTCCCTTTCTCAGTCCTCGCTTGATGAATTGAACAGATGTCTTGTCCAATGGAATTGTAATTTCCCGCCTAGGCAGGGCTGGCACGCAGTCTTCATGGAGAAGCATGAGCGGGAGTTCCGTTCTTTTTGTGTTTGCTTTCAAATAGCATGTGCTGGAGCCTTGCTGGGCAGTGTTGAACGGGTCGTTGTTTGCCTTCCGCGGTCACTCTTTTCGCTTAATATCGAAAAAACCAACCCAATGAGCATCCTTAGCTAAATAGACGCGAGAGCTGCCGGTTAATTACAAAGATTTTGCCTCAATTGTGCGTGCAGCTTTCTCTGCGCTAAATATTGGGGAGATATATCACAAGTGCGAACGGTTCAGGAGCTCTGCTTGGGTTGTGGCTATATGAACAGCTTGTTAAAATATGCCGTTTTCTCTCGGCAGGAAGGCTGAAAGAGGGATAGCTCTTTTGAGCCAGTTGATTAACGGGGTGAGTTTCTTTCGTTTTCTTGTAAGGCGACCCAATGGTTTTCATTATGTAGAACACCCTCATGTCTCTTTAGACACTCTCCGCCGTCTGAGGGCTCTTCGCCCTCGTCTCGCCGTGTCAGATGGGAGCTACCCAACCCGCTGCCGGGAAATACCAGCCGCCAGTCCCCAAGGATAAGTGCTTTAGGTTTGACGCCCCCAAGGTTGCTTCTGTTGACCACCTCTTTGATGCAGTCAAAGAGGTCGTAGGTCCCCATGCCCTCGAGGGCCTTCAGCAGGAAGGAGGCATGAAGTTTTGTGCCGCGGTTTCATCCGCTGCTGCAGCTAAAACCCTCGGTGAGCATAGTGCCATCGTCGTGAATAGCAATTTGCGCCCCCTTTACCTGTACCACACCCCAGATTATCCACGTCAATGTGTATCGTTTGCAATGGTACTTTAAAGACCAAGACCTGTACGCATCCCTTTTGCGTCCCGACAGGGTGCTTAGCATTCACTGCCGGAACTTGAGCGGTCAGCTACGCATTGAGAGTGGCGTGCACCTCATCCGCATCAAGATGAAATCTCCCGTCCCAAATTTCCTGTCGCCGCAACGGTACAAGCTACAGTGCGAGTAACGGGGCGCGAAAAGAGTGTGTTCAAGGTGGGAACGAGAGTGCCAATACCGCTACGACTGCTTGACATCATGGTATTTTTGTTGCCTAATGTTTTGGCATAAGTTAGACTCATGCTCGGCCGCATGTCTCCGCTTCCAAGTAGATGACGTCACGGTGGACTGCCTGTAACTTCGTTCTTATGCAGACGTAGCAAGTGAATTCCCCAAACTGTCTGGAAACAGCAACGACATTCCGCAGGTGACTTGGTCCTGGCGACTGACTTCTCCAGACGGCACCCCTGTATCGGTTCGTCTTCCAGTGACGACGTTTCGCAAGTAACGCTAATTGTCGTCAAGACCCTGGTGAGAGATATGCCAACCACGCCGACCCCTGCGAAGTACACGTCATCATCCCACAAGCTTACCAGTCAGCGCAATGAAGCGACGGGTAGCGGCTCACATTCTACGGTGATAATGGTGATGATGATGATTTCTATTGGTTTCTCCTTTGTATCGGGGTGATGACATGTCATCTTACCAAGGCGGACTAATATACCCATGTTTTACAGTCTTGGTTTAACACTAGCGCAGCTTAGGGCAGGCACAAAAAGGTTATTACGCACAAAATACTTTCTTTTTCTGTTACAGGTGGTAACTGTCTTAGGCAATATTCCCCTCTCTCCTTTTCGTCCCCCAGCATTCTAATCTTCTTTTAGTCCCCTCGACAGCCTTGAAGTTAACTTCCTCTCTGATACCCTTAAATCCTAGGGCTTCTGAAAGCCCAAAATTCCCTTCATGTAGGTTTGGATGGATACCCTCACATTCTAACACTATGTGCCGCATAGTTTCTGTTTCTTTTCCGCAGACCACACATACCCCATCATTTTGTGAATACTTCCTCACAAAACTCATAGTTCGCAGGCAACCTGCTCTAGCCTCAAAAAGCAAAGCACTGCCCTGGGAATTATCGTAGAAATTTTCCTTTCTGATGTTCATCTTCTCAGCCCTGTACATCTCTAACGACGTTTTAGCTTGCATTTTTTCCCGCCATTTATTCATTTCAATCTGCCTTGCCTCTTTTTTTCTTATCTTGGCTGTTTTGGATTCCCCACTGTTCTTTCCGTATTTCATCGTTAGCCTTCTAGTCTTCCTTACCAACTGCGTGTCCACGCTTTTCAAGTATAGGTGCCTAAAATCCTCAGCTGTCCATCGTCGTTGATACAGTGCTCTCAACCTCCTTACAAAGCGTATTTTACTCTGTGCTTCTCTAACTTCAAACGACGCCTACCCCATATCTCCCTGAACTGCTTCGTTAGTAGTTTTTCCATGCGCGCCTAAGGCCAAACGTCCTACCGTTCTCTGGTTCACTTGAATGCCTCATAGAGCGTCTGATTTTAAGGAGAGTACAGTATTCGCAAAAGTGAGACCCGGAGCCATTACTCCTTTCAACATTCCTCTGACTATTTAATATTTGTTATGCCCCCACAGCGCTCTATGCTTCATTATAGCTGCATTTCGCTTTTCTTTAACCTTAAGTTGCTCATCGTGAGTTGTTAAGTAGTTATCCCCTTCGTTTATCCACACTCCCAAATATTTATATTCCTTCACTCTGGGTAATTCGCCTTGCTGGAAGGCACTACGTCAGTGGTAGCATCATCGAAAACCATTATACCTGATTTTTCTGCACTGAAATTTATTCCGAGGTCGGTGGCTTCCTGGCCGCTAATGTTTATTTGCGTTGCATAGCGGTTTGGTTATCAGCTAAAAGAACAATGTCGTCTGCTTATAACATTCGTGGAATATGCTGCTGTACCACTTCACCTCGTAGCATGTGGGTTAGGTGGAACCCTCTTCCAGTTTCTTTTATAACCCTGCCATGTAAAGCATAAACAGTATTGGGCTCAAAGGGCATCCCTGTTTCAGGCCCGAATGGATGTTGACCTGCCGGACGCATTTCTGTGCTTCCCATGTAAGGTTCAGTCTATTGTCTTTATAGATTGCCATAAGGAACTGTATTAACTCGTCATCTAATCCCTGGAGTTTCAGCATCCTCCACAGCCGTTCTCTGTTTATGTTGTCATATGCCCCTTTATGTCCAAGAACGTAATCCATAATGGTCTATTCTGTGCTTTCGCAATTTCAATGCATTGCGTTATAACGAACAAATTGTCATCCAGTCGCCTGTCTTGTTGCATTCCATTCTGCAGTTCCCCAAGTATTTCATTTTCTTCCATCCATGCTTGAATTTCTGATTTTATTGCCTGCTTTTGCGAATCTATACACCACTGAAGTTACTGTGAGTGGTCTGTATGAATCAATACTGGCTTCGTCTCCTCTGCCTTTATATATTAAATTCGCCCTACTTTCTAGCCAGTGCTCTGGTATTTGTTTGGTTTCTATCATTTTATCTATTGCCCTCATAAACGATTTTTTACTTTTAGGTCCAAGCAAGTTTATCAGTTGAATTGGTATTCCGTCCTGGCCTACTGCTGTCTGGGGGGAAACCTTTTGCTCTGGTTTTTTGCAATCAAGGTTGCTTAAACTTATTTCCCTTACCGAAGTTTTCTGCGTCGCTGATGTTATCGGTGCAGGCTTCCCTATCACTATTGCCGTAATCGTCTCACTAATCACTCGATGAATGTGCGCCTACGCGTGCTCTCCTTCGAAATGTTTCCCTTCTTCATCAATTAGGAATTTTTGATGGATATCGTTTTTTGAGCTTAGTAATTTTACGTGGTTCCAAAACTTCTTGGATGCACTTTTGTCCTTCTTCCGAATTTTCTGCCATTCATTGTTCGCTTTTCTGCTTGACCTTTGCTTGCAACATTTTCTGCGCTTCTAGTTTTTTCCCACGGTACATATCCCACTTCTCCTTCACTAACTCCGGGTCCGTACCAGTTCTTTTTGCTTCTGTACGTTCTCTCGGCGCCTTTCTTCGCTGGTCAATAGCCTCTTTTATTTCCTTATTCCACAAGCTTCTCGGCTTTTTCTTCCCTTTCCATCGGTTTCGTTGCTTTGCTTCATTCATCTTACTCTTTATGAACGCAATCATTTCGTTGTTATCCCAATTTTCGCCTGGGTATTTATTGATATCATCTTCCAATCCATCAGCGATGATCTTTAACCGCTCATTGTTCAAATTAGTTCCTCCTATTGTACCTACTTCTACATTTGTCCGGGTTGCGCCTCCAAAGTTCAAGCTAAGCCGCTTGTGGTCGCTTCCTAAGCTGTCTGTTCCATTTTCATCTATCCTCATTTCCCGCAACCTTTCGTATACTGTCTAGGATACTAAACTGTTGTCTATGCTGGACTGTCTGGTACCGCTTTCCCACGTGACCCCGCGCCACCCCACCTTGTTTCCGTCACACTTGCTTTCCATGTTTACTATAACAAGCCGGGTTTGCTGACATAAATCTATCACTAGGGAACCGTTGTGGTCTGTGTATCTGACTGTGTCTGTGGGCATTCATATCTCCAACTAAGATTATTTCGTCCGAATCTTTGAACTCGTTAATATCTCTTCTCAAACAGTTCACCATTTCTTCATTTTCCTCCCTAGCACTACTTCCGGTCGAGATGCTCTTTACAGCTTTCATGCACTCTCTGCCAGTCGCTCCCGTGTTTTATGAGCACGCCAAGGCCTCCCCCTTTCTTCATTCCCGTGGTCCTGTTGCAATGTTCCCAAACATAATTGCCTAAGACCGGTGGCGCTTCTAGGTCTCGGAGGTGAGTCGCGGCTAAAGTGTACACGTCTATTCCTTCCCTTTCAAGCTGATTTTGCAATTCCACCCACTTATCAGGCTTTCTGCCTCCCTGCATATTTCTGCAGCTGATTAAATATTTATTGGATTTGTTTTTCCTTTTCCGTTTACGAGGTCTCTTTTTGTCTTTTACAAAATTTTCGCCCCATTGTTTCCCCTTAAATCGCTTCTGTCAACGTTCTTAGTTGCGTCTGTACGTTCTCCATTTAGCTCTAGGCCTGGCTGCCTCCCAGCGTTGAGTGTGCATGTGTCCCGTGCTTCCCCTATGTCTGCTAGTGTGCCTTTCTTAGCTGCGCGGGTTCCCCTAAAAAAGCTACCGCTCTCCCGCCTAATTGCCACCCGACCTTGTTTCCTAGCCTGGGGCTGAAGTGAATCCTGTCCCACTGGAAAGCTTGCCTATGTCCAATGCTGCCCACTACCCTGTTCACGTCTATCACTTCAAGCCCAAGTTCCCTGCCGCGCCTCACGATCTCGATATTAGCAGCGAGTACTGCCCCTTCGGTGATCACGCCCTGCTTCATCACCTCCGGCACGGTGCAGACTGCAATGAGCACATTTGGGGCCGTCGCCCGCAGGTCCTTTACCCCCTTCGCTATCTCCTGGCCAAGTTTTGCCTCCTCTCCCTAGAACATCGTTAAGCCCCGCGGCAATCAAGACAAGGTTTTTAGCTTTACTAGACAAGGCCAGCTGCCCCTTCGCTGCAGTCATCACCGTCTGCATCGTTTGACCGGGGAAACACCCCACCTTCACACGCTTATCCCCCTTTACCCTTTCCACTATGGCGGCGCTGCTCCTCTTCATGTTAGACTCTCCCGCAGTGATTACCACGCTATCATCTGCCACGTGCCGCTCTTTACTGGTAACCGGCTTATCGACTGGTTTTGCTGGCCTATCTTGCAGCACGTGGGAGTAGCTGTTGCCGTTCGTTGATTCCACCCCGTGTGTCACCTCGGTGCATGCCTCCACTTCGCTGCATGGGCCGAGGTGTTCGTCATTTGTTGGCGAAATGACGCCCCTTTCTAGCTTCCTCTGAGCTGCTTCTAACTTGCCCTTAACGTCCCTCCGCTCGTCGCGTTCGTTACTTAGCGCTGTCTCCAGTTCTGCAAGCCGCTTAGATAACCTCGAGTTATCCGCTTCTACGCGTTCTATCCGCGACACCACTAAGCATAACCGACACGCACCTGCCCCTTCGTCTGCCTCGCCGCCATCCTGGTGAAACTCATCTGCGTCTACCTGTCACGGACAGCCACCACACTGTACCAGCTTTCTACGCATCATGTCGTGAGAAAAACCCGACCCAACGAGAAAGAACCGTGCAGGTAAATACTCAGCTTCGGCTCTCCTCCGCTAACCTCTGCCGTTACGCTGTCGTTCACTGTAGAAACACGCTGTTGTCGGAGCACAGGAAAAGCACGTCCGCACTGGTCGCCTGCCAAGTCTCTGCCCATCGAACGAAACCTCCCCGTCTTCCCCGAGCTTCTCAGACAACGACACGGAAGAAAGTGGGTCAGTGGGTTCTTGTAGGTAGCTTCGTTCGGCCCAGCCCGTAGATACTGCCCGTGTTCCAGCGTCCAAGCCCCTTGGTGCCCGCGAACAGCGGCGTGCGCGCAACCTCCATCGAGTAAAACTGCAAGTCCGTCCTCCGAGGTTCGCCCAAACCATACTGTCATGAGGCGATGGCGCAGGTCTCTCTGGAGGGCCGTCGCGATAACTGAACGACGCGTCGCTCCCTTCCATCTCACCCAACACCACAGCGAACCTGATTGTTTAACGCAAGTTAAGGATCCGCGTCCCGTCAACCCGACCAACCAGGTTGCGGACTTTATGGGCATCTCTCGTGTGTAAAACAAACGCGTGTTATCATCAACCGACTCGGATGATGTAGCAGACACAAGACGTTGTGTCTGCTTGCCCCTCGAGGTAGTCCTGATTTGTGAAATTAGAGTAGCACACATGGGATTCTCCGCCATTATCATCTTTTTTATTTGAATTACGTGTTACTGTCGTTCGCTGGTGGTTACTCTCTCTGGTGGACGAGATGGAAAGCGTTGTGTGCAATACCGAGGCGAAAGACCATTGGTGCTTCTCTCTTCGTTTCTGTGTGTTTGGCCGTTGCGTGATCCCTCCTGCCCGTTCCGTTTTACCGAGGTGACGTGATCGCGTTCGACGCTGCAAACTGCTCCTCTCTGCCTCTTAGTTGCTTCATTCTGGACTCGCATGCGCCTGCACTCCTGTCTCTCTGTTTTGTTTCCTTTCCGATCGAGTCCTAAGCCATGGTGATTCCCATTTTTCTTGGTTTTGATTGCGCTGCGCCTGGTCTTAACGTTCGCCCATCCTCCGGGCTCCGTACCTGCGTGATGTTTCGTAGGGTTTGTCGTACTTGCCGCATTTTATGAAGGTTTTTATGGGTACCTCAGAACGTGCTGGTTTTCTCTTTTTTCCTCCTTATGGTAAATCTAACCCTCCACCTCCAAGGGTTTAAAAACAGTGACAAATAATGAGAGGTCATCGCGTTGCCAGATCAAATTTTGATGAGGTCTTCCTCCAAGAAGGGAAATTTTCTTCAAAGAAAGCTGTCGAAACGTTTCAGCAACCTTTAATATCCAGTTCTGTGTTTCTTTGGCCTTCAACCACTGTTAAGCTGTGCACGTACTAATCTTCATCCACATCATCTGGTGCTGGAGTTTTAGATCGACAGATGGTGAAAGGAGTTTGCTAGTTTGTGAATTTTCTCTTTCTGGTACCCATGTTAAAATCCTTCATGTGTACGCTGCTCCACGCGTCACGACTACAAACAACTTCTTTCGTGTCCGAAGGGCTTATCTTCGGAGCGCGTCCCCACAATTCTTTAGGGAGATGTTACTTGCGTACCTGATAGTAAGCGCGATGCACGCGGTTCGGGTTAGCAATGGTCTACGTGGAACGATCGCGAACTGGAGATCCTGTGTAAAACTTTCACCTGGATGATATATTGCTTCTATATTTCAAAAGTTGTTCCAAGTTCCTCAATGTCCAGAGAAGGCAGATTTATATAACTCCCCACCTAATCACCACGGCGTACAACATACAAGTAAATTATTTGCCTAACATTGCCAGTTACATTTCTGACCATCACCCAGTACTGCGTTTCCTGTTTGCAGGTGACCGCAGACTTGATGGTGCCCGACACTGGAAGCTTGTCACTACAATACTGCAAAATGACATACCGTTATTCTCATTACAACAAATTTCTCCTTCACTACCAATCCAGAGTACTATACACCAGTGGGACCGTTTGAAATGCATATGGAGGAAACGAGCTTAAACAGCTGGCAAACAGAAATAGGTCCTTGACCACGCAGAACTTAACACCACGCTCAAGATTATCTGGATAGTTAGCTATGATTGAAAACTAATGCCTTTATGAGTGTATGAGGGAGGGGTACAAACGCCAACTGAATGAAATATTGCCGTCATCCACTGCCTACAATATAATTGGTTCTTGTAACGGTTGTTAAGAATTCAAAGCTTTCTGGCAACGCGTGAAACTCCTAACAATATAGGGTGCGTGGACTGCCCAGAAAAGAGCATCTCCACAGACCCATCAGCTGTAAAATCAATGTTTTCTTGTTTTCTTGGGTGTCTGCAGTGGATTCTCTTGAAGTGGATGAAAGACACATGCTCCCCGCACGGGGCACCTTGAGCAATCTTGGTGACGGTACTGGCGATACCGCGGACCCCGAGCCCCCAAACATACGCTGGATCCAACCGTGGCAATGTGTTTATAGGTGGAGGGTTAGAAACCACGAACGGTGGCCGTCGGAGCCTTGGTCAAGCTCCGGCCGATGGGCTCCCTGCCTGTCTACCAGGCAGGGAGCTCCGGGACCTCTTTGACTACCAGGGTAACGTCAAAGGAGTAAGTACCCCCGTCTCCCTGCTTTTCAATGTATCATATGGCATTTTCCAAACCCCCCCCCCCCCCCAGACGTGATCGGCCCCCGAAAAGGGGCCGCACCGAAGTACCTTTTCCTGCGTTGCAATCAATCTCGCTCCCAAAGCCCGATAATTTCTCGCGCTTTCTGATCATGGAATCTGTTCATGGAAAGTCGTACAAGGCTAAGAAACTGAAAACGGGATAACTTTTGATTGAGGTAGACAACAAACAGCAGTCCGCAAACCTCCTTTCACAAACGCGCATGGTCAATGTTGACATCAAGATCACACCTCATCGCAGCCTTAATAGCTGCCAAGGCGTGATCTCTGATCCAGATCTTATAAGTGAAACTGAAGCCAATCTGCTCGAGGGCCTCCATGATCAGGGCGTGACGGCAGTGAGGCGAATAACCATACGCCGAAACGATCAAATCATTCCTACCAAACACATCATCTTGACGTTTGACCGCTCAACGCTTCCTGAGTCGGTCAACGCAGGCTTCGTTAGATGTCCGGTCCGACCCTACGTGCCGAATCCACGCCGCTGCTATAAGTGTCAGCGGTTTGGCCACGGCACAAACTCTTGTCGTGGGAAACTGACGTGCGCCAAATGTGCAGCACAAGATCATCCAACCGATAACTGTGAATCTGAGCACTTCACCTGTCCGAACTGCCAGGGACCGCATGCTGCCTATTCCACAAGTTGTGAGAAGTTTAAACAAGAGAAACAGATTATTGCCTTGAAAGTAAACGAGAACATCACCTTCCCCGAGGCGCGAAAGAGGTTCGCCTCATTCCCTCTGGGCAGGTACGCCGACGCAGCTCGCCGGGGGGCGGAGCGGCGTCTGGTTTCGGCAGGGACCCAGTACCGCGAGTCGGACTTGGTCCCGCCCCCGCCCCCCCCAGGGTTGCCCCAGGCAGCCCAACCAGCCTCTGCACCGCTCGCTCACCCAGCAGCGGCTGTGGTGGCAACGTCTGCTGGGGATGCCGCTGCATCCACTGCATCCTCCCCACCGGCCCAAAGCACACGCAAGGGCACGGAGATGGAGACGGAGGCAGTCGCAGCGACCCCCTCCTGTGCCTCACTGCCTGTGCCACCTGTCGTGCTTCCCACGCCTTCGGCACTGGCAGCGCAGGCAAAGAATGCCCGAAAGGGTACCACGTCAAGGGGGCCTAGTCCGCTGAGGACCCCCTTGCCTTCAGATGACGACATGGACGTCGAGCCCTTCCGGCTTTCATCGCAGCGGAAGGAACGGGCTGCTACGTCCAGGTCAGTAGAGAAGGCCAGAAAGCCCCTCCCAAGAGTCCAAGCCCCGAAAGGCCCTACATAAATAATCACACTCCAGTAGCTCTGAACACATAATAATGGGAAGAGAAAACATAGTTCGATGGAACTGCAGAGGCCTTCTGAATAATCTTGACGACGTGCATGAGATTCTGCATGCTAACCAGCCAAGTTTAATGTGTGTCCAGGAAACACATCTGAATTCCAAAAACACAAATGTCTTGAATACGTAGTTACCTGGTATATAGGAAAGACAGGGATGGCTGCACCCACTCTTCTGGCGGTGTGGCCATAATCACCCGCAAATCCTTAGCCTGCCACCCTGTCACCTTGAACACTATCCTTGAGGCTGTAGCCATCCGCACAATAATATTTAATAGGTTGATAACGGTATGCTCTATTTACATCCCTCCTGATCTTGCACTTTCGAGCTCTGACTTTGAGGCGCTGGTCGACCAGCTGCCGGAGCCGTACATTCTAACAGGCGACCTTAATGCTCACAATTCTCTTTGGGGCTCTTCTCGTACGGATGCCCGGGGTCGCCTGATAGAGAGGTTTCTGATATCCTCTGGAGCATGCCTTTTCAATAATAAACAGCCTACATATCATAACATAGGACACAATACATACTCAAATCTTGACTTGGCTATTGGTTCGGCACTTCTCTTTCCATGTCTTGAGTGGGGTGTGGGCACGGACCCATATGGCAGTGACCACTTCCCCACATCACTAACATATATAGGTAAAGGCCCAAGCAGTTCATCTTCCCATAATAGGTTCAATGAAGCACGAGCTAACTGGAACACATTTACAGAGACATCGAAACTACACCACACATCCATAGGACACATACACGTTGAAGAAGCTACCCAACTCCTCACGGCACACATCCTCGACGCCGCCGAAAAGTCCATTCCTCACGCCTTTGGTGCCCCGTGCAACCAGAGGAGGCCGTGGTGGAATGAGGACTGTAGGCGGGCGCGAGAGGCCCAGAACAAGGCGTGGGGTATCCTTCGTCGGTACCCCACGCCGGGTAACCTTATTTTGTTCAAACGGGCCAAGGCGTTTGGAAAACGTGTGCGCCGTGAGGCAAAACGAGAGAGTTGGCACACCTTCTTGACATCCATTAATTCATACACAGACACACACAAAGTCTGGACACGTATACGCAAGCTCAAAGGACAACAGACACACAGCCTGCCCCTGTTTAGCACAACAGGGGACACACTGAAAGACCAGGCTAACACTCTTGCACAACACTTCGAACACGTGTCTAGTTCAGCACACTACACAAACACTTTCATGAAACACAAAACATCTGCAGAAAAAAAGCCCTTACACGACAAAGACAAATCAAAAACTTCTTACAACTCTGAATTCACTCTCTATGAGTTGAGGGCTGCCCTGAGCACGAGCAAACCTTCAGCTCCAGGCGCAGATACGATTACATACACCATGATACAGCACCTACACCCAGACACTCTTGAAACACTCTTACACCTATACAATAAAATATGGCTTTCAGGGCACATTCCACGCTCTTGGAGGGAGGCCATAGTAGTAGCTGTCCTAAAGGAAGGGAAAGACCCTTCCTCTCCTGCCAGTTACCGCCCCATTGCCCTGACAAGCTGCCTGTGTAAGCTCTTCGAGAAGATGATAAACAGGAGACTTGTGTACTTCTTAGAGTACAATGGTCTTCTCGAGAGCTGCCAGGCGGGCTTCAGGGCGGGGCGATCTACCAACGATCAACTCGTTGCATTAGAGGCGTATATAAAAGATGCTTTTCTCCATAAGCAGTACTGTATGACAGTATTCTTTGATCTAGAAAAAGCGTACGATACCGCGTGGCGGTATGGCATCCTAAGCGACCTCAAGTCCTTTGGCATGTCGGGTAACATGATGAACACGCTTGCCAGTTACCTGTCTGAAAGAACGTTTCGCGTGCGAGTTGGTACTGCACTCTCTAGAGTTCATGTGCAGGAAAACGGTGTTCCGCAAGGTGGAGTTTTGAGTTGCACGTTGTTTATTGTAAAAATGAACTCTCTTCGGAAGGCTCTGCCACCAACCATTTCCTGCTCAATCTATGTAGACGACGTGCAATTATCCTTTAAGTCTTGTAACCTGTCTATCTGCGAGCGCCAAGTCCAGCTTGGTGTTAACAAGCTAGCTGGCTGGGCAGATAGCAACGGTTTTAAATTTAATCCAGTGAAGTGTACTTGTGTTTTGTTTTCGAAAAGGCGCGGCATTCGGCCGGATCCAGACATCAAACTCAATGGTGTCTCAATTCCAGTCAGAAATGAACACAAGTTTTTAGGTGTAGTCCTTGACGAAAAGCTCTCGTTCATTCCACACATAAAACAACTTAAACATAAATGGTTAAAGGCCATGAATATACTCAAGGTTCTCTCCCACTCTTCATATGGGGCTGACAAACAACTTCTTTTACGTGTTTTTACCAGCCTGATAGGTGCACGATTAGACTATGGAAGCGTTGTTTATGGGTCAGCAAGTAAGACATCCTTCAAAATGCTGGACCCAGTGCTTTGTCTGGGGCTCCGGTTGGCATGTGGCGCTTTCCGGACTAGCCCGGTCGAAAGCCTCTATGTGGAGTGTAATAAGTGGAACCTACAACGTGAGCGAGCATACACAGATCTTCTTTTTGCTTTTAAAATTTCATCTATGCCACACCATCCTTTTAAATCAGCTTTGTATGATACGTCCATGACTGAACTCCTTTTAAATCGACCATCGATCTCTGCGCCCTTCTCTTACAGAGTTAGAGAGGAGGCGTCAGAGCTTACTGTCTCCTTTTTAGATACAATCCAAAGTTCTCTAACGGATTTTATAGCACCATGGCATCTCCGCCTTGTATCATGCGACACATATTTTACACATCTAGATAAGAAGCGAGCTCCCACTTGTGCAATTCTGCAGCATTTCTTGTATTTGCAGCAGAAGTATCAATTTTCTGAATTTTATACGGACGCCTCTAAAACTGCCACCTCTGTGTCCTGCGCGGCGCATGGGCCCGGCCTTAATGTAACTAGAACTCTTAACAGTAATACCAGTATCTTTACGGCAGAGGCTTATGGTGTACTTCTTGTTGTTAATCATATCTTTCAAAGTCACATCCCACAATCCATTATATATGCAGACTCCCTCAGTGTCGTGCGGGCGTTGTCGTCAACAAAGTCTTCAAAAAATCACGTTGTAAATCTAATAGTCAAGGGTATTATGTCGGTGTATGTACGCAAATTTGAACTGGTTCTTTGCTGGGTCCCTGGCCACAATGGGATAGCCGGGAACAAAGCAGCGGACCGAATGGCTGCTGCTGCTACACTCTCGAATACAGTTGACATAACCACATTACCCTACACCGACGTGAAACCACACATCAGACAACAACTTCGCAAAACATGGCAAACACACTGGAGTGAACAAACAGACAACAAGTTACACGTAATAAAACCACACTTGGGACCATACACCACCGACACACGTAATAGATACACTGAAGTCGCCTTGGCTAGATTACGGATAGGGCACACTCATGCAACGCACTCGCACCTTCTCACGGGGTCTCCAAGACCTCTGTGCGGAGAGGCCCTATCCGTGATCCACATCCTTATACAATGTAAGGCACTTGACACAACACGACACAAACACTTCCCACAACTACACACGCGACATATTCCACCACACCCGTCATACTTCTTAGGAGATGAAGCCCTGTTTTCAATCAAACGCGTTTTCGAGTTTCTTACCGACGTAAAATTTTTACATCTCATTTCGTATCATGCATATTGACAGCCTGGCCCTTTACACCAGTCATCTTCATTACATTGTGTTTTACTTTGTTTATTTTTACTGAAATGTTCTACTTTTACTTCCATGCCACTTTCATGTAATCACTATTGTTTGGCGCTCTTTGCCCTTAGTCGGCCTTGCGCCATTAAACTCCAAAGACCATCATCAAAGACACATGCTAGCGCAAGTATGTTTGGCTTTAAAGTCCCTACCTAAGGTTCCGAACAGCATGCAATCGCACATACTGAAGTACGTAACCTGCACCGACGTACAGTACATTTTAGGAGATGTGAAAGCCGGTTCAGTGCCATGTACCGACGGTTTGCCGACTGAATTTTTGAAGCGCTGCTCGGCAGAAGTGGGCTCTTAGTGGAGCTTATTACATGAATGCTAACAGAGCACATGCTTCTAAACTCGTTCAAAACAATTCGTCTAATCTTGCTTTTAAAAGACGGGAAACACCCCTCTCGTGCGACTTCCCGTCAGACTACAAGATTATAGCATCTGTTATATCCTGAATTAACGCTCTTTGGACGGACCTGCCCGCAGTAAAACAGGTTCTTTCGCTCCCACACAAGCATACTTTTTTGCAGTCAGCCTAACTGGGGATATACAGCCTATACGCACCAAATTGGTATTGCATGCCTGCGTGTCTCTTTGGACCCAAAGCAGGCATTTCGTAGTGTCAAACATTCATACTCGCTTGCCATATTTCAGACGTATGGGTTCCTTTATGAATTAGTTCGGCTTTTCCCAGAGTTATATGAAATGAATTCATAGAGGCGTCAGACAAGGTTGCCCATTGAAGCCGCTTGTTTTTGTCTGATGTCTAGACCCCTGCATCAGAAAACTCATCGACAACCCAAAATTAGGGGTCTCCTCCTGCCCGAACAAGGCTCTGGTAAAGCGTCTGCGTACGAAGAAGACGTCAGCATTTTGATGGGGACATAGATAGTCTCACTGCTGCTTTAGGCGAATTCACGACTTTTGCATGCCTTTTGGGTGCCGAGTTAAACGCCACAAAAAGTGCTTTCCTCCCTCTCGGAAATTTAACACTCGCCCGATATGATAACCTAAATATAGTTCGGGACTTGAAGATTCTGGGCGTCTCATTCACCGAAGTTTCGGTTTCTCAAGACATGTCGCTCGCGCTAGTTTAGGACATTCAAAAGAATACCCGGACAAAAATCGCGCCAATCCACTCCGTGAATGTGGTTGGAAAGCAAAGCTGTTAATGGCACCCATATTGATTACCCATGCGACGTCACCTAAATTCACTCACATCCCTCTACAAATAGCAAAACTAGAGAGAAGTGAAAGAACCTTAACCACACCATTTATTACTTCAAAGAGCTATTCTTGTTAACGTTAAATCAATGCATGAAACATGAACGGTGTTTGGTTGAGTTGTATTGGTGTAGCACAAGAGTGGAAACTTTTTTTATAAAATTAAAGTAAGCTCCAACCCGGTGTTAGGCGATCTTTTTTCTCCGTCTCTGCGCCACGGACGGAGGCGACGAGCTTTTGGCAGAGAAGGAGGAGGAAGAAAAAATACTTCTGTTCAGATTTCTGAACGGCACAGATTGCAGCCCTCGGGAGTGATTCCTTCTTCTGTGGGGCCCATATGCAGTCCGCGCGGCCTGCGTTCTGTCCACCCGCTGAAGCTGGGTAGGTAGAGACCGCCTGGACAGCAGCATCTCCCACTTCTCTTGTGTAGCTGACGGAAAGAGAGGAGGGTGCTCAGGGCTAAAGTCACACACCCCGATTACCGGGCGGAGTGCTCCTACTTCTGAGCAAAATTTACATTCAGCGTCTTAGCGATTCGGCTACATTAAGGGAAGACGTGTAGGCTGTGGGAAGGAGCCCGGATTGTATGAGCCGTAGGGTAGCTTGTTGTTCTCTGGAAAGGTCAGGGTAAGGCGAAGGCATGGTCTGTCTCAGAAGGCAATAACGCTGGGTTATCTCCCTGAACGTGACAAGCGGGTGACTGTCCTCGTGCAGTTCCATAGCAAGGGAGGTAAAAGCGCAGGCTTGTTGGGTGGGTGTATTTGTTTATTTATTTTATTTATTTATTTATTCAATACTGCCAGCCGCCCTTTGGCAGCCAGAGCAGGAGTGGTACAGTGCAGAGTACGAACAAAATTTACACGCGACCAGTAACACGGCCCGCGGTACACAGGGAAGCAATAACACAAGCGCACGCAATCAGTAACACGGTCCACGATTCGCAAAGCAGCAGTAATTCTCGTTACAAATTAAATGGCTACATGAATATACAATAAAACCGGCAATGCTAGTCGAATGCAAAACACAACAAAGTACACTACGCTCATTGTCCAGGAAGCGCGGAAAAAAAATCTGACGTTGCCGTGTAAAGATAAAAGAAACATCAAAAACAAAAAAAAAACACTGCGCAAAGAAAAAAAGACAAGCAGTATGCGTTAGTGGCATTGTTGCAAGATAACACGTGAAATACGCAAGTTCAATAGAACAGCGGAAAAAGACCAGCACTTTCAATCATACACAATTTTGAATGGCCGTTGAATAAACATTTTGATTAGTTAAGTTAGTAACGTCGCGTGGCAAAGAGTTCCATTCTGCTATCGTCCTCGGGAAAAAAGGTAGACGGTGAGCGTTTGTTCTCGTGAAAGGCATTAGGATTGTTTTGTTGTGCTTGTTCCGGGTGGGTCGTGACATATTGAATTCCAGATAAGTATTGAAGTCAAGCTTTGAATAACCATTGACTATGCTGTGTAATAATTTAAGTCGATGAAATTTGCGGCGGGACTCTAGTGTTGGTAGGTCAGAACGCCTGCGCAGTTCTGTGACGGATACTCGCCTGCTGTATGCGTTGTGAATAAATCGCAACGCTTTCTTTTGTACCCGTTGCCCTACATTGAAGCGTGAGGGGGTATCCAGATAAGCTGAATGGAACCGTTTGGGGAGTGGTTTTTTAGCACGCGCAGTGCAGGTCAGGACACCCAACCCTACTGGATATTCCAGTAGGCTTGCTGCGAATCGATGACTACCCTCCGAACCCCTGGTTGAGCGACAGCCACGGTGATGGCTGCCTCTTCTGCTGCCGTCATTTCTTGGGTCCCTAAGCGAGGTACACGCAAGGAGGTTGGTTCTGGAGGTAGCCACGATGATGGCGTATTGCTGCCCTCAGTGTTTGGAGGCGTCTGTGTAGATAACTGCATGATCCCCACCGAGGGTGGTGTTTAGCGCTTGAGCCCGTGCTTTTCGGTGAACCTCGTCATGTGAGGGGTTCATATTTCTAAGGAAAGGGAGCATTTTTAGTTTAAGTCGCCAAGAGTCTGGGAGTACGTCAAGCGGAGTGACATTCTGGGCTGCCCAGCCAATCTGGTGAAGCATGCGGTTACCAATCGCAGTTCTGAGTCGGACCTTCTGGTTAAAAAGATGGCCTTCTATCAGCTCTTCCACAGTGTTGTGGAGCCACGTGCTAAGCAGCTTCTGTGTGGACGCACTCATGAGAAGACCAATGGCCTGCTCGACCGCCTTTCTAATCATTATTTAAAGCATCTCTATGTCTTCCTTGTCAAGAAGAAGACAGGGAGTTGACGTAAGTGACTATCGAGAGTGCAAAATCTTCAATTAATCGAAAGACACCGGATTCCTTTAGGCCTCGCTTCTTGGTGGCAACTCGCATGATCATGTGTATGATTTGATTATTTCTGTTTTTGAGGCGCTGCAAGGAGACGTCCCTCTTGGTGTTAGCCTCGTGATGTAGGCCCGGGATCTTGATGCTGGGGCTTGGATTGATGGCCTGGCCATCAAGGAATATTTGAATGTATTCCTTGATTTGGCGTGAGGGCGGACGACAAGGAGCTGTGATTGTGTACGATAACACTGGAGGCCACAGGCTTAGCACATTGGCGTACTAGAAGTGAGATGCCATGCATTGGTGTGAGCTTCCTTTAATTTTTGTAACTCTTAGCACATGAGCAAGGTGCGCACAGGGCCGCTAGACGGGCGTGATTGGTCGCGTGCCGCTTTCAAGTGGCATTCAGCGAGAACGCAGGGGGTAAACCCGTAGATGTGCTTGGTGAGTACACCCCCTGTCTTCCCAGTCATCGCGTGGGCTCGTATGTAAATCGGTAAGACAACGGGCTCTCGCTTTGTTAGTCTATTAGTTCCAGGTTCGATTACCGGCGGTGCTAGTAAATTCTTTTATTTGTTCGCTGGAGTTTTCTGGTGACACCAATTGTCGCGAAAGAACCCTTGGGGGGTAGAGGTAAAAAGCTTTGTCCAACAAGACTTTCTTGTTGGGCTGACAGCACCCCTGTGGGGCCAATAAGAAGTTCTGTCGGCAATCTATAGTCCCAATAGCCTAATCTTCCAACAGGGAGTTTAACATTGATGGCGTTTGTGGGGCCAATAAGAAGTTCTGTCGGCAATCTATAGTCCCAATAGCCTAATCTTCCAACAGGGAGTTTAACCGTGATGGCGTTTCCCGGCTCGCCAATACGATCAGTGAACGCCAACAGACGCCTTGTTGGTAATCAGCGGCGCGAGCGCGCCATCAGACGTAACCGACAGACGCCCTCAAGGTGTTTTTTAGGGCCTAAACAGCAGCGTTTATGTCTGGCATAGACGCTAGACGTCAACGTTTGTGTTCTGATTTTTCCCCTCAATAAGTAGCAGTCAGACGGACGATAACATAACGATGTCAAGATATGCTTTGGCTCATATCACGGCAAGCACAATCGTTTGTTGCTGCAGCGTCGGTTGCTCTTCGTCAACAAAAAACTGAATCGACTGTACAGCTTTCTTCGAGGGCGTGTATGCAGGGGTTTCATCTTCCTTTTTAGCGCAGGCCGCCGGGGGGCGGCCCGTGTAAAATCATTTTCGCTGGTCGCTGCCGTCCACAGTACCTGTTTGCTATACCTATTATGTCGCCGCCACCGCATGCTTCGGTCGCTTTCTAATATTGCCTTGCATTATCCCCACTTGTTACAAACTTGGAGGTTTTCACACTGTTAGCAGTCGTTTTACACGACGGGTTTGATGCGCTTACATGCGAGGAGTGACATCGCTTGTAGTATTAGCGCGACGTTGCTTGTCTTCAAGACGGTGCCGGACAAACAAGCGTTATCAACGCTAGAATTCTAACGGCACATTCCATTTCATTGGTGGCTACCGTGGCTTGCGCAGAAATGGTCGGGTTGACCTGCGATAGCTTTTTCTGAGTCAAATAAGGGAGCTTTGGCTCACTCGCTTGCAGCGCTAGCAATGCGGCCTCGTCTGGAAGACCGGTGCGTGAGAAACAAGTGTTAGGACAGCCAGAATTTCAAAAATGCAGCATAAACTAGACACAAGCGGCAATATTCGTTGACAACGTCCGTAAGTATATAGTTGTTTTAGGCACACCCAGACCGCCCTCCGAGGTAGCTTAGTGGTAACGCGTCCGCCTACTGTGTTGTAGGTCCATGGTTCGATTCCTCGTCGAACCTCGCTTTTTGTAGGATTTTATTCAGGGTTTTATTAGCTATTTTTTTCAGGACCACGGTAAGCGCCTGTTCCTTGCTTTCCAACACGCCGACATTTACCACCCTGTTCCTAAACCGAAAGTAGCTTGTTTTCTCGCACCTTCTGTCTTGAGAAGCCCGCCGTGGAAACAAAACCAAAACAAACGTCAAACGTTTTTTACAATATCAGTATATATGTCAGTTACTTTATGTGTATTCACTTTTGCGTTTAAAAACCCCAAGTTCAAGTTATAAACACATTTCAGACTTTGAAAACAGAAATATAATTACCAATATTACAGTAGTAACACAATTTTCGTCAAACATAGAGGTGATGGTAATGAAGTCTGGCAACTATCTCTCACTTTTTGTGTGTTTTTTCATGGCGTTTTGTGCCGAGTGGTTGCAGGTGCGATTGGTTCTGTTTTATCTATTTCAAGCTTAAATCATAGTTATAAAAGCTTCATGGGTGATGTCTACCCTTCCAACTTACGCGTGTGTTGAACATGGGGACCCGGGGAGAACGATCATCGCCGCATACTCCAAAACTCGCTTTATTTCATATGTTTAACCCACTGCAGTGGCTAGGGTGGTGTGCTGTAGAGGCGAATGTCGGTTAGATACCGCTTGGTGTGCCGCTTTTCAGATGGAGGCAACACGTTAAGACGCGGGTGTGTCGAGATTTCGGTGCGCTGAAAAAATACGCATGGGGTCAAAATTAATGCGAAGCCTTCCCCTACAGTGCTCCTCATAACCCAAGAGTAGCTTTGGCGTGTTAAACCACCGTTTTTTTTCACGTCTTTGGAATATTACCTGCTGCTGTAGCAGGTGCAACATAAAGGTGAAATTATACATAATATGTTTCCAAGAGCTAAATATAAAGGCCATATTGAAGTGCGTTTATGGGTCTATCTCATAGCAGTAGTGAAAGGTTATATACTCTGGTGCAGGTTAAGAACGGCAATGGCTCATGCAGTCTGGTCCAGTGTTTGACGGGATGCGGTGTAGGCAGGTAAAAGCATTATTGCAATGATGAAACGTAGGTCACTGACCAAGTCAAGAAAGCTATTTAACGTTTTGGTGCTTGTTCACGGTGAGCATGTGCCGTGGAAAACGAAGCTATATATTGGGCATTACACGGAACAATGAGTTTGCATAGATATGGTGCAGATTGCCATCTATTATATTGATAATGTTGGGCGTCGTCTGACCGATGAGGGACTCGAGCAGTAGCCGAGAACATAGATTGCACTCAGTTGTCAGTAATTTGGCCTTGTTCCAGTCGACCACGTGTCCCGTCCTCTCACAATACTCTGCCAGTGCACTTGTTTTTTCATGGCCCTTGTTCACTTCGTTGCAGTGCTGCGTTAATCTTCTGTGCAGATTGCCCGTTTCGCCAATGTACACTGATTTGCATTCAGCGCACGGAATCTATAAAGCAACACCTAGAAGCTTGGTGTGTGAGGGGGTCTTTCACGCTGACAATGTCAGAACGCAGCTTGCTAGTAGGCACACGCACAATGTATGCACTGCGTTTCTTGAAAATGCGCACGAGAGCTTCTATGATGTGGGGGACGTAGGTAATTGCTGCACGTTTTGATGCAGTCCTTGTGGCTGCCTAAAGCCTTGTATTCAAAAAGAAGCGAAGAGGGCGACTAGCAGAAATGCACATTGACATTAGCAGGCAGAAGCGCCCACAAGGCCTCCGTGAAAGCGTGCTGCAATTCTCGTCTTACACATCCATCAAGCTTTTGGACGCATTTTCAAGAAACACATTGTGCACATCGTGCACGTGCCCACTAGCAAGCTACGTCCTGACATTGTCAGCGTGAAAGACCTCCTCTCGCGCTCCAAGCTTCCACGTGCTGTTTATTAGATTCCGTGCAACGAACTAGCACCGGAACGAAGTGAACAAGGGCCATGCAAAAACGGAGCCCAAACCAGCCCTCACACCAGAGAAGGTCACATCCCTGAAAGGTATTGGATGTGACATCTGACATCAGAACTCATAGCTAACTCATAATTTAGCAAAAGGAAGCATCCCCTAATATAAAACTTCTGGCAAAATAAACGGTTTCACATTGTGCCTGAATGCCATTTATGAATGCCGTAATTACCCGATTCTAATGCGCCCCCGATTCTAACGCGCACCCAATTTTCCAGGCAAAAAACCGAAAAAACTTGTACCTCCATTTGTAGAGAGAGAGTGAAAACTTTATTGCATAACAGCCCGTAATCCTAGACGTCGGCCAAGAGCCCTTGGGCTTTAGCAGCGTCTTCGGCCAGCTGAATGGCCCAGAGTTGATCAGCTGGGTCGGAGCTGAGCAATAGGCTCTCCCATTACTCTACAGTAGCGATGTTGCGAACTAACGTTGTCGCCTGTGGACAAGCCCACAGCATGTGGGCTAAGTCTGCCCTGTCCTTACACCGGTGGCACTTGTCAGAATATTGCCCAGGGTAACAGTGACTGTACGCAACTGGGTTGGGATACGAGTTGGTCTGTAGAAGTCTCCAAGCCACAGATTGCCATTTACTGAGGGTAGGATGAGCCGGAGGGAAGCGGGTTCGCTCTAATCTGTAATGATTAGTTATGTCCCTGTAGGACACAAGGCGATTCCTACCCGAACAGCGAAGGGAATGAGCGTTGTTGTCGTCACCAGCTCGGTCAGAAAATCCTCGAGCGGCGTCGTGAGCGCATTCATTCCCACCCAGGCCAGAGTGTGCAGGTGTCCATATTAGACATATCTTGCCCGAACGCTGAATGTTGTTGAGCCCAATACTTAGAATGGCAGATACCTCTGGGGAGATGCGCCCCCTTGCGTAATTTATAATAGCAGACTTTGAGTCGCTCACCACGTATTTGATTTTTGCGGATGCTGTCATTGCCAGGGCAATGGCCGCCTCTTCGCCCACCTCCGGTTCGCTCGTGCGGACCGACCCGGAGCTGATGGAATTGCCCTGGTGATTGACTATTGCAATTGCCGTAGCATTGCGACCCGGATAGTCGGCCGCGTCCACGTACAGCACGTCCTCTGAATTTCCGAATCGTTTGTGCAGGGCTTTCGCCCTTGCCTGCCTCCGTTCCTGATTGTGAACCGGGTGCGTATTTTTAGGGAATGGTGGGATGTGAATTTGATCGCACACTTCGGGAGCCAAGGGTATCTTGTGAGTGCCTGTTCTCAGGTGGTTGATGCCCAGGGAGCCGAGAATATGCCGACCCGTCTGGCTGTGGCTAAGCCGTTCCCGTTGAGCGAACTGTTGAGCCTCTATTAGTTCGCTAAGGGTATTGTGAAGCCCCAGCGCCTCGAAACGTTCGGTCGGAGCAGTGATCGGGATGCCGAGGGGCTGCTTGAAGGCCCGTCTAATAAGGGCGTCAATTTTCAGTTCTTCGTCCTTTCTGAGGTGTAGAAAAGGGGTGACGTAGGTTATCCTACTGAGAACGAAGGCTTCAACTAATCGAACAAGGTTGTGCTCCTTCATACCGTGATGCCGGTTAGCGATTCGCGATATGAGTCACGCGAAAGGAACTTTGTGACACAGAAAAGCGAATGCGAGAGAAACGGGCGATTTATTCCCCAAAGTAACCTCACTCACCTCACACCTCGTCGCTCTCCGAGAGCTCCTTGTCGCCTTCCGCTGACCGAAACATCTCGTCATTGGTGCCGTCAAGCGCGTTCACGATGCCACACTTCTGAACGAACGTTCAACCATGTTCGATGGGATCGTGGCCCACTCCTCGCATGCGCATCCCACGAGCGTCTCCAGAGGCATACGCTTCAGCCAACCGCTCGTTGAGAACGCGTGGGAGCTGCTCATAAGCCGCGTAAGCGGTGCACCTTCGTTGCCGCTGCTGCCAATTACTGTTATCAAGCACGCAAGTGGAATAATTTGACGATTTGTGTGAACGCCGAAACATATTGGGAAACAGTGCAAAAACAAAACTTGGACTAGAAAGAAAACGGGACGAAGCGCTACTAGCGACTGAAACGTTTAATCGTCAAAACACAGATATATACACACAATCTAAGCCACCGCCAACACAAAAGTACCATGCATTGCAAGAAGTTCATGGGCCGTCCGGAGTTGCCACTCACGCTCACTGATCGAAACCATAACCACGAGGAATGCGGGTGTCATCCTGAGCTACCGCACACCATCGTTCTTGACAAACACCGTAAGCGGGCAACTCGAGAGGTAATGGAAGCATTTTACATCAAAAAAGGGGAAAAAACATGTGTCAGCCAACCTCCTGTTTTGTATCAGATGACGAGTTTGCTTTCTTGGAAAAGGGCTGATAAAATGTACCGTGCATCATTCGGAGTATGAACACGTGCGGTTTGGTTTTATGCAGTGTTTTTGTTAGTTGTTCACCGTGACTGCACCGTGACTGATTGTACTGTACTTTTGTGTTTGCGGTGGCTTAGATTAAACGTTTCAGTTGCTAGTAGCGCTTGGTCCCATTGTCTTTCTGGTCCAAGTTTTGTATTTGCGCTGCTTGCCATTATGAATCTATACCAACAAGCCCAACTCGCAGTTCTTCTAAACGCCGAAACAAAAGCCTAGGCACCTAGATCCTAAAAATGGTTGCTAAAACCTTTGGCGCCATCTTGAGATGGTGATTGCGATGGGTGGAAAGAAATTTGAGCTGTTTCGGCAGTTTCAGTTTCGTATCCGATTCTAACGCGCATGCGATTTATCGGTCTATTTTTGCGGAAAAAGGTGCGCGTTAGAATCGGGTAAGTACGGTAATGGTTTGCGGCGGGCCCAGCATCTGTTAGCTTGCAAGAAAAAAAGCTGCAGGGTATTAGTTTATTTCCCAGAGTGTTGCTTTTTACTGGCAACCTGTTTGGAAATATTTGTTACCCTTTTACCACATTGTCTTTTGTTCACAAGGTCACTGAACCCTTAATTATTCTCTCTATCTACAGCTCTTTTTCAGATCTATGTGGCCAGGACTGCGTCTGCGGAGCCCACTGAACCCAGGCTAAAGGTGATGAGAAAGCACCTTTCGCAAAAGCACGGCGACATGCAGCGCAAATAAATCAGTGAGCAGCACAAAATGAACTTCTCTATTTTTATTTTACTATAAGGCCTACATTCTTGCCAAACTTGTAAACCATTTCCACACCCCACAGCATGTGTCCTAAGTCAATCTTGTCATCGGACCTATAGCTTCACCAACAGACTGCATTCACACCAACAAACTGCTATCAGACCGACAGACTGCCATCAAGCCAACAGGCTGCCATCAAGCCAACAGGCTGCCATCAAACCATCAATCTGCCATCAGACCAACAGACCGATATGCCGAATTTCCAGATTGGCTGTCGGTCCAACAGCCTCAATGTCTGTTGGGATTTCTCTTGGGTTATCGCCGGGATAGGTCTTAAACTTCTCTTTCTCGGACAAATTGGATCTGAATAAATGTGTTTGTCGTGCCTAATTCTCCTTTGTGTGCAGCATTAAACTGCCTCCCAATCCAGTTACAAAAAAATGTATCCCGCGACACTTTTTCTTTCTTTTGGGTTGGAAGCATCGATCGTTTAACGAGAGATGCCCTGCACTTCCTAATCCGTTTTAGAGGTGATGGTCTTGCATCAACCTCATGAACATGTTGTTGGCTGCCAGGGTCGCCTCTTTACTTTTTAGTGCCGTAGAAGGCCAGACGCCCAAACAGGGGGTGCTTAAGGTGGTGTGTAATATCAAGGACACAGTATTGCAAACCACGCGTAGTATAAAATGCGGGCCGCCAGGCAGAACTAAACATTTCATTTTAATAAACCATGAAAGGTAATAAAGTATTCGGACGTACTGTTGCAATCTAGGATTGTACGGTGGAAGAAAGAAAATTTCAACAGATTGCGAGAAGCGAACATTGGGGTTAAGGACAAAGAATGGAATGACGAGTACGGCGATTAGCACTGGGTTTGAAGAAGTGACTCCAGTTCAACGCGAGTTTCCGCAGATAAAATAGATACAAGATAAGGCGGGGAAGTTCAACAGGTATTCAGAACAGTGGATAGGGATCAGGTGGGAGTTAGGATTGATGTATAATACCTGAGTTAACCTAGATTTGCCGATGCCATTACCTTGCTGATTATAACTCGGCGGAAAGAATTAAAACATTATAACCGCACTGGACAATGAGAGAAGAATCGTTGGCCTGAAAATAAATATGCAGAAAACTAAAGTAATGCATTATGAGCTGAGTAGAGCCCCGCGCCTAAACATAGGTGGCGAGGCAGTGGAAGTGATAAACGAATATATCTACTGAGACCAAGTAGTGACAGCGAATCCCAACCACGCGACAGGGAGAATTACAAGGATAAGAAAGGGGTGGAGTGAATTCGGCAGGCATGCTGAGCTAATTAATGACGGGTCAAAATTGCCTCTGAAGTAGAACGTGTACAACATCTGCATCTTACCGGTACTCACCTACGGGACAGAAATTTGCTAAAAAAAATTAATCGGTGCTAAAACAGAGACGAAGAAGAAACACGTAACACACAACACGGTGCCGAACTTCCAACTAGAGTGTATTGAAAAAAGATGCTGCTTATACACCCAAAACTAAAATACTAAAATCATTGTGACGACAAAAAGCGTCACATTTCCAAAAACGCTACTTCTTGATCTGTCAGTGATATGGACTTAGTACTAACCAAGTTATCCCCTGCCTGTCTGATAAAAAGAGCTTCCATAATTTCGCGCTCAAGCTTACCTCTTGCTTTCCGCAAAAACTTTGTCCTGTCTTGCTGGGGGCTACACTTGCATCTTTTGCAGTGCTCAGATAGGTTGGAAGTTGGAAGTTTGGCACCGTGTTGTGTGTTACGTGTTTCTTCTTCGTCCCTGTTTTAAAAACCGATTAATTTTTTTAGCAGTATGTACCAACTCGGGCACATCAAGCTTTTGTTACTGAAGAAATTGGGAGGCTCACTTAAAACGGTTCAACTTAACTTCAGGACGGTTCAGCGACGAATGGAAAGGAAGATGATAGCTGTAATGTTAAGATGAAAAAGAGAGTAGAGTGGGTCCGGGAACAAACGCATGTTAAGGAAATATTAGTAGAAACGAATAAGAAATAATGCGTGCGGGTAAGGCATGTGTTATGAATAGCAACGCGGGAGATTGACCGCGTGATGTGATGAATGGCCACTGAGAGATTGGCCACGCAATTGAGCCATTGAGTATGACATCGATGATGACAAGAAAGAGCTGCCGCGCGAGAGTGATGGCGGAAGCTCGAACGCCGACGGCAGGAAGGCAAGCAGCGGAACAGGGCGCGGCTACGTGGAAAACCGCCCCGTGGGACGACTGGTCCAAGAGCAACCTCGAGGACCACAGCTACCATCCACCAAGGCTCGAGAGCGCGTCTGGGCGCCGTCATCGTGGCGCTGGTGCGCCGACTGCTGACGCTCCATTCTTGCTGTTGGAGCTGTCGTTTAGCATGACCGTGCTCGAGGCGTACGCAGGTTACATGCTTCGTCGCCATCTGTCTGCTCGTCTCTACTGCTAGAAACATATCCCCACGGAAAGTGAGACCGTTTACTTATTTCTCACTGCGATACGTTTTTTTTTTTGCTTTTCCATCTGCCCGACTGTGTTGTGCCTCACCCCGTCGTCTATGTTGCTCGCGTCTGTGCCGGTCCATGATCCGGTTAAATATAGTCTGCAGTGGGTTAATTAGCGTTAGTCCCTCTGCCTGCGTGCTCATTGGCCCATTCCTAACAAAAGTGGCGAGCGTGCCAGCATCATACCCGTGACATCTGCAGAAAAGTGAAATGCTGTGAGAACACGTCAATGAAGGCTGTCATGGATGTCGATAAGCTAGTGGCCATTGGGATGCAGCTGGGCCTCGCAGGACCGGAACTTCACCAGTAGATCGACACCCAGCGGGCGGAGCAGCATGCAGAGAGGGCAGTTGAGAGATAAGCACTCCGAGTAGGGGTAGAACGGGAAAAAGAGGGACAGCGAGAAGCTCCTGAAACAGCCAAGGAAGCTGCAGTACCCGAAAAAAAGGGGCAGCGAAAAGCTGCCGCGATAGCCATTAAAGCTGACGAGATGACCGAGTATACTGCAGAACAGGAAAAGGAGGAACGGAGACAAGGTGTCGAGAAAGTTAAAGAAGCTGCAGAACAGGGGAAAGGCGGGATTGGCGAGAGTTGCCGAGATAGCTAATGAAGCTGCAATACGGTAAAAGGAAGGACGGCGAAAGGCTGCCGAGATATCCAAGGAAGCTGCCGAGAGGGAGATGCGAATCTTGTAGTTGAAGATTCGTTTTCAAGAAGGGTCGCGAAACACCACCACCGTTACTGCCGGGAACGAAACCAACCCAAATGAGCACATCGTTAATCCGAGGCTCCTACACATGTTCGATGAGAGACGCGATGACCTACATGCGTACTTACAGCGCTTGGAGCGCGGAGCGCCATTGGCCTCAGTATAGGCATGTCTGGGGAAGCGCTGACCGTGATTGGCAGTATGACTGCAGAGGACTCGCTTGACTACAGCAACGTCAATAAAGCGTTAGTTTAGCTGTTTATATTTACTGCAACGGGGTACCAGGAGAAGTTTCGGAAAGCCCGGGCCGAAGACGGTGTGACGGAAGGCAGTTTGATGCGAGGCTATCGAACTACTTCGACATTGGGTGAATATGGCCAACATTTCCAAAACCTACGACGTTCTTCGCGATTTGGTGCTGTAAGAGCAATTTTACAGTAGGTCTCGTCATTTTCCTCACGGAACACGAGTGTGCCCCCCTGAATGCCTTGGAAGACATCGCGGACCGTTTCCAGGAGGCCCGAAACGTTGCGAACTTAAGGAAGGTTCCTGCTGACGTGCGAGATGATTCCAAGACGGCAATCGATACGCAAAAAAGCCCAGCGCAGAAGTGCTTTCTATGAAATCGTCCTTGACACCACGCGCAGGACTGTCCCACTGTAGCCACCGTAAACACCACCGGTTCTCATCGAGGCATATCAGTTCACAGTTCCGATAGCGGTCGAAGCGGATCGGAAGCCAGAACAAGGTAGTTGCATCTGGCATTTACGAGCCTCCAAGGAGAGCCGCGAAAATAAACTCCTACTCCTAAAAAGCCCAGCCGTCGGACGCGAATGGAAGTGGTCCCAACTCTAAGGAGGCCAGCGACAGGAATTCACCGTTCCTGGTGAAGGGGATGACAGTTGTTCCTGCACGAATGCTACGGAAATTCGCTTCTGTGCTCCACGACACTGGAAGCGAGACTGCCATCGTCCGCCATGACCTGGTCAACTACGATTGTTTCACTTGAAAGACACGCCGTGTTGTCCTTTTAGACGGGTACATCACTGAACTACCGCAGGAGAAAATCCAAGCACACACGCTGTATTTCGTAGGAGAGACTAACGCCCGTCCCTTTCAGGACCTGGTTCTTGGCTACATTCCAGGCGTCAGGAAACCTCACGATCCACATATTTATTGCGAGTATGAATTTGCTGGCGACAGGGAAATGGGTCCGAGCAGCATAGAGAGAACGCAGCCCTCGGAACCGCACTACCTGATTTCCGCCGTAACAAGCACTCAAGCCCTGCAGGACATATGCTTAAAACCGCCACTCTTCCTGCCCCCTAACCTCAACCGGGTAAAAGTTGCTCAGGAGCAGCGAGAAGAGCCCACTTTGAGGTATATTTACCGGAAAGTTGGGAAGGAGTCTCGCTCTGCAAGAGGCCACCACTACATTTTCCTCGAAAGTTAGGACCTCCTGTATCATTTCAACTGCATATGTGTTCAAGCAGATAGTAATGCCCCAGATTTTCAGAGAGTCAGCCCTTCGATCCGCACATGAGGGCGTCACGCCTCCAGACGGGGGCATCTTGAAGACGACATCGGATATTAGATGAATTCTACTTGCCGGATCTGGGACGAGTTGTGAAGCGTTTTGTGCGATCATGCAACGTCTGCAACCGGAAAACGCCTGACGTGTAAGTTGCTGTGGCATTTCTAATCAACGCTCTGGGTACCGCGACAGGCGTGCAGCACATCGGTATCGCAATGGAAATGTCTAATCAACTTCCCGAGGCCCAAGAGGTGATGCAGAAAGGCACAATACATGCTAGTCATATAATCTAGATAGGCCTCCTGGCTTCTCGTGGCATACTCCTCGCACCTACTAGAGTAGGCGACGGCAAAAGGTTCTCGACAAGTGAACAGACGTCCAGCAGTGTCGTGTTCGGCGGGTGCGTGTGTAACTCAACCACTACAAAACGTGATTGAACGTAGTTTATTTTTAAGTGACTGCATGCTGTGCGTGAGTGTGCTGTGACCCGTGCCATTATTCGGCTCCAACGTATTGACTAGTAGAATAGTTGTTTGGTCCCCTAAGAACTTTCTTAGGGCGGGGGCGATGTGATGAATAAAGAACTTTCTTAGGGTGGGGGCGATGTGATGAATAGCCACGCGGGCGATTCAGTGCGGGATGTAATGACTCACGACGTGAGAAATTGCTCGCGCAATTGAGCCAGCGAGAATGACAGCGATGACGACAACGAAGAGGGACAGCGCATGAGGGACGGCAGAAAATCGAACGTCGACGGCTAAAAGGCAAGCGGCGGAACAGGGCGCGGCTACGTGGAAAACGACCCCGCGGAACGCCTGATCCACGGGCAGCCTTGAACCATACCGTCGCTACCCTCCGCCATGGCTCGAGAGCGCGTCTGGGCTCCGTCATCGTGGCGCTGGTGCGCCGACTGCTGACGCTCCAGTCTTGCTGGTGGGGCTGCAGTTCAGTGTGACCGTGATCGAGGCGTACGAAGACTACAGGCTTCGTCGCCCTCTGTCTGTTCTTCTGGACTGCTAGAAACGTATTCAAACGGAAAGTGATACCGTTTGCTTATTGGTCACTGCGATCGCTTTTTTGACTTTCTCATCTGCGAGACCTCTCCCCATCTTCTATGTTGGTCGCGTCTCATGGTTGTGCTCTGTCCGGTTAAATATAGTCTTCAGTGTGTGAATCAGCGTTCGTCTCTCTGCCTGCGTGGTCCTTGGCTCATTCTTTACAGCATGCAATGCGAAGGAAAAACCGTTGGTCATTTACGGCAACAGAGGGGATCCCTAGATAAGGCAAGTGTTGCAGGGGTCGCAAGAAAGTTAGATGGGCAGATGAGGTCAAGACGTTTGCGGTGATACATTGCTCGCTGTTAGCACAGGACCGGGGAAATTGGAGATTCATGGGAGAGGCATTTTCCCTGCAGTGGATCTAGATACGCTGATGATGCAGGCCGGGATCTTTTTTTCGACTCCAGTGGTGGAATTCCGTTCTTACGGATAACCTCGAAAAGAAAATCTGTGCGATGCTGTTTAGGATAAAGAAACCAAACAGCCCTTTTTTGAATCTCTTCTAGCAAGCAAACAGTCTTTGTTGTGTATCAGAAACAGTACACGAATAGTCCCGTTCAGGCCTGAGTAGCGCTGTGTCTGAAAGTAATTAAACATTACAAAGAGCGTATCGAAGTTTATGCCGAAGTAAACATAATTCACGAAAGGCAGAGGAAGAACACTAGTGACTTGCAAATTCCATCTTAGATGAGCCATTAAAGTTATGCCGAAATATTTACATTCCTGTACTTGGTATAACGGTTTCCTGCGAGATATATACCGCGCCTCTCCCTGAACTCGGGCTGCAGCTTTCCAACAACCACGATGGCATCAGGTAGGCGGTGGTTGCGTACTCAGAACGTCATACTACTGCGCAGTAAAGAATTGTCGCCTTTTTCTTGCCTACTACAGTTTAAATATGATGATTGTTTCTTTCAGTATGCTTGCCTGCTTTATGGTGGAGTGCGTGATAGAGTGTGCGATAGTGGAGTGTGCGATGCTTATTACGAAGTTACATGTATAGCGAGAAATTATCGCAGGCCCACACACTTTGTTATACTGGCGTTTGACAGTAATTGAAGAATCTTTTTCGAATATTAACCCGGTACACAGGGAGACGGAGTCATAGAGAATAACAACATCCGAAGATACATGGTGAAAGTTTTAGGAGCCAAAATTATTGCTAATAATTCTGCTAGATAATACAAGTATATTCAAGTAACCTAATTGAATAGTGCAAATTGGCACTGAAAAAAATATTCTGACCACAGCCTTGTCTTCCCTTTGCGAGCATGTGAGAATGTAGGGCCGATAAATTATCCACCAGCAAACCATGAATTAATCATGGTGACAACGTCTCTGCATTCCTGGAATGTAATATGTCCAGAGCTTCGACAGTTGATTTCCTGTTTTTGATTCAAAACATTGCTGGCGCGAAGCTGTACGAAGGACGAAGGATTGCCAAAACGAGCGAAAATTTATTTCCACAGAAAAACAGTGATACAAGGATGAGTTTGAAATCTTTTGCATGAAGTGGTTTGAAGTGGTTGAATGTATGACTGTAGAAGATGCAACTAGGGGCGCTTTTTTTCCCGTTTTTCCTTCCCGAAGGAAAGACGGGTGCTCTGAGATTGTACGTCAGCCATTCCTTTTCTGAACATGGGCTGCTGAAATTAAACTTAATATCTGGCATCCGGTTAGCTCCCATTGTGTGTCTGAACATGGGCGGCCGGACAAATGCTGAAGTTGTGGTGGCCGAATGTTGGCTCTTCAACGTATTATCAGTGGCTGTCTGAACCTGGACGCTGGCTGGACATGCCAGCAAGCGGTTATAGACGGGCCGGTTTTCAGGCACACTTTCTGTGCTTCCTGGGAAGTGCCTTGAATTGAGCGAGTATATGAACTACGGATAGGCCTCTCCGCACCTGCTGCACAGGGGTCTCGCAGCTCCCGTGAGCAGATACGATTGTGTTACTTGTGTGTGCCCTATGGGCAGCCTAGCCAAGATCCTTATTTATGAGCCAACTAATGGCCAATTCAATTCGGAGGAAGTTGATATTGCAGCGTCCCGGGCTGTAGGAGCACGTCAACTAACAAGTTGAATGTAGTGGCGGTGTGATGAGCGGCTGGGAGGGGGCACGGTGAAAGTAGTGATGGAAGATTTCACATCGCGGGAGACACCAGGTGGCCGCTGGCAAAAAGACACCACGGAGAAGAAGACGACGAGGGCGTGGTGCGAGCAAGCGCTGCGAACCCGGGAAGTGCAGGGCGACCGAGACAGGGCACGGTTGGACTGGGCATTCCCACGTCAGACGTCCGCTACGAGACCGTCGCCATCGGTGACCAAGGCGAGCTTCCGTCTGGGTGCGGCTTGGGCACGAGTGATAGCAAGGTTCTGCCGCGTCGTCACGTTCAGACTCGATCCAGGGTTTCTGCTGCTGCGAGGCTGACGTTCGTGGTGCGTCAGCGGCTCCATGCTCCTGCTCGGACCGCCGGGTTGCTAAGACCTGGCCACGACTTCCTGGCTTGGTGTGCTTGGTCGCGGACGTGTTCCGGGGCGTCGCACACCAGCTCGTTGGCGACCTGTCCGTGAAGCGGCCGGCCAAGTTTGCGACCTTCACCCTCGACGACCACTGCGCCACAACAAGACGTACCTGTGAGCCGTGCTCAACGCAACTGTTTTGCGGGCCTAGCGACAGCCACTGCCGTGGAAAGTTAACCGAACCCCCTTTGCGAACGTTTTTTTAGTTACCCTCATTTCCTTGAGTGGCTAAATACGTTGTAAATACATTCCGTCCTGTGTGTGTGTCCGGCATTCATCTCATTGGGTTCTGCACGATCCTAGCGTAACAAAAGTGGCGAGCCTGCTAGTTCGCAGCGCTTGCTCGCACCACGCCCTCGTCTTCTTCTTCTCCGTGGTGTCTTTTTGCCAGCGGCCACTTGGTGTCTCCCGCGATGTGAAATCTTCTTTCACTACTTTCACCGTGCCCCCTCCGAGCCACTCATCACATCACCCCCACCTTAAGAAAGTTGTTAGGGGACCAAACAACTATTCTACTAATCCCTAGACAGGGCAAAAAAAAGTGGCACTGATAACAATGCAATCACGCGCAGGATGCCGTCACTCAACAATAAATTACGATGAACGACGTTATGTCACCGTCAAGTTACACACGCGCCCGCACAACACAACACTGCTGGACGCCTGTTCACTTGCGGGAAACCTTGTGTCGTCGGCTTCTCTGGTAGGTGCATGGAGTATGCCACCAGGAACAAGGTTGCGTATCCAGGTGTCGAAGTCTAGATCGTGTATCTTGCCTGCTTGCATCACCTCCTGGGTTGTCGGGAAGTTGATTACACGTTTCCGTTGCGATACCGGTGTGCTGCAAGCAAGTTGCGGCATTGGGAGCGTTGAGCAGAAATGCCGCAGCAACTTGCGGTTCAGGCGTTTTCCGGTTGCAGACGTTGCATGATCGCACGAAACGCTTCACGTCTCGTCCCAAATCCGGCCAGTAGAATTCTTCTAAAATCCGATAAGTCGTCTTGCGGATGCCGGCGTGTCGAGGCATGAGGCGCTCATGCGAGGCTCGAAGGACTGACTCTCTGAAGGTCTGGGGCATCACTATCTTTGAACTCATTTCCATTTGAAAGGCGACAGACCCGATACAAGAGGTCCTCACTTTCGAGGAAAGTGTAGGGGTGGCCTCTTGCAGAGCGAGACACCTTTCCAACTTTCCGGTAAATAGATCTCAAAGTGGGGTCTTCGCGCTGTTCCTGTGCTAGTTTTACACGGTTGAGGTTAGGGTGTTGGAGTAATGGCGCTCTTAAGCATATGTCCTGCAGGCTTTCAGCGCTTGCCACGGCGGAAAACAGGTAGTGCGGTTCCGATGGCAGCGTTCGCCCTAGGCTGCTCGTACCCGTTTCACTGTGGCCAATAACTCCATACTCCCAGTCAAGATCTGGATTGTGAGGTTTCCTGACGCCCGGAATGTTGCCAAGAACAAGGTCGTAAAGGGGACAGGCCATGCAGACAGCGCTAATCTCTCCTACAAAATACGGCGTCTCCACTTGGATTTTCGCCTCCGGTAGTTCCTTCGTGGACCTGTCTAGTAGGACAACACGGCGTGTCTTCCCAGTGAAACAGTAGTCGTCGACCAGATCACGGCGGACGATGGCGGTGTTGCTCCCGGTGTCTCTGAGGACTCTAGCGGCTTTACCGAGCACTCGTCCAGAAACGACTGGCATCCCCTTCACCAGGAACGGCGAATCCCTGTCGCTGGCGTCCTTCGAGTTGGGACCACTTGCTCTCGCGTCCGACGACTGGGCTTTGTAGGACTTGGTTTTGGCGGCTCTCCTTGGAGGCTCGTAAATGACACACGCAGCTACCGTGTCTTTGCCTCCCGATCCACTTCGACAGTTATCGGCACTGTGACCTGATCTGCCACACTCAGAACAGGTGGTGTTTCCTCTGGCCCCAGTGGGACAGTCCTGTGCGCGGTGTCCGGGTCGATCACATAGAAAGCACTTCTGCGGTGTCCTTTTTTGGGTATCGGTTGCCCCCTTGGGATCATCTCGCACGTCAGCAGGAACCTTCCCTAAGTTCGCAAGGTTTTGCGCCTCCAGGAAACGGTCCGTGACGTCTGCCAAGGCATTCAGGGTGACACATTCGCGTTCCTTGAGGAAAACGACGAGTTTGGCGTGGCAAAAACTGTAAAATTGCTCCGACAGTACCAAATCGCGGAGACCTTCGTAGGTTTTAGAAATGTTGGTCATTTCCACCCAATGGTTGAAGTAGCTCGACAGCCTGGCTGCAAACTGTTTTCCCGTTTCGCTGTCTTCTGCCCGGGCTTTGCGGAACTTTTCTTGGTATCCTTGGGCAGTGAATTTGAACCGTTGCAGCAATGCCTTTTTGACTTTGCTGTAGTCCAGTGATTCCTCCGCAGTCATCCTCCCAATCACGGTGAGTGCTTCTCCGGACAAGCACATTCTGAGTGCAACGGCCCATTTGTCCTGGGCCCACCCCTGTCCAGCTGCCACGCGCTCGAAGCGCTGAAGATACGCGTGAAGATCATCGCGCCTTTCGTCAAATAGGGGTAGGAGATTTTGCGGATTCATCACTGATACATTGGGGCTAGTTTCACTGTCGGCAGTGGAATTCGCGGCGTTTCGCGATCCTTCTTGAAGACGGATCTTCAGCTCGAGGATTCGCATCTCATTCTCCGCAGCTTCTTTTGCCCTCTCAGCAGCTTCTTTTGCCCTCTCGGCGGCTTCTCTAGCTCTTTCGTCGGCTTCTCGCCTTTCCTCTGTTTCTCGTTCTGCAGCTTCCTTAAGCCCCTCTCTCTCTGCCGCCATCTCAGCACGCTGCTCCGCACGTTGCGTGTCGATCCACGCCCGGAGTTCCGGCCGCGAGAGTCCTAGCGGCGTCCCTATCTCCAATAATTTCTCCACATCCATGTTGTTAGTACACTCACGTCACGAATATGCACTCGGCATCCAACTCAGTTCTGCGGTTGTTAATGGGCGGATGCTGGCAGGCTCGCCACTTTTGTTACGCTAGGATCGTGCAGAACCCATTGAGATGAATGCCGGACACATACACAGGACGGAATGTATTTACAACATATTTAGCCACTCAAGGAAATGAGGGTAACTAAAAAAAACGTTCGCAAAGCGGGTTCGGTTAACTTTCCATGGCAGTGGCTGTCGCTAGGCCCGCAAAACAGTTGCGTTGAGCACGGTTCTCAGGTACGTCTTGTTGGGGCGCAGTGGTCGTTGAGGGTTAGTGTCGCAAACATTGCCGGCCGCTTCACGGACAGGTCGCCAACGAGCTGCTGTGGGACGCCCCGGAACACCTCCGCGACCAAGCACACCAGTCCAGGAAGTCGTGGCCAGGTCTTAGCAACCCGGCGGTCCGAGCAGGAGCATGGAGCCGCTGACGCACCACGAACGTCAGCCTCGCAGCAGCAGAAACCCTGGATCGAGTCTGAACGTGACGACGCGGCAGAACCTTGCTATCACTCGTGCCCGAGCCGCACCCAGACGGAAGCTCGCCTTGGTCACCGATGGCGACGGTCTCGTAGCGGACGGCAAGTCGACCGGACGTCTGACGTGGGAATGCCCAGTCCAACCGTGCCCTGTCTCGGTCGCCCTGCACTTCCCGGGTTCGCAGCGCTTGCTCGCACCACGCCCTCGTCACCTTCTTCTCCGTGGTGTCTTTTTGCCAGCGGCCACTTGGTGTCTCCTGCGATGTGAAATCTTCTTTCACTACTTTCACCATGCCCCCTCCGCGCCACTCATCACAGGGGGCATGGGTTAATTAGACCACATGTATATCTGTAAAGGCTGGAAAAATGAGGCATTAGAAGTGTTTTTGTAATGCCTCATGGAAAGCTGTTTCGCAAATCGTCATTTTTTGTGTTCAGAGTTAAAAGTACCAAAACATTGCCGGCCACTTGCACGTTACCACAGCCCTAGCCCCACCACGTTGCAGTTAAAAAAACTGTTCAGTCAGTTCAGTAAAGCTTTATTGAGGTTGGGGAATGAATTAAAATGAGACACGTGGGTGTAGCCCTCTTTCCAGGGCCCCAGAAGCTTGTGTCCCAGCCAAGGCCCTGTCGATCAGTTCGCGCTGGTCGTCCAAGGCCTCGCTGGCCATAGTCGCCTCCCACGTTTCTAGTGATGGAGGTGTATTGTTTTTGGCTTGCCATATAACTGGGCAGTTCAATATGGTGTGGAAAAGGGTGGCTTTTTCATTAGATTGAAAACTGTCCTCACTAAATCTGTCTGGGAACATAAGCGTCAGGCTTAATTTGTGTGGGAATTTGTTAGTTTGTATTCTTCTCAGAGCTTGTTTATCGTGGGTGTTTAGTGGCATCAGAGGAGAGGGTAGCGTTCTCCTTTTAGGTCTTTTTGTTTTAAGGCGTTCTCCATAGGATTCGTATGGTGGAAGGGAGTAGGAGTGTTTCTCGTCGCTGCGGTTCCTAAGACCTGTCGCAAGCGTGTCAGCGCCCTGGTTTCCTTCCAAGCCTTCGTGCGCAGGGCACCATGTAATGGTGATTACACGGTTCAGCTGCCTTGGGATAATGTGTTTAGAGACAACTGGTATTACTCCGGCAGCGATGTTTTTGATGGCTCTTGTCGAGTCCGTGATGATGTTTAAGCTCCAGTAATTTGCTTCTCCCCATCTGATAGCCATAAAAACAGCACTGGTTTCGGCTTCTTTAGTGTCCTGTTTATTAATGGTGGCGTAGTCTACGGGGTAGCCTTTGAAGTCAACAACTTCTGCAACGGAAGAGCCGTGTGGCCCCTTAATTGCGTCAGTGTAGACAGTGTTTACATGATCTCCTATGTTTTTTCTTATAAAATTTGTTCTTGCTATTCTCGTTTCCTGGTTGATGGTTTTGTCCATGTGTTTGGGTATAGGTAGGGTTTTTATTCCCTTCCTTTGGCCTGGTAATAGTTCTATCGTTCTATTCAAGAATTCTTTTTCTGCCGGAGAGCAAATTTTGGATAGGATTGCTGAGCGTGTGTGGGTTTTGAGTAGTCGTTCTTTTTGGTTTGCGAGCACTGCATCCCTTATTTCTTCGAATGTGTTGCACACTCCGAGATCGTACAGCTTTTGATTAGCTGTGTAGATAGGGAGGCCGAGTGCTGTTTTATAGGCTGTTCTAATTGTCGCATTGATCTTATTGAGGTCGTTACCATTTATAATGTAGAAGGGTAGTCTGTAGGCTACTCTGCTAATTATTAGGGCTTGGGTAATTCTCAGTGTCCTCTTCAATCATTCCCTTTCGGGTTCAGGGGATTCTTCTTATAATTTTGGCTAATTGTTGGGTGGTTTTTGCGACTCGTTTTATAGTTTAGGCGGCTCCGTTATTGCGTTGGATTACCAAGCGCAAGTTTTTTAGTTGGCTTCTCTCAAGGATTGGTTTCGAGTCGATGTAGAGTAACGTTTCCTTTTCATACCCTGAGGGGAATATTCTGACTAGCTCTGATTTTTCAGGTGTGCATTGCAACCCGTTCTTGGCCGCACGTTCTGTGATTTCATTGATCGCGTTTTGCATTTTTTGGATTTTCTGACTTCTGTTGCCTTTTTTTGTACATACGGTGATTTCGTCCGCGTAAATTGCAGCCCCGAGTTGGTCGTATCCTGTGATTCTTTTTCCTATCTCTATCATAGTGATGTTAAAGAGAAGCGGTGAGATGACAGATCTCTGTGCTGTGCCTTTGTTGGGCATGTCAAAGAAATCTGAATGCGTGTCTTCAATGCAAGTGGTAGCCGTTCTGTCGGACAGGAATGCTTTCATGTAGCTGAATGTTCTATCCCCACTTTCTAGCCTCTCTAGAGCTCTCAATATGGCGTCGTGTGTCTGGTTATCGAAATCTCCTTTGAGGTGTAATGCTAGGATAAATTATTCCCCTTTTCCTTCTTTTAGAAGATATCGTGCTGGAGTTGGATAAAAGCGTCCGGTTTAGCTAGGCCTTTCCGAAAGCCTATCAAGCAGTGGGGGAATGCGTTTTTTGTTCCGAGATGTTTGGAAAGACTGTTGGTTATGATTTTTTTCAAAAGTTTTCCCAGACATGAGGTTAGTTAGATTGGCCGCAAGCTGCCAATACACGCAGTTTTCCTGGCTTCGGTATGGTTATTATTTCGGAGTGTTTCAGGATGGTGGTACTGTACAGGGTATACAGATTTTCTTGTTGAAGTATTTGGTCACCTGTTCTAGTTGTTATTCACCTAAGCTTCATATTATAGAGTTAAATATTCCTTCTCTGCCGGCTGCTCCTTTTCTTTTTGTTCCCATCATGGCTGCGAAGACTTCTTTAGTAATGTGGCGATTTAGGGTCTCGTTCGCCGGACCTTCGTATATTTTCTTTGTTGCCTCAATTAAACGAATAAAGCAAAATTGTTCCTTCACGGCATGGATGAGGGGCTCGTTTGTACCCTTGAACAATTGGGCAACTCTTTTCAGGTTGCGTTTACTCTCCCGTTTTGTGCCTTCTGAGTTGAGCAGAATTTTAATGATGCTTCATGTTTTGGATGTGCTAAGAGTCTTCTTCAGGGTGTCAAAAAAATCGTTCCAGTTTTGTCTGGAGAGTCTGTAGGTGTATTCTTTAGCTGCCTTTGTTATATTCTTGATCCATCTTTCAGAACCTTGTTGCTTTTCTGTCTTTTACATTTTTAAGTAGTTTGGCTCTTTTAGGCCATATATTCGCTAGTAATCTGTCAAGGCAGGCGATGGTTTGATCTTCCGAGACCGCTTTGGTTGCTTTGTTGTATTGATCTAAGTATTTATTAGTCCATTCGTCTTTTTCATGAATGTCGTCCTCTGTACACTCGCTGCTCAAAGCTGCTCTGAATTTGTCCCAGTCAGTGATTTTCTGTTTCCTGCCTTTATTATTGCAGCAACTGGTTTTGGTGGTGATGCGAATATCATGGTCACTTCCCAGTTTTTCTTTGGTATTTATCCATATAGTACATTTTTCCGATCCTCTTGTGGAGGTTAGATTGGGACATCTGTCCCTGGAGCGGCAGTTAGCGTTACGCGTTGGAGTTTCGGTTTCATTGATGTGTATAAAGTCGTAGTATTCTGCTGCGGTTAGAATGTTTTCCCCTCCTTAGAGTTAGTCCCACTCCTTGTTTGGGGCGTTGAAGTCTCCTGTGATGAGGGTATTATTATTTCTGGCTTTCTGGTGCAATTCATTAAATATTGGATCGAAGTATTCATCTGGGCTGGATGGTGGGCTATACATTTTTAGTAAGAAGAGGCTTTTCTTTCCGCGAGAGTTAGGTATTATTTCGACGATGTTTGCGGAGGGGGATCGTGAGATAGCCTTGTAATAAATCGCTGATGTCCTTTTTCACGTACACTGCGGCACGTTGGTCAGGGGATAAAAAAGTAATTTCTAGCTCTGGTGTGTGCGTGCCTCGCGACGACCACCCAGCGTCCCCTGGTCACTTTTGCCAAGCCAGGCATACCCACCTAGGAAGATTCGCCTTTTCTGTGGCGACCGCCCGTCAGTTAAAAAAACAAGAAAATGTCGAGCAGTCCTTTGTGCGTGCTTCACGTCGACCGCCCATCATTCCTGTGCACATTTGTGAAGCCAAGCATACCCACTTATGGATATTGGCTGCCAAGATTTGCCGCCAAAAACGGCAGCGTTCCCTGTAATCGCCGCAACACGTCATCGTAATCAGAAGGACTCCAGCGTTCGGAGCTAAAATGGCAACACTTGCTCGACACGAGAAAAACACGTCATAGCGTATGCCTCTCCAAGGTGAGGTTCAATTGTTATGACGTCTAAAAAATGAACGAAGCTCACACTTATAACAATAATGACGGAGTAAAGGTTGTTGCGGCAGCGAAAAAAAAGCAAGTCGGTTGAAATTGTGGACTGAAACCGTCGTGATGGTCGTAGGAAGTGCGTGAAGCTTCGCTACTTTCAAGTCTTACGCGTTAGTGCGAGCTTCGGCATTTTTATTTTGTTTTTTGCCTCTCTCCAGTACCATTCACCGATACGTGATGATATGACAGGCGCGCTCTTCACACCTTTGACCGCGGACAACAACGATCGTCTGAGATATCATATGGTTCACTTGATTAGTCTGGTTTCGCACTTCACAGTTATCGTACTACTCTATTACCCCAAAAAGCAAATTATATGACTAAACCATTAGCTTCTCAGGTTAAATCATATACCTTGAAATTTTCGGTACTCCATCCAGGCAAAAGACGTGCCGACATGGCTGTTTCGTATCCAGACTTGACGGGCTTCTCATCTTGGTACCGTCATCCAGCAAACAATCTGCAATAAGAAAAAAACGTTCCACGGGCACTAAGCCTGGTTGCCAACTTCGAATACGAAACTGTGACGATATTTATTGCCAACGTCTTTACTGCTACTAGGTACACGCATATCTTCCAAATTACGTCAGCGTGCAGACACACAAGTAAGAGCTTTCCTACTCACGGGGCATCCACGGCCAACCTAGAGATAGTGACCTTCCCATAGCAGCTGGCGAAAACGGGAACCAGCGCTTAAAAAGTTTGTGGGTAGGTACGGCACTCTTGTTCAGGTGGTGCTACATTTATTCACCACACTTGCAAGCTTAGCTTTTCTCACAGGTTGATATCCGACCACTGGCCTACAATGCAGCCGTCGCAGCTATTAACGGCCGTCGAGCCAGTACGTATATTAGCGGTGAGCAGCTAGAATGTACTGGCCCGTCCAGATCCGATTCTCGGCAATAAAACGCCAAGGTATACAACTAACCACGTTTGTGTTATATATGCCTGCTTCACATATAAGAATATATTTCTTTAGCATTTACATTTCTTCAAACATTCAGAACAACCGAAGTTGGCTGTACGTTGATTCTATTGCATGAAGCTCTTTAACGCACATGTACAGTTTAACAGGCAATCATTGAATTTGTGTAAAAAAGCTGCAACCTGGCCTTTTTAGAATAACAACGTCTACAATTTTGCATCGAAACCACGTTTTCCTAGGACTACAAACCCCCTTGAGGTTCTCAGTGCTATAAGAATGGCGAAGCTTATTATACGACAGCTAACACAGGTGACAAACTGGGACGAGCACCGTTTGTGCAATTATCTTCGATATAACTTTTTCAAAGGACACTGCCTTTTATAAATGAAGTATGAACGATACCAGATACCATCATGATAAAAGATAACAGAAACCACAAAGATAGAAGACACCATTATTGCCACCGAAAACAAGACCTGAAAAAATTGCACAAGGTTCCTAAGCAAATTCTTATCAAATGAGAGGACGCAAGCATTCCCTTCGCCCAGGGTTGTCGCCCAGTCTTCTGCTGATGTCCACTGTAGCCCACAACGTTAACAGTGGACTTGATGCAGCAAATTGTTCCAGAATCGGTATCCAGGCTGCTGTGAGACTGCCCCGATTGAAGATGATGACCAACCATGACTACAGGCGCACTTTTTGTGCGCAGCCGTTCATTTGTTTTTTGTGGCTATATTCTGAAGCTCCTCCCATGGAGCGAGCTGCAAGAATATGAAAATTGACCCCGGGCACAGTGTTTCTTTCCTGTTTTATTTTATTTTCTATAGCAGTATATACAACTGAGAGTAGTAAGTGCTTCTTTGTGTTTATTTGTTTTTTCTACAGGGCAGGGCGCACATTGCTAGAAAATGTTTGTATGATTTATGTTTTCTGATGCACGCTCCACCTTGAAACACTCAGAACGCAATGGAATATGTTGGGGATGTATCAGCTCTCGTCGGTTCGTTTTGCGGATGATATCCCGGCGGGCAGGTTCTGGACGCCACCCATGTGCTTGCTTTCGCCTTTTTAAAAAGTAATAATCATCCAGTAGTAGTCACTCAACTAGTACGGATGACAATTCGCGAAAGGAATAGGGGGGAGCGGGGGGGTATGTATCCGTGACCATCCCAGTGATGCAGGCGGGTGTCGTTAGCAAGCGAGGGGAGGTTGGGAGCCAATCGTAGGCACCTGTGTGCCTTTTGGTCCCCTCCCCAAAGATTTCGGGAAGTGCACACGTTTTCGATTTGTAAAAGTCTCTAGTCACAGAAAATGTGTCCGCAGACACAGCAAGTGAGCTTGGGGCAGTCTAAGGAATTCGCAAGAGGTGCAAGGCTCGGGGGAGCGGGGGGGGGGCACCGGGAACAATACGCTTTAGGTACAAAGAGGGGAACAGCATAAGCATAACACAGACGAATGAAACACATGAAATATATTTTTCGGCATGTGACATACATACGCTGACAGTAACAAACTCAAGAAAGCACAAATAGCACGAATGCTCATGATAACCCAGGCAATCTTCTCACTACATCAACGCCATGAGCCACAAACGTGTGCTGAACTATCTGTGGGACAGAAAATAATCTTTTTTTGTACAAGGGACAACGATGCAACGCTCACACAGTTTTCTTTACAGTGCACTATGTCTGCAGCCTCAATTATTTCTCTGGTTATTTTTTCTTTGTGTTTTGCAATTATCTGTGTGCGTGAAAGATCGGAGCCTCGGCAATCTCCACAGTGGACAGCTAAGTGACCACTAGTCAACCTATTTATTTATTTATTTATTTATTTATTTATTTATTTATTTATTTATTTATTTATTTATTTATTTATCATACTACCCACAGCGCCTTCTGAAAGCATTACAGTGGGGGGGAGAAAATAGAAATTCGTACAAAATACAGGCAGAACAGAAATATCACTTAAAGCACAATGACAAACCAAAACCCGGCATGTTGAACAAAGATACACTACAAAGAACATGAAAATGCATCACTAGACATAATTGCCACAACATTTTTGGTTAACTTATTGGATGCTTATTGGAAAAAAGGATGCTTATACAATTCGGTTCTATAACTTATTATTTTATTTTACACGAGTGAACTGTACTTAGTGAAACGCAGTCTGGACCCCTACGATGCTGAAGCGAATCCCAACATAGGCTGTGGTTGGCTGTAGACACACTGAAATTTCTTCAGTATCATTAAGAACAAAGCGAGTAGACAAGTTTTGAACTCTTTCTAGTTTCTCGATATCAGATATGATACGTGCATCCCATACCGTACAAGCAAACTCGAGTATAGGGCGAACATTGGTCTTGTACAGCAACTCTTTAGTGTTCACTGTAAAACGTTTCGCGTTGCGACGTAGGAAGACAAAAAGATTCAAACTTTCGCACACACATAGTTTACATGATGGAGCCAAGACAGGTTCGACGTCAGATACACACCAGGATATTTATGTTCGGACGTTTGGTTAAGAAATGTACCATTAATGGTATAGAAATCAACATGAGGCGTTTTCTTTCTCGTGAAGCACATGTACACAGATTTCTATAGGTTTATCTGCATTCCGCAAGTTTTACGCCATTCGAATAGCCTATCCAGATCATGTTGAATCGCGGTGCAGTCGTAGAAGTTATTTCTAATTCTATATAATACACAGTCGTATGCAAACAATCGTATTGTAAAAGAAATACCGTTACAAATGTCATTGATGAAAATTAAAAATAATTGTGGGCCCAAAACAGAACCCTGCGGTACTCCCGAACTTACATCGACAACTTCAGACTGCTCACCATTTAGGACAACACGCTGTTTCCGGCAGTTCAAGTACTCTCTTATCAAACAAACAATTTCAGGGTTGATGTTATACCATCCCAATTTTTCTAGGAGTAATGAATGAGGAACAACGTCAAATGCCTTTGTTAAATCAAGAAAAATACAGTCCACGGAGAAACCTTGGTTCAATGCACCAGCAATATCGTGAGTTAATTCTGTTAATTGCGTCACACAAGAAAATCCAGCTGGAAAACCATGCTGTTGCAGGCTAAGAAGCGAGAATGAATTTAAGTGGTAAATAATACCAGTGAAAAGCACGTGCTAGAACATCTTACATACTACACTCGTCAAAAAAACCGGCCTATGATTGGGTACGAGGCTACGTGGTCCGGATTTGTACAACGGCGCAACGTTTGCTAGTTTCCAGTCATCTGCTAGAGCTCCTTCTTTCAGTGACCTTGAAAAAAGAATTCGAAAATATTTTGATAACACGGCTGGACATGACGATAGCAACGCTGTAGGTAATTTGTCGGGCCCCATTGCACTGGATAGTTTCAAACGTAAAAGCAGCTGCTGGATTCTGCTTATATCAAACTAAGTATCACCCATGGGTTCAGCACAAAGGAAGCCTTATGTACATTACAGTTGTGTTCGTTTAACCTTTCATTAAGGCATCAATCCCGTTTGGCCCACATACGTTTTCCTACAGGGCAGCGGAATTGATTACACGACGTCTTCAACAGTCTAAAGCTCGGTTTTCGTGCTTTATAGAGCAGGACTGCATTCTTCTTTCGGTTGACCTCTTCTTACACCCCTTCATCGCATTTTGCATGACCAATTAAAAATACCACAAGCAACAAAATTTTCTTGGTATCCTGGAATTGGATGGGATGAAATTGTTGCAAGGTCTCATTCCCCGGAATGAAATATCAGTGAAACGGAGATGCCCATTCCGCAACACAGCTGTCGTGCCCACCAACGGTGCGCAGTTTCTACAAGGTGACTAGGCAAATAATAAAATTAATGCAAGAGAAAAAGACGAAATGACACCGCTGGCAGGCAAGACGAACAGCAGACGACGCCTCATCCACGCAAATCAAAAGAAGCCCAATTTTATGCTGCAGGGTCGGAATAAACAAAAACAAAAAAATGTGAGACAAGTAAAAGAAATACGAATACGGAATCGGTGACCATGGGCAGGTCACTATAAAGACTGTCGTGATGCTGTTATAATAATTTTTCAGGCGCACGGACTAGTGCACAACTATTGCGTTTATATTTCTTATATTTGTCAGTTTGTTAAGCCAACATATTGTCCTTCAAAGCTACCGATTTCTGGCGAATCCAAGCCAAATGTGCACGTGCCAAGAAGGAAACAACAACAACGATAACTTTTTTTCACGCTGAAAGCACGCGTGAAACGCTATGCCGAAGGTGTTTCTAAGTGCGCTGCAGTCAAATAATTCACCTAACATGTTATTAAGACTAAAACAGTTCTAGATTTTATGGATATACTGGTCTGCTTCGGTGTCTATCATTGCTCCCTTCCTAGGAGGAATTGCTGTCCCTGTTTTTCAACAAAGAATTAGAGATGACCCGTTTTGCTTTATATCTTAAGAACCGTCATTGTAAATTATATTTGTGTATACCACCCAATGTATTGATGTAATGAATTCTGTTACACTTGTATCCTTGCATATTTACACATGAAATCTCAAGATCAAGGCAAAAAAGATCTGTACGATACAGGTTGACCAGCTCTTGGTCCCGTCAGTACAAAACAACAATAAGGGAGACAGCAAGGAAGACAATAAGGGAGACCAACGAGTAAATGTGGGAATAAACAAAGTAAGTGAAACGGAGAGCAAAGTGCTTCACAGCCAATCATATACATGAATTTGGTGTCAACTTGTCATCAGGCTAATATTATCTATGGATTTGAATTCATTGCCATCATCCTCATCATTTTATCTACGCTTACCGCAGGGCAGATGCCTCTCCTATGGATCTCAAATTGTCCCGGTCCTGTGCTAACGGCAACCAATTTATCCCCGCAAACGTCGTGATTTTATCTGCCAATCTAAATTTATTCCGCCCCCCGCCACGCTTGCCTTCTCTAGGGATTCACTTTGTTAGCCCTAATGACAACGCTTATCTTGCCTTCACATTACATGCCCTGCCCACACCCATTTCTTCTTCTTCAATTCTGCTAATATGTCCTTACAGGGACACTGAAGTGATATGTAAACATTGCGGGATTACTAGCGCAAATTGTAGTCCGGAGTCCCCAGGCCATGTTTCGACCACTCTAGGCGCGTTTACGCGATTTTATTTAGTAGAAAAACTAATTCGAAAACGCTGTCCTCCTCTCTTTACGCTCGCCCATTTTCTGTGGCGTTTTCGTGTGACGTCAGGAGGGGATGAGCTGGCAATTGGCTGCGCCACGGCTGCGCTACTGCACGGCTCCCCGGCCGACAGAGTCAGTCGGCCCAGCGTCTCGTCCGCCGGCCGCCGGGGGGTCGTCGCAATCAAGGAGGTTAAAAAAAATTGCTTGGTCGCAATTCGTTCGCTTAGTTGAAACGAAGCCAGGACACGTTTGTGAATGGAAGAATGTGCCTTTCTTTACTTGGTTTGTTTGTACACTGTATCTAGCTCCAAGTCAAGGTCGCTTCACACAAGCGCTGCACATGCGACGCTTCGCTGACTGGTACGCCAGTAGGAAAATATAAGGCCTCTTGAAGGCGGGAGAAGAGTCAGCGAAGTCAATATAGGTACTAAGGAAATAAAATGAACTGATATTTTTACCGTACAGCGTAAAACTAGGGCGCGGGAAGCACTTCTTTGCGCTGGACGAACAAGCACAGCGGTCAGCAGCACGACTACGCATCTGCGAACGCTTTTCCGTCTACGAAATGCAAGTGCTAGACGTGAGCCACTGTGGAAACTCGGGCGACGCTTACTGCACGATCGCAGTACAACAAATAGTCACCTAAGCGGCTTGAAATGCCAAAACTAAATAAAAGTGTAAACCGCTTCTACAATATATACCCTATATTAGCAAGGCATTCGCGTCCCGCTCCGTGGCCTAGCTGTCTGGGGCGTTAGGATTTCACCGCAAATGTTTTGCGAGTCACGAGTTCGAATCCCCGCGGGTACGTACTTTTTTTTTTTTTTGTAAGTTAACTTTTATGTTTTCCGCCGATGTTTTCTATATTGAGTTCACCTTTTTTGGGGCCGCAACGTTCATGGCTACACGAACTAGTTCACGAAACGCGCGCAGGCTGGCACTGGCGCGCTAGTGAGTTCTCGTTGGCGTGCTGTTGCCATAAGCACCGACTGCTTGCAGGCAGTGGGCACAGGCCAGAATGAACAGACCCTTGGCCTGGTGCGAACACGCTTTTTACGATACAGGCATGAGGGAGGCAAGCTCCAAATATGGGGGAAAAGCGCGTGACATTTGGGCGTCTGCGGGTACGCGGAGGGCGTTCATGCACTGCGTAGGTCTCGGCTAGTGAATGCTACGACTACAAGCCGTCCTGGGAGGCTTATCTTGTGCATTTTACAGCCGACAACATGGCAGAAGCGCGGTACGATGATTACTGAGATATTGAGAATGCCCATCCAACAAAGCCATTGGTTATGTTTCACAGAACCGAAACCGAAACCGAAACTTGTGTGATTGCTAACCTTGGGCATCGTCCAATCACGGCGCCCCTCCTCTCAACGTCACAGCCTTAGTTGGTGCGGCCGCCGCAAACCGCGCATGGTAGTTTTTCTTCTTTCGCGCTTTGTAAAATAATTACCGATTTGTCAATCGGATAAACGATGAAAAGTGTGCTAATTTGAGCCAGTCTACGCAGTGCAAGCAAAAACGGGAGCTGGACAAATTCACTTCAGTGTCCCTTTAACACCTGTTTGTTCCCTGACCCACTCTGCTCTCTTCTTGTCCCTTAATGTTACGCCCATCATCTTCAGTTCCATTGCTCGCTGAGTCGTCCTCAATTTAAGTGGAACCATTTCAGCAAGCCTCCAAGTTGCTGCCCCGTAGTTGAGCGCCGGTAAGATACAGCTGTCATACACTTTCTTCTTCGCGGACAATGGTAAGCTGACATTATTATCTGAGAAGGCCTGCTGAATACACTCCACTCCATTGTTACTCTTCTTATTATCTGTCTGACGGTTGGAATCCGGGGTGACTACTTCGCATAATAGATCTGAGATGTTTTTTTTCTGGATGAGCCAGATCCACCTAACGTGAATTTGAGAAACAAGCGGTAGTTTGGTACCGGAACTTAATTACAATGCTGTAAAAGTTATTTCATGATATATTTTATATATCAGCTAGGCAATGTTTATACCACAAGTTATTAAACATTATTCGTTAAATTTGAAAATTTGACCAATTTGGGGAGATAAGTTTGCATTTGGCTAATATAGAATTGAAACCCTCAGGTTGTTGCGGCATTCTTCTGAAAACTTTACCTAAGTTGACTTACAAGCATGGTGCGATTGAGGTTTGTTGGTAAATGTATTTAAAAAATGCAACGAGGCCTCAAGAACAGTAGTAATGTGCATGGAGAGCAGGTGAGTCCTCTTGGCACCATTAGGATATCTTTTTACATTCTTCACTCGCGTAATTTTCTTGGGCACGCCTGAAGGCCCTGACGAAGGAGGCACGATTTTATTGCTTTGCCATAGATTTACAAAATTCTTCACAACAAGGCTGCTCATATCTTCTTCGCCTCAATGAAGTGGCTCGTACTCACATATGAGCGATTTGCCAGGGCCTCTAAGCGGCAGCTATTTAGTTAAGTACTATAATAATAAATATCCAAGTAAACACATATATAACCAGAATTATTTCTTAGGGACGGGAGAGACGAAAAGAAATCATTGTTTTATTTAATTTGGGTCTCAGTTTCATTTGGCTTACTTCGTCTTCCGTTCGCTTCGTCATTTACATCTGGGGACAAATCTTTCGCCGATCTCCTAATTTTTGTACGTATTCATAATAAGCCAGCTCTGAAATGTCCAAAAACATCCATGAAATAGTCTGAACAGTCATGACAAGCGTAAACGCTCATTGCGAGAATGAATTTGGCTGATTGTTATGTGTGAAACAGCAGGTTCTGGCTCATTTCCTATGCGACCTACTATTTCAGTACACATTGTCAGGCCGTTACCTCAGCGAATTTCTTCCCCCCGCTTTTTTAGGGGAAGTTGTCGAGTTTTTCTTGTCACTGCAGCTTTATTTCATTTAGTTCTGGTTTTGGGATTTCGGTCATTTCGAAAAAAAACGACTCATATTCGCTTGCCACTTCCACTGCCTCGCTACCTATCTCAAACCGCTGTGCTCTCTAGATTTTTATAAGCACTGCTTTAGTTTTCTGCATATTCTTTTACGCCCCAGATTTTACGCTGCTTGTCCAACGTTGTAATCATGCGTTGTAATTCGCGCCCCCTCCCCCCCCCCCCCCCGTTACTTAGCAAAGCAACGTCTTAAGGAAATCTGAGGTTACTGAGGTAACCCTTACGGCCCCCTCATTTCAATCCATCGTTCTGAATACGTCTTGTAAACACGCTGTGAATAACATCGTAGAGATTGTGTCTCCTTGTCTGGCGTTCTTCCTCATAGGTATTCTACTGCTGTCCTTATGTAGGAAGATGGTAGCTGTGGACCCATTGTAGATATCCCCTACTATTCTTGCGTAATGCTCGTCTACACCCTGTATCCGAAACGCCTGAATGACTCTGAGGTTCGACATATTCAAATGCTTTCTCATACTTTATGAAGGCTATATATAGGGGGTAAGTATACTCCGCGCATTTCTCTATCACCTGATTGAGCGTGTCAATATGCCCTATTGTTTTATAGCCTTTACGAAACCCTGCTTGTTCAATAAGTTGACCTAAATCTAAAGTTTGGCGACATTCTGGTAGCGATAACCTTGGTAAGTGCCTTGTAGAGCGGTGAAAGTAACCGCAACGGCATGTTTTTTTTTTCAAGTCCTTCATGTAACCCCGCGCGGTCATTAGGTATTGTGAATACAGGTTTTTTTTATTTTTTCTAGTACAATTTTCCCGCCATGCTTCAAGAGATGTGCAATTTTATGATCTTCAGGAGGTGCTTTGCCCCCTTGCATTTTTTTCAAAGCCTTCTTTAGTTCTCCTGTCGTTACTCGCGGGGTGTCTATCTCCGCTGAACTACTTGCTCGTAAGGTATTATCCGGTATGTCGCGGCTACTCTACAGATCGCTATAAAACACCTCGGCAACTGCAACAATTTTATCCCCACTTTCTATCCCTAACTATATTATCCGGAACTAAATGTATGGAATGTATGTTAAATTTATATAGCAGGTTCAAGAAATGAGGGCAGAACAAACGTGAACATCTGTGAGTCATAATTACACTTGCGGAAATCCACAATCTATTTGTCAGGTTGTCGTGTAGGATAAGGTATATTACGCTCGTTTAGCATAAGTGACTCAAGAAAACGGTTTTCCTGGTCCGCACTGGAAGCCTTTTCGTATTCGAATGCTGTGCCGACTGTTCTATCATTGTACAACATAACGATGCAACATCTCGGAGTGCAGCCTGCTGCTGTCCACAACCTTTTTCGAGTCCCATCGAATCACGCAAATTATTTATTTTATCTATACTTTGGCGGCCATTTTCCTGACGGCGTAACTACAACAGCCGGAAATACGACACTTCATCGCATAACGAGGCACTTATAGCTTTCACCCTAAAACACAAATGAGGGAGCTCTTAGACCAAAAAGACTACCGAACGCGCTAATTCAAGCACTTCAACAAGCAATGCATTACATATTCTTAAACGACAGAATGTGGAAACAAAGTTTTTCCTTCCTATGTATCGCTACATCACATGCGCTCAGCTCGAAACTATATTCTTGGATAAAGCTTCAGCCACCCCCGTAATTGTTCGATGCATTTGTGCTCATAATTTTCATACCTTGTTACGCACAAGAAGGGGTTTAGAGCTGTTTTCCAACGCGAATGAAGTTGTACTTCGTTAATTCGAAGATAAAAACTTTTATTGGCACGATGCTGCCACTGCCACCTGTATGGAGGATAGGGGGTAAAATGTTAGAAAATTAGTTGCGGCACACGACGTCACCTCAGTAAATGAAATACTAGAGGCAATGTACGACGCAGTTGGCATTGGTATGGCAGGACCACACTGTCCGTAATTTTTACGAAGGACTTGACCGGGATGACCTGCTCAGTGTCCCTACTAACGACTCCCTCACAACGCATCAGGTAGAACGGTGGCATAAGGGCTGACCCTACCCGAATTCACATTTTAAAGACGATGGTCTTTCTTGGGCTACTTAAACCCACAAATTTTGGTCTGCCTGTGTTTTGTTTTCTTTATTGCCTGCTTTGGCACATACAGAACACAGACATTCATTCACAGACAGCCGTCGACCTGACTTTGGTTGACGCCATGTGTTTAAAAATTCGTGGGGTGTACCAACGATTCCATTTCTGCAAAACATTCGGGCGGATTCGACACATATTTTTGATTTTCCACGTATTCACTCATTTCCTCTCTAAAATACTGTCTCGCGCTTCGCGCATCGATGTCAGAGTACCTTGCGGCCATTCTTGCTTTCCAAATAGATCTCAATCCAACAAGCATGATCAGGTCGTAAGGCATACCATCCTCGCTTTCAACAGGCAAGTACCGTATGCTTTGGGCATCCACAGGAAGATCCTTTTTCAGAGTTCATTGGAGCACATCCCACAGGAACACAGCATCCCAACCAGCCATGAATACATGCTCAATAGTTTCAGCTTTTTTGCCTTTTATACAGTCAATTCTCCATGTAACGAACAAGTCTTTTTCTGCCATCCACGTCCTAACAGAGAGGGTTCCAGTATGCAGTTTGAAGAAAAACGTCTTTAAGCTAGGGTACCTGCATACGCTTAACTCTTTTAAGCACATCTTTGCCCCTACCTACTCTATAAATCAACCGGTACATAGGTTCAGGGAGGACTACATCACACACGTCTTTATACAACTTTTTCCTATTTACTTGAAACAAGTATTCCCAAGAAAATCGAACAGCCAAGAAACGGCATGACAGTACAACTTCTCTCATAAAACCATGTAGGCCGCCAGGTATAACATTGGACGTGACTATAATATCCGGTAACGCTCTACCCAAGCGCAATTGACAGATAGTTTATAACGTTGTATCCTTAACATCGTGGAGAAACAAGAAACGGTTTACAATTTGACTTACAAGGTAATGTGCTAGTCCCAAACCTCCGTCCCTCACCCTACGAAACAGGATTGTCCGGCTTGTCCGTTCCCAGTTTGACCCCCATATAAACACAGCGAATACACGATGCAGTCTTTGAACATTTGCTTGGGAACAGTGAAGAACCTGAAGGACATACCACAGTCTGCTTACAAAAAATAATTTTGGTGTGTCGGTATGCCTGTCTGTCTGTCCGACTGCCTGTCTATAACTCGATTCAGCCACCAGGTCAAAGTAAAATTGTTATTGCGCAATAGTCTTATATACTCACAGCCAAATGTAAAGGTCTAAGCCCGGTTTATATGTTCCTACTTGTACACTTTGTTGAACAAGAACAAGGCATTACGCAAATATAAGGCGGGAAATTAGTACACAAGGCATATTTACAGTGTTCCTTTATTAAAAAATTCATGGGTGCTTGGTTTTTCGACAACAAATGATATTCTACATATACTGCACAAAACCGCCGCCTCCTCGCGGCATATGAAAAATCAGGCGGCAACAGCAACGAAAGGTTCCACTAGCTAGGTTCCACGTTCTGCTTGGAACGCACGTGGAGCACGGCCACGCGGTTCTATATACCTTGTAGTCGGCCGCATCCATTCAAGCTCGTCTCCGCCGTACTGCAGCGCTGGCATCAAGGAACCCGGCCTGCAGCAGTGGAACGCGGTAAATTAAAATCGCCTTGCGCAAACTGTTAGTGTGTTTACCTTGGGATGAGCGCAGCGCTACAGGAACAGCATGAAAGGTGAGCGGGAAAGGAAAGGGGGGCATTTCCTTGGCAAACGTCTACAAAGACTATCGTCTTTTGACGACATTTGCAACGAAAGGAGAAGATACGCGGCCAATTTTTTGGAAGGCGTCCAGTGGAAGGCTAAACTTCTTGTCGCCTGGTTGCTGCTCAGGACGAGAAAAGTATTCTCGGTAGGTTGCTATGATGTCATCAGTGACTGGAGCTTCAGCTCTTCCCTTACTTGTGCTTCATGCGGATTCACGGTGTGGTTGTTCCGGCGATATATGGTGATTCGGAGTTACCCAGAAACAAAAAACTGGGCGTCGTTTTCGTTTCAATATGTATCACTGTTCTTCGGGTGGTTAGAAGTGGTAAAATATGGCGGACCCGTAGTCTAGCAGCGGCCGGCATTTCATAAGCCAACTCGCGATATTTTAGAAGCCCGTTTATATACGCAATTTATGCGGAAGAAAAAATCTATACGGAAAAAAAGGGAGAAGCGGCTCCCTCGGATAATGTTCGGGGTGACCGACATTGCCAATCACTCTGTAGCGACAAAAGCCTGGCCGGGAGCTCCGCGACAACGCATCGGCTCCTGGCTCCTCAACATGGCACCAATCCATGCCTTGGCGGCCCCTGTGCTGGTTGGTGATTGCATTCGGCTAGAGGCATATCACGGTCATCCTCCACTACGACGGTCCCCCCAACGGCAAGGCTCCCGAATCCGACCTTCCTTGGGCCGGCCTGAATACTTCGTGACCACAGCATGCAGTCTTCATTTCTCTACGGCCACGCTGCCACTTTCCCAACGTAAGCGCTGGTCACTTAGGTTGTAGAGGACCATTGAGCTTATTTAAGGATTGCTTAACATATATTTAGCAGTTTACCTTACCTAGAAAACCACTAACACCGCAAAAGTTTTGAGGATCAAAGTTCCGGCAGTATCCCTACTAGACAACCGAAGTACGTGCAAGTTTTTTATCAACAATTTTAGCACACCCCTAGCCTCTCCCCAAACCCCAGCTCCACCTACGAGCAGTGGGTGGTCGGGCTGACCAGCTCAGAACTCCGCGACCAGCGAAACCTGGTAAGAAGAGCGAGAACAGCCAGCGAGGAGCCAGCGAGGACCTGAGTTTTCTAGACTAAGCAAGATCACCCACAGGGCAGGTGCCCATAACATCAGTACCTAAACCTCGTCCCGAATAAATTGCATTGCATCCATCCATCCAACAATTTGCGATGCGGGGAATACGTTCCTGGTACTTACATTTTGACGTTATTTGGTCTATGGTAAAGAAGTAGCCCCTATTTTGCTGGTACTTTCTTTGTGTACACTGTTTAGACACCTCTTGATTACTCACTTCGGACGTTGCTGGAATTTTGGTTTTTACTTGATACAGACGTATCGTATTTATGCTGAGTTTAGCTATTTCTGCTACAATTTATTTTCAAACACCCCATACACTAATTTTGTAACGTTATCTAGAGGTTTGTGGAACTGCATGTGCGAGTTTTGTGGTCCATTAACGCGTTTTTTTTTTAAATAATTATGTGGTGGCGGTGATAAATAAATTAGACAACATATGCTTGAAGAACATTTCAGGCGCATAGCACTCTTTCATTAGAGAAACAGCTGTTTTCCTTGGTTGTTCCAACTCCTTAATGCAATACCAACCCTGGCTCGAGAGATTACCTGGGGCACTCTGCAGCCATCTACCGTTAACACAAGTAAAACGTTCCGTAAGTTGTATGAATATATAAAACGCCTTTTTTACACTTCATAAATATTTTTCTGTAAAAACGGTGAGCCATGTTTTGACGGAAATACAAACACCCAACAAAACCTATACACTATACAAACACCTATAAATCTATACCCAACAAAACCTATACATAATATCCTGCTTGAAAAAGATATGAATGACTTTCAGAATTGGCTGCCCTTGAAAGGGTGACATTTTTCAGTACTTCATAAAGAGGAAGATTTAGTTCGTTCAAATTAATTTCACGCGTCAGCATTAGTATGCTGCTCTGTTGGAGCAGCGGCTATGCTGCTATGCAGCCACAGGAATAAGCTGCTCAATCTTCCTAATAATTACCTAATTCATCAAGGGCTGCCTACATTGAACGCCTTTTTCTTTGCATGTGCATTTAACACTACTCCTACTTCCTTGTGTTTACAGATTTTAAGTGCTGGTGTAGCTAGAATTTCGACATTCTTCATGCACGACCTGCACGAACTGCACACAAACAACGGGCGCATGCACAGCCCTGTGTTCGCGTTTGTCATTTGTGCCCTGTTCCTCTGCATTGCGGTCGAACAATTCTTTTAACAGCAGAATTGGTTTGCGGCTTGCACGCAATTAGCAGTGATGATGTTTGTCACACTAGGTGAAGGAGATGCCCGTCACGTGTGCGAAGGAGATCCCCGTCCTGCCGGGTGAAGGTACCTCGTTCGGCCGACCAATGGCAACACCGCCTCGGTGGCGGTTCAGTGCAAGATATCAGCACGCGGCGCACGTCCTCCTCCTGCAAGATTATCCGCCGATAAACCACCATACCTTCCGGGGCAAAGTTTCAGTAGCTACATACCGCGGCGAAAGGCGTTGTGGGCGTCGCCCGCCACTACGGAACGTGGCCACCAGAGTGAGGTACCCGCAAAATACCGCTGCCGCACTCAAACGGTGTGAGGCCACCACAATCCGTAGCAGGTCACCATTTATCGGCCCTGGAAAATCACTATGCAGCCTCTACCAACGCTAATTCGTTTCAGGCTTCAGGCAATGCCACAGGGGGTTTCGTGGGGGCAATGGGGCAGCTTGGATGCAACTAGGGCAGGAATTGACCATGTGCTCAATGTCATTATCAATCCGGGGGTACCACATCAAGGAATACTCTAGACACTTCCTTGAGCAAATGCAGTGATGGGTATCTTGCAGCTGACGTAACATTACGGCTCTGGCATTTCCAGGGACGATCATGCGATGGCCCCAGTAGAGAAGCCCATAACTCTCCGTTATCTCGGCCTTCCGGTAGAAGTATGGCATCAAGTGCTGGTCATCAGGCCCCAGATTTCTTGGCCACCCCTCCTGCAGCGATTTCGCACCTTTGCTAAGTTGTCATCAAGCGCCGTGAGAGTGGCCAGTTGCTTCGCGGACATGACACCGTCATTGAGGGTTTCCGTCAGCAGGACATACTCGCCGTTCGCAGTTTCTTCCTGCGTCTCAGCTTGGGAAGTTGCTGACGTGGGGAGCCGGCTGAGGGCATCTGCTGGAACGTTGGTATTTGATGAAGCAATCGTATTCACTCAGCAGCAGGGCCTATAGCTGGATTCGAGCAGCGGAAATCACAGGTACTGGCCCGTCTGGATTAAAAAGTCCCGCCGGCGTCTTATGGTCCGTCATCAATGTGAAAGTATTGCCGAGTAAGTATTATCGGAATTTCCATGCGCCAAACACAAGTGCTAGGGCTTGACGCTCAAGCTGGGAGTAATTTTTCTCGGCTTCCGTCAATAACAGAGAACGGAACCCTATGGGCCGGAGTACCATGCCCCCGACATCATACGAAAACACTGCGCCGATTCCTTCCGGGGAGGCATCGCATTCCAGGGCTGGCGGCTTGTGGGAGTCAAAATGCGCCAGAAAATGTACGAATTTGAGAAGGCCTTTCACTTTGCTGAATGACTGTTGTTGAGTGGTACCACACTCCCAATTAGCGTCCTTGCGGAGCAGTTGATAGAAGGGCGCCATGGCGGTTGATGCGTTTGGGAGAAACGTGTAGTAATACGTTACCATGCCAAGGTAAAACAATAATTATGAGGGGTTCCGCGGTGCCTGAACCACAAGGATGGCGTCTATGTGTATCGTGATTGGTTGAGGACCGGGAGCACTAATTCAATGTCCCAAAAAATCCACCTCTGGGTTGCGGAACATGCACTTGTCCGCGTTCAAGCGCATCTCATATTCCTGAAAACACTTCAATACTTCGTGCAGTGCGGTGCAGTAATTGCGTTTCTCTGTCACCAAGACCTAGTCTAGGTAAATCTGAACACTCGGAAGCCCCTGCAAGATGCATCTCCTTGCGACGTTGAAACACTGCCGCCACGGACGCGACTCCAGGCGAGTGAAGCTGAACAGTCCTGTATGCGTGTTTATGGTCGTAAGTAGAATGGCTTGCTCATCCAAGGGAAGCTGATTGTAAGCCTCCCGCATATCTATCGTGGTAAAAACTTCGCCGCCATTTAATGCCACCAGTATATCGTACACCAATGTCAACGGATATTGCTCAGTGTGACACGCTGTCTTTACCGTTAGTTTAAAATCGCCGCAAAGGCGGATGCGGCCATTACATTTCACTATCAGTATCACTGGCGCGGCCCACTTAGAAGGAGGCACCAGGACAATAATGGCCGCAGTCGAACGGAGGTCAAGTTCCGCTTGGCCCTTTGGACGAAAAGCATAGGAAACTTCACCTGCTTTCCAGAATTTCGCCAACACGTTTTCTACCTTCTCGAAGGGTACCGGAGGCCCTTTTAGGAGACCTAAACCTGGCGCGAACTCATCAGCGAATTCTGCCAGCAACGGGTCCACGTTGACGTCATCAGCACCGACTACCTGTATTTGCTCACCTGACGTGTTGACGTTCATGATAGGTGCGTCGAACATGTGGAACGCCTGAATCAGGTCACGTCGGCACAGGTTGGGGCCGGATCAACCAAGGACTCTCAAAGATCCATCCGTCGACCTGTTTCCGCAAGAAACCTTGAGCTTCAGTTGTCCCCGCATAGGAAGCCGTCCCCGTAATCGGGTCAGCTGAATGGTTAACCACGCAGCTTGGGCCACACTGCTTTGTTCCGCTCATATGTGGGACACGTGATGACCGAAAACGGCGAGCCTGTTTCGACCTGCATGTCCACTGGAACTCCAGCACAATCCAAGGTGCCCACGATGGGTTGTGTGATGCCGCCATGGTCGATATGAATGTGCGCTGCCTCCAGCGCGATCATGCCCTCTATGCCCGTGTTTTCCTCCCGTTACGACAAGGCGTTTACTGGGCGCACTGATGCAACCTCCCCGAAACCGCTCTCATGGAGGCAGCAGGCTCGGGCCACATGACCTCGTTGTTTGCACTTTAAAGATGAGGCCCAGCGGAAGCGGCAATCCTCAGCCAGGTGCCACTTTGCTCCGCAGCGATAGCATGAAACAATCTGTGGCCGGCTTCTTGGGAGATAGCACTGGCCTCCCAGCGCACGTACACTTCAATCAGCGGCGTGGCGTACCAAATCTTGAGCATTAGCTTAGGCCATTTCAGCGGATATTGCAATTTCTTCTGCTTCGGTCCTCGTCGGCTGTGGTTTTGCGAGTAGCTGCCGACGCACTCCTGCGCTTTGCAGTCCACACACGATGCCATCTTGTAGCATTCTCTCCAACGATGTGCCAAAGTTTCCGCTGTCCGCTATCTGTCAAATCCGCCCGATAAAATCCTTGAGTGGTTCACCGGGCAGCTGGTTGCGCGTGAAGGACTTGCAAGACTGTGCTATCTCGTTCAGTTCCGGCGAAAAGTGCTGCTTTAGCAGGGCTACCACTTTGGAGTACGAAAGTTTATTTACCTTGTCCAGATCACAAAGTCCGCTCAGTACGTCCACGGTGTTGGTGGACAGTGCAGTCACTAGCACGGCACGTTTCTTTTTGACTTCAGTGATGCCATTGCCCTCAAAGAAGGCTTCCAGCCGAATATTGTAAGCTGGCCACTTGTCGTTCGTCTCGTCAAACTACGGCGGGTTGCCGTATCCTCCCGTGTGTGCGACGGCCATGAAGGACTGAGTTGACGCCCCTTTTTCATCCTATCTTCGTCGCCACTGAAACGAATACGCCACGGCAGTGCCTGGGCCACCAAAAAATGTTTACTGCGATAGCGCGGGTTAGTGTAGCGTTGTGCGAGAGTGGTTAAGAGGGAGGAGATGAGAAGGAGCAGGGGTGATAACGCCGGCTTTGCTTGCGTGACGTCACAGATACATCAGTATATACCCTCGAACGACAGCCGCTGAAGAGTAAATTGGTATTTCAATTAAATCACTAACCAATGGCCCACCGACCGACTGACTGACTTGTTTCAAATTGTTCTTATAAATTGTAATTATAGATTCGGGGCGTACAATTATCCGGGCTTTATTCAATCTCTAGAGTAGTGTAAAACAGCCAAATTTATATAGAGATACCAAGAATTTGTGAGTTAGCAGGGTTAGCCAAAACAGTCTTCTTTTTTCTACTCAGGTTGGTATACCAACGCTGCCCAGGACTGAGCTATTTCAACGGGGGAGGGGGGGGGCGGAGTGTACTGTTCTGCAAAAGGCGAAATGTTTTTTTTCTTTTGCCTAAACTCCTGATTAGGTGGCAGGCTCATTCAATTATCAAGCCGGTTTCTGATCATGTGTGCAACGCGCGCAAATAACTTACAATAAATTGAGCGTTTGTCCCAAACCACTGAAGCAGATTTTTTGTTAAAATCCGGTATACGGTGACCAACAAGTGGTACACCCGTTATTATACTGGCTCAACCGGGCATTTCCGCGCATGCTCTTTATGATCCACGTATTCTAGAAAACGATCGAACAGAGACCTGAACCCAATGAACTTAATGAACACGCGGGATTTCGTAAAGGCTATTTAACGATCGACCATGTCCACACGATCAATCAGGGAAATAGAGCAATGCGGAGTGTATACTCAACCCCTATATATAGCCTTCATAGATTATGTGAAAAAATTTTACAAGGTGCAATTCTCAGTATTCATGCAGGCATTGCGGAATGAGGGTGTAGACGAGCATTACGTAAGAATACAACAGGTTACCTACATAGGGACTACAGCCACCATAGTCCTTCACAAGGATAGCCGCAAAATGCCTATAAATAGAGTCAGATAAGGACACACAATCTCTGCAATGTTATACACAGCATGTTAACGAGGGGTGCTCATAACATTGAATTGGGAACAGGTGGGTGGGGCAAAGGACAATACCTCAGCAACCTCACATTTCCTGATCACGTTGCCTTGCTAAGTAAGGGGGGGACGAATTTCGAAGCGATTACCGCACTGAACAAGCAGCGTAGAGTCCTGGGTCTGAAAATTCTTATGCACAAAACTAAAGTAATGCTGAGTAGCCTTTCGTGGACAAAGCGGTTTGAAATACGTGACGAGGCAGCGGAAGCCGTAAGCGATTACTTTACTTAGGCCAAGTAGTGACTCCGGATCCAAACCATGAGACAGAGATAAGAAGAAGGCTAAGAATGGTGGTGTGTATTCGGCAGGCAATCTCAGATAATTAATGGCAGCACTATTGTCCCTGAAGAAGTAAGTGTATAGCAGCTGCATCTTACCAGTACTCACCTAGGGGGCAGAAACTTGGAGGCTCTTTAAAAGGGCTCAACTTAAATTGAGGACGACTCAACGATCAATACAACGGAAGATGAGAGAGGTAACGTTACAGGAGAAGAAGAGAGCTGAGTGGGCCAGCGAATGAACGCGTGTTAGGGACATAGTGGTAGAAATTAAGAAGAAAGGGGCGTGGGCATGGCTTGTATTGAGAAGGCAAGATAACCGTCGGACGTTAAAAATAACAGAGTGGATCTTTCAAGAAGGCAAGTGTTGCCGGTGGCGGCAGTACGTTAGATGGGCAAATAAGGTCCATAGGTTTACGGGGATAAATTCGTCGCCGCTAGCACTGGACCGTGATTACTGGTGTTGTCAGGCGGATGCCTTTTTTAAGTGGGCGTAGACAGTCTGGTGAAGATGACGGTGGTTGTAGAAACGCTACTTTCTTGCTGATGGTATTAGGTATTCCTTCAATTAAAAACTACAATACAACACAGACATGCCACAACAACCGCTACTTCCTCCAACTCTATGTTTAAAGTGCTCTGACATTGACAGTAACGGGATTTTCGCATCCGTGATTGAAGGAGCTTGGATTAGTTCTATTACCTGAATGTCACGGTCCGCACCTAGGGCTCCTCATTTATCCACTACCAGGATGAGGGAATGACCAATCAGAGTGTTTAAAGGGACACTGAAGTGAATATCTCAAGCTCCCGGTTTTACTTGCACTGCGTAAACTGGCTCAAATTACCACACTTTTCATCGGTTATCCGGTTGATAAGTCGGTAATTATTTTATAAAGCGGGAAAGAAGAAAACCTACAATGGGCGATCTGTGGCGGCCGCACCACCTAAAGGCTGGAACGAAAGAAAGAGATGCACCTTGATTGGACGATGTCCAAGGTTAGCGCTCAAACAAGTTTCGGTGTCGGTTCTTTAAAACAACATGCTTTACATCCGACGGCATCGTTGGATGGGCATTATCGATATTTTAGTAATCGTCGTACCGCGCTACTGCCATGTTGTCGGCTGTAAACTGCCTAAAATACGCCTCCCAGGACAGGTTGGAATCGTAGCAATCACTAGCCGAGGCCTACGCAGTGGATGAACGCCCTACGCGTTACCGCAGACGCTCAAATGCCATGCACTTTTCCCGCATATTCGGAGCTTGCCTCACTCATGCCTGTTTCGCAGAAGCGTGTTCGCACCAGGCCAAGGATCTGTTGATCGTGGCCTGTGCCCACCACACGCAAGTAGTCGTTGCTTGTGGCAACCGCACGCCAATGAGAACTCGCTAGCGCGTCAGTGTCAGCCTGCGCGCGTTCAGCGAACTCGCTCATGGAGCAGTGAACATTACGGCATGAAAATGATGAACTCAGTTTAGAAAACATCGGCTGCAAACCAAAAAATTGGCCGCGTATCTGCTCCTTTCGTTGTAAAGACGATTGTCTTTGTAGACATTTGCCAAGGAAATGCCCCCCTTTCCTTTCCCGCTCACCTCTCATGCTGTTCCCGTACCGTGGCGCTCATCCCAAGGTAGACACACTAAAGGTTTGCGCAAGGCGATTTGAATTTACCGCGTTCCACTGCACAGGCCGGGTTCCCTGATGCCACGCTGCAGTACGGCGGAGACGCGCGTGAATGGAGGCGGCCGACTACAAGGTATACACCATTTTCCTTGCTAGAGGTGGGCGCCGCCATTTGCTTTTTTCTGACCAGACGCTAGCGCCGTCTATGAAGCGACCGCCGAAACCTCCGCGCTGGGCTGTTAAGTGCGCCGTTCTTTGCGTGCGTCTGCTCGGTATCCGTGCATTACCGAGTGAACCGTAGTGGTTTGGCGTTAAGTTAGCGGTTGCAGTGCTTGTGTGTGTGTGTTCTGTTTTGTTTTCATCATCTGCGGACGGATTTTAGGTCCTAATCTGCTGCCAGAGCGGGAAATTCCGACCCCGGCTATTGCGAGCAGCTGTAGCAGTGTGGTGGTGGTGCCGGTGGTGCTCCGCAGTTGCGCGATGCAAACGAACCGGTATGGCACCGACTGACATAGAAATCGATATCTGGGAGTAAATACGTGTTTTCAATGCCACCGTGTTTGTTATGCTCACCGATTATCATGTTTACGGAAGCGCGGACGTCGAATGCGGAGCGCGCACAGCATATGTGGGTCACGGTGATCCGTGCTCGCAATGGACTTCCGACGAGGCGATTGTTACGCTGTTGACATATTGCAATGCAATATAATCTTTCTTAACTAGTCTTATGACGGTTACTGACGAAACGAAATTACCCGGGCGGAAAAATAACACGACCGCACAACGAGTCAAATTACTATTCGAAGGTTGAGCAAAAGGGTTGACGTTCGGGCGAGTTAATATTGGTTGATCATTGATCGTGATCATGATTGACCTAACTCTGCGCAGCGCATGTGGCCTGTCGCTCGGAGCCCACCTTTGTGAAACCGCTGCTTGCACCACAAATGCTTTACGCGACCAGCAGTAGCTGTTTTGTAATTGTAATACTTTAGATTCCGTGGCAACGCAAAAGGATTAGAAGCTTTTCATTTGACCGCGTTGTGAACAGGTTGAGCTATTTTCCAAATGCAGCGTTCTCGCGTATTTTGAGCTGCGTTTCCACATTTGGCTGCCTGCTTATCCTGCTATCGACCAGCATGCAGTGTGCGATGGAGAAAGTTATCCTTTAATTTATATCGTTTTGCAGTGTAATGCGTTGTCCTGAAAAAAAGTAAACAAAACGTCGTGATTTTAAAGGTTAGATTAGATGAAACGGGGATTGTTTAATGCCAATCGCCTGTAATGACCAAACAATATATGGTATTTTAAATTGACTACAAGGAACCAGAAGTTATTGTAGTGTTGTATTGTATCGGCGCTCGTGAAAGATCCCCAAGTGGTCAAAATTAACCCGCAGCCCTCCACTACGGCGCGCCTCATCACCCATGAAGCGTCGGGGCGTTAAACACCATAATGAATGAATCAATCAATCAATCAACCAACCAATCAATGCTGTATTGTAAAGGATAAAGTTGCTTCTAACATTTCAGGGGGTTCCGTTCCCTGTCGCAGCTTTGCGTGTCGTAAATGGATTTTGCTCCGTCTGCTTGCCGTCCAAGTGCACCCAACAAACCCTGGAGTTGGTCGTTGGTACAAAGTCGTTGCGATTTATCAACGGAATCCACCGATATCTCAACTCGGTGTGCGTTGGGAAGCGATGCCGCAAAAACACGCCGAACCCGCACTGCATTTTCTCCAGGCAGTGCCGTGCACATGCGTGCTGTCAGCGACTGTTTCTCGCTTTCTCTGGTTGTTCAATAACCCACCACCGCGCAGTGCTGACCAAGCGACGTTTGCGCCTTGAACGACATCGCAGCATGGGCTAAAACAGTTGAAAGTTCCGCAAAAACTAAGCACACGGTGCGAAATACTCCTGAACTACGCAGCGGAGCACACCGCGCCGAGTGATGTTAACAGCCCAGCGCGCTCAGGCAACGCTGGTCGGCCGCCGAGAGAACTGGTTTGAGAGTATTTTCCTCCTTTCCCGGCTGCTTATGGAAAATGGTGTATACAGAACCGCGTGGCCGTGCTCCACGTGCGTTCCAAGCAGAACGTGGAACCTAGCTATTGGAACCTGTCGTTGCTATTGCCGCGTGATTTTAGATGCCACTCATCTCATTCACCCGCCTCGTCCCTCCATCCGGCGTCGGCGTCGTTGTTGTCAGCGTCCGCCCCTCCCCCATTCTCCTCGCCGCGCCAGCTTCGCTCTCCGCCGCTCACCCCCTCTCCTCTCCGATAGCGAAAACTCTCTGGCGAGGGGCATTGGATTGGATTCGATTGAATTGGCTTGGATTGGATTGGCTTGGGTTGGCTTGGATTGGCTTGGATTGGATTTGGATTGGATTGGATTGGATTGGATTAAAGTCGATTGTGTTGGATTGTGTTTCGTCATAGCCGCGGCAGACGCACTGGCGCCGGCGCGTCCCCTCACCGTTATGCCCGCTATAGAACGCGGTGCCTGCGCCGCTCCGCTCCATCGTTCCAGCGCCGTTCCTCCGCTGTCCAACGCTGCAACGTGAACCCCCTATGCTTCGCATCTACACAGGGGTTCCCGCGAGGGGAGGTGGTAGTTTTATTTCATATGCCGCCCGCAGGCGGCGGTTTGTGCAGTATATGTAGAATATAATTTGTTATCGAAAAACCAAGCATCCATGAATTTTTTAATAAAGGAACACTGTATATATCCCTTGTGTACTAATTTCCTGTCTTATATTTGCGTAATGCCTTGTTCTTGTTCAACAAAGTTGACAAGTATGAACATATAAACCGGGCTTAGACGTTTACATTTGGCTGTGAGTATATACGACTATTGCGCAATATCAATTTTACTTTGGCCGGGTTGCTGAATCGAGTTACAGGCAGACAGACGGACAGACCGACAGACATACAGACAGACGAAAATTTCTGGGTTTACGTAGCCCAAGGAAGCCTATCGTCTTTAAAAAATAAACTTACAAAGAAAACGCATGTAAGTTCGGGAATTCGAACTTGCTCCTTGCAAAACTAGCGCTTCACACCACTCGGCCACAAGCCAGCGCTGCCAAGGCTGGATATATAAGGTATATAATGTATAACCAGTTCACACTTTTATTTAGCTTGAGTATTTCAAGTACCTAAGGTGACTATTTGTTGTTTTGCGCTGGTTCAGTAAGCGTCCCCGAAACTTCTACAATATCTCACGTCTAGCAATTGCTTTTTTTAGACGTTAAAGCGTCCGCAGATGCGCGGTCCAGCTGCTGACCACCGTGCTTGTTTGTTCATCCAGCGCAAAAAAAGTGCTTTCTGCTTCCTAGTTTTACGATCTACGTAAACGTTTCAGTTGACTTCATTTTCTTAGTACCTATATTGCCTTCGCTGACTCTTCTCCCGCCTTCAAGTGGCCTTAGGTTTTCCTAGTAGCGTACCAGTCAGCGTAGCATCGCATGTGCACTCGTGCAGCGCTTGTGTGGAGCGACCCGGACCCGGATCTTGATACAGTGTACAAACTAACAAACTAAAGAAAGGCACATTCTTCCATTCAAATGTGTTGTGGCTTAGTTTCACCTGAGCGAGCGAATTGCGACGACCCGTCGGCGGTCAACTGACTAAACGCTGTGCCGACTGACTCTGTCGGAAGGTCGGCGAGCCGTGCAGTAGCGCAGGCAATTGCTAGCTCATCTCGTCTTGACGTCACACGAAAACGCCTCAGAAAATGGGCGAGGGTGCAGATTACAGGACAGCATTTTCGAATTGAGTTTTCTAATAAATAAATTCCCGTAAGCGCGCTCAGGGCGGTCGAAACATGGACTATGGTCTCCGGACGACAATTTGCTCTAGTAATACCGCATTGTTTACAAATCACTTCAGTGTCCCTTTAAAGCAAATCCTTGTACGTCTTGGCGTAAGTGGTGCTGTGTACGTGTACGAAGAAAACTCTTCCTTCGCAAGATCGTAAGCATGGGTGAAAAAAAACACGTTGGAGAAGAGTTACAGATAATGGGACGGTTAGGCTGAGGTTATCCAGTCAGCAGCAGAGTGGGCGCGCAGCGCAGATCAATCGATAACGGGCGCAGGGGCAGCCGGTGGCTCGGGGAGAGCAGCCTTAATAGGCCAATGTTACTTTTAGTGCAGAGAACTTTGTGGGTTCACCTTGTCGTCGTAGCTAGCTAACGGTCGATCAGGCTGCCGGAATGTGTTGGCGCAGCGAAATAACAGACCCAAGTAGAGCCTTTTGTACCGTCTTCAGGAGGTCACTTTGAGGCTTCGAAAAACAACGCGGTTTAAACTGTAATAACCGTCGAAGCTCGTGAACCGCCTGCGCTGGTCATATACCTCCCCGTTGTTTAGCGGAAGAAAAATTTCAGGTACATTTAAGACAAAATCTGCGTATATAACCGGCAGTTAGGAACGGTCGTTGGGTTGGTTTTTACAATACCGAGCTGAAAAAGCGGCCGCGTCAGAAAAAATGGCGCGTTCGAAATGACATAGCAAGGATCCAGCCACGCAAGAAAAGAATAGGCGCGTTCGGCATGACGCAAAATAGCTCCAGCATACGAAATTAAAGCAAGAACAAAAAGAACAGAACTCCCAGTAGCGCAGTGTCAGGCAGGTGGCGCGGCAGCACTGTGAAGTCTGGAAATTTGCAATGCATTGGGTGGCAGCAGTGAGCGGATAACTGCGCTGGAGCCCAGTAAGGTGAATCACTGCTTTGTACATCGCACAGCTTTCACATTGAGTGGAACAGCTTTATTTTAGCTAGTTTTGATTTTATTTACCCGCTCTTAGTTGCAGCGGCACTGGTATGCAGAAAAAGTGTCCTGCTCTCACTGGTTTTCTCTCAGTACCTCTCCCCGGCGAGACTAGAGGATTGCAGGCGCAAGAACGGTCACTGGTTCTGCCTAAGCTACAGCGGAAGGCAAGGCGGCAAGGCTCACGCGTGCACCATAGCGTAGTAGGAGAAATCTTGTGTCAGCGTTGTGAAACATACAAAAATTGGGACAGCTTTGCACTAGTTGAGGGAAGACTGGGCAAATAGCGAAACTGGCACCTCACCCAACGTATTCTTGGTTAGGATCAGTTTATGGTGGTTATGCTTGGAGATACGGACAACTTTTCCGCGAGCTTATTCTTCAAGACTCGGTCACGTTTTCTGCTCGTTGTCGTTGTTATCCGACAAGAGCATTAAACGCTCGGTCAAAAAAATGCATGCGATGTCTTGTTTTATTTTCAGTACCAGTCATTTGTTTCTTGCTTGGACCGAAGTCGTCCCATTTGTTCTGGAATAGCGGCGCGGGAGCTTTCGCGGTGCGCTTCTCTTCTTCGGGAGTGACGTTCTTCTTCTGCCACCGCATCTCTTCCTTCGTCGGATACCCGGCTGCTGCATCTTACATGGATTTCCGTATTTGGCACTTAAACGTCTGCATGACTTGGATGGCTTGGATCGTTTTGTTTGTAAGCTTTCACGTCTTTCCGAAAGTGGACGGCGTTAGCACACATTGGAATCGGTGCCAATGGGCTTCGCTAACCCGGCACCTGTAGCGCGACCTTTTCTGTGCTTCCCGCATGAGGGATGAACGCACGTGACCTAGTGAGGCAAAGAGCACGCCGGAGTTCTTGAAAGGCGATCAATGATGCCGCCCGTGATGACGTCATCCCTCGACGAGGTTTTAAAGCAAACCCTTCTACCTCTACCAGCCAACGGTCCTGTCGTGGCGTGCAAGAAAAGAAACTTCCAACGTGGCTGTGGTGGGAAGGGTGGTTTTCTCTCACGCAGCACAATGTAGATGCTGCGGCGAATATACCCAGAGTTCCGCGCGCGATCACGCCGGAGGGCGCATCGGTCCGACCCTTCTTTGTCGTCTGCATTGGCGACGGTTTTTTTCGGCCTGTTTAGCGCAGGTTCGCGTTCATTGCGCGCTTTCTTCGCACGGCTTGAATAAATTGCTGAACAGCACCTCCTAGGTAACCCATACACGGCGAAATTAACGGGTCGTACGGGAGACATACGTTAAAGACTGGTTTGCAGGACGGGAAAACAAAAGGTAGTGAGCACACACAGACATCGGGCCGCTAAACAAATACTGCCGCTTGCGCACTGCTTGCCACGAATGGGACTCTGTTTTCTAACTTGGTGAACACCAATGCGGTTGAGTTTTGACAGGTATTACAAAAGGCGAAAGGGGCAACTGGTTTTGATAAATAACGATTATGAGTTCCCTCAGCTTTCTCAAAATTCTCAACTTTACTAAACTGACTAGTTTAAATCGGTATAAATGAGAATCACTAAGCTCACATGCCGAATTGTTTCGGTGTCCGCACTTTTTTCGCGCGGTGATGTGGCCCCGACCATATCGGGATGGCTAGGTTCCGCTGTATCACCCTACGAATGACGCTCCTCGCCTTTTTGTTTCTACCGGCGCACGTCCCGGCTACAGCGGCGGCTTCCGCCGCTCTAGCCCGGCCGTGGCCGACGCTTCTGCTTTCCGGACGCCGCCGCGGCGAATTTCAGGTAACGGCAGGCAGAATTTCGTGTTTCACTCTTTGTAGAGCCACGGGTTTGAATTCAATTGACGTCGCATGGGAAATTGTTGTGGGTGTCGTTCACAGCTTTGCTTTCCAGCCACCTTCACAGAGTGGATTGGAGATTGGAGCCAATTTTTTCCTGCACACTTTCACCGGCCCAACGCTATTAGACAGCATCGCTGTTAAAAAAGGTGGCCCCATACATAGGAAAGAATTGCAGCGCGAAGTCATCTGGGCCTGAAGTCCCAGGGTCCTGCCAAAGGTGGGACCACGAGTGCGTGTTGGCGTCACGGCCGTCTTTAGCGATGAGATAATATTTTTCTATTTTGCATTTATTGATTCTGGGACCAATTTTTAACTATTCAGTTACATTTATCAGTACTCAATTCTGGTTTACTTCCACTTATTGGCAGTAATTTTCTTTTCGTAATTCGTTTACCACAACCAAAGAACGCTGATGCACATTGTCCTGCGTCGGTGAAACTATCCGTTCTCTTGGACAACTACAGGGTTCTACCACTCTCGTACATCATATATACGTCTAAAAAAGGCGATAGCGCCGCTATCAACACGCGAAGATATTTAAAACGTGTTCTATTGAATTTGTTATTTTTTTTATTAATTCCTTACTCTCATTTTCCGCGTACTCCTGAAGTGAAGAATTCCCCAATCCACAAATTCAATTGCAATATCTTCATAATGTGAGTATAAACGTCAATACACGTATCAGAAACTTATCAGAAAGTACAGCGAAGTATAACGGACAGATTAAAACCGTCAAGAATATCTTGCACAGTATAGCAATATATTCTTAAACTAAAAAATATTGTTACGTGGCACAGGACATGAACCATGCGAGGCGGATGATGTATTTGACACTATTTACATGGCGGCTATCGCCGAGCTCACACCGGCTGCGCGTCAGCCACTTCCTCGTCTTCGCCTATGGTTGGACATCGGGGATTGTCCGCTTGTTCGTAACATCATCATCACCAGCCTATCTACGCCCACTGCAGGGCAAAGGCCTCTCCGATTATTCTCCAATTACCTCGGTCCTGTGCCAACTGTGACCAATTTATCCCCGCAAACTTCCTGATCTCATCTGCCCATCTAACTTTCTGCCGCCCCCTGCAACGCTTGCCTTCTCTAGGGATCCAATCTGTTACCCTTAATGACCAGCTGTTATCTTGCCTTCGCATTACATGCCCTGCCCACGTCCATTTCTTCATCTTAATTTCTACTAATATGTCTTTAACACCAGTTCGCTCCCTGACCCACTCCGCTCTCTTCTTGTCCCTTAATGTTACACCTATCATTTTCCGCTCCATTGCCCGCTGAGTCGTTCTCAATTTACGTTGAACCCTCTTAGTGAGCCTCCAAATTTCTGCCCCGTAGGTGAGTACCGGTAAGATGCAGCTGTCATACACTTTCTTCTTCAGCGACAATGCTAGGCTGCTATTTATTATCTGAGAATGTCTGCCATATGCACCCCACCCCATTCTGATCCTTCTAATTATCTCTGCCTCATGGTTGGGATCTGGGGTAACAACTTGGCCTAAGTAGATATATTCGCTTACCACTTCCACTGCCTCGCCACCTATCTCAAACTGCTGTACTGTCCCGAGGTTATTGATCATTACTTTAGTTTTCTGCATATTAATTTCAGGCCCACGGTTCTACTCTGTTCGCCCAGTGCGGAAAGCATGCTTTGCAATTCGTCCCCCGAGTTACTTAGCAAGGCAACGTCATCAGCAAATCTGAGGTTACTGAGGTATTCTCCATTAACCCTTACTCCCACCTGTTCCCAATCCAACGTTCTGAATACTTCTTGTAAGCATGCTGTGAATAACATTGGAGAGATTGTGTCTCCTTGTCTGACACCCTTCCTTATAGGTATTTTACTGCTCTCCCTATGGAGGATGATGGTAGCTGTAGACCCATTGTAGATATCCTCTAGTATTCTTACATAATGCTCATCTACCCCCTGGTTCCGTAATGCCTGATGTTGCGGATCAGACACCTCGTTGCGGGTGCGCCGCCAAGAAACGAAGCCGTGGGACCCCTAATGAAACGACCCTTTTAATGGCGATGACTTGGTTACAGTGATAATGATGCTCGTGCCCTCGAGCCAGGAGCCACATCTTTTTCCTCTTCTTCGCAATTCCCAACATTCTCCCGGCCACAAAAGAGTAAAACAACTTCCACATGTAGCAAGCGGCTCCTGCCCTAAACATAGCACCGTAGTTCTAGCTAGTCAAACACACAACATAGAGGACGGTTCAGAGCACATTGTTTTTTCGGCCCTCCTGCAGGTTTCTTCCTTTTTTTGGTCGTGCAACCTCGACCCTCATCTTCGAATGGTTCATGCAGCTTGACAGCTGGTTTCCTTGTCCAGGACCGTCGAGGTATGTGATCTTCCCGCTCGATGAATGCGAAGTCGTCTGACGTCCGTCGAAGGTTATGTGACGGTTCGCTTGATCTATTTCTTGCTTTCTTGCCACAGCAGTCATGATCGGGCCGCGTAGACGGTGGTTCCAAATGTCCACCCGGGGTTTCGTTGTGGGTCGTGTCGATGTTGTTCTTCGTTAGGCAGGCGTTGTGAATGTCAGCGTTCCTGTCCACTTTACTTTCTCAAGTACTTGCGCCTGAAGAACGCCGCACTTTGCTTGCTGGGGGAAAGGTTTCGGGGTCCGTTTCTCAACTGGACCTTGCAGCGTCCATCCAAGCATAGTGTTTAGGGCCACTAAACCGTTAACCTTGTTGCACCGAATCGTGTGCCCCGCCGCTATTCTCCACAGTTGGTCGGAGCCTACTAGAAGGCTGATGCCTGGCTCCTCACATACCTGTGGAACCATTCTTTCGTCTGCCAGCCGATGGTCTAACTTTCTCAGCCGTGTAGCGAAAGCGCCGATGATGTCCGTATCTGCGATGTTTTGGCAGAGCGTGGGTACGGTGAACGCCTCGATCACTTGATGCGCATCGTCGAACTGGCTATGAAGCCTGAGCTCAACTATTTTGCACTTTCGTAGTTCATAAGGAACGGCCGATGCAAATGTATTGACGGCGCGGCTTCTCTCTCCCACGACTTTTAATTTTAACTTCGAAGCGAGGCCTTCCTTGATGAACGTGTGCTGGCTGCCACCGTCCAAAATGCCGCGTATGTAGCGCGCGTCGCTGGGACCGATGATTCACGACCGGAAGGTCTGGAGGTGAACATCTTCGCCCAGCTGGCAGCTAGTGAGCGCAGTAGATGCAGTATTCGAGGCTAGCGTCTGCACCGGGAAATTGCACGTGGTTTCGCTTTGGACTTCGTTTTCCTTTGACTTGTAGCCAGGGTCGCACATGACGGTTGCATGCCTTCCCTTGCATGTCGTACACATGACGTTTCGTCGGCACTCCTTTGATCGGTGGCCCCACTTCGTACATCGGTAGCACCGCATAGATTTTGCCAGTCGCTTCTTCTTTTCTAAGGTGCTCAGAGAAGCGTCGCAAGCCTCGGTACCGTGCTTAGCCGATCCGCAAAAAAAGCACTCGTTTCGTTTGGGCATCGAAGCATGCGAGGCGTGAAGCACCGACGTTGACTGGCCGTTAAGCTGGAGAGGGTCGCTCGATTCGGTAGGAGTCCCTACTGGAGCACATTGCTCTCTTGCCTCGAGCTCGATTTGCGTGTATCTCAAGAGCTGCTCTAGCTTCTGGCAAGACGTTGTGGCACTGGTTGCCTCTACTGAAGCAGAAGGCGCCGCTCCCTGTGTATTACCTTGAAGACGTCCGTGGCGGTGGAATGCCAAGACGATTTCCTTCGTCAACGCCTCCAGCAAAACGTCGTACAGCATTGCCGAGAAGCTGCTTGTGGGTACGTCCAGTACGTTTAGGCATCGGACATTCAGCTGAACACAGTCATAAAGCCTGCGCAGCTCCTTGTCCTCCGAGTGAGACGTCACGGGCCGTAGCTCGCGGAGGTTTCGAAAATGCCGCTGTATGATACGGTTCTTGTCGCCGAACCTGTCCTTCAGCAGCTGGACGGCACTTTCATAACAGGCCTCCGTTGTTGGCAGCCCGGTGATGGCAGCTGCTGCTTGACCCGACAAGTAGTTTCTGAGGTAATGAAACTTATCGGTAGCGGTGAGAGCCCGGTTGGTGTGGACTGCGCCGTTGAATTGCTCCCAAAACGACGTCCAGCTACACATGTCTCCATGAAAGGGCTGTATGGTGAGCATGGGCAGACGGGGTCCAGTGATCTGAGATGGAACCGTCGTTGGGGCCTGTGGCGTGCTAACCGCAGCCGAGGGGGCAGGTTGCGCCGTGTTGCTGACGCCGAGTTCCTCGAGGCGGTACGTAAGGCGAGTCAGAGCCTCGAGCGTCTGGTCGTTGTAACGGGCCGCCGACTCGTACTCCCTTTCCAGCCCCTCGACAGGAACCGCGTCCTCGACCTGGCCGTCGATTTTGCTCCTCGCGGCTAGCCATGAGCTTGGCCAACACCTTCCGGAGCGCGAGCCGGTCGGAGCAGCCGCTCTCGATGAGTGCTGTCGCCTCTGTCGAAATTTTCGTCGCTTGGGCTCGCCTTGCAGCGCGTTTCGGCTTCAGCCGGTCCATAGTTCAGCGAAAAAGTCCGGCTTGCTCGCTTGGTACGCAGCCCGGTCCGCGCGTTGTCTCCCTGGGTGCTGTTCCGAGAAGGACAAAGCTTGCTCGTCGTTGCCGTCGCTCGCTGTCCACGTCGGTGGGAGCCGCTTGTTTTCTCTTGGGATTCGGCACCAAATGTTGCGGATCGGACACCTCGTTGCGGGTGCGCCGCCAAGAAACGAAGCCGTGGGACCCCTAATGGAACGACCCTTTTAATGGCGATGACTTGGTTACAATGATAATGATGCTCGTGCCCTCGAGCCAGGAGCCACATCTTTTTCCTCTTCTTCGCAATTCACAACACCTGAATGACTACTAGGGTTTCGACCGAGTCAAATGCTTTCTCATAATCTGTGAAGGATATATATTGGGGTTCAGTATACTCAACGCACTTCTCTATCACCTGATTGATCGTGTGAATATGGTCCATTGTTGAATAACCTTTACGGAACCCTGCTTGTTCTTTAGGTTGACTGAAATCTAAGGTTGCAGAGAGTCGGTTAGCGATTACCTTGGTAAATACCTTGTAGACGACTGACAGTAAGCTGATCGGCCTGTAATTTTTCAAGTCCTTCATGTCGCCTTTCTTATGGATTAGGATGATGTTCGCGTTCTTCCAAGATTCCGGTACCATTGTGGTCATTAGGCATTGCGTATACAGGTTTGCCAGTTTTTCAAGTACAATTTCTCCGCCATCCTTCAAGAGGTCTGTTGTTATCTGATCCTCACCAGGTGCTTTGCCCCCTTTCATTTCTTTAAAGGCCTTCCTTACTTCTTCGGTCGTTACTGGTGGGATATCTATCTCCTCTGAACTACTGTCTCGTTCAGCATTATCTTGTATGTCCCGGCTACTGTACAGATCCCTATAGAACTCCTCGGCCGCTGTGACTATTTTATCCCTATTTGTGATGACATTGCCTTGCTTATCCTTAAGTGCATACATCTGATTTTTCCCCACGCCAAGACGTCTCTTCACTGCTTTCAGGCTACCTCCGTTCTTTACAGCGTATTCGATCCTCTCCATATTATACTTCCTTATGTCAGCTGTCTTACGCTTATTGATTAACTTCGAGAGCTCGGCTAGTTCTTTTCTGTCAGCTCCGGTAGAGATTGTCATGGTTCACCGTTTCCTGATTAGATCTGTCGTCTCCTGTGAAAGTTTACCAGTATCCTGTCTAGCCATAGTGCTCCCAACATCACCCCCCGGCCAAACATCATCCAAACATCGTAACATCACCCCCCGGCCAAAGACGACCGTCCCGGTCGTGCTCGGTCACCGTGAATGGATGTGTGCGGTGAGGATGAGATGTGATGTGTATAAAAACTGAAGTCCTTTCCACGGCAAATGACGATGGTTGTCTCCGATGTCGACTGGTCCCCGAACATCGACGCCCACAAGGCCACGACGACCCAATGAGGGTGCACAGAACCATACCGGACGAAAAGGTTGGGGACACGGCTCGGCGACACGTCTTCGCTGATCACATCTCGTCGCGTCTTGGTTCTTGATCGGCTTCTCACGTGCTGGAAACACGGGGCGGGGGTATCGTCATGTGCTGGTCGCGGCGGGGCTGGGGCTGCCCGACACGGACCGCGTACCCTCGATGTTTCCTCCGGTGCCGAGACGGAGCGACGCCGGGGCCAGGACGGGGAGAAACCCGCCCCTCACCAAACATGTTACGTGGCACAGGACATGAACCATGAGATGCGGATGATGTATTTGACACTATTTACATGGCGGCTATCGCCGAGCTCACACCGGCTGCGCGTCAGCCACTTTCTCGTCTTCGCCTATGGTTGGACATCGGGTATTGTCCACTTGTTCGTAACAATATTATACACTCTAACCCATGCAGCGATCTCAGATATAGCCATCTATCAGCTATAAAGACCATTTTTTGGTGCGCTTACGGTTTTCCTATGCTACCATTGAAACTGCGCCCAGATGCACTGAACGTTATTCCAAAAGTCCAACTTTTACAATGAACACTTCCGACACGGTCACGGTAAAAAGATGGCGCATACGGAGTGAAAATAAAATTAACATAGTCCCGAAGCCGTGAGAGAGGCGGCATGCTGGTTCGTTCCCCACTTCACTTTAATCGCAACGAAGATATCGCAGATCAGCGTGCCCCGCTCGAAGATTTCGGCCGCCGAGACCGAGGTTACTCACTTTCAGGCATTTCTCCATAGACAGAATGGCAGTCACAAACAAAACAAAAAAGTAAAGAGGCCTGGCGGTTAGCTGGCGGTCAACGAGCGAATCCGGGAGGTCAACTGCGTAGAAACTGCCGTTCAAGCATGGCTATCGCCGGTGTGGATCTTCACGCCGACCGAATCGACGCGAGCGCTGCGTGCGACTCACGCTGCAAAAAGCGCAGGGGGTTACTTCGCTGTCATCGAGAGATCGGGATTCGCCGACACTTCGTCTGCACAGTGGCTGATAAGGAATCGTGATCCCATTCAAATTTTGCAACTTCGCTCTTCTCCTGCCTTAACGGCGCAACTGCCGGTATGCTGAGCCTGGCGCGGCTGATAGCTAACAAAACCTCTACGGCGAGTGGAGATTTTGAATACGTCTGAAAATGTTTCTTCTTGGGCATTATGCCGGCAGCGGGAGGTTCAACGCAAACACAGTTTATTGCGTTCGTGATGAAGCAGTGGGCTCCCCTTCAGGGAGCGAAAAGGCTTAACTTGTCAGCGAAGGGGTTGTTGGACATGTTCGCCAATTTGCGTGCGTTTTAAAGGGCGAGTTCATATACAACGAACTGGTGATATAACGACCGATTTTCGCGGCACTTTCGAGTTCACTATAACCGGGTGTGACTGTATCAGGAAATTTCTCATTACACCGCAATACAGTGCAGCATAAGAAAAAAACTACTCAAATGCCCTGAATGTAAGCAGGACTAAGTAGATGTGAATGTTTTTACTAGCCCAACCAATTCCGTTTACTATTCCATAAATATTTGGGCCTTTTGTTAAACTTCACGCTAATACATTGGAGGAACATTTATAAATAAAACCCAGTAACACACCCCTGGTCACCAGCAGGACTAAGTCGATGGGAATTGTTTAACTTACCACTAATGGATAAATATGCATGCCAAATTTTATTCGCTATTTAAATTTACGTAAAAATTATAAACTGAGCTTGAAAAGCGAACTCTCCAATACCTCTTGAAGGGTAACTGGCCGCTTCTAAAGGTTTCCCGAACAAGTATCTGCTTAATTTCGATGTTTCTTGTAGTGCTCACGCTTTAGGGGTAAATGTAGTTCCACAGCAGGTATAGATGGCTTACAATGCCCTTATTTTTCTGAATCAAATTAAAAATAAGACTGCCACGCGTCTACCTTACGTCAACCAGTTCGGATGTGAACCGTCCTCAGACTACGGAACGTGGTCCGGCTGAGATGATGTTTAGAGACAGTTGTCGATGGAGTAATATTTTGACATGGTGTTTACTGCAGAATGCAACGTAGAGAGGTACAGCGGGACGCGATCAGCCAATGCTATTTCTTGCTACACCTAATTATGGATGCGCGCCGTCCCGGTAGGTGGCGACAGCCAGTTGTTAACATCTGTTTACTTTTAAGGTGGGACGAGTTATATTTGTCCCTTCAGTGGAACTCATTGTAAAGAAAAATGCTGAGTACTCTTTGGGGATGGAGAATCCGGCCTTGGCGTTTTATCATTGTCAGTCTCAGTAAGCGTGATGATATAAAAAACAGTACTCAGAATCGGTAACTTTGTAATATTTCAGTACCTAAGCAAAACCTTGCCATTGCTTTTCGTACATTTGATGTCATCGCAAAAGTGAATTCGAATTTTCTAAAACAAACAGTGATTGTTTTCAAACAAAATTTGTGTTTTACTTTCATCGCAGAAATATCTGTGAGAAGAGGCTGTACATTGGCGAACTCTAAACCGCCAGCGAGAAATGGAGCAATTGGTGTTGTGAAAACTTCAAATTATTTGTGGAATTTTTAGAGTTGCCAATGAATTTTTCGAGTATCGCGAATAATTAATTTTTTTTCCGATAGTAACAACTTCCACATATATCGAAATGACCGTAAAATAGGCGTAGTGGAGGTGTACGTCTTGCAATAAGACTGAATTCCTGTGCAATCCGTGAACACTCTGATATACAAATTCTCAGGGTCAGCTGTGTTGCTAACTTCAACACCTTACATATCGGCCCCTGATTGTAGCCACTCATTTGTAGATAATCTAAGCAGTAGCATAACTAATGCCATATTTATGTCGCACCAATGCTATTTACATTTATTGACATTTTCGCCGACAATTATGTTCCCGAAATAGATTGCAACCAGTTGTCGTCCTCGTGCGGCAATTCCATAAAATTTATCAACCTTGACTTAGATTGAAACTTGTTCAAGTAAAACAACCGACGCGCGGTTCTAACAACTTCGTCCTAATTCTTACGACAGGTCCTGAAACAGTAGGTACCGTGCTTAATGTGGATGGTTTTAGCTGTCACAGCCTCCTCCAAGTAACTCCTGACATTCCGCTACCCTGCATGTGGATGGTTTCAGGCATCATGCCTCCTTCATGTAACTCATAACATTGCGCTACCTTTCTCCGGCCCCGACCACAAAGTAATCCCGAATATAGTAATACCAACTACAGACAAATTAAAGGTAAACTCGGAATCCTTTATAGTGACACATTCCTTCTATTTTTCGACCGTAATTTAGTAAATTATAACTGGGGGCTGTACGAACGTAAACCATGTGCACTAGGTAACCAGTAAGTCCCGCTTATGAGAGTAGAAAGGATAAATCAAACCCCTGGCTTACGAAATCTCTCCGGCAACTTTGAAAAAAAAAAGAAACATTTACACTGCACGGCTAAACGCCATGACACGCCATCTGCTTGGCAGGCATACAAAAACTAGAGTCTGCTAAACATAAGTATTATTCTGTCGGTCTACCTTCGCATTTAAAATCAAAATCTAAGACGTTCTGGACACATGTTTCTCCTGAACAAATGAATGGAATAGCTAACAAATATCCTTGCTAGATGACGACCATGTTCAGATGACGACCACCTCTCAGATAGTCATTGCACATAAGCATTTAACTCACTTTTTCATCTCTTTTCAGACTTAGAGACAATTACGACGTACCATAGGTTCCCGAACTTGACATCGCATACATGGAAAACAGATATAACTGCCGAGTTTATTGCTCTTCTGGTTAATAATTTTAAGCTACCCACTTCAGTTGGAATTAAAAACATCAATTCTACAATTCTTAAAAATCCCGTTTCTGTTAAAATTTTGCGTCCCCTTTTCAGGCAATCTTCAGCAACAGGTCAATTTCTCTCTGACTGAAAAATTGGTAAAATAGAGCCTATGTTTAAAGCCGGCAATCATCATTCACCCGAAAGTTACCCAATTTCCCTTACTTGTATCTGGTGCAAATGTTTTGAACACATAATCGCTTCGCATGTTTTCAGACACTTAGAATCAATTAATTTCCTATTTCTCATCAAACACGCATTCGGGAAGGGTTTGATTGGCGAAACAAAGCTGCTAGAACTAACAATTGAGCTGCATCCCAGAATGAACTGTAACCTCCAGGCTGACAGTATTTTTCTTGATTATTCCAGTTTTCGATTGTGTAGCGAATTGTGACCTGATTTTTAAATTATCTGCGCTCTTTTTAGTCTCTCTAACCCTGTCTTGGCTTCGTAACTTTATTTCACCTCTTGAGCAGTTTACTGTAATTAGCAATTCGCCCTCCCCCTATCCCACATAACTTCTGGCGTACCAGAAGGGTGCACTCTAGGCCCCATATTGTTCTCAATCTATAAAAATGATCTCCCACATACCATTACATACTGCATGGGACGTTTCGCAAACGACTGCTTCATATATCGTCTTATATCCTCCGACGACGACCACTTACCACTGCAAAATGACCCTAAACGCATTATTGACTGCTGTAACAAATGTTTAATGTCACTGAATGCGGATCAACCATCCTCAGGGTTCCTTGAGGCTGCACACACGATGGGGACTATCACAATAAAACATTACTGCCCGCGCCTTACTTCCGATGTTACCTATTACGTCCGGAGCTTCCGTGGCTGGCAGCGACGAAAACGCCACCGACGGGACCTGCATGACGTCTGCAGCCGATGGCCGCAGCATCAAAACCCTTCCAACACATCGGAATTCACCTTCTTGGTCCGTTTTCTACGTCACGAGCCGAAAACAAGAAAATAAGCAAAGAAATCTGAAACGTTGCTGTCGTTGTTGCTATACCTTTGTTCATTGCACATGGCGACTTCTGTTATTGACCCGCATTTGTGAGCTTCGAGGAGCTAATGAGCCTAGTTCGCGAAATTGCAACTGTGAATTAGAAAAGTAAAAGTTGTGGCATAGTCCGTGCCACGTGACTCCTGAACGTGATGTCACGGGAGTAGGACAGGTGCACGCCACCCTCGCAGAACCTCGATTCTAGGGAGGTTGTGGCGTGTTCCAGTCCCAGTCTGCTTGCTGACGTAATTCACACACTAAGGCGACCAAATGAAAGAAAAGAAACTGATGCAAACATGTTATACCAGAAAAGAAGCCGGTCGAGGTATTTTATGCCAAAAGACAAAGAAACGAAAGCGAGAAAAAAGGCGCAAGTGCAAAGTATCCGTATAGAAGCCGTGGTAATACGTATCCCCAGGTTTTTCCTTACAAGCGCGTGAGCATTGTTGAGTTTCCCTGGGGAAGTTGTGTACAGAAAAGCATAGGGTTTTGATAACGTGACACGAGCAGCAACTGTTTTTAACGTGGTGCGCTTCCATCACCCGCTTTCGTTTTCCATCACCGCGATTGCATTATCTTCCTCCGATTGCAGAAACTTCTTCTTAGGATGACAAATTTCAAAGCATGAACGCCTGGAACACAAAATAAATACAATTTGTGGTGAAATACACAGTAATTAAGTAAACATGACCTATCATAAAGTACTTCAATTTGCTTTTCCCTACAAGCTATTGGTGCAAGAGTGAAGCGAGAGAGCACACTGAAAGATGCGTCGCCCCCTATTCGCGCATCCTTGGAGCCCGCTTCCGTAGTCCGGTTACATCTAAATAGCCTAAATCGCATTTTGAAACAGTTCTAACCCCGCCTCGAAATGTTATGAGCTTAGTATTATTTTCGCAGCTCCGCCTTGAATGAGTGTCGCCCCAACTCTGGCCTTCTGGAATAGCACCACTGGATTACACATCGACCAGTGAAGCCAAAAGCAGGCATCTTAAGCTTGTCACATTCGGTAGAACAATACATTATTTTGCTGTTGAATGGCGCAGATACCCCTGGCAGTTAGATGAAGTGTCCAGTTCAGTTATCTCTTCGAACTCTTTTGCTTATAATCACGCGTCAAAGTCACGCACATGAACCAAGGAACACCCACGCAGTTTGTTTGCTTGTGTTGCGTGAGGGACGACATTAGTTTGTTGTTATTAAGAGGCTGTAATGTGTCTTTTGCCTTTGGCGGGTAGCATTACGGTCATAATCATTGGCCAGTTTATTCGAATGGTGGGGGAAATCTTAGTAACCTTTATTGACGCAAGTTCGAAAGTCACGAACGGAGTTCAGCCTCCTTAAACCACGAAGCCACGACCCTACGCTGCTTCGGGGGCCCAAGTAGTGAGCAACTGATTTAGTCACCGCGGCGTAGAAGTGCTCAAGGGTGGATCTTGGGTATGGGAGAACTGTGTATTTTAATAACAACAGCATTCACGCAGGCCAAAATTAAAATTAGAAACATGAGCGTCGACTATCCACTTAAATCTTATTGCACAGCCAACAAAAAGGGGGGGAAATTAAATTACGTCACATTTAAATCGCATGAACAACTGTCCGGAAAGCAAGTGCAAGTGGGCACTTGGCTGTGGCGGCAGCAGCACCCCCCGTTCACCCAGCTGCCTGTTGCCTGACAGCTCCTTTTGCATCTGCTGTTACAGTGTTCCCGGGACCCCGTCTAAGCGGCTGCCAGTGGCCTCAGCTGTTCATCGTGGTTTTCACCGGACGCTATTGTTTATTCCGGCTTCGTAGCTGTGAGGATGGACGAAGATTGTGGGCACAACCGTGCCGGCGTGCAGATAGCGTGGTGAACTTGGACGACCGCGATTGGCCGCGGCGGTGGGCGTCACCGGCAACCAGTTTTCTTCGAAAGTGCTCCAGCCCAGGGACCTGTTTTTTGCACTTGGCTGTGGCGGCCGCAGCACCCCCCGTTCACCCAGCTGCATGTTGCCTGACAGCTCCTTTTGCATCTGCTGTTACAGGTTGGTTTACGTTTTCGTTTGCTCTTTGACCGTTATTGCTGCTGCTGCTGCCACCGCCAACTGCAATTACGCGGCTCGACTATGTCTGACGATTGTGACATATGTGTAACTTGTAATGGTGCCATTCCAGAAAACAGTATTTTTGTAACCTGTTCGCTGTGGGACAACTATTATCATACAGGAAACTGTTAAGGTCTGTCAGCTAGTTCCCTAAGGAAAAAGAAGACAAATGGAAGTCTGTACAGCTGGAAATGCAAAGTATGTGTGCCTTCTGGAGAGCTAAAGGGTTAGCGTCCTGCTGCCCAGTCCTCCTCAGATGAAAAGGGCCTTGCAAATGAGATAGCAGCTATACGCGAGCAACTTGGCCAACTGATGCCTCTAGCTGCGAAAATTGATTCTCTACTTGGATTTAAGGAAACCGTCACTGATTTGAAAAAATCAGTTGAATACATGTCTGCGAAGTATGACGACGTTCTGGCTAACTTATCAAAACAAGACAAAGAAATTGAGGGCATCAAAACCCGTCTTGCACGTGTGGAAAATGCGTCGACTGAAAGTGAAGTAATACAGCTTCGAAGGCAAGTGAACGATCTTGAGCAGTATGACCGTAGGAAACATCTAGAGGTACATGGCATACCTCCCAAGAGGGACGAATGTCTGCTAGAAAGTATCAACGACCTAGCCCGGGATCTGAGCCTTCCTTTGCTGACTGAGCAGGAAATCGATGGCATACACCGTTTGCAGTCCAAACCCGGCCATGTGCCACCCATCCTGGTGCGGTTTGTTTCACGTAGAACGAAAGAAAACTGGCAAGCAAAGCGTAAAGAATTGCAAACTATGAAACCTGAACTTCGATTCTACGACAACCTGATACCTCAAACCAAGCACCTCCTGTGGCTAACACGCACAAGGGCAACTGAAATGGGCTATGCTTTCGCATGGCAAAGAGATGGTAAGATTCTAGTGCGTAAACGCCCAGGAGAACCTAAATTTCGCATCACTAGTGAAGCAGACCTCTGCAAAATTGTGAATTAAAATGCGACGGGCAGCACAGATGCCGCACTATTGGCAGCTGATCAACAGAATCAGTCATAAGTGTCCGTCACCCTAGTTTTGGTTTTTAGTTTTTCTTTTCATGGAAGGCTCTGCCAGTCCTCCAGTCGACGTTTACTTCTATACTGAGAAATTTCAAACTAACCTATCTCGCATTACTCCCCAGATAGAAAAGGTCTTTTCTCTATTTTGCCTGAATGCAAGAAGCTTAAAAAATAAATCAGACAATGTTTGTATGTACCTCGAATCCCTTGGGCATAAATTTCATATGTTAGCGTTTATAGAAACATGGTACACGAATCCTTCTGATGTTGTCCAGTTTGATGAATACCAAAGTGTATTTATAAATCGAAAAAATCGAAAAGGTGGCGGTGTTGCACTCTACATTCTTCATGGTATTCCTTTTGCGTTTTTAGACAACTTTTCAATGGTAGTCGCAGATTATAAAATAATAGCTGTTGATTCATTAGATCAGATAGTTCTGCTAATCTACCGTGCGCCTTCAGGTAACGTTAACAACTTCATTTTGCATATGGACAACACACTTCCTGCCATTCAAGAAATATGTAAAAATATTGTTGTTATAGATGATTTTAATATAGACATGTTCTCCAACAGTTATGCTGATAGAAATCTAACTAACACAATGGCTTGCTATGGTTGCACAAACGTTGTTAATGTACCTACACGAATAACTATAGAAAAAGAAAGTATTTTAGATTTATGCTTCACAGATTTTGTTTTGACTGATATAGAGTGTGGCGTGTTGGAAAGTGACATCAGTGATCACCTGCCTTTTTTTGTTTTTCTCCCAAACCAAAAAATAACACCCTTGGTGCCCAGATATTCTTTCTTGTATAGAAAAATTAACGAAGAAACTTTAAGCGTATTTCAAGACCTGGTATTGAGAGAAATGTGGTCAGACGTATATGGTGAAAACAGTCCCAGCCTAGCATATGATGTATTCTTGGCGAAATTTCGGAACAATTATTTCAAGGCTTTTCCGGAGGTTTCCTTCACTATGTATAAAAAAGCCAAGAAGCCCTGGGTAAATAAGGAAATGTGCAAAAAAATAAAAGATAAAAACAAACTGTTCGCCAAGTTTCTCAAAAGTAAGGATATAAATACTCTGTCCCTGTATACACAGACTAAGACTAGAAAGAGGTTGACCGCTGATCTCAAGAAAGCAAAGGAAAATTACTATGCTAAAATGTTTAGTGACAAGCGATCAGTAGAGCAAATTTGAAGAACCTGTAATTCGTTGGTTTGAAATCTCATAAAACAGTCCCACTTGAAATGCTAGCGGTCGGTACTTCTTATTCCGGTGTGCCTCTGTCAAATAAATTCAATAAGTACTTCATTACAGTATGTTTAGCAAATGACTATTCGAGTGAAGTACACCGTACAGCATACCTGGTTGACAACAACTCGGCAACAATGCTTTTATCTCCCACAACGCCGACTGAAATTTTCCCATTCATAAGGCTTTTAAAAAATAAATGCTCAACCGGCACCGACAGCATTAAAGCGGAAGCAGTTAAATATGTAGGATATATAATTGCACGTTTTCAGTCACATATGTAAACAGATGCTCACAGAAGGTATTTTCCCTGAAAAGCTCAAAATCGCTAGAGTCTCAGTGGTACACAAAGGCGGTAACTGTAGTGATTTTGGAATTTACCGCCCTATTTCTCTCCTCTCAGTATTCTCGAAAGTGGCTGAAAATGTGATTAATACACGTCTGATAATTTTTTTAAATAAAAAAGAAGTAATTGTGAACGAACAATACGGTTTCCAAAAGGGGAAGTCTACTGAAATGGCACTGCATGGTATAAACGAGGAGATAATAAACAACATAGAAAATAAACTATTCACCATTGGTTTGTTTCTAGATTTAAGGAAGGCCTTCGATTCTGTTAAGCACGACATTTTGATCCGCAAGTTACCATTTTATGGGATAAGAGGTTTATCACTTGATCTTGTTAGTAGTTGCTTAGATTGTAGGAAACAATGCACCATTGTAAATGGTGTTGCATCCAGTTTCGGAACAATACGGAGTGGTGTTGCCCAAGGGTCTATCTTGGGTCCGCTTCTATTCTTGTTGTATATTAATGATGTATATAATATACCCGGTACCCAAAGAGTTCTTTATGCAGACGATACTAATGTTTTCTTTACAGGACCCAACCTATAAATAATTACCAATAATGCAAACTTGTGGCTTCAGGAATTATCCAAATGGCTAATAGGAAATGAACTAGAACTAAGTGTCAAAAAGACAAAATGCGTAATATTTAGAGCAAAAAATAAGCAGTGAGATTTTGCTCCAGCGCTTCTATTTTGGGAATCTATTCTTGAAGTGGTCCGCTCAATACGTTTCCTGTGTGTTATTTTTAATAATGCATTGTCATGGAACGATCATGTAAATCACATATGTACGAAGTTATCGCGTTCTGTCGGCATTTTATGGAAACTTAAGTGTTTGTTACCCTGTTGGCTTAAAAAGCAGTTATATTTTGCTCTTGTGCAGTCCCTCTTGCACTATTGTTATTTGATTTGGGGCAAAACTACAAATTCAAATTTGAATGCTTTACTTGTACTACAAAAAAAGCTATCAGGGCTATTGCGAATTTATCCTATAGAGAAAGTACAGAAAAACAGTGGAGAAGCTTGGGCATTTTAAAAATCCACGATTTAATTAATTTAAGACGCGCGCAGGATATCCACCACATATTTTATGAACACCCCTACCTATTTCCGAATCTAAAAACCTTCACCTCACACAGCGTGCCCACTAAGAAAAAAACATTACAGAAAGCCGAGAATTAGAACGAATTACGGCATTCAGTTGAAGCAATATCAAGTCATAGACTTTTTAAATAATAGCGAGGAGATTGAAGTGCTTATTAAAGAGTTTAAATCCATAAAACTGCTTAAAAAAACATTTGCTTCAGGTATTGCTACAATATGCCCAGTCTTCAATGCGTTAGCAGACTATTATTTTCGCGGAAAGAGTGTTACGTTTGCGTTTCTTACTTTAATAATGCTTGTTTTTTATGTTTAGGCTGAGTAATTTTCTGCGTTAAACTTGGCTTTCTTGTCGTGTTTTCACTTTTAATTGAGCTGTTAGGCTCTATTAGACGTGTGCATGTCAAACTTTTTTCAGTCTTTTCTGCTGATTTGTAAATTAATACGGTAAAATTGGTAGTGGATAGTATGTGTGAGTGTATATTTTTTTTTCTCTTACGATGGCATTTTCTTTCTTTTTCGGGCTTCGAAAAATGTGCTACCTATGTTGTTCCTTTTCTGCATGATATAAGAAAATATTGTATCTATTTTTTTTTCTTTTCATTTGATGTTGTGATGTGTGCTGCTCCCGACTTCGGTGCGAGCTACTTTGGGAGTAAGGGCCTCGTCAGGCTGTAGCCTTTTGCCCTCCACCTTATGTGTAAATGTAATTTCACCTCTTGAAATCTTTCAAATAAAAAAAAATAAAAAAAAGTTACTTAGTCACCGTCCCAGCAAATCACGCCTTTAGTTAGGATTGCTCGCTGTAGGAGTGCTCACGCAGCGTTAGCCACACCTCTCTTCTATCACACACACTGCAGTGACGGGGGCCGGTTCCTCAAGGCATGTCTTACCAAGCTTGCCATCCGTGACCCCTTTCTAATGCGAAGCTTCCAGGTTCTCTACGTTCATGGAAGCGCATCCATCAGTCTTCCGCAGTTCTTTTCTGTTGATACCAAGGACTTCTTCTGCCCCAGGCCCAGTGAACGCCGCCTTGATACTGTCGGCGGGGCCACAGATGAGTTCTGTAGTGCACAATTGGGGAGTGTGAGAAATTACCATGGAGAGGTTCCTGGACGCCTTGGTGCCCTATTTGGATTCCACATTGCTAGCATACAGCGACAAGCTGTACCTGCAAACGACAGGGTTTGCATAAGTTGTTCTCTGGTACCAATTTGAAGCGAGTTTTTTTGTTACGCTTGACAAAGGAGCTGAGCCTGTCTAATGACAAGGTCTTAGTGAGCATTTCGGTACGGGGAAAATTTTCTTGTCATTTTTTAGGTCACGTATGAATGAGCGTACGGGCGTGTCTATTAACTTGGCGTGTTTGTGTCTGCGCGCACGTCCTTGAAACTCATCAGGAATGTTTCGGAGCAGGAGACTACGTTTTTTGAACCTGGAACAGACGTGCCAGGTTCGCCACCTATGTTTATTATACTCTACTAGAAGCAAGAGACATAATTTACCGTATTATTCAGCCCACTTCAGGCTTCCGAAGCGTGAAATAGCCCGTTCCGCATTTTCCAGTGCGAGGATTTTGTCTGGCCTCTATGGAATGAACTGCAGTTCGGACACGCAAGTCATATCTGCAGGCTGCCCGCATGCCTTAATTTTGAGTACTGGTGATGGAATCCTGGACAAAGCCCGCCTCACTAACAAAATAAAAAGGGCAGAAACAATGCGGAATTCCCTGAGTGCTATATTCTTGATACATAACATTTCACCCAGAATCTATAACGTGCCAGAAACAGCAGGCGTTCGTCCATTATTTTCTGCCACAAACAAACTTGGACAAGCAGGTGCTCGGTCAGTATTTTCTGCCACAAAAAACGTTGAAATTTGTGCGATACGCTAGATGTGCCTGGGTGCTTCATGGTGCAATGCACGACAACGTACGCGAAGCGCTTCGTGCAATGCTGATAGTGTTTTTCTTGAGGCACATGTCTAATGCGGTCATGGAATTGTAGGGCAAAATGAGCAATACCCAGATGAGCGCCTCAACGAGCATTCCTACTCCATCTTATTCGAACTGTAAGCGGTTGTACCGCGCACTGCAGAGGCTCTAATTACTCCCTGTGTTTGGAAAATGCGAAGGGGCTAGAACCGTATCTTACGCCCGCACAAATTTTTTGATGGGTGGTTGAGAGAGAAGCGTGGGGAACGCTGCTCTATCACCTACCCAAAAGCATGCTATTTTACTATTTTAACATTGATGCACGCATTGTCTTATGTAAAACCGTTCTTTTCTCGCGATTATAAAATAATCTTTTTTGACACGATGGAAGCCAGTTTTCATGCACGCACCTTGTGTCCAGAGATGTTATCTAAGATTTTCCGAAAACAACCATTCTATACGGACAATCATTCGTTTTTTGGCAGGACGTCATCTTCCCACAAAGAAAGCTTTCGCTTTAAATCATGCGCGCATGCACTCCGTACAGATAGGCAACCCCCGAAGCTGTAAATTGTGACCGTTGTTTACTCTGGTGTTACTCCTTATAATTCAGTGAATGGATTTCCATTACACTGCATGATCTTGTGCTGTCTTTTTCGTTGTTTCCGTACCTGCTCATGGCCTAACCGATCAGGAGCTGCCTGCTCGTCAGGTGTACGTATGAAGCGTGGGCTACCCATTTCGCCGTAACGTGTGGCTGGTGTTTGTCACTGGCACATTGGTGCTGGCCGTGCCGCACCATGGTCCACCCTGCCCGCATTTATCACTGCATCTGTGCTTCATGCAGTACCTTACTTTCCCGCGCCGCTCTAATGGGAACTCCGTGTTTGTGCTCGCCAACTAGCGACCATCGCGAGAATCGCCCTAGTAAGGTCCGGTGTCGGATTTCTCCATGGCGCAGCGCGCTTATTTAGCGTCGTAACTGCGTAGCTGTCGTAATACCACCGAAAGAAGACCCAAATACGATAAAGCAGATGTGTAAGGAGCCTTAATGCGACCCCTTCGGTATGACGGCACGATTGAAGTACTGCAGTGTATACTTTTACCGCTTACCGCAAGGAGCAGACCATGCACTACGGAAGACGTTGTGGACACGGACGTGCGTATTGGAAAAGAGTGACGCCCACCAGGCAAGCTTGCGCAAAGCACTTCGTTCAAAACGAGTACTACCTCCCAGGTCAGGAGCTGCATGCTTGTTGATTGTGACGAAGCCGTATTGCGTGCGGGAGGCGTACTTTCTGTCGACGCACTTCTCCTGTGTGCTTTACTGGAACTATGTACTGTCCCTTTTCATATATCTGTTAGGTGCTAATATTGTCAAAATAGATTATAAAATTCAGCCTTGACTTCAATCAGCTTGGAACATCGTTCTTTTTTCACGCTTGAAGCCGTGCCTCAAGTACGCATCGAGGTGGCCAACCCGAGCGCAGCTCAACGAGTTTGGCGCTCAAGTCGGTGAATGGCAGCACTCTCCCAGCTTCGAAAAGTCCAAGCAGCCAGCACACGACGTTATCTTATCGGCGCACGCTCTGTGGCTTTTTTGTTTATTCTTATCGCAAGCGAGATTCTGGTTTTGTCAATTGTCGTTTCTCGGAAGCAGGATGTATATGTTTCAAAAGCCTGCAGTGATCCGCGCGCTTGCTAACCAGTTAGTACCACTTTGACACGCACGCACCAATCAATTAGCGAACCTTGCGGGCAGCTGCAAATCAAAGTAGTAAAAATTGGGTCTCAAAGCGGAGATGCAGGACATTGTGAGAAAAAAAATGTACAAAAAATTTAACGTGCAGCCCGAATGAGGAGCAATTAAAAACACAGCCCGATTCCATGGAAACTGACTGCACCTGCAGCGGTCCAACGCCTTAAACATTACACCACGCCCTAAGATGTTCGCTTTATAAGTTTATACAGCACTGGGCAGTTGCATGGAGTCATCGCTGTCATGAGAAGCCAAATAATTTCTACAAAGCGTTTACAGCTATTCGATGTTGACCAAGTTGTCTTAAACATATCTTTCTTCAGTACTGCTTATAATGTGCAATGGGTTGCATTTAAATTTAAGTGTCTAGGGGCATGCTAACAATATTCTGAACAGTTTTTTCAGGCTACAAATAAGAGAGGATGGTACCAAACAAAACAAGAATTTCAAGCCAGGACCTGCCCAAATCATGAGCCCATGCTGCAGTGAAAGCTGCCCAACAGTAACAGCTGAGTGCAGAAAGGCAGCTAAGGAAGCAATGGTTCCCCATCCACCATTGTAAGTATAAGTTGTAAACCCTTCTTCAAAAACGTACGCAGTACCCATTTTATTGTAGTGTTCTTGAAATCAGGGCAGTTAGATGTCTACAGCCGTATCATGCAGCTCAGGAATTGTTGACACGCCCCTGATCACCACCGCTACTACTTCTGCTGTTAAGGTGACAAAACAATGCTCATTTTTATGCAATTTTAACCGACATTATTATTCAAGCAAATCAGTGAAAGCACCATTTTCCAAGAGGATGGAGGGTTGGAAGAAGAATTTCTTCCAGCTTGTGCCCCCAGTTAGTCCCCACACCCACCAGCGAGCGTTGCTAGTCGTGGCACCAAAACAGTGGTGACATTTCTGCACTCCAGATCTTTGGCAGCATCGAGCCAACAATTCCGAGGGAAGAATCAACAAAGGAAACAAATTTGGACAATTACACCATGGCAATATGACCAACATAAAATCTTTTGACATGCTTTTGTGGGGCTATCATGTTTATCCATGCAAACTTTGGTTTAGCACTCCCTAAACTTCAGGCTTTAAAATGAGTAGAAGAATCCGAGGCACGGAAATGTCCCACGTTGATATATGGGGGTATTATTCTGGGGCACATGACTCTTCAGACCACCTAGTGAGACATTGCCATGTTTTTTTATATGTATATGTATTTAGTATTTGTATATGTCACGTTTGTCAGCATGGGTCTGAAGTAGCAACAGCATTTATTCTTGCATCGCTGTTTCCATTTCTAGTGAACTGTACTAGACACAATGGATATTTACTCAGCCACATATGCCCTAAAACAGGCCGAACACACCAAAAGACAAAAATGTGGTTGATTCATCTGTCATGCGAATCCGTAAAGCACGAAAGTGAAATGTGCAGCGAAATCTGTAGCAAAAGGAGCATGATTTGCAGGACGCCGGCTGTCTTGTCGGTGTGCTTGGCCAGCGACGTCCTGCTAACGGATCGCTTCAGGAAAGCTGCGACCACTTCGGTCACTCCGTGGCGTACACGGCAGACGGTTTCGTCGCGACGAGCCCAGCTCGTGGAAAGCGAGAGGTAGAATTTGTAGCTTGAACCGCGCACGCCGGAACGCGTTTCGATACCCGCTGATCTTCGCAACGTATCAGTCGCCGTTTGCGCCATCCGTTGGCTTCGCTATGAGACAGCTTAGGACAACTGTCGGCGTTTGCTAGCATTATGATGCACGACTTCGCTTCACCTCTCCTAGACGGCAGGACCATCCATGTCAATGAAACTTTTTTTGGGCGTTTCTTCTGTGTTTGTTGTACTGGCATCATTTCCGTGGCTAATATGACGTCATCGAAATCTTGGTGTGTCCGGGAATACAACACTTGCCTGTTAAAAAATTCGCAGCTTTAACACGTTATTATATTAGCAAAAGCTTGTGGGTGGACGGTCACGTTTGCTGCTGCGAAGCTGGGGTCCTGAATTCAAAACCGAAAATTTTCGAGTTGCCAAAACCAGTTTTTTTATCCGCTCGGCCAAGTGTAACTTATAGTATAATATTCCATACAGACATACCGTGATACCCACAGACAAGCTGAGAAAAGAAGGCCCTCGCATAATAAAGTACCGACGATTGGCACAAAATGACTAGACAGGCACTTATGCACAGTTTGGCTATACCAGTGATTTCATCATTATCTTCTGTATATATAATGAGATGAGTCGATACACAAAATAGCTTCTCAATGACCTTCTGTCCTGTCATTTTTACTTTTGAGTCCTTTAGGCGCCTGGCGTATCTTTTTAGCTCGTATGGGGTCGCGGCATTACGCACCCAGAGGCTCTGAAAAGGAAACCGCTTACCCTGGTCGAGATCGAAGCCGGGTTCCTCGTGTTACGAAGCTAATGTATATTCTGTTGCACCGCAAAAACTTTGAAATAACCTACAGAGCGAATTGCACCTGCTGTTTTTAGAAGGGTTCTGAGGGTTCCAACAAGCGTTATTATTCCGGACTATTATTCATCCATGCAACTGAGCTGATTGCGACAACACTGCGCAGTAATACTTAAAAAGCCTTGTGCAGTTTTTTTAAGCCTTATCAGTGCTTCCACTTTTCAGCTTTCCTCATTACGGTACGTCAATAGAACGGAAAATTGGGCTAGTTGGTAGCTATTCATCTTGAAGGTGCAAGCGCTCACAAAACAGGGACGAAAGTAGAAAAAGAAAGTATAAAATAGAAAGTAGCCCCGTGTCGTCTATATTTTTTCTACTTTTATCCCTGTTTTGTGAGCGCTTCCACCTTCAAGATAAACGGTACGTCAAGTCAGTGTTCTGAATGCTAATATTTGGTTGCTTCCTTAAATAGGTCCCAGAGCCCTTGCCTCATCATATTAAGGTGCAGTACTCAGATCATTTGAAATTCACTCCATGCGGCAATTATTTTTTCGTGATAATTGCAAAATTTCAATCCGCTAAAGTTGCAGCAAGATTTGAACGCCTGAAACCTTCGATTAAACAAAGCTGTATGTCATCTGCATGCTCACAGCAAAGTGCAAAGCTTCTTTTTGCTACTTTCCTGAAGAAAACACGCAGCAATCCGTAACGAGGCTAAGCTTGCTCCAAAACTTCCTTTTTTCCCTTTTGGTTTGTTTCTTTAGTAGGATGCCCACGGGGGCCGGCTTTCGCTTCTTAAGAGCAAGGCACTGCTACTATCCATGCAGTACTGGCGTCTCAAGCTCGTCTGAAAATCGACAAGTCTCTTGAAGGTAAATCAGGAGCACTTGTAAACACATTTTTCTACACCCGATATGGTTAGAATGCTAATTCCTTCACCAGATTGCCCTCACTAGTTGCTAGTGTCTGATTACGGCTAGTGTCTGAATTAGGGCTAGTATCTGAATAGAGCCAGTTTCCCATAAACAGCCCATGCCTGTGCAGTCCATGCCTGAAAAACAACAGAAATTCTGTTTGTTAAATATCAAGTTGTACCTAAGTGTTGAATATCAAGTTGTACCTAAGTGTCCCTTACTTTTACAGAAAATTCATATTCCTGTACAGCTCCACTCGGCTCCTTTTAACTCAACCCTTGCTCACTGGAAGGAGTCCAGGCTCCGGTCGAATAAACCATGTTACCTCAAAGTTCTATTATTTGCTGGAAATAGCCCACTTGCTTTTCGGCACTGAATCGTCCATAAGCGCCTCAGCAAAGGCACCAGTTTGTTAACGCTGTTACAACATCAGACTACACCTCGTACTGAAATGTAGGAAGTCATTTCAACAGCTTACTGGGAAACGCCCAAGGAAAGTCAGTTGCTCAACTTCATAAGTTAAGTCTCGTAGGATGCTTACTTTTAGCTGGGTTGCACAACGTGCATAGGTCAGAAAGTGGCTTACCTGCCAGGTAGCAGTAAGATTACTGATAACGCAAGTTCAAACATAGAAACTTAACAAGAAACTTTAGGCCACGTAATAAACGTTAACGTTAAGCAACAAACCTTATGTGTGGCTGAAATATGCAACGCTAAGAAGTAATGAAAAGCAACAATATTTACATTAAATACGAGAATAAAACTGACTCATTTTACATATTAGCGCAACATAATAGTAAATTGACAATATAATTGTTTCAAATATTTCAAAGTGACCATAATGCGACATAAACTACAATGGCGATGTCGAACAAACCCACGGCAGGTATCATACAAGTGAGAAAAAAAAACCGGGCGGGGTTGCGGAACTTCACTGAGTGACACATACATGCACCATCCTTAGTGAAGTCATTGCTAATGCAATGTGAATGAACGGCTGTTTAAATTCTAATACGATTGTCGATCATTTCACCTCTGGTGATAAAGCACAGACACTCCTTCCCGTCGATACTACAGAAATTACGAGATGAACGTCCATACCTCGATTATACGGAGTTTTCTTTTTTCGCCTCAATTCGACATGCAGCCACCCCGAGGGCGACGGACGCCACTAAATATCTTACGCAGTTCTACAGCAAACAATACAGCGCACACTCTAAAACTCTTCTAAGATGTAAGCGAACATGCGTCACGCATTTTTTCCAAACGCGCTTTTGTCTATATTCTAGCCATATATGCTGCGCTTCTAAACGCACATCACGCAATCAAGGCGACCGTAAAGACAACAAACGAAAAACCGGAAGTTTTCTAACCCCGTTTCTTCCGACTCATATTTTTTCTCCAATTTGCGGTAACACCGGATCCTTATAATTGAGGCTACGTTGAAGCTCTATCACCGCCGGAATAGTGTTAGTTAAAAGTAAAAGACTTACCTGTCGTAGTGAACGAGAGCCGCTGGAAGGTTCTTGCACTTCTCTGACAGCCTTGGAGGCCACGAATACTTCCCTTCCACGATTTACGGCTTGCTAGAGAGGCAGCTTATCTTCGGCAAAATGCGATGCAGTTCACCCGTCATACCCGACGTTTGAAAGCATACAACGACCATCTAAGCCGTTTTCGTCGCTTCGTTCCTTGACGGACACGGTCAAGATAAAGTCATCGTCTGAAATCATGCGCTCTTCTTCGCCAGAACAATGCGCAGAAACACTGCATTGAGAATCTTACTACAACAGCAAGCGACACTGTGACGGTGGACCTGTTTAGATACGCCATTGTGTTTGTTTTGGCTGCTGTTCCCACAGTGCGTCGCGGAACGTAAAGTTGCGAATAGCGACAGATACACCGGGCCACACTCTCTCCTCTTAGCTCTACCGCCTTTCACACCTTTACTTCACGCATGCTTTTTCGGTCTCTCCGCAGGAGCTTTCTGCGTACAGAATACTGCGTCTTTTTAAAGCAAAGATTGCTTTCTCTACCAGCCTCTACCTCTACAATAAACTCCCAAAGCGGCAGAGGCGGTGGCAGAGGGTCGGGGGGAGGGGGGGGGGGGAGCTAGGGGCGGGGGCGAACCGAGGGTCTCACTCACAGAGCACACTATAGATGGTGCGGCGAAATTATCCAGCGTTCCCCGCGAGCCGGAGCTGCACCCCTCGGCGTTTGCGTCTGCAAGACCATTCCGTCGGCTTGGTTGCATTCGTCCTGTTTGGAAGCAGCTTCGCGTCCATTTCGCATTCCTTCACACGGCTTAACTTGTTCGAAAGAACCTCATGGGTAACCAGAACACTATGAAATTAAATTGTCGTACGGCAAAGATACGTTAGGGATTGGTTTCCAGGACGGAAAAACAAAATATATTGACCACATACAGACATCTGGCAGCAGGACAAACGCTAGAGAAACGCACTCCTCGCCACGAATCGCACTCCATTTTCTATATTGGCGAATACTAATTCGGTTGTGTTTTAACTGGCGGTATAAAAGGCGAAAGAAGCGACTGGTTTTGAAAATAGCGATGACAAAAGTTTATTCAGCTTTCTCGCAATTCCCAAACTCACCAAACTAACTAGTTTAAATCGGTATAAATGGGAATCACTGAGCTCATATGCCGAATTATTTCGGTGTCTGCGCTTATATCGCGCGGTGATGTAGCCCCAAGCTTGCACATAAGGATGGCTAGGTTTCACTGTCTCACCCTTCGAAAGACGATAATCTCCGTTTTCTTTCTCCCCGATCACGGCTGGGCTAGAGCGGCGGCAGCCGCTTCTCTATCCAGGCCGTTGCCAAAGCTGCTGCTGCGTTCGAAACACTGGCCCCGTGAATTCCAGAGATCCGGCTGGCAGAATGTCTGGTTTACTCTTTGTAGAGCCACGTGAGTGAATTCGAGTTACGCTGCATGGGCAATATTTGAGGGGGTCGCTTAAAGCTTTGCTTTCGAAAAATATTCAAAGCATGGATTGGAGCCTTTTTTTTGCGTAGCGAATTAAACCATTTCTTCAAAAAGAAACTCGCCTATATGCACAATTTTTTGGAACGGTGACTCACTAGCTGCACCAGCTTGACAGGCAATTGTGTTTGTTTTGTGTGTGAATTTGCTTTATTGAGTTAAATGTGACGTGCCTCTTATTTTCTTATATATTGCCTGGTGCAATAAGCAAAAACGTAGTTAGTCGGGGCTCATGGTTTATTTCATTTATTCGTCCTCATCAAGACGCTGTAATTTTGTCAAAAATTCATAACCAAAACGCCCAAGTTCAATCTTTAGTGAGAATTGTGGTTCGAGAAGATGACGTCGCGGCCAAATAAAAATGTGTCAATGGGGCGTGAGTTTCTAACAACTATTGCCATTTTTATTGGTGAACCCGCTTGGGTACGTACACTGTCAGGCCTATATTGGCCCTCTATCTTACGTGAAATTAAGGTTAATCCCCACGTCTCGACAAAAACACCAAAGGCAAGGTGATAAGCTACAGCTACCAGTTCACGACCCTTGGTTCCAAAGCTTGGCTTGAGAGTGCTAATGTCAGGTTGCTGCATAGCCAAATTCGCGGCTGAATAATTTATAGCAGCCAGTAGGGCGTCAAGCTGTCGCGTGTCCTTGTTCGAAGCCGATAGAAGGAATACGCTAATGCGTATCCGCATATGCTCCCATTAAGAAATGCGATGAACGGTTTCGGTCTGAAGAATGTTTACGGATATTTTAATACAAAATACATGTAGGCAGTGAGAATTTTTTCGACACGTTCCAGCCACTGGTACAATGGTACGCGTTTTGCTTCATAGCAAACTGAGTAGATGTTTGTTGCACAAAACTGTCATGATGCAAAAATTGTTGTGATGTATATTCAATCATCCAAAATATCTGAAGTGGCGCTAGCCGCACAGCGTGACCGGTGACCGCAGACCCGGGATTGCATGCTACGAAATTGTTTGTGGCATGAAGTAGGCAATGAAAGCGCAGACCAATAATATCACACAAATATTTAAGACAGGAGCAGCAGCTGACAGGCCAGTGGCGGTGATGGCTCGCTGAATGCTCGGAGCCCGTAGGAGCGCTGACCGCTGGCGCCACGAAGCTCGCACAGTGAGCTTCAGAGCGATGCTTCGTGTACTTCGCCGATACTCTTACAGGTTCAAAGTTCAAAGTTCAAAATTGAAAGTTCATTTATTGGGCATTGTACTCTCATACAAAGTGGAAATAATAAGGACAGAAACAAAAAGCTGCTAAGAAGCAACTTGACAGGGTTTCTGCCCCGTTTTTGACAGCAAAAGAACAGCAGAAAAATGAATACAAACGGTTGAACGTTTTTGGATAAAAAGAGCATACACAAAAGAATATTGGTCACGTGGATGCATCTGAATACAAAATAAAAATGTGCATAAGCAGTCATATGTACACTGGGATATACATATATAATAAGAAAGTAGATACAAGCACACATTACATATACATACACCCAAATAAAATATTACAAATATTTGTTTAATGTACCTGTTGCAGTGGTAGGTACTAATGAACATCCCTACCAAGTGGAAAAACAAACAACCAGTGTAATAAAAACATACAGCTAGAGAAATAATAGGCTCATGTAACAAACTAAAAGACAACATTTTCGGGGAACGAAAAACAGTGAAAACAAATTGCATTATAGGAAATGTTCCGGAGGGAAATCCATTCAAAAGAATATAATTCCGGTGTGCGTGGCCGTCACAAATTTATTAGTGTCAGTGTCACAAGCGAATACCCATTTCTATGACGTGCTCTTTCCATTTTCTGGTGGAGATAATATTTATGTGGATATTTTTGCTCTCTAAATTATTTAAGACACTAGGCATACAGTACTGTAGCCTGCGAAATCTATGGTTTGTACGTGAGAAAGGAGTCATCCAAGGATTTTTATGTATGATGTTATATATAACTTTCAAAGGTGGCGTGAGGTTGGATAAAGTGAGGAAACATTTGTTATTGTAATGAACAGCCTGTTTGTATTTCATCCCATGATTATAGTTATAGCTCGGCCGAGGCAACACCTCAAATTCTGAAAGAAGTTCTGCAGTGTGGACATCGTATGAAACGTTTGCAATATGACGAAGCGCTTTCTTTTGCAGTAAAAATAATTTAGTTATGTTTGCTTGATATGTGGTGCCGCACACAAGATGGCAGTAATTTAGGTGGGGTTTGAAAAGTGCGTTGTATAGGAGCAGTTTTGTTTTCGTGGGGATAACATGTCGCAGTCTAGAGAAAATACCGCAAGCCTTAGCCAAGCTTCCTCCTACGCGTTGAACGTGTGTATCCCAAAATAAATATTCCTTGAAGGTTACTCCAAGGGTTTTGACTTATTTTACAACCTCTACGTTCTCAGATCCAAGGTATAGGGTCAAATCCGAAGTAATGTTTTTTTGTGCAGTAGAAAATAGTACAGCTTTCGTTTTTCTTATGTTTATTTCAAAGGCGTTTACTCACACGACTTCAGCACATTTTTAAGGGTCATATTGGCTGAGTTTGAAAGTTCATTTAGGTCCTCAGACTGAAAAAAGAGGCTGCTATCGCTAGCGTAGACGGCATAATGGGAAAATTCACTAATATTGAATATATCATTTATGAAAATATTAAATAAAATAGGACCGAGAATGCTACCTTGCGGAACTCCCGCTGTTACGTTCCTTAGCGAAGATCTAGTTTCTTTGATCCTGACTGATTGTTTCCTGAAATTCAGAAAAGGTTTTATAAGTTCTAGGGTAACGCCACGAAAACCGTAGTGTTTTAGCTTGGTTAACATAATTTCATGGTTTATCTTGTCAAAAGCTTTCGACAAATCGATAAAAATGCCTAACGTAATTTTTTTATTTTCGAATCCGGAAAGTATGTGTTCTTTCTGAGTTAGCAGGGCAGGTTTTGAGTTAGCAGGTTCACATAAGTACGGGAGCAGAAGGGAGGAGGTGGAAAAAGCGTTTTTTTTTCTTCTAAACATTAGAGCAGATGTGTTGCGTCCTCAGTTCACGTAGACGCATGCTCTCGCTGATCGTGTGGCCAGCAAGATCAGGTACTAGCTGTTCAGCACATACTCCCCCTGCTGGAGAGTACATGAGGGGAGTGGGTACGAGTAGTATGGGCAGAAGTATACCAGGTTCGGGTGGTGCAACGGTTGTGGTAATCAGGACAGTTGCAGGTGAAACGGGTGGGTGCGATGTGAGACAGCTCAGTGCCGTTGTCGAATGTATTTATTTAGAGACATCGCCAGCTGCAGATTCTCGGTTATTGAGTGTAGGGTGTGGAAGAAGGTAATGTCGGCGCGTGTGCCGGAAGTGCAATAGGAAATCGGAGTAGGTGGCCGGCAATGGGTGTAGTGTGTATGTCGTAGCATTCGGCAGGCATACTCAGATAATGAATGGCAGCCGACCATTGTCCCTGAAGAAGAATGTGCGTGACAGTGGCATCTTACAGGTACTCACCTACGGCGCAGAAATTTGGAGGCTCACTGAGATGATTTAACTTAAATTGACGAATCAGCGAGTAATGGAACGGACGATGATAGGTGTAACATTCAGGGACAAGAAGAGAGCTGAGTGGGGCAGGGAACAAACGCGTTTTAAGCTCATAATATTAGAAATTAAGTAGTAGTAATGGGCGTGGGCAGGGCGTGTAATGCGAAGGTAAGATAAACGTTAGTCATTAAGGGTCACGAAGTGGATCTCTGGAGAAGGCAAGCGGGGCCGGGGGTGGCAGAAATATGGTCTGATGAGATGTAGTTTGCGGAGATAAATTGGTCGCAGTTAGCAAAGGGCCTAGATAATTGGAGAATTACGGGAGAGGATATCTGCAGCATATCTAAGCCCTGCAGTGGGCTTAGGTACCCTTGAGATGATGATGATGTATGTCGTAGTCGGAAGGTTGTCCGACCTCGTCGGGAAAGCCGCGTAGAGCCGTTCGCGGGCCGCACCGTTGGCTGCTTTGTTCCCGGGGAGGCAGGGAAGACCTAGGCTCCAGACTATGGTGAACCTAGGACGGGGTTCTATGTATTGGAGAAGCGTGAGGGCAGTAGGGGAATTCTTCCGAGGAGGTATCTTCGACAGGCTTGGGGTTAGTCGGTGATAATCGTTTGGTATGAGTTGTCGGGAGTTCTGTAAGCGGGGCGATGGCTATTGCAGTGACTTCTACTGCAGATGGATAGGTGGGCGTATGTGGCTTCGGTATAAATAATGCCGCTGGTGTCTATGATGCGAACAGCATTTATGTCATACCTATGATGCTGTAGGAGCTCAGACGCGGCCGCAGAGGGAGCTCGCGTCGCCGGAGCAGTGTACCGCGTCAGTGCAGATCCTGTACCGAGCCGCGAGCCACGAGGCGAGAGTCACGCGACCGGCAGTTGGAATCGAGACACGGAGCCGAAAGAACCGTGCTCGCACTCTGCAAGGCGGGATCACCACCAGCACCACGGTTCACCCATCTCCGCGCAGTTTGCCTTCTGCTAAGCTCTGGGCACTCTGCAATACCTGAAGGCGGGAGGTCTCCTCACGTCCCCTTCATAAATTCTGACTCTTGTGACTCTGAAAACGAGCCCGCACCGCAGTGCAGAGCATTAACGGCACCCATCCCAGCGGCATCACCAACGCTGCGTCAGCGTTGGGATTGCCCTCCAGGACACGTCAGCACGACATCACAATGCCGGTCTGAATTGAAGAGCGCATCCGCATAGCCGCCCAACGTCACGCTTCTGGGACTAGAGGACGTCTGCGAGAAAGACTCTCTTGTGTGGTTCGCGCTGCTTGAGACGCCTTTTTTAATTCGAGGCATCAACAACCATGCGCAGCGCTACAACATCGCCAGCAAAGTTCTCCCAGGGCGCATTGTGGCACAACTTCGGCTGCAGCTGTAGAGCCATGATCTCTACGACGACTTCAAAAAGCAGTGCTTGTTCATTTCGACTGGACAAGCCCCTTTTATTGTTAGCAAGCTTCTCCTGCCGAAACAGCCCCAGTAGTATCAGCTGACACTGGGGAGACGCCACGTTCAGTTCCGTCCTCCGTACCCTGAGAACCCTCTATAGCCTCACCTTGCGCCAATACGCAAGTGACCGCCGTCCTAAATGCCACCTCGAAGCTCAACAGTTTCGGTAAACTTCTTCGTGCTGTGGGTGATAGAAATAACGTTTTTAGGTCCAAATCTTACTTTCAACTCCAGCCATTTTACGCCAAAGATGTGGAGGTATGGGTGGCACAGGCCCGAGCATTTTTCATCGTTAACGGCATTACCAGTGACGTTGCTAACTTCTAACTGGTGATTGGAGACCTTCCAATCGACCGCCTCTCCCCCATTCGTGAAAAAATGCTCTCTGCTCCATCGGTCCAGTACTCCCTGCTGAAGCAAGTGATTCTCTTGCCTTCTAGCATCCAGCAACATTCCTCAGCTAGGATGAGTCCGACATGCATGCCCAAGTGCGTCCAGGCACCACCCTCGACTGCAACCGTGAGTGAGTCTATGTCATCTGAACCCCCGCATCATGTGAACCCAGCCCAGCCAGGGTGAGTACCCACCACACTACTGGGCCCGACAACATGCCCAGTTCGCCATGATCTGCCAGTCACCATCACCGACATCGGAGATATCCCTAACAGTTTTGTGCTCCACATAGCCTGCTCATTGCATCATTGCCGCCCCAGTGGTACTGAAGTTTGGAACCGTGACCACCTTATCTCCTGTGATGCCCCAGGGAGTGCGAAGCCCTTCAGCCAAGAGAGAGGGATTTTAGGCTCTGCCAATTCTAATCTAGCTTCTCGCACTTCATTGCAACGAGTAAGCAGCCCGTCCCCAGTTCTACCTCAACAGACGGACGTAGCTAATGGTGCAAACCCTTCTGAGTGTGGCAAGTTCAACGACCAACGATCAGCTTCCACCGTGGCCACCATCAAACAATTTCAATGCACCGACGCACCACCTGTAACTCAACAGACTTGCCCACGCAAGCCTTTAGCCTCGACTAGCGCGTCTGCAAGAACGACGGCCAGCCCACGCACCAGTGGGTGACCTGTCACCGCCGCAAGCGACCACAGGCACGAAGATTCAATCGTCATGTTCAACGCAAACGCAGGGCCAAGCGGCATTACGTAAGAAGCAGCCCCTTTACTTTGAATGTCCGGAAGTGAGAGCTCGCGTGAAGGCCTGCCGATGTACACCCCGTGCTGCGTTCAATCTAGGAGCCTTCTGTCATTGGTGCAGCAAGTGCTCGGCCCCCAAAAAGGCAAATTCTATCATCAAGGCGCTCTCAAGTGCTCCGTGCAACACCACGGCGCACCTGAAGTCCCTGCCCCCTCTACCTCCTCTACACATCTTACGCCCTCCTCCAGCGCTGGTCACCCAGGGAGTACCACCCGAACTAACGGCCAACCATCGAACTGCATCAAAGGACTGACGTAGATTGGACACAACTTCTAAAAAGTGTACAGTCATGCTATTCCCCTCCCTCTGGACTGTGAGTGGAACGAACTTGTATATAGTCTACAGTGAACTGAGGATAGTTTTGTTGTCAGTATTTTGTTCATTTTTAGTTTGTTCTATCACGTATCTACACCGCGAGCCATCTGGAGGGGGAGTAGATGTAGCAGCTCAGACGCGGCCGCCGAGGGAGCTCACGTCGCCGGAGCAGTGCACCGCGTTAGTGCAGACCCCATAGCGATCCGCGAGCATCGAGGCGCAAGTCACGCGACCGGCAAAAGGAATCGAGATACGGAGCCGACAGAACCGCGGTGGCAGTCTGCCCCACCGGATCACCATCGGCGCCATGGCTCAGCCGTCTCCACCGAAGTTTGCCTCCTCTAAGAGCTCTGGACTCTTCAAAAAAGAATGCGGTATGTCTCCTCACATCCTCTTCAATGCCAATGCTCGTAATTTGTAAACCTCAAGGTAAGTCACGTGACAAACTTGTGATCCTTGTGAGTCTTAGGACGTCATGAGGAATCATGTTTAGGATGACAAGATTCCTTCGCACATCGAGCAAACAAGCAATTTAACAGCATTTATTTGATCTCTATGATGTCATCACATGTGATGTAAAAAACGTCACGGAGAGTCACGTGAATAATTCTTGATTCGTTGGGGTTATGCGATGTCATAAGGAATCATGTTCAGCATGAAAAGGCTATTTTGCGCATCACGTGAACAAGTAATTCAACAACGTTCATTTGATACCTATGAGGCTAATACTTGTGATGTAAAAAACATAATTTTAAGTGGCGTGGCTAGTTCATGACCCATAGAAGTCAGGCGACATAAGGAATCAGGTTCACCTAGACAAGATTGTTCTTAAAAATCACGTCAACAAGGTTTACGAAAGCGTTCATTTGATACCCATGATGCCAATACTTGACATGTAAGAAATGTCGTGGTAAGTCACGTGACTAATTCATGATCCATAGATTCATGCGACATAATAATGAATTATGTTTACTATGGCAAGATTCGTTTCGCACATAACGTGAACAACGCCATTCATATGATACCTATGATTCCTATACTTGTGTTGTAAAAAACGTCGTGGTAATTCACGTGATGAACTCATGATCCATAAGAAAGAATATTCACCATGACAAGATTCTTTTGTACGTCACGTGAACAATCCATTCTTTGATGATTGATTCTAGGGTTTGATGCGCCGACGCAACGCAGGCAATCAGGCGGGCCTAGTGGAGGGCTCTGGATTAATTTTGGCCACCTGGGGGTCATTAACGTGCGCCATAATCTCGTACGCATGGGCATTTTCGCTTTTCACCTCCATCAGAAAAGCGGCCAACGCGGCCGGCAATCGAGCCGGTGACCTCGTCCACAGCAGCGAAACGCTTTAACCACTAAGTCACCGCGGCGGGTGGGATTAAGCAATTCAACAACGTTTATTTGATACCTATAATGTTAATACTTGTTATGTAAAAAACGTCATAGTAAGTCACATGACTTATTCATGACCCATAGCAGTCATGTAATGACATCAGGAATCAGGTTGAAAACAACAGTGAAATAAAAGTTCCGAAGCAGTACAGAATTGAATTCAGGCATTATTGATGCCTGCGATGCCAATACGTGGGATGTAAAAAACGTCAAGGCAAGTCACGTGACTAATTCATGACCCATAGGAGTCATGCGACATCATAAGGAATGATGTTCACCCAGATTCCTATTGCACATCACGTGAACAAGCAATTCAACCGCGTTCATTTGATACCTATGATGTCCATACTTGGGACGGAAGAAATGTCATGGTCAGGGACATGACTAATTCATGATTCATAGGAGTCATGCGACATCGTAAAAGATAATGTTCACTATTGCAAGATTCTTTTTGCACAACTCGTAAACAAGTAATTAAACACCATTCATTTGATGGCTATGATGCAGATGCTTGGGATCTAAAAAACGTCACGTGACAAATTCAGGATCCGTAAAAGTCATGCGACATCATTAGGAATCATGTTCACTATGACAAGATTATTTTGCACATCACGTAAAAAACTAGTTTAACACAGTTCATTTGATACCTATAAGGCCAATACTGTGATGCAATAAACCTCACGGTAAGTCACGTGACCACATCTTGATACATGGAAGTTATGCGAGAGCATTCGCACTCATGCTTGCAATGATGAGATTCTTTTGCACATCATCCCAACAAGCAAATAAATTGCGGTTTTTTGTAACCTATATGCCATTGTTCGTGAGATAATAAACGTCATGGTAAGCCATGTGACTAGCTCATCATCCGTAGAAGTCATGCGACATCATATTCACACTGACAGGCTTCTGTCGTGCAGACCGAAAAGAAGCAATTGAATAGCGTTCACGAAATTCCGGTTACTCGGTTGCTCGTACAAATGAACGTGATGTAATAAAGGTAATAGTAAGTCACGTGGCTCTTTCCTGGTTGCACCTAATACAAGGGGCGTCCTGTTTGCGTTCGTAACATGACTAACTCCTACGTTGTGTCCTCCAAATAAATTGTTGGCGCATGAGCTAGCAATTTTTCACTTGTACCTGCCCTGGAGCTGTCATAAGAGATGGTATTATGGAGATTTCTCTCCATATTACAAGATGTGTAGCCATACAAATGCATTTGATTGATATTTATGATGTCATAATTTAGCGCAGACTTCTTGTACAGCTAATGTCGCAATCAGATGACTATTTGGTTTCGAGAGTTAGGCGTTCTGGCAGTTTCCCCTAACATATCGGGTAAATAAGTAATTTAATTGCATTAATCCATACCCATGACACCATCCTTGGGTTGATATATAATTAGACGAGAGTGGTTGAATGTCACAAGACTCTGTTTCAGTGCGAACTCTCTACGTTATCTGCTTAAACATGCAACGTAACCTTGTTCACCCAATTTGGATGGACATATACTGTGACTGGATGGTATTTGTTGCACCTAATATACAATGCGCTCGCGTCAATTTTGCATTTCCCGGATCATAGTTACAGGAAAAAACTGCGCAAATTGACGGGACGGAAGAAGAAGGACAACGAGACAGGCGCAGACTCAAAACTAATTTATTGGAAAAAATCCTACGCACCTATATACCCCTACGCGCACATGCTCACAGTCGCATCCGTATAATCACAAGAAAGACTCGTTTAGAAATTCTTATTCACTGCAATACAAAGATAGGGACGCTTCGCTAACGCAGTTATCCCCGTCTTTTCGTATATAAAATCTCTCTATCAGTTCTCTTGCCACCTTTTCCTGTGCGATTATACTAGTTAGTGCATGGGTTTTATTCTTTGGCACCTGGATTATATTCACTGGCGCCTATATTATATTGAGCGTGAAATTCTGTAGGCATTTCGCAATGATCTTCCCAAAATAGTAGGGTGTAGAAATGTCTACCATGGCTCCCGCTAATCATTTCACGGTATCGTCAATCAAAATTATAGGTGCCAGCTTCCCTTTTAGATCTCCTTCCTGTACCAAACTTCTCCTAATCAGTATAGTATTCGCTCCGCTATATGTTCACAGAGAGATCTTCCCTGTTACGTCTCCTTCAGTGACGGGTATTCTGTCTAGATGACTCGTGGCCATGCAGGCAATTACTGTTTCCACTTCATATCTTTTTCATTGGTCATTTTGCTGCTGCACTGATTTTTTTGCCTTTGAAGAAATAAAGCTTGCTACTCTGTGTTGGGGTAACCTGGATCCAACGGCGGAGCATTGCCTCGGGGTCTACCTCCAGAATCGCAGCCTGGAACTCCTCTCAGTAAGCCTTAGGCGTCGTCCGGCACGATTACGCTGGGCTCGGATCCAGGTGCGTAGCCTCTGTTCTCTTTTTATTCCTTCTCCGAAGGCTTGCCTCCTTCCGCTTCCTCACAGACCGAAACAGGCCGAAATCCTCCTCATATGTTGCCCCCACGCTCACCACGGGCGCCCTACGAGGACAGGCTTGTCGAGTGAGAGCTCGCTGCTGGCGCAGCTCTTTAAACTCTGAGACAAGCTGACGACATACCGAACACCTTTGAGGTCTCTAGCCAAGAGCATCTGGAAAGCGTTATCGTCAACACCTTTTAAGGTTTTGCGGACCTTGTCTGCTTCCATCATGGAGGAGTCGACATGTTTGCACAGGTCGATGACATCTTCGATACAGCTGGTGAAAGTCTCTCCAGCCTGCTGTCGGCGTGCACGTATGAGCTTTTCGGCGCGACGTTTTCGTACAGCTGGGCGGCTGAAAACTCTGATGAAGTCAGTACAGAACGTAGACCACTGCCAGACCTTGGTTTTAGGATTTTTGTACCACGTTTTCGCGACTCCTTTAAGAGAGAAGATGGTGTAGCTAAGCTTGGCATTGTCATCCTACTTATTATATGCACTAACACATTCCTAGGAAGAAAGCTGGTCATCGGCATCGCTGTCGCCTGTGGCGCTGAACTTGACCTTGTTCCGCTGGCGCATTGAGCGTAGACAGATGAAGGGCTGACTTCTTTATCCCACATTGGGGGCAGCGTCCGGGTTCGAAGCTCCAGGGCGGGATCGAAACTCTGGACCCCCCAACACTTGTCAAGGAGCCAGTCGACGCACCGGTAGCCGGTTGAGAGGGTTTATTCGCAGTGGTGAAGCTCATAGAAACGCAGGTCCGAGCGTTTAGATAAGCTATCTCGTTTCTGGATGATGAATATTCGTTGGTTCATGGCCTTCCCGGATACGTCTTCGACACATATCCCCGTTTCTGGATTCGACATTATCCTACCTCCGTATTTCACATGGTCGATGCTGGAACGAAGTTGCTTCCCACTCAACCAGACACCTAAAATGTTTCTCGGACGTTATTTTAAGGCATTCAGTTTTTTTATACGTTTCTCTGAATCTAACGCATAATGTAGGGGTCACGAATGGGCCGCGAAATTTCTGATTAGTACAGTGTACTTCCGGGAACTTAGTTCGAAAGCACGGCTTTTATTATAAAAATTAATTGTAAATAGATAAGGGAATGTGCATAACCTTTGTTGGTGACCGAGCTTGTAATACATTTAACCGTGAAGCTGTGCCCGCCTCGGTGTCCTCGAATAGCGCCCGTGGATAGATCGGCTGTGCCAGGAAAAATTTTAACATCCAAGCACTAGCGCTGTGTGATCATCCCAAACGGCTCCGCGCGCTTTTCGAGTCTATTTTGAAGGCCTTTCCGGGATACAGTCTGCCGGTGCACTTCGTGCCCAAGCACGCACACAACACTTTGTTGCGTGTGCCCGGGTCGGAGGAGGCAGACGGGTTTCGGGAGGCGAAGGGGCTAGGCGAAGCTGTGGAGGGAGATTAAGTGGGTGCATCACGGCACAATGCGACCTGACTGCTGTGATTTGGGGTCGAGCGGGTTGGGATGCTGTTTTGCACAGGCAGTAAGATTCCTACGAGACGAAAAAGAAACGGACAGCTCATTATTTGTTTGCCGGAATAAGATTGTGGCCCTTCCAACTTCCACTCAGCTAATAAGCTATGAAGTATGCTCAATCGCTAATTACAAACGAACATCAGCTGTTTCCTGCATTCCTTGGAGAGCCACCGGCTAAACAGCGCTGGTTCTTTATCAGTTTTTTTATTGTTGACACCTGTATGCCGAACAGACTAGTTGTTGCATTATTATTAGAATATTAGAACACATAAACTTACTAAAACAGAGAACGTATTCAAATGTCACTACGCATTGTTCTGAACACGGGAGCATTCCGCTTTTTCATGATACCACCTATCATGATACCACCTATCATGATACAACCTATCCTATCGGTTCACGGCAATCAGCCCAGTAGGAAAGTCATTCACGCATTCCACATTGAAAAAGAGGCAATTTCTGCACTAGTGAGCCATCGATAGCACTGCATGAGGAAGTATTTCTGTTTTTGGATCGGTCATTTTGAGATGAGTATAGGCTGCTTTTCGTCAGGATGTGTCGGCACGGTGGTTTCAGTTGTAGTGCTCATGTGGTGTTGCGGTTTCAATGAAATTACTTGTGAGTACCATTTTGTTCAGTCATTTTCTTCCCCTAGTGTCTGTATATATACGCAGTTCGAATATCTTTAACTTGTACTAACTTGCCCCAAGTTGATACCTCTCTGTTCACTCCTACGTTTTTCGAAATTCTACTTCAGGCCCACAATAATTGAAAACATAAGGAAGCAACTTTCGACAAGCCTGTAATGATATTTCCTTTGCTAGTCCTTGCCTGCATTTTTTTCCTTGGTTAGGGGAAGAAAGAAAATATTGACATTACCTTTTTGAGAATTTCCTTCTTGAAAAACGAGCAGTAGGTTCCAAATCAACAAATTGCTCAAAAAGGGAGAGTACATGACGGTTCAGCTTCTTTCGTCTGCCTTGCGTTCTGAAAACTAAGTACAGAAAATTATAGGTGTTTTCTGGAGAAATCAATGCTCCTACCATGCCAAGAAAATCGTAGTGGTTAAGCAAATATTGTAAATAAAGCTTCCAAAATGACGCACCAAAAATAGTTAAGAGCCTTTATCTTGTCGTTGGCAAAACAATGAGAAGAGTAAAGTTTTTAGCATCACTTAACACACCAAGTATATAAACAAACTACAGCTATATCTAACAGTACAAAATAATGTTGTGCTTCCTTCGCATTTCCACAGAGCTTCAACAACTCTTGGTTATAAAACAGGGGCACCACAAAATGGCATGTGGTTTGCATTTGTGCTTTAAACGAATTGAGAAAGAAATGTGAAAAAGGCAACACTTTATGTATAAAATTTATGGCGGCATTAACATAAAAAAACTCGGCGGATTCGCCTTATAGAAGGAACCCGTACTAGCTAAATGATTTACGTAGCATTCTGCTTTGTTCGTATTCTGTTGAATGTGCCTAATCTTAAGGAAAAATGTAGGATCAGGTAATACAAAGCGCTTCAATTGCACTATTGCTTCATGCCGGCGTCTCCTCAGAAGAACATTAGTGTGTCCCGCTAATGAGTTTTTCCCGTTAAAATATGGTACAGCGGCAGGCTGAGACACAACGTGTCAGAGTAGGTGCTCTCTTACTAAGTTAAGGTGTTTCGAGCACACATGCGGGTAATTCCATTTCCTTCATCGCAATTCAATTCTCCACTTCATTTGAGTTGGATTTGATAACTCAAACTTCTTATCTTTAATAACAGTTTATATTGGTTCAAATATTCTTGATGCATTGGAAGTCCGTGCCCATGTTAAGGAGACCTAAGCTAAGGTGCTTACATTTTGGTAACATACAGCTACTTCACTCACTCATTCAAACAGATGGCTATACTACTTCCTGCCACAAGGGCGGCTAAACAATTCACAGCCACACTCTACAGTTCGCAGTCACAAAGCCTATACACCTCCCGATCTTAACCTATCCCCGCTGTAAAAAAATGTGTGTCGCAAGCATACAAAGGCCTGTCTCGGTATTAGTTCCGTTAAGTTCGAAATAAAATAAATCGTGTGGTGCTTATTTACCCTAAGAGCATGGTTAAGTCAAAAGCCTAGGGGATGTTATGTTCAACCATGCGACATGTTTATGTATACTGCTACCCGATTAGCGTAATTATGCGATGTGGAAGTTCGATAACATCGAATGGGCTAAAAAAAGTAAACACCATGTTGATTCAGCATGTGCCCATGAACCATACCATTTTTTATTATATCTATGCTTGTACCTTACCCCCATTTTTGTCATGCTCATACGTTGGCTAATCGTAAACGATACTACGTCGAAATTCCAGAACACGAGGTAGGGGGCCGCTTGTCACGTCACAAAGCCGAGTGCAGATGGAAGGGGGTTTTAATGATTGAAGAGCGGCGATCAGAACAGCCAGCAGCCGCAGGCCAGAAGAGAGAAGAAGAATAAGAACACACAGCTACCAGGCCGATCCTCTCGCTCATAAAGCCGTGCAGCCGCTTGGCGGCGGCAGCAGCTTGCTAAAAGCATGAGCTCCCGTATACCATGTCATCGTGGCAATGCCCCCACACTTTCAAAGCATCGTCTTGATGCTTACCTGATGTAGATAGAATCTAAAAAAACACACAGCAAAACAGCACGACGCAACACGCAAACATTCCACGGCCACTGTCAGCGTGAGTGATAAGGCTTCATCCGGGCAACATGAACCACTTCAGACAGTGTCCTACTACGCGTTGACCATGGTGTTCCTTCGGGTAGAACCTCATAGTTCACTGCGCTTACTTGGCGTATCACTTTGTAGGGCCCAAAGTAGCGGCGTAAAAGTTTTTCCCAACGTCCTCAGAGTCGCACAGGGCTCCACACCCAGACTTGGTCACCGGGTTGGAAAGTTACTTGTCGGTGCCGTAAGTTGTAGCGGCGGGCATGAATCTTTTGTTGGTGACGGATGCGTTGTTGCGCAAGTTGTCGGGCAGCTTCGGCGCGGCTAGCGTATTCCGTGGCGTCTGCAGTAACCTCGTTGATTTCATCCGGAAGCAGCATCGCATCCAACATAGTTGTCACTTCGCGGCCGTGGACCAACCGGAAAGGAGTGAAGTTTGTCGTTTCTTGAACTGCCGTATTGTATGCGAAGGTCACGTACGGCAGTATGTCATCCCAGTTCTTGTGGTCAACATCAATGTACATCGAAATCATGTCGGCGATGGTCTTGTTCAGCCTTTCGGTCAGCCCGTTTGTCTGGGGGTGATATGCAGTGGTTTTGCAATGGTCGGTATGACACAGTTTTATTACCTCTTGAGTAAGTGCTGCGGTGAACGCTGTGCCTCTATCGGTTATGATGACTGATGGGGCGCCGTGACGGAGCACAATGTTGTGGACGAAAAATCGGGCAATATTAGCCGAAGTTCCTTTGGGCAATGCTTTGGTTTCGCAATAACGGGTAAGATCATCAGTAGCGACTAAAATCCACCGATTCCCAGCAGATGACGTAGGGAATGGTCCCAGTAAATCCATGCCCACCTGCTTAAATGGCCTGCTTGGTGGATCAACAGGATGAAGGAAACCAGCTGGTTTAGTGGGCGGTGTCTTGCGCCGCTGACAGTCACGGCATGTTTTGACGTAGCGCTTGACTATCGGAGCCAACGTTGGCCCGTAGTACTTCTGACGAAGCCTTGCGAGTGTGCGGGTGAAACCCAGATGCCCCGACGAAGGGTCGTCGTGGCAGGCGTGAAGGATGTCGTCACGTAGCGCTGCTGGCAGAACAAGAAGGTGGCTGGCTCCTGTAGCGTCAAATCCTTTTTTGTAAAGGACACCGTTGGAGGAGGAGGAATAAACTTTTATTCAGGCCCAATCTGACTCCGTGTGTGGAGGCAGACCAGTGGGGAGACTCCTTAGTCCAGGAGTCCCTGCCTCTGGCTGGCAGTCCGGGCCCGTCTCACCAGGTTAAGCTGGGAGCCGGGTTCAGAGCTGGACAGCTGCGCCGCCCACTGTGAAGGGGAGGGGTGGGGATTGGGAGGGAGGTCGGGTGTGTGGGAGCATTCCCATACGATGTGATACAGTGTACCCCTTTCGGGGCAAAACTTGCACTGTGGTGAGTGAGAGGTGGGGAAAATCAAATGCCAAAGTGTATTGTGAGGGAAGGTCCGGGTTTGAAGTTGACGGAGAGTGATTTCATCGGCTTTTGTTAGAGACAGGTGAGGTGGAGGGAAGGTGCGACGAGAGAGCTTGTAGTGTGTGAGTATGTCATTGTAGGTGAGTAGGGGGTGGGCATCCAGGGTGGTAGGAGGGGGGTCGGGGGCAATGGCCCGGTGTACCACTTCTCGGGCCGCGTCGTGCGCCGCTTCATTGCCGGCCAACCCACAATGGCCAGGGGTCCACAAAATGTGGCACTCCTCAGGGAGGTAAGAGGAGTGTTCAATGATGCGTAGGGCAGTGCGAGGGAGTAGACCTCTTTGAAGGTGTCGGCAGGCTTCCTGCGAGTCCGTGATTACTGTCACGTAGTCACGACGAGTGGAGGTAAGGGACAGCGCAATGGCTATCTCTTCCGCTTCAGTTTGTGTTGAGGCTCGCGTGGAGGCAGTGGCGACGGTACGTTTTTGACTATCTACAGTCGCGATGGCGTAAGTCGATCGGTTGGGGTATGGGGATGCATCGACGTAAAGCGTGTCCGGCAGATGCTGGTAGTGGGTGCGGATGTAGTTGGTTCGCGCGGTGCGACGACCATCGTGGATGCCTGGGTGCATGTTCCGGGGTAGCGGGGCGACTTTAATGCGAGCGCGTAGTAGGGGGGGAAGACGTGCCAGGCGGTGAGGCTGAGTCGGGGTAAAGTACTACAGGCGAGCTAAAGTACTACAGCCAGTGGGTGTAAGCTTAAGGCGTTGGAATTGCGAAGTTCGTTGAGCTTCGCACAGCTCTGTCCAAGTATTATGTATTGCCAAGCGTAAAAACAAGTCAGTAGAGGTGTTAGTGGGGAGGCCGAGTGCAATTTTGTATGCTTGCCTAATTAAAATGTCAAGTTTCTTGTGCTCTGCTGGTTTGAGGGACAGGTAAGGAGCTCCGTATGTAAGGCGACAGATGAGAAAAGCTTGAACCAGACGGGAAGTTTCAGCTTCTTTGAGACCAGTACGTTGGTGGGTGATGCGCTTAACTAGTTGTGCCAATTGAGTAACTGTGCGTTGAAGTGCGAGGATGGTGTGCGAGCCGGAGCCATCTCGTGGGATTGTCAGTCCGAGTACCCTGAGATGGGTTACTACAGGAACGGGGCGAGTCTCTATAGTAAGAGCCGGGTCCGGCGTCGGCGCCGTGTGTCGTCCACGAGTTCTCTGCTGAAGGGTTAGCAGTGCGGATTTTTCCGGGGAGCAGGTAAGACCACATTTAGAGAGATATATGGTAGTGATGTTGATGGCTCGTTGAAGCGATTCTTGTTGTTCGCCGATGGAACCTGTGTTGGTCCATATGGTAAGGTCGTCGGCATGGTGGAGGGATAGGGCATGGTGGAGGGATGGGACGGTGTCCAGTAGCGGAGGCAGATCTTTGAGAGCTATGTTAAATAGCAAAGGAGAAATGACGGAGCCTTGTGGTGTTCCTCGGGGAAGCGCTGGGAAGGAGGGTGTGCGTAAATGAGAGATCCCCACTGTAGCGGTGCGGTTGGTAAGGAAGGCTCTCACATAGTTGTATAGTCGTGTCCCAACATGGAGAGTGGCCAGGCTGTTTAGTAACGCGTCGTGGGAAACGTTATCGAACGCGCTCTTAATGTCGAGAGCGAGGATACAGTGTTTGTGATGCTTCGGAAGGTTATTGAGAAGGTCTTCCTTGAGCTGCAGGAGGACGTCTTGGGTAGACAGTTGAGGTCGAAAGCCGTACATGGTCGTGGGGAAGAGGTTGTTATCTTCTATGTACGCCGTAAGGCGATTGGAAACCATGTGTTCAAGCAGTTTCCCGAGGCATGAAGTAAGGGAGATGGGACGCAGGTTGGGTATCTCGATTGGTTTGCCAGGTTTGGGGATGAGTGAGATGTCAGCGTGTTTCCAGGCAGGCGGAAGCGTCCCTTGTGTCCAATGATCATTGATAAGATTCAGGAGCTGGTCGAGGCTGGCAGGAGGAAGGTTGCGTATTAAACGATTCGTGATTTTGTCTGGACCTGGAGCTGTGTTGCGCGTGAGATTGCGGATTGCTGCCTCGAGTTCTTCGTAGGTAAAAGGCGTGTCCAGCGTCGCGTTAGGATCACCAGTATAGTCCGAATAAGAAGGCACAGGAGTCTGTGGAGAAAGTTCGTACCTTTGTCGTAAGGTGTTGAGGAGGCCTTGTTCATCTCCTGGGAAGGCATGCATGAGTCGGCGGATGTTATGTTGATTGGTGATCTTCTTCTCTCGTGTACCCATTAGTGATCGAAGTAGGTGCCAGGTTTTGCGCGTACTAAGCGTTCCTTGTAACTGGGCGCAAAATTGGAGCCAATTCTGCTGACTTAGTTGTTGTGCGTAGTCTTCCGCTTGCTTTGTGAGGTGAGCTATGCGTAACTTCAGGCGCCGGTTTGTTTTTTTACGCTTCCAGCGTGTTACCAGGCTGTGCCTGGCTGTCCAAAGGTGATCGAGGTGCGGATCTACAGCGGGGTACTCGGTCGTGATCGGGATTCGTTTGGTGTGTTTTTGAAGAGCACGTTCAATGGTGGTCGTCCATTCATCGAGGTCCGAATTGGCGGGTGGGGTAGCTTGTAGAGTATCCCGGAAGGCTTTCCAATCTGTGAGGCGGGCGACGCCTAGTTGGGTCTTGGTTATGCCCGAAATGGTGAGGTGAACGATGCTGTGATCACTTCCGAGAGTGTGGGGGAGGCATTGCCATGTGTATTGGGAGACGTTACGAACGAATGTTAGGTCTGGGGTGGTATCCCGGGTGACGCTGGAGCCGAGGCGGGTCGGGATGAGGGGCATGTTGCAAAGAGTAAAGCCGTGACGGTGTGCTGCATCCCAGAGGGTAGTTCCTGATTTCGCATTGCGCGCATAACCCCATGCAGTGTGCGGTGCATTCAAGTCGCCGAGGACTACTAATCGGTGGTGCTTAGCTAATTTAATGACAGTCCGGAGGAGTAGAGGAAGTTCCTGGAGGTTGCCAGAGGGAGGGGAATAGACGTTGAGGATAAAAACACTTGGTTCCTTCTTGCTGGTAGGTAAGAGGTCTACTAGTATGCAGACAATTGTAGTGCTCAGCGGATGATGTTGCGCTGGGTAGGTATTGTGCACGAACGTGGCGGTCCGCGGCGAGTTGGGATTTTGAAATGTGGTGTAGTCTCGGAGAGAGGGATTGGTGAATTCTACTTCTTGTAAGGCGAGTACTGCTGGGGGGTTAGGGGCGATAAGCTGGTGGAGGGACGATTTTTTCCTGAGAAAGGAGCGACAGTTCCAATGCCAAATTTGAAGGGACGGGGAGGTGGTACATTTAGGCATTATAAACAGTCCGAGTCTTCTTCGATCGCTTCGTCAAGTGGAGCGGTTGTAGGGGGTGGAGGGGTAGAACTGGGCGGGCGGTGCTTTTTGCGTTTTACTTTCTCAGCGTTGCGGTCTTCTATAACCTTGATGTGGCCCGAGAGTGAGGTGACTTCTTCTTGCGCGGCCGTGAAATTGGTTTGAAAAAGTAGCTTCAGGTCATCCAGGGCAGAGAAAATGGGTGCCAGTGCGGAATTGTCGGGCATTGCTGGATTTCTGGTGGTGAGGGTGGGACGAAGGGAGTGGGTGGTTGTGGCAGAAGTGTCTTAAGCTCCGAGAGCTGTAGCTGGAGGGTAGCAATTTGCTTGGCGTTTTCGGCTAATTGTGCTTTTAGTTGTGCATTTTCTTGTGCAAGAGTCGCTACGTCGGAAGATTCAGCAGTTAACACGGTGGTTTGAGGGGTGGGCAAGGGGGGGAAAGGGTCATCGTGGGGGGTGTGGGCGGCTACAGCTGACCAGCTCACCTGAGAGGGCTTGGAGGCTGGACCGGACGATCTTCGGAGTGTGGAGAGGGCTGGTTGCCGGGTTTCTTGTGCTTGGCGTTGGAGGCGGGTGCGCGCGGGCGGTGGTGGGGGCTTGAGCTTGCGGCGACATTCTCGACTGGCCGTCAGGTGGGGGAGTCCGCACAGCTGGCACAGAGGTTGGCAGGGGTGGTCAGGAGCTGGGTTGGGGGTATGGCACCGGGAGCACAGGTTTGGCTGAGGGTTGGGACAGACATCGGGTCGGTGTCCGAGGCCGCCGCACTTCGCACAGCATTGATAGGTATTCCGGTAGGGGCGACAGCGTACCAGGGTGCGTACGCTTTCACGTAAAATGGCACGTGAGCACCGTCAAACGTGAGTGCTGCTGTGTACGAGGTGCCGAGCATGCGGGCTTCAATGATGGGCGGTCCGGTGGACGTAATTATGGCTAGGAGTTGCTCAGGAGGTGTTCCAGGGTCGATGCCTTGGATTACTCCGCGAGAAGTCCCCGGGGGGTTCTTGAGGTATGCTGTGACATCATATGTCGTGTCGCCAAGGTGGAGGGTGGTGATCTTGCGCAGAGCGTCGGCGCATACTTCGCTAGGCGTGCTTGTCGTGATAAGATTCTGCTGCGGTTGCGGGAAGGACTCCGTTGTGCAGCAAAAATGATGAGAGCGAGCGCTGGAAGACCCGTGGAGGACGCGAGCTGTGACCTTCGAGGTACTCAATGAGCGAGAGAAGTTCTGGGTCCTTCTTCTGTTCTTCGGCGAGGACTGATGGTCCCAACGCTCCGAGAAAGGGTGTATTATCTTCCTGGTCAGCAGTAACTCGCTCCAGGGCGGTTCGTGATAGGGAATCATCGTCGGTGTGGCGTATTGCGGACTTATATACGACCGTCACGTCAAAGTCTTGGAGCCACAGGCCCCACCTCGCGAGACGTCCTGACGGATCTTTTAGGTTGGCAAGCCAACACACACAGTGGTGGTCGCTGACCACTCGAAACGCCCTGCCGTATAAGTACGGGCGGAATTTCGTGACTGCCCATATCACGGCCAAGCACTCCTTTTCAATCGTGGAGTAGTTTGCATCAGCGCGGGATAACGTGCGACTTGCGCAAGCAATGATGCGTTCAGCACTATCCTGCCACTGGACTAGGAATGCACCGAGACCGACGTTACAGGCGTCGGTGTGAAGTTCGGTGTCGGCGTCTTCATCAAAATGTCATAAAATAGGGGTACTTTGCAGGCGCGCCTTCAGCTCATCAAAAGCGTTGGTCTGTTCGGGGACCCAAACAAATGGCACGTTGTCCTTTGTCAGACGAGTGAGGGGCTCGGCTATCTTGGAGAAATTGGCCACGAAGCGCCGGTAGTAATCGCAGAGGCCCAAAAATCGGCGCACGGCGCGCTTATCAGCGGGCGTCGGGAATGCGCTCACCGCTGCCGTTTTGTCAGGGTCGGGGCTGGCACCCTAAGGACTAACCACGTGGCCGAGGAACTTGAGCTGTTAAAAGGCGAAGTGACATTTTTCGGTTTGAGCGACAGTCCCGCTGAACGGATCGCGTTCAACACCGCATGCAGGCGATCGAGATGTTCGTCGAAGGTCCGGGAAAAGTGACATCATCATCCAGGTAAACTAGGCAGGACTGCCATTTCCGGTCCGACAGTACACTGTCCATCATTCTTTGGAAAGTCGCAGGGGCGGAGCAGAGACCGAACGGGACACCTTGAACTCGTATTACCAATCTGGGGTGATAAAGGCAGTCTTTTCGCGGTCGCGCTCATCCACTTCGATCTGCCAATACCCGCTGCGTAAGTCGATGGAGGAGAAGTACCTGGCATGACGTAGTCGTCTAAGGAGTCGTCAATCCTAGGGAGAGTGTAAACGTCTTTCTTCGTAATTCTGTTTTCAACCTCCTGTAGACCACGCAAAATCGAAGAGTGCCATCTTTTTTGCCACCAGAACGACGGGTGACGCCCATGGACTCGTCGACGGTTGTATAACATCGTCTTGCAACATTTCTTTGACTTGGTGACGTATTGCACCTCGCTCTTTTGGGGATACCCAGTTCGGATTTTGACGAACAGGTCTTTCCCCTTCCTCTGTCACAATGCGGTGCTTAGTGACCGCTGTCTGTCGGACCTTCGACGAAGTTGCAAAAGTCAGTAAAAGAAGAGATGACGCTGTGGAGTCGGCGCTTTTGGTCTGCCGATAGGTCCGGGTTAACCTCAACATTAATGCTTCACTCGGAAGCGGCCTGAGGGGTTGCCGTTGTCGAGGTGCGCTGCTGAACATTTTCCTCCATCGAAAAGAACGAAGGTTGTCCGATACAGTCATACTGTTCGTGCAGGTGGGCTACGGCAGTCTTCTTCACTAGGCGTTGGTGTGCGTTACCGAAGTTGGTTATCAGAACTTCGGTCCGGTTGTCGCCGAGCTGCACAAGTCCTCGAACTACGCAAACTTGCCGGGCTAATAAGAGGGCACGTTGCCTTCAGCGATCCCGCAGGTGGCGTCGCTTTCACATTCTACCGTGACGAACAGGCTGGCTCAGCGGTACTGTTATGTACTCGTCGCAAATGCGTAACGCCGCCTTGGGTAGTTCCCTTCGTTTCGGACAGCTCCCTGTGTCGAGAACCTCACGAGTAGCTCTCGAAGCTCAATAATCGCGCCGTACTTATGGAGGAAGTCTAATCCCAATATAAGCTGCTTGGAACATTCCCGCAGCACTAGGAAGCAGCCAGGGAAATGTACGCCACGTATCTGGATCCTGGCGGTACATACACAGATCGGTGTTACCAGATGACTACTAGCTCTACGGATCTGTGGACCGTCCCATGGTGTTGTTACTTTCTTCAGCTTGGTGGCTAGCTCGCTACTCATTACGGAAAAATCGGCGCCGGTATCCACCAAAGCCTTCAGGTGATGACTATCGTCCATAACTGCAATATCGGCCGAAACTATTTTACTGTCGTGATGGCACGCCGACGGACCTGGTGCGCTCAAGTCTTCGGTGTGGACCGCTGAGGTCGAGTCGGGTTCTGAACAGGCTCCGGTGAAGTCGTCGGTACGTATCGTTGGTGTCGTGTGGGGTGAGCGGGTTCGTGGGATACGTGGAGGATGTGGACCTTTCTGAGCGGCGGCGGTCCCACCTCCAGAGGACGGCGTCTTTAGTTTCCCCGATTAGGACTGGGGGTCCGGCCACTGGTCGTCCCCGAAGAGAATGGACGTCTAGGTGAAGTGAAGCGTCGGGGCGAGGGCGACCGAGACTCATGGCGTTGTGCGGGCGGAGAAGGGCGCAGGTACTCTTGGATGTCGTGGGAACGTTCACCGTAGCGTGGTTGTGGAGCATCTGGCGAGAACCCCCGTAGGCCCATCTTGCGATATGGGCAATGGCAAAGAACATGTCCGGGTTCTACGCAGTGATAACATAGAGGCCTGTTGTTCGCCTGTTAGCGGCCTAGCCTGGGGTTGTATGTGCCGGACCGGGGGGGCAGTTGGTTGTGGCATGTCCGTGTACGCTATGACGGGAGCGCCTGCTTCATAATACGGAGCATGGGTGCTCTGCGATGAAGTGAAGGTTTGCATCACCTGCCGAATTTCGTCGCAGACAACGTCTGAAATCGCGTCGACGTTTGGCTGGTGACCGACGACGTGGATGTTCTGCAACTCCTCCCGCACGATGCTTTTAATAATCTCTCGGAGATCTGCTGTGCCGCAATTACCCATGGACAGCGAATGGCAGTTCGAACTTGCCGGGTCAGTCTGCCGAACGTATTGGCGAAAGCACTGCTCCAGTGCCTGCTCCATCGTGGTCGCTTCCCTGGTGAAGTCAGCTACCGTGGCCGGGGGATCACGCACAAGCCCCGCAAACAGCTGTTCCTCTACGCCGCGCATTAAATGGCGCACCTTCCTTTCTTCGGGCATGTTAGGATCGGCTCGCCTAAATAGCCAACACATGTCCTCAACGAACATGGCAACCGACTCATTCGGCTTCTGCACTCGCACCTGGACAGCGAGCTCAGCCTTCTGCTTCCGCTCGCTGTCAACGTAGGTGGCGAGCTGCTTCCGCCGAAATTCTGGCCACGTTTTCATAGAAGCTTCATTGTTTTCGAGCCACGTCCTGGCGTTCTCTTCGAGAGCGTAATACACATGCTTGAGCTTCCGCACCTCATCCCACTCGTTGAACGCCGCCACACGTTCGAAGCTGTCCAGCCAATCTTCGGCGTCCTCAAACCTCTCACCGTAGAATGGTCTCGGAGTGCGCGGGGTATGTAGCACCACTGGCAGGGCTTGCATACTTGTCTGGCTCGCCGTTGAAACCATCGCGACCCTGCTCGGCGCGGCCCTGGTTGGCGTAGCAAGGCGGCCGAACTCAGGCTGAAGGCCACGAAGGCGCCGGCTGGTCTTGTAGACGGGTGTTGTGTCCACTGAGGCCGAACCAGTAGCGAAACAATCGTCCGGATCAAAGTGCATGGACAGCTACCCAGCACCTCACCAAAATGTCACGTCACAAAGCCGAGCCCAGGTGGAAGGGGGTATTAATGATTAAAGAGCGGCGATCAGAACAGCCAGCAGCCGCAGGCCAGAAGAGAGAAGAAGAAGAACACAGAGTAACCAGGCCGATCCCCTCGCTCATAAAGCCGTGCAGCCGCTTGGCGGCGGCAGCAGCTTGCTAAAAGCGTGAGCCCCCGTATACCATGTCATCGTGGCAATAGAACGATTCGGCTACAATAGAATCACATAAATATTTATTCACAGCGAATATGGCATTCCCTCAATGAGCTTCTTATACTATGTTTGAGTCATTTATAAGGATAATTTGTGTTTTCTCTACGCTCATAACCCTACTCAAACAACATTTTTACCGTTTCGGTTAAGGAAGTTTCGCGGAAGTACCGCGTAAAAGTAAAAATGAACATCATCTCTCGCTGAGGGCGTGTAAACGGTGTATGAGAGAAACTCGGTAAGAAGTAAAGAAAGCAAATTTATATCATGTGAGCCACCAATTAGGCCGCTGCACTGCAGGATAATTGGCTCTACATGGTGAGCTGTTTTGGTCTCGCACATCATTTGGCCGGTAACAACAAGTGTCGTAAAAACGCTGCTTCAATTCCGACCTAGTGCCTTCCGAAAGCATGTCTACACACTATGTAACAAATCCTCAAACTGGCATTAACTTTCTTTTATTTCAGTGTTACTTTGCACTACTCAACTATTTAGGCGAATCAGTTTAAAGCTGCTTTTAATGTTTCAGATTCAAAAATTTCTATTTTGTTTGCAACAAAAAAACTATTTTCTTCATCTTTTCGTGTCCCATTGTTCAAGACAAAAAATTCCTAGTCTAAGTTCTCGTACACCGCATCGATATGGGCACCACGTATATTTTGACCAGCATACCAGCATAGCCAAACGCGTAGATCGAACAATTCATAGCACATATATATTTTTCTCTCAGAATTAAGAATCATGGGCACGCAGATGTCAGGGCTAAAATATTTAAATTATACCACGTGTAATATTCGAAAATGTGAGCTACAATGAAACAATACATCAACAGTCGCATACGGGCTTCAAGGGCCACATTAATTGCGGATAAACAAACTGCTTATTCAGAGCAAAAAACAGAACCAAGAAGAACCTTGCAATAAAGCAAAATTATGTGTCAGTTATGCTTTTGCATCGCATTTGTTTACAGCAAGCAAACTGCTTGTTGAGCTGTTTTGGAAGTGATGAATAATAGCTTTCTGTATTAGAGATTGTCCACTGCCACGAAACTTTTTTTAAAGCTACAGGTCCAACATTGGCGTTGACTGTCTTTGCATTGTTATCTTGGTGGAGTAACACAAACCTGACTGGTCAATTGGAGCCGCTGGGGTCGACAGTTCCACCGAAACCATTTACCACTAAATCTCAGAGCTCCGATTTCTTGCAGGTAGATTATCGTGTTCAATAGCCGACATTTTAACGTTCGTAATGCTCTAAACAGCAATGGCAAGAAGAAAACAAGGCTTTTCTGGGCAACCGGAGGGGTGCTCTATATATTCGCCTTGTTCTCGCAAATGATTGCCAGACACTGCCACTGTTATCAGCAGCAGCAATACAGGGAATAGAACGAGACCGCTCCTGAAAACTGCTGGCGTTGGGCAGCAGCTTTAATTTTACAGCTACTAAACCTGCCTCTAGCCTTCATCTTTCTATGACTAATATCACTCAAAGTATTTTAGATTGTTCCAGCATGATACCCTTTGAACGGGCTCGTAAGCTTACTTGGGCAGTGATGCCGGGCAGGCAAGCTTTCCCCCTAGAGACCCGTGTTCGCACCACCCGACGCCCCCAAAGCAACGAAATGCAGTTCAGGCAATAGACCGCGGACATTAAAAGCACATTGACAAGACGTACATTTGGCATGACTTCACAGTAACAGTGAATGGAAGCGCTCGGTTCTCTGAGCATCGTATTCCGAACTCCTGCCTCATTACTGGCAACGTCTTCGAAGAACCTGAAGACTCAATCGAGCAATACGAAAATGTAGCACACTGCAATTGCTGAATGGCAGAACAGGTTCGCCCGCGCTGGAAATTTTCTTCGGATGGAACTGCTCGAAACAGTTTCACCAACCACAAGGCGGCTATTATTTCAGGGTGTGGTGTTTTGCATCCCCGCACGGCGAAAAGAACTCGTCGACGATTCCGACAGATCGGAGTTAAAAATTAGCACGCCAGAGAAGCAGAGGTACCGGTGGTACCCCACGATGTCCAGTGTTGACGAGCGCGACACGACAAGCTGTGCTAGCTCCGGAGCATCGAGAAGCGAGCAAAAGACAGCGACCAGGAAGTGGATAACGGTCAGCCTCCCAAGAATGTGGTTGGACTGGGTTCTGTGCCACTCGAGGAGCTGTTCCCGAGGACCCGCCTCTGTCATTCGCCGACTTCTTCCTGTGGGACGGGGTGCTGTTACTGGATGAGGCCTAGGCTGGCGACTCATCGCGCGACTACGTCGTCCCAAGGTACTGCCTCCGAACCTGAAGCTTCCCGACAGCTCGATATCCGTTGACCGTTCGCCAACCGCTTTTTTTGTCAATGTGCCGAGAATCTCATAAAGACACGGAACTATGGACTCAACCAAACCTGGACGAGTTTTTGGAAGACGTTCTGCGGTTGAGCACACTAGCTGATCCGCTGGCCTCAAGAAAACGAAGGTTCAAACACTTTTGAAATGTGCTAGGAGCAACATTTTCGGAGGGCTTGCTAGAAACCTGCCGGCTACCATTGATGATTTTTATAAAATTCCCAAATATTTAACACATGCCCGAAGCCACAAGTGACCGCTATCAATTATTAGGGGCTGCCCCAACAATTTTATTTGTTGTACTTCACGATTCAACCTCGACAGCGCGAATAACACCTGCCTCAGCGAGATCTTTCAAGAAAAGCTTTGATTGTTTATGGCGCAAAGCCAGAGGGCAAAAAGCGCCAAAAAAGAGTGGTTAAAGAGACACAAATAAAAACTTAAGTGCTAAAGCCTCTTGAGAAGAATAACAATACATTTAAAAACAATATAAATGGTTGGTGTAAAGGGCCAATTCTTGATTATGCATCGCATGTAAAAATTTTGTAAAAAGCTGCAGAAATTTTTATCGCTGACAACTGATGGAGACCCGATGAAAAAGATATTGCGCCATCATACAAGAAAATACCAAGGGTGTAGCGGGATGTGTTGTCTCAATAGTTCCGGAAAATGTTTGTTAACTACGGGTAGGGCCCCTCCCCATCTACTACCCATAATGTAATGTGGCGTCAGGACAGATGACACGAACTATGGCGAAGAGTGATGAATGGTCCATTTATTGTATTTACAAGATGGCGATCTCATAGCCAGCGCAGCGAACGGCAGCCCCTTCTTCATCGTCGTCGTCGCTGGTCCTTTGTAATGGCGCTGAGTGCACAGAGCAAGAATATATAGGAGGTGCAACGGCCCATTGCAGCAAGCGCGGGCGAACGACGAGATAATAGAGATTGTTGAATTACAGCGCACTACAAACAGGACACAGGGAAGGACGCAGACACAGCGCTGACTAACAAATGAAGGGTTAATTGGGAAAGTGAACATATATACGATGCAAACAAACACAAAACCAATATCACGTGTGAACAAAGTATGCACTCTCATCTAATTGACGGTTGGCCAGAAATTTTAGTTCTTTTTCTGATAGGGCTACAGAAGGCATGCTGATGCACTTGTCACTCTGCCGATGAATTTCGAAGGCCTCGATGATTTCTCGGATGATCTTATGATTTCCTTTTCCTATCAGCCTGCACTTATCGTACTGTGGTTTGCACCCGCACTGCTTACAGTGGGCGGCTAGGTGCCCCTCCGCGACAAGCTTTTCTACTTTGTTGTGATGCTCCCGAAGCCGGTTGTTGATACATCTTCCCGTTTGTCCTATGTAGCTCCTCTTGCTGTCCAAGGTCAATGAGTATACTATTTCCTCCTTGCATGCCACAAACTGATTGTGGTGCCTCGTGCCACATTCCCGACGCTTCCTCTCCCTTGTGTTTACTTTTGAGCACAACCGAATAAGTTTTTCCGGTGCCGAGAACACTACATTCACGCCTGCGCGCTTGCCCGTCCTTTTTAGGTTGTGCGCAACTGCGTGGATGTACGGCACTACAACTACATTGCGGGTTCGATTCCCGGCCGCGGCGGCCGCTTTTCTGATGGAGGCGAAAAGCAAAAACGCCCGTGTGTCCGAGATTTCGGCGCACGTTAATGATCCCCAGGTGGTCAAAATTAATCCGGAGCCCTCCACTACGGCGCGCCTCATCGCCTGCGTTGCGTCGGCGCGTTAAACCCCACAATCAATCAATCAACTACAACTACATTTTTTTTTCTCTTTTTCTTGATTTGCAGCTTGAGTATATCTGAAACTTGTCTGCGAGCTGCTTTGAACATGGCCTTTGCAAACGTCAATAAAAGATGCGAGGGGTACCCTGCTGAGCGAAGGCGGGTGCTCTGTTGATGAAACACCACTTCCGTGCGATGAGCACAAGTCTTCCGCAAAGCACTTTCGAAAGAGGACTTAACAATGCCTCTCTTGACAAGCTTTGAGTGCGCAGATGAAAAGGGGAGGATCGGTTTTATGCTTCGTGGCTCATAGCACCAGCAAGTATGTGACTCAGAAAAATGTAACCTGAGATCAAGAAACCTTATCGAATCCCCTTCCGGCATCTCGTACGGCACCTCAAGGGGTGCAAGGCCCTGTCTGAAAACATTAAGAACTTGGTCAACACCGGAAAGTAACTTGTCTCCGTCACAATCTACAATCACCAAGTAGTCGTCAACATATCTGAATATTTTTACAACGCTAGACCCTTTTAGCTGAGTTTTAAAAGCCGTTCGCGGCCAAGCGTGCCACGCATGCGCAATGGCGCTCCCGCTTTCTATCGGAACGGAGTGGGCCTTGAAAAACTGTCAGCTACAACTCGCTAATTTCACAATGAAAACCAAGGCTGACTGTCAAGCTTATTGATGCGACGGCGAACGAGAGGGTAGCGGCACCTTATGGACGAACTGATAGAGGCCGCAATTTATTCCCTGGCTGCGCAGTGCAATGCTGATCGTTGTGGCCCCGCAGTTTCTTCACCCGCGGCAGATGCCCCTAGCTTAACGTCTGACGAGCACTTGTGACATTATCCGGCTGCGCTAGAAAGCTATGTTTCCCCTGCTTTCTTTTTTTTTTGCTCCGTGGCTGAGTGGTATTCCCCACCTCTATGCCCCGCTACATTACCCCCCGGTCGAGGGTGACCGTCCAGGTATAAGCTGCGGCACGGTGAAGATAGTGATGCAGATGACCAATGCGAGAAAATACCAGAAAGAACCGCTTGCCGCCACGGATGAAGGTGATGGGTTAGGTAAACACCAGCCCGAAGCTGCGATGTTAGAAAGGCAACAACGCACCGCTGAGGGGTTGTCACCACGTCGGGCCACAGGGCTGGGGACACGTCGTCGTCGTCTGGCCACATATCGTGAGGTCTTGGCGGCTGTGGATCGGCTCGTCACGGGCTGTGGACACAAGGCGGGGGGTTCTCGTCGAGTGCTAATAGCGGCGGGGCTGGGACTGCCCGACGCGGTTTAGGCCCCCTGGATGATTGCGCCGATGCCGATGAGGAGCGAAGCTGGGGCCAGGACGGGGGTGGACACACACGCTCCACCAAATGGAACGTGGCTGAAGGACAGATGACACAAACTATGGTGAAGAGTGATGAATGGAATAGTTATAGTATTTACAAGTTGACAGGGAACGCTGCAACCTGCGTGCAACCTTCTTCGTCATCGCCGCCGCTGGTCCTTTGTAATAGCGCTGAGTGGTATTGCCCACCGCTATGCCCCGTTACAATATGTCTTGAACAACCCGTGAGCAGATACGAGTGTGTGACATATGTGTGGCTTATCCGTAGCCGATCAAGGGCAACTTCTGTGTATCTGTTGCGTGTGTCAGTGGTGTATGGTCCCAAGTGTGGTTTTATTACGTGCAACTTGCTATCTTTCTGCTCACTCCAGTGTGTGTGCAGTTTGTTGCGGGGATTACGGACGTGTGGATCATGTGACTCAAAGGTAATGTTCTTATGTGTACTGTATTCAAGACTGTCGCAGCAGCGACAGTCTTGAATACAGTCCGGTCTATGCGCCGCCCAAGACACAGCCTTAGCTGTCTTTGATGCGTAGCAGCGAAATTTTGCACACTGGTGCTTCTCCTGCAGGAAGATGATATGCTGCATGATAGCTGTTCTTGGTGCCCTCGTTTTCCTAATTTGCCAAAAGGACAGGTCACAACACTGAGCCCGAAGTTTCAATGGTGCAACAAAATCAATAACGGGTGTCCTGTGTATGTTTACACATGACTGTGGTGACGCGAAGCGGGGCTTCCGTGTGTGGTTCAAAGAGCGCATGCGCACGCGAGAGAATGTTTTCTTCGAGAGGAAGGCTGATTATAAAAAATCAGTTGTTGTTTGGGACACGGATTGTTCACTTGCGCAGCTCTGCCGAGCAGCGCGTCTCAACATTGGTGACCCGGACTTCAGGAGCAGCCACCGGAGTGTCGAACCAGCCGCAATATGGCTTGCAACGTCCACGACAGACGCCCCTCCGAAAGTCGCCTTAGCTGACAGTAAGCTGTACCTCTACTGGGCTGCGGACTCAGCACTGGTTCATACAAGTGGAATCGCAGTTCTCAGCCCGACGCATCACCGTAGACCTTAAGAAATACCACTACATAGTCAGCCGTCTGCCGCCCGCCATAGCCGGTAAAGTAAGGGATCTTTTGATCGCACCACATGTCGAAAATGCCTATGCAACGCTGCAGAAAACCCTCGTTCACCGAATTACGCCCTCCGATCCACAATGACTGCAGCAATTGCTTCGTGCACGGAACTCGGTGACCGTACTCCTAGCCAGCTTTTGCGGCACATGCAACAGTTGCTCGGCGAGATATCAACCACGCTAGGCGGACCATTTTTCAGGGAACTTTTTTTGCAAAAGTTGCGTTCAGGCGTCGCATCGTCGTTGCAGCCTCAGAGCACAAAGATTTAACCGCGGCCGCTGAGCTTGCCGACCATCTGGAAGCGATAGCCCCACCCACACCTGTGGCTGCCGTGCAAGCACAACAGTCTGGAGACAAACTTCAAGAGATGCGTGAAGCGATTTTTGACTCGCCGAAACAGTATCAGTTTTGCAGGTAATCAGAAGGGCGCAAACAATAACCGTACCTAACACGCCGGTATCGCAAATGCAGCACCACCATATATGCTGGTATCATCAGAGGTTTGGAAATAGTGCCCGTAAATGTGTTCAACCACGCGCGCACAGGAGAAACAGCTGCGGCAAGCACTGAGCGCGACCAGTGCTACTACTTTGCCTCCAAGTCGTCCCTCAGTATTCTTTGTTACCGACCGCAACAACGGAGTACATTTTTTAGTCGAAACACACGCCGAGGTGAGCGCTATACCGGCGTCACAAGACGAAAGAAAGAAACCTAGTGCATCGCTCTTGCAAGCTGTCAGTAACGCGGAGAAAACAACGTATGGCCATCTTTTACTCCCGTTAACTTCAGTTTTGGCAGAACGTTTAGCTGGCTGTTCATAGCTGCCGATGTCAAATTCGCCATATTAGGCGCAGACTTTCTCCAGCACTTCGATCTTTTGGTGGACTCCTGCAAAAAATGGCTTCAAGATCCTGTTTCTCCGGGAGCGGTACGAGGCACGCCGTGTTGGAACACTCCTAGCAGCCCGACCTAGCTCAGTCCGTCTAGAGAGGCGTATGTCACCGAAATAATACAAGAGTTTCTAGAGCCCATGCTACAACCACCGGCATTTCCTGAAGTAAAGCACGGCGCCCAGCATTACATCAAAACCACAGACGCACCGTTCATGCGCGACCACGGCGCCTATCACCCGAAAAGCTGCGGCTGGCCGTACATGTGTTTGCCCACATGAGGGAACTCCGGATAGTCCGTCCTTCATCCAAACCATATGCGTCACGTCTTCACATTATCCCCAAACAAAGAGACGGTGACTGGCACCCTTGCGGGGACTATCGAGCGCTGAGCCGGGTAACCGTATACCAGACCGTTACCCACTGCCGCACATTCAATACATGACCTGCTTCCTGCATGGTGCAACCATTTTCTCTAAAATAGATCTATTACGAGCATATCATGAGATACCCGGAGCACCGGAGGATATTCCCAAGACCACAATAACAACGCCGTTCGCAATGTTCGGACATTGAACGGCGTCGTTATCAATACGGCGAAGTGCGTGCTTGGGGTACCGACGTTATCCATTTTGGGCCGCAGTATTCATTTTGTGTCACAGCCACAAATACTTGCCAGCAAAGTATTTGTGTTTAGATGTGAAGCCAATTTTATGCAGATCGGTGTAAGCTTGGTTTGTGTAAGCTGGCTTTTTCACATTCTGTGTTGGGCAGTTAAGCCTGGCCATCTATACAGCTGAATTATTGTTACACGTTGAAGTAATACAGTGCGAACAGATGAATCACACAAGATGGTAGGCCAAGACGGGCGCTGTGCTTGGACTTTTTTCCTCTACCAATTCGCCGAACTAAACATGTTGTTGCAGCATGGTTACAGCACCACTTTATACTACTCTCCACCGCTGCCGCCTCTTTCCCAAGTCGCGCATACTGCTCACCAGGCTCGGCATCTATATCCCACCTGCCATTACGTAACGCAGCGGGCTCCTCAGCAGCCACCTGTGTAGCGCACTCGAGCCTGCGCCATGATTGGCGTAGCCTAGTTTAAAAAAAACGACATCATTGATTCTAACAGACATGCACACGTTACCCAACAAAAGTAACCAAAACCCTTACTCATTACTCCCTCGAAAAGTAACAGAATACATAAATCGTTACTGAGTTTCAAAAAGAACCTGTGAGTTACCCGAAAAGGGATGAGTTACTATTCACGTTACTTTGACGACGAACGCACAATTGGTTAGTTTCATGGTGTATTGCTTCCTCTTTGGTGGTCGGTGGACTTAAGCAGTAGCTGCACCTCGAAGTTTTTAGCTGTTATGTTACCCCGCTTCCTCGGCCGTGAATCACAGCCCATGATGAATGTATCGGTTTTTTCCTGCCTTTTGCAATATCTGCAATCTGATTGGTTGGCTTCAATGTCAAGGACTAACGTCTTTTCACCTGCGCCACCTAAACTATTCGTTTGTCTCGTCCTTTGTTATTATGACGTTAGCAACATGCCTTCTTTCTGTGGGCGCCCGGGCTCGGCTGGTGATAGGCACGGTTGTTCGTATATCGGATATGATAGAAATGACCCCCCGAACCGCCAGAATGCAGACAACGGCACTGCTGCTTTCGAAGCAGACATAAGTGCAACGTGTCTATAGACGCATACACCGGTTAAAATAAAAAGAGGTCTTTTGGACGGAGTTGTAAACGTTACTCATCAAATGTAGTTTTCATTGCCGGCCGTGTCATCTTTTTGCACTGAGTAGTTAATTAAAGGCACTTACTGGAGCTTTCGCACTTCTGTGCAACTTTTTTTTGTCTGTGGAACAAGTGGTACAATTTAGGCACATTAAGCACTATCATACTCTATCAATCAATCAAACAATCATGCTGCAACACAGACTGCTTGCAACGTTATGATTGAGGGCGCCATTCAATAACGAGCCAAAATGGTGTCACGCGCGTGACAGTAGCACCGGGGGCATGCGTTAAGCTAGAACGTTTCTACCACGACGAAGCTACATGCATGTCGTGCGTCTGTACACGATGATAAACAGCACTGTGCGCTCATTGTGCGCGCGTTCCAGTGCTGCACACGTTCACTCCCGATTTCCAATCTAGAGTGCTGTCCGAGGGCTCTCCTGATCACTGCTGTAGACGTGGCTGAAGTACCGCCTGATGGACTAGAATGATTATGGCTGGGCTAGCATGAAGCTGAGTGTCTGTCATAATGGTGTAGAGGCTCTATCATAACGGCGAGACGAAAATGGTGGGCATTTAAGTTCAGCTTTTGCAAGATTTTTTACAACTTTGCTAATGCTATTCGAGAATTCCCTGAAACCTGCATTGAGCTTCTCAATGTAGAAAGGCTCACGCATGCCAGGCCCACAGCCCAGGTCACACACACAAAACACAACCCTTCCCCAACTGAAAACAGGGTTTTGCGAGAAGCGGTTGTAGCACACGCCCTCCGCGGCCCATCCTACCGTTCTGACATCACTGTGCCGATTTCCCCTCTTACTTCCCCTCCGTGCTACTTTACCCGCGCCAGTAGCACTGTTGAAACTGCAAGCCCCTCTCCCCGCGCGGTCCTCATGCGTGTGCGCGGCCTTTGTGAACTTGTTTGGAAGCGCGTTGCTACGAGTGAAGCGGAGGGCTACCGCAACGTTCCCTTTTTTTTTGTAGCGTGAGCTACAATATCCGAGGTTCAGAAGTTTCGCCTGGCTCTTGGAGCGCCGTGATGCCCGTGCGCGAGGAGCAGTGACGTCACACGGCGCATCAGTACGGTTGATAATCAAGCTAATCCTAGACAACCAGGAAAGCTAAGAATAACCAGCTCACGCTACGTGTATCCTTGCATAGCCGCGCTAAGCTACTGCTAATATTTTTTTTAGTTTTAGTATGTGAGTTTAGTTTTATGAAGCGGAGCTGGCCCCGTGTTTTGCGGAGCAAAACAGAAAACGAGGCAAGAAAAGCGCTAAAAAAAGCTGACTCAGGGCCCGTAGAACTGCATTCTGTTTCTGTGTGTGGACTAATTTTTATTCACAGCCTCTTATTTATGAATGTGCGCTTTTTTTCACTCTATTCGTATGCTTAAAAATTAATCTGCTAAACTCTCCACGGCAGTACTTAAAGTAACGGGATATTGTAGCAGATAACGTTGTGACGCATAGACCACACCATTACTGCAGTTGCCATGAAGGTTTCCTGTTTCCTTTTGATTTTGTATATTTTATTACTACTTCGCAGTGTTGCTTATTGCAATGTTTTTATTACCCGTTTGATTGGTTTTGTACGATGTCCTATTTTTACTACTTTCGCGTTTTCGCTCATTTCCTTTGTTTATTTTTTTTTTCGTTGTGTTTGCTCCCCTTTGTTGTGGAACAACGCTCTTTTCTGACACCTTGTAATACATGACTCGGGGTATTTTTTATGCTTGTATATTTTTTGCCTTAGAGTGAGATTGATGAGTCCATTATGGTAGTGCACACATTCTTCTATGTCTCTCCTACAAAAATGCCCTATGGGCGAGTGGAAGAACATAAATAAATAAATAAATAAATAAATAAATAAATAAATAAATAAATAAATAAAAAATAAATAAATACATAATAAAGCAAGTAAATACGGGCACACTGCAGAACGACTGCGTGCCCTCAAAATCGTCTCCCGTACCACGGTGGATAAAGTGAAGTGTGAAAAACAAAACTTCAATACGCATCCACATAACGAGGCCAGTGTATTCGACCGATGATAGATTGCGGTTCTCAGCACAATTTTGACTCCGTTGGGACAGTTCAAGTTCATCGCCATAATTACAATTCAGCCTGCTGATGCTTCACTCAGCCCAGAATATTAATATAGGATGAGAGGATGCGGACACATTCAGATAATTTTATAGTATGCATACTATTCTTACGCGACTTGTCGTTATCGTGAGTCTTTTTTTTGGCCCTATTTAGGTAGCAATATAATATAGTTCTTTAATTGTTTTTTTTTAAGTTTTGCTTTGTTTCTTCGCGCCAATAATGTACATATGCTGTAATAATGCGATTATGGACTTCAACTTTGCCAATTATGCATATTGGCGCTGATCTAAGGCGCAGTGACGGCTGATGATTTCCACAATTTTTTATTCGTGTTTCATCACCCTGTGAATACTTGTTTTATTTTTGCCTCCTGTTTTTTTGGGCAGTATATAGGAAACACATTTGTTTATTTCTTGAGCTATTTTCGCGTATACTTCAAGTTCTTTCTGGTCTTGTATGTGTGTTTTGTTTACATTCCCTGCGACTAATTATCTCAGTCTACACTATTCTCACCGAAGCACACGCGAGGGCCCGGAGGAGATGGAGACGGAAGAAACCGCAGCATTTCCCACCTCCGCCGCCCCGCCTGTGCCACCCGGGGTGCTCCTGACGCCCTCGGCAGTCGCGGCCTAAACGAAGGGCACCGCAAAGGGTGCCAGGTCCGGGGGGTCCGGTACGCCGGGTACCCCTTCCAAATCAGATGATGAGGTGGATGTGGGACCCTTCCTGTCTGCTTTGCAGCGGAAGGAGCGGTCCCCTCCATCTAAACCTCCAGAGGAGGTAAAGAAACTCCGTACAAGAGTCCAAACCCCGAACTCCAGTAGCTCTAATACATCACAATGGGAAGAGAAAATATCGCTCAATGGAACTGCAGAGGCCTTCTAAATATTCTTGACGACTTGTATGAGATTCTGCATGCTAATCAGCCAAGTGTAATGTGTGTCCAGGAAACACACCTGAATTCCAAGAACACAAATTTCTTGACTAGTTACCTGGTATACAGAAAGGACAGGGTTGGCTGCACACACTCTTCTGGCGGTGTGGCCATAATCGCCCGCAAATCCTTAGCATGCCACCCTATCACCTTGAACACTGTCCTTGAGGCTGTAGCCCTTCGCACAATAATATTTAATAGGTTGATAACGGTATGCTCCATATACATTCCTCCTGATGTTGCACTTACGAGCTCCGACTTCGAGGCACTGGTTGACCAGCTGCCCGAACCATAAATCCTTACAGGCGACCTTAATGCTCACAACTCTCTTTGGGGCTCCTCCAGAACGGATGCCCGAGGTCGCCTGATAGAGAAATTCCTTACATCTTCAGGAGCATGCCTTTTCAACAATAAACAGCCTACATACCATAAAATAGGTCACAACACATACTCACATCTTGACCTGGCTATTGGTTCTGCAATTCTCTTTCCATGTCTTGAGTGGGGTGTGGGCACGGACCCATATGGTAGTGACCATTTCCCCACTTCAATAACGTATATAGGTACAGGCCCGAGCAGTCCATCTTCCCATAGAAGGTTTAATGAAGCAAGAGCTAACTGGAATACATTTACAGAGACATCCCAACTACACCACACATCCATAGCACATCTTCACGTTGAAGAAGCTACCCAACTGCTCACGGCGCACATCCTCGACGCCGCTGAAAAGTTCATTCCCCACGCCTCTGGTGCCCCGCGCAACCTGCAGAGGCCGTGGTGGAATGAGGACTGTAGGCGGGCGCGAGAGGCCCAGAACAAGGCGTGGGGTGTCCTTCGTCAGTAGCCTACGTCGGGTAACCTCATTTTATTCAAACGGGCCAAGGCGTTAGGAAAACGTGTGCGCCGTGAGGCAAAACGAGAGAGGTGGCGTTCCTTCATAACATTAATAAACTCCTACACGGACGCACGGAAAGTATGGACCAGAATGCGCAAACTGAAAGGACAACAAACACACAGCCGTCCTCTGGTCAGCACAACAGGGGACACACTCGAAGACCAGGCTGACACACTCGCAGAACACTTCCAACACGTGTCCAGTTCAGCACACTACACAAACACTTTCATGAAACACAAACAAATGGCCGAAAAGAAGCCAATACTAGATAACAATAGGTCAACATCTTCTTATAACTCAGAGTTTTCACTGCATGAGCTGAGGGCTGCTTTGAGCACGTGTAAACCCTCAGCTCCAGGCCCAGACAACATCACGTACACAATAATACAACACCTGCACGCAGACACTCTTCTAACACCCTTACACCTATATAACAAGATATGGCTTTCGGGGCACATTCCACACTCTTGGAGGGAGGCCATTGTAGTGGCTTTCTTGAAGGAGGGAAAGGACTCGTCGTCCCCCTCAAGTTACCGTCCAATAGCCCTGACGAGCTGCCTGTGCAAGCTTCTCGAGAAGATGATCAATCGCAGGCTCGTGTACTTCCTCGAGTACAATGGTCTTCTCGAGAGCTGCCAGACAGGCTTCAGGGCAATGCGATCGACGAACAATCAACTCGTAGCTCTTGAATCGTATATAAAGGATGCCTTCGTGCATAAGCAGTATTGCGTAACTGTCTTTTTCTACCTCGAGAAGGCCTACGACACCGCTTGGCGTTATGTGATCCTTAGTGACCTCAGGTCATTCGGTGTTTCGGGTAATATGTTGAACACCCTTGTTGGTTATTTGTCAGAGAGAACGTTCAGAGTAAGAGTTGGTTGTGCACTTTTAAAGGTTCACGTCCAAGAAAATGGCGTGCCGCAAGGTGGCGTGTTGCGTTGCACTCTCTTTATAGTAAAGATGAACTCTCTTGGAAAGGCGCTGCCACCAACTATCTCTTATTCTATGTATGTAGACGACGTGCAAATATCTTTTAAATCATGCAATATGTCAATATGCGAACGTCAAGTCCAGCTTGGTGTCAAGAAGCTTGCCGGCTGGGCAGGCAAGAATGGGTTTAAGTTGAATCCTGCAAAAAGCTCCTGCGTTGTGTTCTCCAGGAAGCGCGGGGTCCATCCGGACCCAGACATTACTCTTAATGGCGTGTCGCTTCCTGTGAACAAGGAGCACAATTTCTTAGGTGTTGTGTTTGACCAGAAACTCACATTCATTCCACACATCAAGGAACTTAAACACAAATGTCTGAAAACAATGAATATACTTAAGGTTCTCTGCCATCAATCGTATGGTTCCGACAAAGAACTCCTACTACGGCTCTATACTGCTTTGGTTGGGTCTCGTTTAGACTATGGCAGTGTGGTATATGGGTCCGCGACTAAAACAGCGTTGCGAATGCTTGAACCAGTGCTACACTTGGGGCTACGGCTTGCATCGGGTGCGTTTGGCACTATCCCTGTCGAGAGTCTGTATGCCGAGTGTAATAAGTGGGGCCTTGAGAACCAACGGACGTACATGGACTTACTTTATGCCTTTAAAATTTCATCCCTCAATAACCATCCTTTTATCCTGTCTTTAACGACACATCCACATCTGTGCTTTTTGTAAATCGGCCATCTGTTCCTCTGCCCTTTTCACTTAGAGTGAGAGAGCGAGCCTCGGATCTGAGCGCTTCGTTTTTAGATGTGTACAGATCATCCTTTTCTGACATTTTACCTGCTTGGAAAGTTCGTCCACTGTCCTCCGACCTTTCTTTTATGAAACTTGACAAAAATTGGGTACCGCGAGCTGCAATACTGCAGCACTTTCTGTCTCTGCAGTTTAAATAACCACTTGCAGAATTTTACAGTGACGCGTCTAAAACCTCCACTATGGTCTCCTGCGCTGCTCATGGTCCGGATTTCAGTGCAGCCAGAACCATGAGCGTCCACACAACAATTTTTTCAGCAGAAGCATATGGAATTTTACTGATTGTACGACACATACTTGAAAATCAAATTCCGATGTCTATCATCTACGCAGATTCCTTAAGTGTTGTTCGCGCACTGTCATCATACAAGCCCCCCAAAAACCACATAGTTAATCTTGTATTCAACACTATCATGTCCGTGTATGCACAAAAGCATGAGCTGGTCCTCTGCTGGGTCCCAGGACACGCAGGGATCGCTGGGAACGAGTTGGCAGACGAGAGGGCCGCTGCTGCTGCACTCAGGAACACTGTAGACATTACAACGATACCCTACACAGACCTCAAGCCACACATAAGACAACACCTGCGCAGAACACGGCAAACACACTGGGATGAACAGACAGACAACAAACTACATGTAATAAAGCCACACTTGGGACGGTACACAGCTGACTCACGCAACAGACAAAGGGAAGTCGCCTTGGCTAGGCTGCGGATAGGGCACACCCATGCAACGCACTCGTATCTGCTGAAGGGATCTTCTAGACCCCAGTGCAGCAGGTGCGGAGATGCCCTATCCGTAGTGCACATACTAATAACATGCAAGGCACTCCACACAACACGACACAAACACTTCAGAGAACTCTACAGACAACATATTTCCCTACATCCATCGTTATTTCTAGGTGACGATGCCGTGGTTTCCGTGAAACGTGTGTTTGAGTATTTGTCAGAAGTCAAGTTTTTAAACCTCATTTCCTACCACGCATAATCAAATGTGGCCCTATACACCAGCCATCACCATTATCTTTAATTGATTTTACTATGTTTGGTTTACAAGTTTTTTTTTCCTACCATTTTTGTGGTAACCACTTCACTTCAATAAATAACCTTTCCTCTGGCGCTCTTTGCCCATAGTCGGCCTTGCGCCATAAAAACCCAACCATCATCATCATCATCACCTTTTATGGGAATTTAAGCCACGCGAAAATGTTAAGTTCACTCAAAGGCTGTGCGTGATTAAATATGTGCCCACTCATGCCTTATAGAAAGAATCAAGGTATAAGTTATGAAACCACGGAAAAATTATTGATTTGCAAGTTAGGTGTAAATAGAATAGTCGCACGGGAATGAACAAAAGACCATGCAGCTTCGGACATGCTAATGACGTTTATTTGGGCAAGGTAGTATTCACCAGACCAACATAATGCGAAATGCGCAGAATTTCGCAAGACATGGGGGGGGGGGTGGCGGAGGGATACGCTGAAGAATCGTCGCTTACAAATGCGGAGCGAAATCAACGAATGAACGTTTCAGTAATCACACAAACAACCTGCGTGTTCTCTTTCAGTTTGTTTTTCGCCTTCAACGAACGGCTGATCACTCGGGGGACGCTTTTTTGAAGAATACAGTGTAGGCAGTTCACAAGCAATACGAGGTGTTGTTGTAAGAGTTGATTGATTGATTGTAGGGTTTAACACGCCGACAAAACGGCGGCAATGAGGCGCGCCGTAGTGGAGGGCTCCGGAGGAATTTCGACCACCTGGGGATCTTTATTGTGCGCCGAAATCTCGTACACACGGACTCGTTGGAAGGCTGTGGTATCTCATAAGGCCCTCTGATTTAGGTTTATGCTAGATTCTGCAGACTCCCTGTATCATATGACGATGTTTCTTATAAGAGTGTAGTCGTGGACGTAGATTTCTCTGTAAGCCCGTCTCCGCGTCGTGGAGGATAAATGTAACAGATGAATCATTTCGAGCGCTCACCTCGTGACAAGACGACCCAGCAATAAATTTGTCGTCGTGTGGTGACTCCCGACTATAATTTTGTGTTATCCATAGTACTTCTTTCGTAGAATGTTTATGAAATTTATGCCGCATTGGCTTGTACAGGGTAGTGATCAATATCCGATATGTGTTACTAGCAAGCGTAACTTCGTGCTGTCAGTTATGAGTGCTCCGCTACATTATGTAAACGCACAAACCCGATTGACATCATCGTGTATGGCCGCAGCATGACCATCGGAGAAAACACTGCTTACGGAGACTCTGCCGCTAAATTTCAAGGCAGCGGAATTGCAATCAGCTGTATGCATACGCCGGCTTCGGGACGCCGGCCTGTGAAAGACACTTGGCGCTCATACAGACCGAATGCACCACACTAACATCGCGTCATAAACGTTTACACTCTCGAAAACACACCACGCTTGCAAACAGAGTGCCTGCTCCACATTATTCTGTATTTCGAAGAAGTACAAACGGTAAATCACAGTCTTGATGGAGCCCAAAAATCAACGGCGACTGGGAGGAGCGGGCCGGGGATTGCACGGCTGGGGGGATTGCAGTGGTGCCCTTCAGGCCGTGCTCGAGGCGTATAAATTTTCGCTGCGTGTGTACAAGACGTTTTCTGTTAGTTGTATTTTGCATATATCAAGTTCTTCCCACCTGCAATGTTCCCATGTGCAACTTCAAATAACCCTTGTTGTACGTTATCTTCTTTTTCCCTTTACTGACATACAACAGGTTACATGTTGCTCCGTTTGTTGTTTATTAGAAATTTGATGTTATCAGACAATTCTGTTGCGGCATTTACCCTTTGTTACCCCCTTACTCAATGTCCTGCAATAGGGGCCTTTACGGTATTATCAAATAAATAAGTACATAAATTCTCTGCATTCCTTCAGACTTTTTACCGCAAAGGCTGGTGCTATCGTAACGTTTCATTTAAAAAATTCAAACAGTGTACGAGATTTCGGCGCACGTTAAAGATCCCCAGGTGGTCAAAATTAATCCGGAGCCCTCCACTACGGCGCGCCTCATCGCCTGCGTTGCGTCGGCGCGTTAAACCCCCACAATCAATCAAAAAAATTCAAACAGCAGAATTGATTGATTGATTGATTGATTGATTGATTGATTGATTGATTGATTGATTGATTGACTGATTGATTGATTGATTGATTGATTGATTGATTGATTGATTGATTGATTGATTGATTGATTGATTGATTGATTGATTGATTGATTGATTGATTGATTGTAGGGTTAAACGCACCGACGCAAGGCAGGCGATGAGGCGCGGCGTAGTGGAAGGCCCCGGATTAATCCTGACCACCTGGGAAACTTTAACATGCGCCGAAATCTCGTACACACGGGCGTTTCTGCTTTTTGTATCCATCAGAAAAGCGGCCGCTGCGGCTTAGAATTCAAATAGCAGAAACGCATGTAATTACGTCTGCTAAAACTCTGTTATTAGGAACTATGTTTTAAAAGGAAGTTTCAAAGAGAATAATCTAATCGTTACGTTATGATATCAATAGAGCTCTGTAATTATGCTTTTTCCAGTGCTGTGACGTTAGCAGCACATAAAGTAAATTTAAGGGTTCTTGGTCACTTTCAGAATTAGTTTTGTCTAAAACGCGGATATACGTACGTTATCAATTCCAAATAAATGTTCGTCTCTAATGCTTCAGCGAAACGATTAATTTGGCCGGTGTGGGTGCCGGAGTATCGACGTCATGCATTTCAGTGGAACACGTTGGCGGCGGCGCTTTACGGGAGCAAAAGACCAGAGAAAATACGCAAGTACGTGGCGGTGAAAATTTCACAGGGTGATAACAATACCCCTCACACAGGCCCGTAAACCAGCCTGTTTACCACTCTCTTACATTTTAACCACGTCCCCTCGTACAGTCTGCATCCCCCCGTTGACCAGCCTCTGCACATTCAGGCTATTTCTTTTCTCTCTCCCTTCTTCTGCATCACTTCACACTTGCGGATCACTATGTCCGCCTTCCCTAAACCCCAAGAGGAACTTTCTTTGCTTCTTCTTTTCAGCGCAATACCATTAATCACGATGAGGTGAGGGCCGCCCGTCTACACCCCGCCGGAGTTTGTGGGATAAGATTGAAGGGTCCAGGGTGGAGAACCGTTTCAAAAACAGGGTGATTAAAATGGAGGCAATAGCACAAGTGGATGGGCAGGCTTGGACTGGAACGGTAGAGTTGTAATTAGGTGGAAACGTGCACCACCTAATTAGAACAGCCAAAGGGAGGGCATTTTAAGAACGGAATGTTTCGTGTAAAAAGAACATGCACCTCGTCAAACCATGTTTTCCCTCATACTTCTTACTCTTTTGTTAAAAATCAGGATACTTGATAAAAATCTACGCAACATTACCTACATTCCTGACAGAGCGGGTTTAGGTGGGCTGAAAAACGTTTTTTTTACTATCGCATGGAGTGCCACCGTGGGCAGTGAAAGGAAATTGTAGTCCCGTAGTCCTGGCTGTGCAGCAGTGGCCTGGGTGCACGTCACAAGAAACTGCTGATCCGCCAGCTGGCTACTGTCCAGCAAGCTCTCCCAATACTCAAGGGTGTGCAGTCAAGGCGGGGTGGAGTTTCCAGGGCACATGCATACCAAATAAGTTTGTATTCCGGTCGCTGAGGCAGTATGGGCAGTTGGAGGGGTATGGGGAAGGTGAAATACAATAAAGAAAGGTGTGGTTGTGCTAAGTCTTGGTCTGGATTCATCTCCAAACGTGTGGTTTGGCCGCGCCTGGGGATGAATTCTGGGTGGTAGGACCCTGTGGGAAGATCGGTAGTGATGAAGGATGTCGAAGAAGTTTTGAGAGAGGGCTGCTCAGTGGTTTGTTTCCTTCCTCTTGTAGAAATGCCTGGTTGGTAAGGTCGCGGGCAGTGGCAGGGCTACCTCATTCCCAGTTAGGAATATATGGGCTGGAATCCATACAGTTCTGGTAGTTGATGGAGGATGGTCGCTGCAAGGCCGGTGATATTTCACATTGGAAACCATCGGCAGGCTGTCTGTGAATCGGTGAGAACAGTAACGTTCGAGGTTGCACCACCTCTAAAGTAACATCCGCTTCTTCAGATGTGCTTGTAGAGCCGGTAAGGAATGTTGCTGTTGCTAGTGTGCTGCCATTCGCCCTGGCTACGCAGCAGCATGTGCATGCCGGAAACGGTAGCTCGCGCCATCAGTGTAGCATGCTTCCGAGTCTGTATCAAAAATCGGTGAAAGTGGCCGTGCGTGGTGTCGCCGGCGGCCAGAATTTTAATTCGTGTACATGTGTTTTCGAACTGGAAGCGCCCGTATGGCGGCTCGTTGGGTTGCTGTCATGCGCTGGAGGGTGTCGAATGTTTGTCGAAGGGAGCAGCCCAAAGTGCTTAGCCCATATCGCCCTGTAACAGTTAGGCGAAACCGTTTATGCTGGCTGTTGGAGTGGGTTTTAATTAGTTCTCCCAGAGTGTTATCCAAGCCCAGCTGGAGGAGTCGGCAGGTTGATGTGGCTGATTGTAGGCTTTGAGGACCATATATTTTTTGTCGGCCTCCTTTGACCTAAACGCCAGCTAGGGTACCCCCCAAGTTATCCTGGTAATTAGCATGGCCTGAAGAGTTCTGAATTTGTCGCTTCTTTGAGTCCATGGCGGCGGGAGCACACCGGTTGAAGAAGATGAGTTAGCTGGGCCACAGTGTGTTCAAGCCTAGGAAGGAATGCTCCTCCTTCCATCATAGTGGTAGAGAATGCCCAGGGTTCGGAGCGTTTGCAGTGTGAGTACGACTGTACCCTTCATGGTAACTATCGGATCGAGAGTCGGTGGAACCGGTCACCCTCATACCCGCGAGAACATAAAAAGTAGGGCAGATACTGAATAACCTCGAGAGAGCACAGTGGTTTGATATAGAAGGCGAGGCCGTGGAAGTTATAAGCGAACATATCAACTTATTCTAAATGGCGACCCCTGATAAGAATCATGAGAGAGAGATAATTAGAAAGATAAGAATTAGCTGAAGTGCATTCGCCGGGCATTCTCAGGTGATGAATGCCTGCCTACTGTTGTCCCTGAAGAAGGTGTATGACCGCTGCATATTATCGGTACTCACCTACGGGGCAGAAACGTGACGGCTCTGTAAGAGGGTTCAACTTAAATTGAGGACTAATCAGCGAGCAATGGAACAGAAGATGATAGGTGTATTATTATGGGACAAGAAGAGAGCGGTGTGGTTCAGGGAACAAACGCGTGTTAAGGACATGTTAGTAGAAATTAAGCAGAATGAATGGGCTTGGGCAGGCCATGTAATATGAAGGCAAGATAACCGTTGGTCAGAGAAGGTAAAAAAGTGGCTCCCTCAAGAAGTTAAGCATGGCAGGGGTGCCAGAAGAAAACATGGGCAGATTGTATCAAGAAGTTTGCATGGATAAATTGGTCGCGCTTAGCATAGGATCGGGATAATTGGAGATCTATGGGAGAGGCCTTTTTCCTTAGGGGACGTAGGTAGGCTGATGATGATGATGATTATGCTGATGGCGATGACGTTAAGCCGCAGGTTTGCAGATATGCCAGTGTGGTGTCTATTGCTCCTCGTAGCTGATCTTGCTGGTGGCCTGAGAACCATCATGCTGATCCATAGTGTGGAATCGTCCGTGCACAGTGCGTGGGAAACATATTCCATCTAATTGAGATGGGCCGGGAACCCGGTAGAGCGATGTCGGAAAGCATAGGCGAAATCACTAAACCTTGGGGTGCACCTTTGGCTGGTGTGCTGAGTTTCCTACTGACATGGGTACCCAAGTAAAGGTTTGCGGTGCGATATGTAAGAAACACACACGCATAGTTGTATGCGGCGGCTCCACAATTGAGGCTTTGCTACCGGCTGAGAATGGCTGCCTGGGTAACACCATCAACCACACCCTGTACGTCAAGTGCCAAGATGGAACTGGGTTAAGTCAGGTCGTTGATCAGGTTGTTAGGCATGAGCTCTTTTAGTTGTAAATTGACATCTTCGGTCGACCAATGGGTCTAAAACCAAACATTGTATGTGCGAGCATGCCTCTCCCCTATAACCTTTTGAGGGTCACGGCCGTAAATCTACGCTATCTGCAAACACTTTCAAAAGTGTCAATGACGTACATGTGCGGCATTGTGTGTATCTTTAAAAAGCGCGCCTGTTTAGCCACCTTCTCTTGTTTGGCGTGTGCTTCCACACCTCGGAAATACGTCAATTTTTTTTTTTCTTGCGCCGATGGCTCTTCTTTTTATTTTTTAGGATTTACTTTAGCGGAGCGCCGGCTGTCGCTTTAGCATCCTCTAACGAGGAGGCACGCTGGGTATTACCAGAGTCCTTCAAAGGATTGAAGAACTCTGGTATTACCCACCGGGCGCCCGGCTGCGCGCCCCCGCACGCGCGCAGCGGCTGGTATTGGTACCGTCCTCCGGGCGCTTCCCGCTTTTTGCACCCGCTAAACTGATGTCTATCTGATTTTGCTTCACTCAAAAGTTGCGGGCTTGCTACTCTATCGTTTTTATTTAGATTTTTCCTTGTGTTACTCATGAATAAACAACATATATTTAACAACACAAAATATTTTAAACTTTATGGTCACCCTAAAACAATTACGAGAATTTTTTCTCGAAATAAATTCACCCGAAGAATTTAAATCAGCAATAAAAGAATGCACCCTGGGGGGTCACATTTGAAGAAAAATTTCGACCCTCAAAGGGTTAAGTAGTCGGTGAGCACGCGTGTAACGGGGTGCTCGAAGAACTTACCGAAGCACAATGTTAGAGAGATATGCTGCAGGTTTTCCATGGCGATGGCCTTGTTAAGCTTGAGTAAAAGCCTTTATTTCAGCATGTCGCCAGTGTGCCTGTACCGTGCCCTGAGCTCAGTGGTGGTCGTAGCAGTCCAGTAGCGAAGATAGGGGAGATCGGGTAGTGGGCTGGTGCCGTGTTGCGGCTTAACTTGGTTGACGCTTGATTCAGTTTGGTCCGAGTGAACGGGATGTCGAGAGTGGGATTAGGCGCTCCCGTGTAATCTGGTTGGGTGATTACTGTCGTATCATCGCCGAAACTCTTGGTGCTCACTTAGTCCAATAGTTGGTCAGGTGTGGGCGAATGTTCGTGCAAGAGGCGGGTGACATGTTGGCAATTGACCGAATCTGGCTAGGCCAAGTATTAGTCAAGCTATGGCTTTTGCAAGTGTCCATGTATTCTCTACCGAAGGCAGGCACTCCAGAACCCTCTTACTGGTCCAACAGATCGTACACCAGCACCCTCAGCTTTGCTCTATGACTCACTACGTTTAATGTAATGTGGTTTCTTTGTCAACAAACCTGTGGGATTCCTGCCTGGGGATATAAACATTGTTATTGTTTGACGCGCAACAAAAAACACTACCATGGCCAGCAGGATGTTCTACTGGCTATAAAACTGTCGTTTCCGATACATTTGACTCTCCAATATGTATGTACTTCGCTGCTGTTTTGTCTCGTTTGTGGTCGCTGCCCTACCCACCTTTTTCTGCTACAGATTTGTCCATTCTAGAAAACATAGAAAGTATAGAAAAAGAACGAAAACTAATTCAATAGCCATGGCCAGATTTCTTGGAATGCGAGGTGGATCTGTTGCTGGACGTACTCGTCGCGAAAATTAGGTTCGCCGCAATGCGTACGCTTCACTCTGGACCGACAACCCGCATCACGGCGTCTCTCAAATGCCTCCCGCGCACCCTGCCAAGCGTGTGTTTCCTAGCATTCTCAAGGACCGCGTTTGGTAGCTTCGGCAGGGGCCTCCATTTTTTTCATGAGTGACATAGGCATTTTTTTTAGATCATTCCCATTCCACGCTGCTTTTCCGCCTGGTTAGTGTTTACTTTTGTCACAATAAATCTAACAAAAACAGGACGTCTGACAGGACGCCTTGTGAAGCCGCGCGACGGGCACGTCAAGCAGAGGCAAGGTTGAAAGCGCAGGGTCATGCAGCCAGTGCCGCTGTTGGCGCGGGATGGTCTTAACGCCCCTTATAAGCTTGCGCTGCGTGCTCTACTTCCCCTCTTCGCATCCATTCTATTGCTTACGCTACGGCGTAAATAGTGCAGGAGGTACGTACCTAGCCGGTGATTCCCGTTGCCTTGACAGCGAAGTAAGCGCTAGAAGCTGTCCAGTGACGACCTTTTTCTAGACGAGTCGAGCAGTGCTACAGCCAATGGGAATGCAGGTAGGGCTTTTCCATCGAAATGTAGGCAGCAATAGTAATGTATGAGGTTTTGTTAACCTTCGCCTTTACGCATTTCGGGATAAGCTTAAGAATATCGAAATTTTAAATTTGACACTGACAAATGTTGTTTACGCAAAGTTCAAGTCGCTATATATATGTATGTTTCTATATAAGCATGTATATAAATATATATATATATATTTATATATATACCTATAAAAAGCAGTGCCCGACTGACTGACTGACTGATTGACTCATCAACGCCCAGCCAAAACTGTTATACCTAGAGACTTGAAATTTCACGAGTTTATTTGCGTCATTGAGTAGGTGCTTACTAAGGCGAGTTTTTCAGAAATTGCCTGCCTAACCGAAGAAAAGGGCAAAATTATGGTTTCGCGAATTCGTGATTTTCTCGGTCACCCATTCACATATCCAAGCGCTTTTTGCTTATATAAGTAGCCCTTAAGGATACCTAAAAAGTAGTTTTTGAATTCCGCCCTAAACCTACACCTGATTCCGCATTCCGGAACTAAAACGGTGTTCCTAAAGATTTTCAAATAAATCTTTCACAGATTCAGTAATCCAACTGATTTTTGCTAGAATATTTTACTCATACAAATGCACAGAATTTTTTTTAAGGATTTCGCTCTGCGACACCGCTTAAAGGGTCAAAAACCACTTTCATGATTTTGTCCTAACATGCGGATAACATGGCCAGCGAGATTTTTAAATCTGCATCCGTTTGGACGTAAAATTCAGTTGAGTTTTCCCGCGTTCGCTTAGCGGTCGCCATCTCTTGACAGCTTCGGCAACTACGCGTCTCCCGTAGGAGCAGGTGTCATATATCATAAATGTAAAAGAGAAGATGTACCAGTAAAAAGCGCAAAGGTTTGCCCTCTGCATCTGCTTGGAGTTCCTACAACCTCGCGCCTCCCGTAGGGAGCCCATGTTACGTATGATAAAACTGTACCGTTGAGCATCGTTCATATCTTCTGAGATAGAACTTCCTACGAGGAAGGAAGGGGTGGAGGACATCCTTGACTTGCGGAAGCGGGCAAACAACGCTATGACCGAAGAGGGCAAAATCAAGCACATTCTTAAAGGCATATACGACGATGCCTCCCAAATGTTGCTCGCGAAAAGCCCTCGGACGGTTGCTGAAGTCATAAACGCTTTCCAAGAGTTCGATGAACTTCGCAGAGAGCGGGCTGTCACTCGTAAGCCCGTGGAACACGACCATTCCCTTTGCAGCTTGGCATCTGAGGATACGGGTGTTCTCTTGACCCAGATTCAACAGTTTGTTTGCGAAGAGGTGGCTTATCAGCTTTCTCTCGTTAGCGACGTAGCGAAGCTGCCTCAGTCGGATTTAGACCCAACCTTTAGGAGCGTTATACGACAACAAGTGGCTGACGCACTTCCAAGCACTCGACCGCCCAATTCCGCGGTAGCTCCAGTGGTATACGCCGACGTAACGCAGCAAACTACGATGGCAGCTCCTTTGACCTTCGTCGACCCAGTGCCACATAGGCCTTTCACCTATGCCGAGACCGTGGCACAACCTTTTACTGGAACCATGCCGGGACCCTTCTTCGCGCCTGCTGCAAGCCCTGTGAGTCATGCCGGGGTTCAACACGTCCGGTCCATGCGTGTCGCTCCGCATCCAGCGTCTACATTCGCGAATCCTTGGCGCACGGTGAATAATCGGCCTATCTGCTATTCTTGTGGGATTGCCGGGCATGTGGCCGCTACTGCCGTCGTGGCATCACGGGCGCGCGCAACGCATCCTGGCCCTTACCCTACACGCAAACACCGCCAATGGAGCACGCTCTGACCCGGCTGCCGACGACTGCTCCGTCTGATAACCGCCACTTCGTCACCCGTCGTTCTCTTTCCCCCCGACGCCGCTCACTCTCCCCTATGCGCCGTCGTTCTTCCAATGGTGACCCGGAAACTAGACGCCGCAGTTTCGGAGGCACAAACTGCGTCAACGTCGAAATGCCTAAGTCCTCATTGTTCGCCGTCCAATGTAATTGAAGTGTGTGTTGATGGTGTTGCTACCCTGGCGCTTATTGACACTGGAGCTGCAGTGTGTGTTATTGACGCGAAAGTTTGCCGAATGCTACGAAAAGTGACGACACCTATATGTGCTGTTAATCTCGGAACCGCTAGTGCACAACCGTTGTAGCCGCTGGCCGCATGCACTGCTCGGTTCACAATTCAAGGGGTTGTATATGTAGTCGAGCTCATCGTTTTGTCGGCGTGCTCTCACACCATGATTCTCGGATGGGACTTTTTGTCGCGCCACCACGCCATCATTGACTGTGATCGCGCTGAAGTTGAGCTGTTTCCGGAGGTAGAAAACCCGCAGGACGAGACAACCACCAAGTTGCGTGTCTACGACGATACGGACGTTCCTCCTTGCTCATCTGTGCTTGTGCCGTTGTCGTGCAACATCATTTCTGACGGCACAGTCGTCTTCGCGCCATCCGGTCTTATTTGTGCTCGCAAAGGTTTGTCGCTGCCGTTCGCCGTTCTTGATATTGCAACTGGTACCGGCACAATGGTTATTTCGAAACCGACGTCGTTCCCTGTTACACTTTTTCGCGGTGAATGCCTTGACGTTGTAGAAGAAGTGCATGCCGGTCTAGTTTTCAGTGTATTCGAGGAATCGACGCCCGTTGACATCACCGCACTTGGTCTTTAGTCTACACCTGATGACACCCTTTTGAGAAGCGCCATTGATGACGACCTTTCTTCGGCCGAACGTGACGAGCTACTTACTCTGTTACACCGCTTCACGTCATCCTTCGACTGCTACGACACCGCTTTGGGCCGCACGTCGACTTTGTTTAGCAACTATGACTCTCTTGGCTAGGGGAAGTAGCGAGCCCCTGTAATCCAGTGTGGGAGGAGGCCAAAGGCTGGGGGTGGTAACGCGCCCCTGTAATCCAGCGTGGGAGGAAGCCAGCGGGTCAATGTTGCAACGTAATCACTGCGCTCAAGCGGTACAGTTCGCACGTAGTGTTGGCGTACCAGTGGTGAAGCAATGGGTAGACCACTACCGAGCCGGGGGCGTCCACACCCCTGTAACCATAGCTTGGGGCTCGTTCTGTTGAACTTGCGAACTGGTCTGCAGGCCGGGGGTTGTGACAAACCCTTGTAACCTAATGTCATAGGGGCCAGAGCGTGGAAGTACGGTAATTCCACGAGACCTCCTCGAGGAATCGGGGAGGCCGCACAATCCCTGCCTAGGGAGCGTGCAAAACGGCCGCCACTGCGGAGGTTCCTGGTACAACTGGAATCAGGTCCTACGCGGAGGTCGGGCGGTCGGGTGTCAACCCGGCCCTTGGCAATGCGATTGAAGCAGGAAAGCATGTCGAGATCGATCAACTTTGACTTTCTTTGGCTGGGGGAAGTAACGCACCCCTGTAATCCAGCGTGGGAGAAGGCCGGCGAGTCAAGTTGCGAAAGTAGCAAGTGCCGCAAGCGTACAGTCGTTGTATTGGGAATACCGATGAAATTCGGGAAATCATTACGGGCCGGGGAACTGGCGACCCTTGTAACCGCAAGCTTTGGCGGGGCCAGCGACCTGATCGCTTTAAGTCAGGGGGAGGGACATACCAAATGTCATGGGGGCTAGATGTTGTACAGTTCGTATGAGGCCGGGGGGTCGCGCCCCCCTGTAACCTTGCTGCGAGGGGCCTATAGAAGGATCTTCTCTGGCTGCCACGGGACGTGCTACCACGAGCTACTCGGTGTTCCGCACGGGGAAAAAGAGGAAAGGTGAGGTTAGTACACCGACCGGGGAACCTCTCCTGGCTTAGTAACGGCTAGTAGGCCCGGACCGATCTCCTCTGCCGAGCCGCTACACCACGGCAATGCCAAAAGACTCTTGCTCCATTGAGCGAAAGAGTAGGCACAGAGGAGGACATAAGTACATGGCTCTCATAACTGCTCCCGTGGGAGCCTGGCGAACGTGGATTTCAGCTAACGTTCGCATACAAACTTCCGGTGTCCGGAGACCGTGAAAAGCAGGTGTTCCAAGTACCCGTGTATAGTGGAAAGCTTCACTGGTGATTCGGGAGTACCTGGTGCGAGACAGTTGATCGAGAACGTTAGTACGCATCGGCCGCAGAGCTGGGGGTCGGGGGAGGGGGCGACCGTCGCCACTAAACAGGGTACTTCCTGTCTCCGACAGTTGGTTCCCAGTTATCGGACCCTACGGGTGAGCGGTAACCCGTGGCAGGGATCGCATATTTGGCAATTGGCACTGTCTGATGCCCTCGCTGAGCAATCAGTCTTGGAAGAGAGTCAGACAAAAAGATTGGAGCAAAATTGCTCCCCCCATTCGCACCGTTCTTCCCATAACCCTTCCCGATGTCCAAGTTCCCGTTCCCAGCAACCCACCCTATCCGGCTTTTTCCTAGGGGGGACAAGGGGGGTGCCCCCGTTCTCGTCCCCCTGGCGGTGGGTCGCAAGAAAGCTTTTCCCGTTAATTTCTCTCCACCTTCGGGTGGACAAAATTCTCTTTGCCGGTTGGCCCTTTTTTGTACTGTTGCAATTGGGTATAACCGGTTATACTACGGTGGTGCCGGGGAGCTATTGACGGCTCCATTTACTCGATGCGTGTCATGACATCGACACCGGCACGCACGCGCCGTTGCCACAGCGACCCTATCGCGTGTCCTCCACCGAACGGCGTGTCATTGATGAACATGTCGCGGACATGCTGAAACGCAACGTCATTCGACCATCTGTGAGTCCTTGGGCTTCTTCTGTGGTTCTCGTTAAAAAAAGGACGGCTCTATTCGATTCTGTGTAGATTATCGCCGCCTGAACAAAATCACGCGCAAGGACGTTTACCCGCTGCCTCGCATACACGACGCGCTCGACTGCCTGCAGGGAGCCGAGTTTTTCTCGTCATTAGACTTGAAATCCGGCTACTGGCAAGTGCCCATGGCTGACGCTGATCGTTCAAAAACGGCACTTACGACACCCGATGGCCTTTACCAGTTCAACGTCATGCCGTTCGGACTCTGTAATGCGCCGGCCACATTCGAACGAATGATGGACAACGTACTGCAGGGCTTGAAATGGAAAACGTGTCTCTGCTATTTAGACGACATAGTCGTGTCTTCGCATGATTTTGCAACCCATCTCACACGCCTCAAATAAGTGCTAACACGCCTTGCCTCCGCTGGTCTGCAGCTGAACCTTAAGAAGTGCCGATTCGCTGCTCGAAAACTCACCATTTTAGGACACGTTGGCTCAAAAGACGGTGTCCTCCCGGACCCGGGAAAACTTCGTGCCGTGTCGGAGTTTCCGAAGCCAACCACGCTGAAAGACCTAGGAAGCTTCATCGGCCTCGGTTCGTACTTCCGCCGCTTTGTACGAAACTTTGCCTCCATCATTGCTCCTCTTACACAGCTACTCGGCGGCAGTAAAGACATCGCCGAATGGTCCCCCGAGTGTGAGAGCGCTTTCTTAACTTTACGTCGGGTCCTTACGTCACCACCGATACTGCAGCACATTGGCCCGAATGCGCGCACTGAGATCCACACTGATGCCAGTGGTGTTGGCTTAGGTGCTGTTGTCGCTCAACGAAAGGACGGATTTGACGAAAACGTGGTGAGTTACGCGAGCCGTACACTGACGGAGGCCAAAGTCAACTACTCCGTCACAGAGAAAGAATGTTTGGCTATTGCATGGGCAATCAGCAAAATTTTGTCCTTACCTGTACGGTCGCCCTTTCGACGTCGTAACGAATCACCATGCTCTGTGTTGGTTATCGTCGCTGAAGGATCCCGCCGACCGTCTTGGCGGCTGGGCACTCCGCCTTCAAGAGTACGATATCCGTGTTGTGTACCGATCTGGACGGAAGCATACCGACGCCGACGCTCTTTCTCGATCCCCGCTTGCGTCGGATATGGATAGCTTGTTCGCGGCAGACCACAGCCTGACCTCTCTCGCCATGACGGACATGGTTGCTGAGTAGCGCAAAGACCCTTGCGTTTCTTCGATCCTCGAATATTTGTCGCACTCACGGGCAGCTACCATTCCTCGATCGCTGCGCCGTCACGCTGCCCACTGCTCTATTCGTGGCCAGCTCCTATATCGCCGGAACTACTTTCCCGAAGGTCGAAAATGGCTACTCGTGATTCCTCGCCACTTGCGCAAGGACATTTGTACTACGTTCAACACAGATGCGCAAAGTGGTCACGCTGGAATCCTTAAAACCTACGAGCGACTCCGACTACCCTACTACTGGCGCGGGATGTATATCTTTGTCGCCAAGTTTGTTCGATCTTGCCCAGACTGCCAACGTCGCAAGTCTCCACCGCAGCACGTCAGTGGCCCACTCCAGCCGCTGCCCTGCCCAGCGCGGCCTTTCGACCGGGTAGGCATCGATTTTTACGGCCCACTCCCAAGCACAGCCGCTGGTAACCGCTGGATCATCGTCGCCGTTGATCACTTAACGGGGTTTGCCGAAACAGCTGCGCTACCGGCCGCCTCGGCTCGGGACGTTGCGTCTTTCCTTCTACACCGGTTTGTTCTTCGGAACGGTGCTCCTCGCGAACTACTGAGCGACAGATGCCGCATCTTTTTATCCGGAGTCGTGGAGGCCCTTCTGGCCGAGTGCCACGTGGTCCACCGTAAGAGCACGTCCTACCATCCCCAGACTAATGGCATGACCCAAAGGTTTAACCGCACACTTGGCGATATGATCGCCATGTACATCTCCTCGGACCACTCTAACTGGGACCTCGTTCTTCCTTTCGTGACGTATCCTTATAATACGGCCACGCAGGCGACCACAGGATTCTCGCCGTTCTTTTTACTCTATGGTCGTGAGCCCTCCTGCATGCTGGATACAGTACTTCCATACCGACCTGACGCCTCCGAGTACGCCCCAGTGTCTGAAATCGCTCGACACGCCGAGAAATGTCGCCAGCTAGCCCGACGATTTACATCGGAAGAGCAGCAACGCCAAAAGGCACGTCACGAGGACTCCATTACAGCTCCAACATTTACAGCTCCATTACAGCTCCATTACAGTACCGTGCCCGGCTCCCGGTCTTTCGTAGAAATATTTTTCTCAATACCAAGGGCCTTACCGAGTGCTGGAACAAACATCACCTGGGAACTATGTTGTTGAACCCGTAACGTCCACCTCGGACCGCCGACGTCGTGATCGCGAGACGATTCACGTCAGAGGCTGAAGCCATACTATGACCCGCTCGTCTTGTGTTCCCCGTAGGTCACCAGGATGGCTCCTCTTTCCGCCGGCGGTATTGTAGTAAGCATGTTGCACCCATGAGAACTGTTGTGAGCATCAGCCACAACGGGCTAACCCCCCTACGTGGATATGCGGTGCCGGATGCCGGTTGAGGAAGAGGACGCGCTCGTTCAGGGTCAGTCTCGCGAAAAGCCGGTCGTTTCGCCTCACCCCGTCGGCATCGACGCCTCGTTCATGAATAAACAAGTCCAGCCTGCTACCAGAACGCCGCGTATCTCCTTTACAATATATATATATATATATATATATATATATATATATATATATATATATATATATAGCGAATCAGAAAATGGGAAATGAGGGGCTCCATGAAATAAGACAGAAAATAGGGGTTGGCAGCCAAGAAAACCTCGGAAGGCAAAGGGGAGGTTGTGGTGGGTCATAGAAAGAGATGAAGAATTTTTTGAGTCGAAAAGAAAGTGGTGAAAAAATGCCCGCCTGGTGGATCCGAACCCACGACCTCCAGAATACCGGTCTGGTGCGAAAACCACTACGCTACCGGCGGGGCTGTTTCCCCAATACTTTCTCGGGTATTTATGTTAAGGGATTTTGGTTTCCTGCAATTGGGGGTGGTAGCCAGCGCCACCCAGCGGGCATTTTTTCACCACTTTCTTTTCGGCTAAAAAAATTCTTCATCTCTTTCTATGACCCACCACAACCTCCCCTTTGCTTTCCGAGATTTTCTTGTATCGTAGCAATAGGTCAAAACTCCGGAGAACACTGAGCAAGGATTGTATTGGTCCCAACAGTTTCGAATGGTGGACCTTTCTTCTTGGGAGTTATCTTAGAATGAACAAAAAAACGCGTACACACACTTTGCATCTGAGGGCTTCGCTTTCTCCTCACCCTCGCCAATAAGAACCTTTTTTGGGGGGAGTAAAAGAGCGGGAAGGTAACAATAACATGTCGTAACTATACTAAACAAGGTGGGAAAAAAAGAAGAAAAGAGGAAAAGAGGGAGGAAAGTTGTAAATGGGAAGGAGGCACAGTTGCGATATGGATAAACAGAAAACATACGCATAAAGTTCTACCAATGTACGTGTACAGAAAAAAAACGGTGTGCTGCGTCTGGTTGCGGAGAGAGAAAGAGAGAGAGGGACATAACATTTGGAGATTCGAAGCTCGAAGGCCTGAACGAAATGGCTCTGCATGGTAGATAATCATGCCAACCTCTTCCGACTGGTGATCAATGGCAAGAAAGAACGAAAAACAGCATCTGTTAATGGCGGCTCGGAGTGGCATATTCCTGACACCTGTACAGAAGGCTCTACTTGTAATCATTCCGTTTCTTCCGACTCCCTTTCGTCCGTGCTTGGCGCTCTCGTTCGTTTCCTGCGGGGCGATCCTATGTTTTGCGTTGGGTAGCCCCCCCCCCGCCCCCTGTGCTTCTGGACGCACTCCGCCACCTTGCTGCCCGTCTCCTTCGCCTCGCCGTCCAAGATGGCCTCTATGCAACCCGCTGCCGTAAAATACCGGCCACCAGTCCCCAAGGCGCAATGTTTCAAGCTTGAAGCCCCCACGGATGCTTCCGTTAACGACATCATTGATGCCATCAAAGACGTCGTGGGTCCCCACGGCCTCAAAGGGCTCCAGCACCAAGGAGGCATGAAGTTTTGTGCCACGGTTTTGTCCGCTGCTGCAGCTAAGACCCTCAACAAGCGTAGTGCCATCGTCGTGAATGGCACTTCGTGCCCCGTTACATGCATATGTCCCCAGATCGTGTACGTCACCATCTATCGGTTCCAATGGTACATGAACGACCAAGATCTGGTAGAAGCCCTGTCGCCCTACGGCAGGGTACTCAGCGTGTACTGGCTGAACTTCAATGGTCGGCCGCGCATTGAGAACAGCGTTCGTCTCGTTCGTATTGAGATGAAGTCGCCCATTCAAAACTTCCTGTATGTGCGTGGATACAAGGTACAGTGCGAGTACCGGGGCGTAAAGAGAGTGTGCTCTCGGTGTGAACGCGAGGGCCACAACCGCTCCGACTGCAAGACGCCGTGGTGTCCTCGGTGCGAGGCCTTCGGACACGAGTCCGACTCATGCTCGGGCGTGTGTCGCCGCTGCCGGGTAGACCACGTCACGACGGACTGCCTGCGTCCGCGGTCTTACACAGACGCAGCGAGTGAATTTCTTGACCTTCCTGGCGGCGCCAACGAAGCTTCGAAGGCGACACCATCACCGCGACAGACCCCACCCGAGGAAATTCCTTGCAGTTCTGGTGCTTCCAGCGATGACGACGCCTCGAAAACCACGACAAGCGTTGAAGAAACACCGATGGATGACGTTGAATTATTGCCTGCACTGGACACAGACACGCCATCAACCAACGAGCTTGCTAGCCAACCCACTGCAGCCACAGCGGGCAGCTCATCCACCGATGATTCCTTCTCCCCGGCCAGCTCTTCGGAAGTCGACCCAAAAGAAGGCAGCTCAGCGGATCAGCGTAAGCAGCCATCGTTGTCCAAGCCTGTGGATCAAACACACGTTCCAGTGGCCAAGGCCCGAGGTGCCCGCAACCGAGAACTCCGCGTTCCCTTCAACGAGGACAACGCCAAGCCCGTCCGCCGAGAAACATCCAAGCCTTACCACCGTGATGCGGCGGCGGAAAGTCTCCCGGCTGGCCTCACACGACACCAGGACGACGCCTCGCTGCCTAGCGACCCACTTGTCTTGACCAAGCAAGCTCTCTCGACAGTGTACAAGGACCCGCGCCTGATTAACCAGATTAGCCAGGTTGCGGACCTATTGGACAGCTCTCTTGTGGACAGCAAACGCGAACTTTCATCGGCAACCGACTCGGATCACACGGCAGACATAAGTAACAAGCTGTGTCCGCCTATTTCTAACGCCACTCCAGACTCGTAATTGAAGGGGCATCAATTGGTTTCGCTGTCTTTATTAACCTTCCTTTTCTACCGGCGCCCTTGTTACTTGTTCCCAAGGGCGAAGATTCTCCCTGGCGAGCAGGGGAGCACAGATTGCGTATACAGGCTTCGCGAAATTTTATTGATGCCTCTTTCATTGCATCGTTCCTTATTTTGTTTTGTTTTTTGGCCCCAGCGGCTATCATTGGGCCCCTTCTGGTCGTTGCTTCGCTCCGGGGTCGCGTGGCATCGTTCTACGTTGCACACGGCCCCTGTCGAACCACTCCGTGCTCGCGTGCCGCTAATGTCACCTGTCATTTGTTTTCTTCTATTTTGTGCCTCACGAGGTGCGTTCGCTACGCCAGGCCCAAGGGGCTCGTGGTATGTTCTGTGTTCGAGTCGATCACTGAGCTCAGTGGAGAAAGAAAGGAGCGTCAACGCTAAGTAGCGCCTTAACCTCTTATGCTAGTGCACTTTCTTTCCTTGAACGCCCAAAGCTTTCGAAACCAGGATACGCAGAGGGAGGTTATGCACTTTGCTGTAGCGCGAAACATTGATGTTCTTTTCTTACAGGAGTGCAATTTTCGCACGCCTCGAAATGTTTCCCTGTTTAAAGAGCGCTTCTGTGTTGACGCTTTTTTTACATTGTCGAACTCGCCTGCCTCAGGAGTTGGCGTAATATTTTTGCGCCCCAGTTTGCGCCAAAAAGCGCATCTCACCTTTGGGTTTGACGGCCGAACGATCGCGGGCGATTTTTACCTTTTTTCTCGCCGAATACGTGCTGTAAACGTGTACGCTTCGGCACAGCGTGACCGTTCTACAAATTTCTTTGCATCGCTGGATGTTTACTTACTCGACAGTTACCCCACATTTTAGTGGGTTATTTTAACTGTGTTTTAGACTCTGTTCGAGACCTTCGGTGGCAGGGTCAGGTTAGACCGCGGTGCGGCGCGACCGCGCTTTGTGACTTGGTAGATCACTTTAGACTGAGTGACGCTTGGGTGCTGACCCACGGCGGCACCTTCGCTTTAACTTGGGTGAGAGGAGCGTCCGCCAGCCGGCTGGACAAATTCTATCTGCCCCCAGAACTCAGTCGATGCCTCGAAAGCTGCGAGGTGCTGATGTTTCCGTCTGGAACACCTCGTATTTCCGACGATTCTCCCGTCTCCGTAAAGCTGGTGCAACGCGGAACCATCTCCAGCCTTGACATGTGGCGTACGGACATCTGCCTGCTAGCGGATCCTGAATGCGTTGCTTCTCTTAAGGACCAGCTGAAACCCGGGCCGCAGAGGAACGAGTAGGAACACTTAAAGTCGAGTTGGCGCAAGATACTTATGGAGGCGGGAGGCAAACGTAAAGCGCGCATCTCACGAGAACTGGATGAGGCTTTGAGGAGGTTGCGCATCATAAAGAGCGGGCAAATGACATTTGCCATGCACGACTATGAGGGTCTGTTGAGGGCGCGCAATGAGAGGCTTTTGCGTCAGTCGTCTAGCGCAGCGGGTCGCGCATTCGTGCAAGGCAGGCCTTTGTCAGACCCGTCGGCACTAAGGTATATTAGGACAGGTTCGGTAGATGACGTCGGTCGAGCGCACGTACCCCACGTTGTGTTGCCGAACGGCGCCGCCAGTTCGCGTCCAGCCGACATAAGTGAAGTGTTCGCTCACCACTTTAGGGAATTTTTTAAGGCGTCAGGAGAGCGCGAATCCCCCCTGGAATTTGAGGAGAATGTTCGCAACTTTTGCGGCGAACTTCCACAAGTTTCCAATTCCGTAGCTGACACTTTGACCGCTCCTGTCTCTTAGGAGGAGCTGTGGGATGCAGTCGGAAGCATGAACCAGTCCTCATCTCCGGCGCCAGACGGCATTCCATTGAGCTTTTATAAAGCCTTCTTTTCGTGGCTGAAGGACCCGTTGTTAGAGATGGTGAACGCCTTTTTCACCCATGGTGTGCGGCCGCTTTTTTTTAAAGACGGCAACATAGTCCTTATAACGAAACCTGGAGGGGAGCCGTCAAACCCACGAGCATATCGGCCTATTACTTTGCTAAACAACGATATTTCGAATGATGTGGTTGTTCCTCCTGGGTACAATGATGATGGTGATGATGGTTGGAGTTTTTTGGCGCAAGGCCAGCTGGGGCAAAGAGCGCCAAACAAAAGTTTCTAGAAGAAAATAGTGGCTACTACAGCCAAAATAACAGTAAAATCAATTAACGGCAATGGTGATGGCTGGTGTATAGGGCCAGTTTTGATTACGCATGATAGAAAATGAGGTTTAAAAAGTTTACATCAGACAAATATTTAAAAACGCGTTGCAGAGAGACCATGGCATTATCACCCAAAATCAACGAAGGGTGTAGTGGTATGTGTTGCCTGTATAGTTCCTTGAAGTGTCTGTGTCTTGTTGTGTCGAGTGCCTTGCATGTGATTAGGATGTGGACTATGGATAGGCCCTCCCCACACCTGCTACACCCAGGTCTTGGAGAGCTAGTGAGCAGGTGTGAGTGTGTTACATCTGTGTGGCCTATCCGCAACCTAGCTAAGGTAACTTCAATGTGTCTGTTGTGTGAGTCAGCAGCGTATGGTCCCAAGTGAGGTTTTATTACATGTAACTTGTTATCTGTCTGTTCATTCCAGTGTGTTTGCCACGTGTTGTGAAGTTGGTGTCTGATGCGTGGCTTCATATCTGTGTACGGCAGTGTTGCTATGCCCACTGAATTCAAGAGTGTAGCAGCGGTTTCATCTGCGGTTTCATTCCCGGCTATTCCACAATGGCCAGGAACCCAACATATTGTTATTTCAAGACTTGATGCGTACGCTGCCATAAGGCCCTTAAAACCAAGATTGATTACATAATTTTTTGAGCGTTTTCTAGACAAAAGTGCACGTACAACACTAAGAGAATCTGAAAAAAATATGGACTTTGGAATTTGATGTTGGACAATGTGGTTTAAAATAAGTAAAATGCCGTGTGCTTCAGCTGTAAAGATGCTGTTGTGGGAGTTCATTCTTTTAGTCACGTTAAAGTTCAGTCCATGAGCAGCACAAGACACAGCAGCAGCTGTCTTTGATGCATCGGAGTAAAACTCTGCACACTGGTATTTATCCTGTAGGAAGAGGAAATGCTGCTTAATAGCTGCCCTTGGTGCCCTGTTTTTGTCGAACTGCACAAAGGACAGGTCACAACAGACATCCCTGGCTTGCCATGGTGCAATAAAATCAATGATCGCTGTCTTGTGGATATATGAAAATGACACTGCTAGCTCAGAAGCTTCTGCTCTTACTCTGAGAGGGAACGGCATGGGAATAGATGGACGGTTTAGAAAGAGCTGCTGTGAGGATGCATCATGAATGGTCGAGTTAAGAGGATGATTTGTCAGAGACAAGATTTTAGAGGCATACAACAAGTCAGTGTATATCCTTTGGTGATACAGGGACCATTTGTGGCACTCTGCATAGAGGCTTTCAACAGGGCTGGTGCGAAAGGCGCCACAAGCAAGGCGAAGCCCCGAATGCAGAACTGGGTCAAGCATTTGAAGTGCCGTTTTCGTTGCAGACCCATATACGACGCTGCCGTAGTCCAAGCGAGATCCTACCAGTGCAGTATAAAGACGCAGGAGTAGCTGCTTGTCTGCATCGTACGATTGGTGAGAGACAACTTTAAGGATATTCATAGTTTTTAGGCATTTTTGCTTAAGCATTTTCAGATGAGGAAGAAATGTTAGTTTGTTGTCGAATATTAAGACTAAAAACTTGGGCTCCTTTTTTACAGGAATCGACACGCCGTTTAGAGTAATGTCAGGGTCCACATGAATCCCGCGAACACGAGTGAACACAACGCAAGTACTTTTTACAGGGTTCAGCTTAAAGCCGTTTCTGTCCGCCCAGCCAGCAAGTTTGTTCACGCCGAGCTGGACTTGCCGTTCACAGATTGACATATTACATGGTTTAAAAGATATTTGGACATCATCTACATAAACTGAACAACAAATCCTTGGTGACAATGCCTTCCGGAGTGAGTTCATCTTCACTATGAAGAGTGTGCAGCTCAAAACACCTCCTTGAGGCACTCCATTTTCCTGAACACGTACATTAGAAAGCGCACTACCAATTCTTACACGGAAAGTTCGTTCAGACATGTAGCTAGAAAGAGTGCTAAGCATGTTGCCCGAAACGCCGAATGACTTCAAGTCACTCAAGATGCCGTATCGCCATGCCGTGTCGTAGGCCTTTTCCATATCAAAGAAGACTGTAATGCAGAACTGTTTGTGAATGAAGGCATCTTTTATGTAGGATTTGAATGCAACAAGCTGATCATTGGTGGAGCGCCCCGCCCTGAAGCCTGCCTGGCAGCTCTCGAGAAGACCGTTGTAATCAAGGAAGTACACCAGCCTGCGATTGATCATCTTCTCGAAGAGCTTGCACAGGCAGCTCGTCAGGGCTATAGGACGGTAACTTGAGGGGGACGACGGCTCCTTTCCCTGCTTCAAAAAAACCACTACTATGGCCTCCCTCCAAGATTTGGAATGTGCCCCGAAAGCCATATTTTATTAAATAGATGTAGAAGTGTTTCGAGTGTGTCTGCGTGTAAGTGTTGTAACATTGTGTATGTGATGTTGCCTGGGACTGGAGCTGAGGGTTTACACGTGCTTAGAGCAGCCCTCAGCTCATGTAGTGAAAACAGGGAGTTGTAAGAAGTCTGTGATTTGTTGTTGTCGCGTAGGGACTTCTTTTCACAAGAGGATTTATTTTTCAAGAAAGTGCTTGTGTAGTGTGCAGAGCTGGACACGTGTTGAAAGTGTTGTGCGAGTGTGTTAGCCTGGTCTTCGAGTGTGTCTCCTGTTGTACTGACCAGGGGCAGGCTATGTGCATGTTGTCCTTTAAGTTTGCATATTCTTGTCCATACCTTGTGTGCGTCTGTGTATGAGTTAATGGATGTGAGGAAGGTGCGCCAACTCTCTCGGTTTGCCTCACGGCACACACGTTTTCCAAACGCCTTGGCCCGTTTGAACAAAATGAGGTTTCCTGACGTGGGGTACCGACGAAGGATACCCCACGCCTTGTTCTGGGCCTCTCGTGCCCGCCTACAGTCCTCATTCCACCACGGCCTCCGCTGGTTGCGCGGGGCACCAAAGGCGTGGGGAATGGACTTTTCGGCGGCGTCGAGGATGTGCGCCGTGAGGAATTGAGCAGATTCATCTACGTATAGGTGTTTTATGGTGGTGTAGTGTAGTTTCGATGTCTCTGTAAATGTGTTTCAGTTAGCTCGTGCTTCATTGAACCTACTATGGGAAGATGAACTGCGTGGGCCTTTACCCATATATGTTAGTGAGGCGGGGAAGTGGTCACTGCCATATGGGTCAGTTCCTACACCCCACTCGAGAAGAGGAAAGAGAACTGCGGAGCCAATAGCCAGGTCAAGGTATGAGTATGTGTTGTGTCCTATGTTATGGTATGTAGGCTGTTTATTGTTGAAAAGGCATGCTCCTGAAGATGTAAGGGATTTCTCTATCAGGTGACCTCGGACCTCGGGCATCCGTACGAGTAGAGCCCCAAAGACAATTGTGTGCATTAAGGTCGCCTGTTAGGATGTATTGTTTGGGCAGCTGGTCGACCAACGCCTCGAAGTCAGAGCTCGGAAGTGCAAGATCAGGAGGAATGTTTATAGAGCATACCGTTATCAACCTATTAAATATTATTGTTCGAATTGCTACAGCCTCAAGTACAGTGTTCAAAGTGACAGGGTGGCATGCTAAAGATTTCCGGGCGATTATGGCCACAGCCCCAGAAGAGTGTGTGCAGCCATCCCTGTCCTTTCTGTATACCCGGTACCTATTCAAGAAATTTTTGTGTTTAGAATTCAAATGTGTTTCCTGAACACACATTCCACTTGGCTGATTAGCATGCAGTATTTCATTTATATCGTCAAGATTTTTAAAGAGCCCTCTGCAGTTCCATTGTACCCTGTTCTCTCTTCCCATTATGGAGTGTTCGGAGCTTCTGGACTGTGTTGTTTATGTGTCGTCTTTCGGGGCTGTGATTCTCGTCTTTTTTGGCTTGTCGGGAAGCTTTGGCGTCGGGACACGTTGCTTGCGGTGCACCGCAGACAAGAACGGACCGACGTCCATTTCATCCTCGGATGTCCTCGGAGCACCTGAGGGATCAGGCTCCTCGGACCGCGAACCCTTTGGGGCGCGCTTTTCCTTGCCCGCAACCACCGAGGGATTGAGGAACGCCTCGGATGGCGCAGGCGGTGCGGTGGTGGTGGGAGCTGCCGCGGGCTCCCCCAGGTCCATCTCCTCTGGGCCCTCGCCTGTGGTTTGGGGCGCTGGAGTGGAAGTGGAGGATGCAGCATCGCTTCCACCAGACGTGGTTGCGGCCACAGCCGCTGCTGGCTCCGCGAGTGGTGCGGAGGCAGGTTGGGCTGCCTGAGGCAACCCAGGGGAGGGCGGGGCGGGGGCGGGACCAAGTCCGACTCGTGGTACTGGGTCCCCGCAGAAACCAGACGCCGCTCCGCCCCCCGGCGAGCTGCGTCGGCGTACCTCCCCAGAGGGAAAGAGGCGAACCTCTTCCGCGCCTCTGGGAAGGTGATGTTTTCTGTTACCTTGATGTTGATTATCTTTTTTTCTCTCTGGAACATTTCACACGTGCGGGAGTACGCAGCATGAGGTCCATGACAGTTGCTGCACATTAATTGTTCAGCCTGGCAGTTATCTGTCTCATGATCTTGCGATGAACATTTCGCACACGTTGTTTTTCCACGACAGAAGGTGGTGCCATGCCCGAACCGTTGGCACTTGAAACAGCGCCGCGGGTTCGGGATGTACGGCCGGACAGTACAATGAATGAAACCTGCTTTGATGGATTCGGGGAGTGTGGAACGGTCAAATGTTAAGATTATATGCTTTGTCATGATTTGCTTATCATCTCGCCGCATGGTGATGCGCCTCACTGCCGTCACGCCCTCGCCTTTCAGACCTTCGAGCAGATCGGCTTCTGTCTCATCAGATCTGGCTCAGAAATCACACCGTGAGAGCTATTGAGGCTACGGTGGGGTGTGACTCTGATGTCCAGATCTGCCGTGCGATTCTGGGTAAGGAGGCTTGTGGCTTGCTGGTGAGTGTTCACCTCGACCAGGACTTAGCCGGTTCTCAGTTTCTTGGCTTTGAAAGGCTTGCCCAGGATTCCTTCAAGGAATTTGGTGATAAGGAACACTGACTGGGAGGAGATAGGATTCGACTTGTCAAGAGATTCAACAATCAGAATCGCGGATAGTTATCTGGCTTTTGGGGTGCAATTGTTGGCAAGGGTGGGAATGTAGCTTCGGTGCAGCCCCTTTTCGGGGGCCGATCACGTTTGGAGGGGGGTTTGGAAAATACCATGTAATACATTGGAAAGCAGGGAGTCGGGGGTACTTTCTCCTTTGACCTTACCTTGGTAGTCAAAGAGGTCCCGGAGCTCCCTGCCTGGTAGACAGGCAGGGAGCCCATCGGCCGGAGCTTGACCAAGGCTCCGACGGCCACCGTTTACGGCTTCTACCCTCACCTTTAAACACCTCGCCACGGTTGAACACGGCTTATGTTGGGAGCTCGGGGTCCGCGGTGTCGCTGCTCACCGTGCGGGGTCCTCCTGGGTACAGAATGTTTCGCTAGGACAGTAATTCCCGTGGTGGGGGCGTTGCAATTATCGTCAAAAAAATGTATCTCGGCAGTTTCAATTAAATGCAATTTATCAGAATCTGTATGGTGTAAAGTTACATACGCGAGCACCAATTACCTTATCGGAGCCGTATACAGACCACCTGCCACTTCGCCCGATTTCCTGGAAGACCTTCAGGCTTTTTTGAGCTCAAATGTAAATGCGACAACGATATTAGTGCCGGCCGGGGACTTTAACCTACCAAACATAGACTGGATTTCTTTATCGACGGGTAACAAGGATGCTGCTAGTAGCGAAAAGTATTTGAAATAATGATCAACCATAACCTAATCCAAATTGTTCAACAGGACACTAGAGTAACATCGGGTTCTCAGTCACTGCTGGACCTGGTATTCCTTTCGGGCACTATGGAGGACTTCAGTGTGACGGTCGAAGAAGGCATATCTGACCACAAACTGATTTCGGTTGCGATTCTATGTGGTACAAAACCTGGCAAACGACCCTTCGTTCGGGTGCCTGTTAGTGACTACGGCCGGGCAGATAACACGTCAATTTTAGACTTTTTGGAAACTGATTTTGATGAATTCAAGCAAGCCTCTGAAAGCGATCCATTTGATTGTTTGTGGGCGAAATTCAAATCAATAATTAACAGCTGTAAAGACAGGTTTGTTCCCATTCGATTAAAAAAAACAAAAAAAACACTAATCCCTGGATCACTAGAGATATTATCCACACTAAACGCAAAATAAAGAGATTACGCAAAAGACAAGGCCCCTCTGAGCAGATTTCACAACTACGAGCAGCGTTAAATATCCAAATCGCTACGTCAAAAAAAAAGGTTCTTCAATGAAACGCTTTCTGGTTTCTTGCTAACTTCGCCTAGAAAATTTTGTCTGTACTTGAAAGACCGGAAAGAAGCGATTGAACATATCGCGGTTGGCTCTGATGTTGTAACTCAGAAACAAGATACAGCTAATGGTTTCAATCGCTTTTTCCAATCTGTATATCCAAAGATGGCATTCACGAATGAAGATAAGGAAATGGCCCATACTTGCACATGCGCCATGGATCCAGTTTCATTTGATCAAGCGGGCGTGTTTCACAAGTTACTTAATTTAAACGGAAAGAAGGCTAATGGACCGGATGGAATACCAACTGTGTTTTGAGGCGGTATGCGGAGTGGATGACGTTTTATTTAGTCATTATATTCGAAAAATCACTCTTGATACATTCGCTTCCAAAAGACTGACTGAGTGCCATTGTGAAACCGGTATTTAAATGTGGAGATAGGACACTTTTTACCGCCTGCAGGCCAGTGTCTCTGACGTGTGTTTGCTGGAGGTTTCGGAACACGTCATTGCCAAAAACATGGCTATTTTCTTGGAGACAAATGGGCTGATATGTAGGCAACTGCACGGGTTCAGGGAAGGGCTTTCCACGCTATCCCAACTGGTTGAAACTCTCCATGATTTTACCGCTGCTGTAGATAACAAGGAATAAGTCGACGCGATATGCATAGACTATGCAAAAGCCTTCGATAAGGTCTCACACCATAAATTGCTCTTCAAGCTCAAACAAACAGGCCTAAACGAAAATATCTCAAAGTGGATTGAGGCATACTTAACGAACCGCAAGCAGTTGGTGCGAATTTATGGGTTTGAGTCTGAATCTCTTGATGTTTATTCCGGTGTGCCACGAGGTTTCGTGTTGGGCCCATTGCTGTTCTTGGTGTATATAAATGATGTTGTTGACGTTGTTAACCCTCCTGTAAAAATTAAATTGTTTGCTGATGATTGTTTGATCTATGCCCCAGTGACGTGTGCGAATGACCAAAATGTAATTAATGATTGCCTTGGTGATTTTCAAACATGGTGCGATAAATGGGAGATGAAAATAGATTATTAGAATAGAATAGAATAGAATAGACTTGAAATCGCGTACACATGTCGAGAAAGTATGCTCTGCCTCTTACAGGAAACTGCGTTTCTTGCGGGCTAAATTACCAAATAATATGAAAGACGTCAAGCTGCTTGCATATAAAACATTGGTGCGCCCTATTTTAGAATATGCTTGTGCTGCCTGGAGCCCCCACCAAAAGGATTTAATAGGTAAAGTGGAAGGAATTCAGAGACTTTCCGCACGATTTATATGTGCGAAGTATAAAAGGACGGATTCGGTTACCGAGATGTTAAAACTAAGCAGTTTGGAATCTCTAGAAACCAGGCCACAAAAGTAGCGCTTAAAAGTGTTTTTTCAGATAATGCAAGGTCAAATACAGATTGATAGAAGAATTTACGTACACCCCCCGAATAAGCTCAGCAGCCGGATCAACCATGACGTAGCAGTTCGCCCATTCCGTGCTCGCACGGACGTCTTTCGTAATTCTGTTTTTCCCGATGTCATAGAAGCATGGAACAAATTGCCGCGACATATTGTTGAAAGTTCTGACGTTAAGAAATTGGAATGTGCTCTTGATGTTTACTTCGCCGAGCAATGAATATGCTATTGTGTTATTGTTCGAAGTTGCTGAAAGTATCAATATCTGTATTTGCGTTCCATATCTTATGCTTCCCTTTTTGTAATGACCCTCAAGTGAGGGTTGACAGTATAAATAAATCAATCAATAAATAAAAATACTCACCATAAGATCGTAGCCACCATAATTTTTAGGCGCCTCTCCAAAGTGTTCCCGCACGTAATTAGCCCTGCTCAGACATGTAGCGTGCCGGCGAGCTCAACGTTTAGATGCGGAGCATCTTATGGTCTCGGCATGTCCGACGTCGGCATCCGCACTCACACTGCGCATGCGCAGCTCTCCTCCTTTCACCCACAGCTGCGCGATACTACACTGTAAAAAAAGAAATAGTTAGCGGCGCCCGATTTCGATCCCACGACTCTCTGGCCGCAACGGGAGGTACGCGGTGCTCTTCCCACTACGCTACAAATCCGAGACAGGAGATGCTACGAACGTGCCTTATGTCCTTGACTCATTCAAACTACGTCAAGAAGCTACTGATACAACGAAGGCGCACGAAGCTGAACGTCAACGGAAACGACGAACTGAAAACTTTAGAGGGGGATGCTGAATTTTCCGTGGGAAAGCTGTGGCAGGAAGCGCCACGCGCCTTGCAGCTCAACCAGCCCCGTCCGCAGCGCCTCTGATGCTGATTGTGGCAGGATGCCCCTAGGGATTGGCCAACCAAAGAATCCATCACGAGATAGGTTCGCGTTCAACCACCGTCGTCATCTTCCCGTAGGAAAACCGCCGAAGGAGAAGAAGAAGACAAAGCTGCGAAGAGGAGGGCGTGTACATTGCTCTCAGCCGGTGCACCAATGTCAACAACCTTTACCTCACCAACACTGACGGAGACTACCGATTCTACCACAGAGACAACATCGACAAGAACATGATGGACGAGTTTCGGCGCCTCGAGAACTACCGCCTACTCACCATAACACAACAGTACTTGCGTGCCTTTGCCAACGGTGTGGACCCGGACGCGGAATTCCCTCTGGCGCTAGTAAAAACCAGACACTCAACATAACGGCAGCACAATAGAGCCACACGGAACCGCCACGATGCTTCGCATCCTCATCAGGATTCTCCACGGGAAGATAGTGTAATTTTTTCTGCCGTGTTTCTCACCAGGGACTTGTTCGCATTCGGCACTCGAACAGGCATTCCAGTCTGCTTTGTATCGCTGAATCAAGCCAAAGCCTTTCATCGATTGAAACATCGTTATTTGATGGCCGTTCTGCGCAGCGTCGGCTTTCCAATGGAACTCATTACGAGGTTAAACCTTTTGCACCGAGGCCTCACTTCCCGACTCCTCGTTAACGAGCAACTTAGCGCCCCTTTCCCAGTTGAGCGAGGGATCAGGCAGGGGTGCCTGATCCCTCGCTCCTGCTTTTTGTTCTGGCAATCGACCCTCTATTTAGACGCGTGGTGAACTCTCCTGGCATACGCGGCTTTCCCCTTCCCGGACAGGCCCAGGTAAAAGTGTCAGCGTACGCAGATGACGTGTCCCTGTTTGTGCGGGACGACAGCAGCTTTACCGCTTTCTCACGCCTCTATTCCATCTACAGCGAGCTGTCTGGCGCCAAATAATGAGGGGTAAAAGTAAGGCACTGCGATTCGCAGCATTCACATCAGACCTTTGGGGAGAAGTGGAGTGGATCGCCGCCATCGAAGTCCTTGGTGTAACCTACCCCGCCTCGGGTGAGGTGGCGCGTAAGACATGGACGGGAATTGTGAAGAAGGCAAAAAGCGCCTGTCGGTGGCTGCGGAATTTTAACTGTCCTTTACGGAGCGCAGCTTCGTAATTAAAGCATGCGTTTCTTCCGCTCTTTATTACGTTGCGCGCATGGCTCGTCCACCCCGAAATGTAGTGCAGAAGCTGGAGAGCAAGTTTTTCTCTTTCTTTTGGGGTGCAAAGACGGAAGAGGGTATCTCGGTCTTTCATGCGGCTCCCAACCAGCATGGGGGGATACAGCCTTCGATGCATGTCGACAATGTGCAGCGTCCTGGCGTTGCGTAGGTTTGTAGATTTGAAGCGAAACCCGGACTATATAGGAAACAGCTTTATAAAGTACTTTCTGGGCACGTCGCGAGGTGTCTTTTACAGTTAACCTTACATCGGCCCTTTGGCAGAGGAACCGCCGCCGTTCTATGCCTATGTCACGAAAACCTTTCGAGAACTGTTAGCACAGATCTCCCACTTGGAAATTTCGGACACTGCCCCAAGCGAACTTTGCGAGCAACTTGCTGTGGCGGAACTCACTGCGGAGCAGAAAGCGCGCTCTAGAAAGGCGCGCTGGAGGCAGCTGACTTCTTCGGTCCTCCCAGCGGACGTCAAAGATTTCGCGTGGAAGCGTGGTTGGGGCGTTCTGCCCACTAGAGACCACTTCATAGCGTGGGGCGTAACACTGTCAGCGCGGTGCTCTCAATGCGGACAAAATGAAACTTTGCGACACGCAATCTTTCAGTGTTCTGTAGCGAGGACTTTTTGGACGCTGCTGTCTAGGATGTTTAAAGTACGCCTAGGTGAGCGCACAAAATCTCGCGATGCCCTAGTAACTTTTCTGTTATGTGTGGGAGCCCTGGTTTTGTGGAGGCGTCGTGGTGTCGCGGCACTCCGGTCCCGGCCTCACAAGGCGCATGCGTCTGTTCGAACACCTGGAGGCGGAGCTGGCCCCTTGGGGGAAGAGGCGATGGTCGTGCCTGCGTTGGCTCCTGCGTTGGTCGTGCCGCTTCATCAAGATCAACAACACACGTTTGGAAATAATATTAGTTGAATATTAGCCCTGTAACCATACTTAAAACAAGTTAGAATATTAGCCTTGTAACCACAATAAATACGATACATAGTTATTTGCAGTTTTCACTTTACCATGTGTGTATCTGTAAATCTCTAAGGCTGCAGCACTTCTACCCACATTCGTGGTGTTTCGACCCTGAAACTACTGTTCGCGTTTGTCGACAACTCAACTTTCCTCTCTATGTTGTACCCTGCATGGTACAAATTGTTAAAACTTGTGTTTAGGCCAGCGGCAGCCACTTCTGGATTGTTGTTTTCTGTGTGTTTCCCTTTTGTAATGTATATTTGTTACCCGATGCGTAGTTCCATCGAGGCATGGTATGTATCTGCTTCGATGGACAAATAAACCTCTCCATAGTTAAGCGCCACGTGGCCCGCAGGTGGCCGAGGGAAGCTTATAGAGAAACGCAACATTCTCGGGCAGCCTTGGCAAAAAGGGTCAGTGAGTCCAGAGTGTGCGGAGGCTCGTACGCGTCTGTCTGAGTGAAGTGGTCCGGAAGGTTTGCGCAGAAAACGATTTCCGCCTCGTAAAGAACCACAGGAGGAGAAGGATTTATTTCCTCACCGCCGCTGGAGGGGCCGTTGCCACGCGGAACGCCCCCCCCCCCCCCGCTGCCCCTCCTCTCGGCCCCCCTTCCGCGACCCCCCCCCTCACCGTCCCCCCTCGTCTCACAAATGCTGGCACAACGCGGCTCCCTTCAGTGGCAGAGGATGTGTTCTACGAACTTAAAAGAGCAAAAATAAAATAAAGGAAAAAAAGAAAACGCCCAACCAATTTATTGCATGACAACTTGTTTCACCATCCCTTAAATAAGGGTGGTTACGTCAGTTTTCAAAGCAACTCAATCTCTCTGTGGTCTCATTTATTCCTTCGGCAAACGTCCGACATTTATGTAAAAACAACGATTCTCATTGTTCCCTCTCGTATGTGGTTCGGCAGCTGGACTGAATTAAGACGACCTGTATTTTTGCAAACGAGTGACCGGGGATTTGGAGATGCCTAGACAGTGGAAGGTCTGGGAGGCCCTTCACGTGCGACTTGTGATTGTTAAACCTGTTGGGGAAAGATATTTTTGTTTGGCCAATATATATTCCTCCTAGCATACAACGCAACGGAGTTTGTAGATTATATAAGGGGTATCACAGTTCAGGTCGTCTCTGATTTTATATTCAAAGGCTGATATAGTGGCCTGCGCAACATTAGTTGTTTCCAAGTGCGGACAAAATTTACAGAGCGGCTTGCCGCATGTCCGGCAGCCTAGAGTTCGCTCAGGTACTTCTGTTTTTTTGCCCTGACTAAATAGTCCTTGAAGTTTCTGGCCGTCTGTACACGGGAGAAGGGGGGGCGCTGAAAAACAGCCGACAAGCGCTCACTCTGCCTTAAGGTATTAATAAGTCGTATCAAGATCTTGTTCACTTGGGAAGTTTTTGACGAGTACGTAAGCACTAAATTTGTCTCATGGTGGGTTTCTTTTACGATTTCAGTCAGAATGTCTTCTATTTGTAAACTGCGTGCTCGGTTAATCGCATCGTCAATTATTTCTTCGGGATATTTCTGGCCAATCAGGGAGGTCTTAGCTCCTAATCATGTTTTTCTAAATCGTCCCGTCTGGAGCATACCCTGCGGTACCGGTGTGACTATGAGTAAGGTATACTTGTTTTACAATGGCGGGGATAGCTGCTGTAGAAGTGAAGATATCGTTGGCGGCCGGTGGGCTTCCTGTACAATGCTGTTGAGACTCTCCATTGGAGCAATATGAGCGTGATATCCAAAAAAAATATGGTTTTAGTTGATATCTGATAGGTCAGTTTGATTGACGGATGCAGAAAGTTGAGTTCTGAGATAAATTCCGTGAAGCTTGCCTCATCATTATTCCAAATGAAAAAGATGTAATCAAGGAATCGTTTATAAAGGATAAGTTTCGGACAGCATTTTGCAATAAACTCTGCTTCTAATGACGCCATAAAGATATTACCGTATGAAGGGGCCATTTTAGTACCCATGGCTGTGCCTTTAATTTGGAGGTTGTAGGTACTTTCGAATTCCAAGTGATTGTACTCAAGGACGAGGTGGAGGATGGTTTTTAATGTTCCAGGCGTTACATCCAAGCAGAAATCAGAGTCACTGTAGCATGGGACTGCGGCAAGGATGTCATCAGAATGAGGAATGTTAATGTACAGGACGTAAGATACATGTAACACCTTTTTTTAGTATAGTTTCGACATGTTATTGTTACTTTCCCGCTCTTTTACTCTACCCGAGGGTTCTCATTGGCGATGGTGAGGAGAAAGGCAAGCTCTAGGAGGCAAAGTGTGTATAGGCGTTTTTCTGTCTATTTCAAGATAACCAACGAATAAGAAAAGTACACCTTTCGAAACTGTTAGAATCGATAAATTTCTTGTTCAGTGTTCTCCAAGTGTCTGCACCCAAGTTTTGACCTATTGCTACGGTATTGCGGAACTGCTTACCTGCTATATAATTCCCGACGACTGCCCGCACCAAGATAGAGAACCTGGCCTGGAGATACCCTAAAACACCGACCAAGTTCGTCGGCATCAGCGACCCCCAGGTCAAGCATTTTTTACAAATTTTGACCCCCGCCGGCACGGAACACCGGCGTTTATTTGCCAACTTCATGCGACCATCGGTGACATTGGGCCCCTCCTGGACTTCGTCCCACGGACTGCGAACGCGTTGGTACTTCACGTCGGGGCAAGCGACCGGCAGCGAGCCCATTCGACTTGTACCGGGACGTACTGGAGTTCATTCGTAGTGAACGCCCGGACATCGCGAAGACATTCATCACACTGCTCCTGGCACAGACCCCAAACCGCCGCCGTGGAGGCGCCAACAGAGGAGTTTTGCAACGCTAGAACTACGGGGGCCTGCCGGCTGAACGCTTGCTTCGGGAGTAGTGCCACCGCACCCAGAATGCCCACTACATCGACCATGCGGTGGAGTGGCTGCCATTGGTTCGTGTGTTCGCGGCGGACGGAGTCCATCCTAGCTACGAGGGAGTGGCCGTGATGACCAGCCACCTGCATCAACTTCTCCTAAGGAACGCCGCCCTCTTCGTGCGGAAGTGAGCAGACCACGTGCAGCTACCCCGGCCGTCAACGAACTTTTGGACTTTCCAGTGATCCCGCAGAGGCTCCCACAGCCACAAAAAGACGAATTGAGCTTTAACATCGTGGGCGGCGCTCGGTGGAGGTCCCCGCGACGCCCCACGCCGGGTTCTGCACGGCTGATGGGCCTGCAGCTCTGCCGGCCGGCCGACTCAGCTACGCCCAGGCGGCTCGCGCGGGGCCATCGGGTCCGCGAAATTAACAGCGCGGAGGCTCAGGTGAGGTCCGCTCTGGCATGAACTGGTCCAAATCATTCCTATCATTACGTAAAAACTTGGAAAAAAAATGTACGATTTACCCCACATGCCTCCTATCTAAATTTCTACGTGAAGAATAATTCAGCACCCAAGGGTCTCCGGCTCCACCTGGAAAACTTTGCGAGAAACCTGCGCCTTCGGGAATACTTTCACGGGCGTCCCACTGAAAGCAAAAAATTACTTCCTAACCTTCAGACAAAATGTGGACACCAAACGAGCGACGGGATAATCACTTGGATCAATAAATTTAGGCCGTGCAAAAAGACATAATCAGAGAGTTCGAGAAACGTTTGTCCATCCGCGGCAACCTCGATAGGGACGAGCGTGAAGCACTGTAGTGCCAGAGTGAGGATACAGCCATTGGAATAAAACCTGCAAAAAAAAGGCGGGGCTGCGGTGATTATGAACAAGACTGCCTATCTAAACGAGGGACAGCGACAGCTAGCTGACGAGACATTCTACCGCAAAGTCCTTGCTGCTTGATGGGAAAATAACCGATCGGATTCATGAATCGATGCTACCCTAAAACTCTAAGCCAGGACGTTTCATCTCCTACCTAAAATACACAACTCCTACCTAAAATACACAAAGAAAACAATCCTGGTCTCCCCATTGTATTCAGCAATAAAACGGCCACAAAAAAAATATAAAGATTTTTTGCCCACCTCATTAAAGACATCCCCCAGGCTTTTCCCTCATATGTCAAGGATACAGGCCACTTTCTTCGCGAGGTTTCAGGCCTCAAGGTCCCAACCGGCAGTTTTCTCGTCACCGTGGATGTTTCGTCCCTGTACACTAACATTTCTCATTCTGATGGCATCCTTGCCACATTCTCAGGCTGCGGTGACTCCAATTTCTGCTCGGACGTAACCCCTGGAACATTTAAAACCCTCCTCCATCACGTCCTTGATTACAATCCTTTCTAATTCGACACTACCCACAACCTCCAAATTAACGGCACAGCCATGGGTACCGAAATTTCACCTACATACGCCAATATCTTTATGGCGTAATTAGGAACAGAGTTTATTGAAAATGCTGTCCAAAACCTATCCTTTATAAACGATTCCTCGATGATATCTTTTTCATTTGGAATAATGATGAGGCAAGCCTTAAGAATTCATCTCAGAACTCAACTCTCTGCATCCGTCAATCAAACTGACCTATCAGATATCAACTGAAACCAAAACTTTTTTGGATGTCATGCTCATATTGGACCAAGGAAGAGTGTCAACAACATTGTACAGTAAGTTCACTTAACGCCAACGATATCTTAACTTCTACAGCGGCCATCCCCTTCATTGTAAATCAAGTATAACTTACTTAAAGGGGCACCATTCCCGCAGGATATTCTCCGGACGCGACAATTTGAGAAAACATGCTGAGGAGCTAAGACCTCCCTGATTGGTCAAAAAGATCCCGAAGAAATTATGAACGATGCATTTAACCAAGCAGGCAATTTAAAGAGACGATATTCTGACTGAAACTCTAAAAGAAACCAACCATGAGACTAACTCAGTTCTTGCGTACTCGTCCAAAACTTCTCAAGTGAACAACATCTCAAGGCATTTTATATCATAAGGCAGAGTGAGCGCTTCTCTGCTGTTTTTAAGCGCCCCCCTGCCCCCATGCTATGTACAGACCTGCCAGAAACTTGAAACCATTTAGTCAAGGCAAAAACAGAAGCACCTGAGCGAACTCTAAGCTGCCGGCCATGGGGCAAGCCGCGCTGTATACTTTGTCCCCAGATGGAAAACACTAACGTTGCGCAGGCCACCAGGTCAACCTTTAAATATTAAATCAGACAACCGCAACTGGGGCACCCCTAATGTAATCTACCTGCCTTGTCTGCGAAAAGAAATATATTGGCCAAAGAAAAATTGGCGGCGTATCTGCTACTTTTGTTGCAAACGTCGACAAAAGATTTGACCAAGGTAATGCCTCCCTTCGCTTTGCCGCTCACTTCTCATGTTGTTCCTCTTGGGTTGCGCTCCTCCCAAGGTAAAAACACCGAAGGTTTGCTTAAATCATTTTAAATTTACCGTGTTCCACTGCTCCAGGCCGGGTGTCCCGATGCCAACGCTGCCGTACGCCGGAGACGCACGTGAATCGTGTCGCCCTTTTTAAACGTTGATAGAACCACGTTGCCGTACTCCACGTGCGTTCCCAGCAGAACGTGGAACCTATCTAGTGGAACCTTTTCTAACTTTTGCTGGTTGATTTCTTAAAATGGCGCCAGAAGCTATACTGGCGCGGGCAATAGCAGTTCACGGCAGAGTGATTTTTTTCTTCTGGTGTTGATGAAGCATTTAATTTCGCAAAAATCAATCATGTATCATTTTTTATAAAGGAACACTGCAAATATCACTTCCGTATTAATTTGCTGTCTTATATTTCTGTAATGTCTTGTTCTCCTTAAACAATGTTGACAAGTATGAACATTACACAGGACGTAGACGGGTACATTTAGCTGTGACTATATCAGAATATTGCGCAGAGCTTGTTTTACTCTGGCCGGGTGGCTGACTCGAGTCACAGGTCTACCCGGTTTATTGAGGTTTCGAACAAAAGGGTTATTATTCATGCCAGTTTTCCAGACCTGTGTCCTTAAGGATTGTCGTTGTAACAAGTGATTTTGGTGTTATAATTGTGTGTTAGTGCGGTACAGTACGTGTTGTCACATAAAACCAAACCTGTGCTGTATATTGCTGCATTCTTGAAGCGATTGTTTATGGATCATTGTTTACCTCGCATGTTAATCTTTTGGTTGTAAGCAACTATAAATTGTTTGTATGTTAAGCTTTTGTCTACAATCAACTTGACGCTGTTTATATGTTTCTGTAAGTGTCTGTTACTTGCAGCCTTCGCGCTCTATTAGTTTTGTAGCAACCGGCGCTGCACTTGTTTATTGTTTCTGGTTGTTACGTTGTATCATTGATACCAGGATTTGTTGATAATAAATTTATCCTTTCAGACAGAGAGACAGACATTCAAACAGACATACAGACAGACCAATTTTTCTGGGTTTAAGTAGCGCAAGAAAGACTAAGGTCTTTAAAACATCTTTCCGCAACAGGTTTAACAATCGCAAGTCGCACGTGAAGGCCTCCCCGACCACCCGCTGTCTAGGCATCTCCGACTCCGGGGTCACTCGTTTGCAAAAATTCAGGCTGTCTTAGTTCAGTCCGGCTTCCGCACCACATACCAGCGGGAACAAAGAGAGCCATTCTTTATGCATAAACTTCGTAAGTTTGCCGAAGGAAAAAATTGGCCGCGTATCTGCTGCTTTCGTTGCAAATGTCGTCAAAAGACGATGGTCTTTGTAAGCATTTGCCAAGGAAATGCCCCCCTTTGCTTTCCCGCTCACCTCTCATGCTGTTCCTGTTCTGTCGCGCTCATCGTAAGGTAAACACACTGAAGGTTTGCTCAAGGCGATTTGAATTTACCGCTTTCCACTGCTACAGGCCGGGTTCCTCGATGCCAGCGCTGCAGTACGGCGGAGACGCGCGTGAATCGAGGCGGCCGACTTCAAGATTTATAGCACCGCGTTGCCGTGCTCCACGGCGTTCCAAGCAGAACGTGGAACCGAGCGAGTGGAACCTTTCGTTGCTGTTGCCGCGTGATTTATCATATGCCGCCAGGAGGTGGCCCGGGCAACAGCAGGCGGCGGTTTTCTGCAGTAGAAGTAGATTATAATTTGCTATGGAAAAACCATGCATGCAGGAGTTCTTTTTAAATAAAGGAACATCACTGTAAATACTCCTTGTGTATTATTTTCAGTAAGATATTTGCGTAATATCTTGTTCATGTTCGGCGAAGTTGACAAGTATGAACATAAAAACCGGGGCTTAGACGCTCACATTTGGCTGTGAGTATATAGACTATTGCGCAGTATGCATTTTACTTTGGCCCGGTGGCTGAACCGAGTCACAGACAGACAGACAGACATACAGACCAAAATTTCTGGGTTTAGGTAGCCCAAGAAAGACTATTGTCTTTAATAAATGAGACCACAGGGAGATTGAGTTGCTTTCGAAACTGACGTAACCGCTCTGAGATGTTTTGAGGGAGGGCGAAACGAGTGGTCACGCAATAAATTGGTTAAGGGGTTTTCTTTTTCTTTTTTTCTTTCTTTTTTTTCTTTTTTTAGGCGCTTTTGAGCTCGTAGAACACATCCTCGCCCCTGAACGGAGCCGCGTTGTGCGGGCATTTGTGAGACGAGGTGGACGGTGAGGGGTGGAGGGCGGTGCGGGACGTTCCCCATCGAAACGGCCCCTCCGGCGGCGTTGAGGTAATAAATCCCACGGTGCCTCGATGCGCGCCCGCTCAGCTCAGGGTGGCGCCACTCTTGGCGGGGGTCGCCACCGCCAGGACCGGTTTTCGGGAGTCACCGCCGCCATTTTCTTGCATCCAGCCCCCGCCGACTCCCGCGCTAGGCGCGTGGAAAGGGGCACTCTTCACAAAGTCGCTTTTCAGAATACCTGGGTGCTGCGTTCCCCGGTGTTCTCACAGCGCTAAAAATGTCTGCACGATGTTTTCGTTTCCCATTGACACAGAAAGGCGGCTTCTGTGGACGGGGAAGATCAAGCGGGACAAGTGGCAGCCGACGAACCACTCCTGCATATACAGTGTAAGCACGCGGCTTCTCAGCAATGCCAAATCCATTTGGGGCTATTGTCGCTTGTCTGTGTGACGGTTTCTGGAAACCAGACGAATGGTTTTATGTGTTTATGTTAGAGGTTTCATCATTTGTTTGCGGCCTTTTTATATTTGATTGATGTAAACCGACGTTGCGTCATAAGGCAGGGGGCAGGGGGCGGTTATCTTCAGTCATTTCACTTTGTATCACGAAATAAGGCGCTCGTTGTATGAAGGTTTGCGACCTTTCTCAGTCCCGAAGCGACATCCCGGCGCATCACGCTTACTTCAGCAAAGTCCCATTTTTGGCAGTGTGATTATGTATCCCGAAGCGTAAAACTGCATGCGACGCGTTATGCTCCTGTTTCTCCTCGTTGTCTCAACTTAATGTCTGTTTTCCATCTTGTTGTGCGCAAAAAAGTATATTTAGGACGTTTATTCACGCTTATTATGTCATAAAAGTAGCGCGTGGAGGTGAAAAGTAATGTGAATTACGCCTCTATTTTGTGAATCATGTGCGGATGTGAGCGGATACGTGTGGATGCGAGTTTGTTCGATTTGCTTGATTTCACGCCATTTATTCTTATTTCTCGAAAGAAAAAGGCACCTATATTGACAATATATCGTACAGGCTCACTGCGAAGGATCCTGTTTTGAACAAAACCAGGCAGATGTATGGAAGAAGGTGAAGCCAAATGCCGTGCCAACGCCTTTCACAGTCAGAGGTAGGCATTTGCCATTTCATTCACTGCGTGTTTTCGTATAAGTGCGTTTACTTACCAATCAGTGGTGGCCGCTGGGAAACGTTCCAGTGCCATTTGAGCCGTCAGCCTGGCATGCTTCACTTCTTTCTACTTTATGATTGCAAACAGCGCGAAACAAAACTTGGACAAGAAAGACTACGGGATGAAGCGCTTCGTCCCGTAGTCTTTCTTGTCCAAGTTGTGTTTTGCGCTATTTCCCATCATGAATCTACACCAACAAGCCCAACTCGCAGTTATTCTCTTTTGACTTTAACACGTTATGCATGCGTGCATGTAAGTATACATATGTATCGATGCTGCTTCTCAGACTTTTATCTTATCAGGAGTCACTTTCACCTATTCAATTGTAATGTCGATGAGCCCACGCAACAACCTTAACTTCACCCATCCACTTCATCCATTTCCACTGGAAAAGGCCCAGTCGCTCGACCTGGTTAATCATTACAAGTGGAAATGCTGAGAAGCTTGCCCTGTAGTCTTTCCGCCTTGTTCTTTGTCTTGATTTCCCGTTCCCTTGATTACCGCGCTTTCCCCCTGTTAATTTGATCATTGCTTAGCATATCTTTCTGCTTTTAGTTGCGCCAAAGCAGCGAAAGCCACCCAGAGAACGAACGCAGCCTGAGACCACATCCAACAATGAAGAGGTAGACAACCCCGCTGTAGAACCTCACCCATCATCAGAGACAGCGGAAAAGCTCCCCGAGTCAACCCAAACAGTATCACAAGAGACGTCATCGGAAAACCTCCAACTCAACAGCTCAAGTGTCGAAGCTTTGAATGTCGGAATTCCCAACTCGGGTTTCTCACAAAAACTATATTTAGACACAAAGGGATTGTGCTGAGTTGAAAAAGCAGTTGGCAGACCCGAAAAGAACATACACCGTACTTCAAGGACATCGCACATGCCAAGAACGCATATACATCGAAATCCTGCATATACAGTGCATATACAGTGCATATAAGTAAGACGTGGTCGGAAGTTGGGGATAGTTGGGGGGCAGTTCGAAAAAATTCGACCGTAATCATCATTACCTGTTTTATAACTGCAGTGAATGTGTATCATTTTGTATTGATGTATTATGTAACAGCAGTGGAGTAGGTTCATAGCATTTTGGACATAGTGTATTTGTGCTTCAAGGTATTAAAATATTACTCTTACTTGATTGTAAGCCTTTATGTTTATATTGCAGCCCAAGGACGCTGGTTCGATTCTCAGCGTGGCGGCCGCTTTTCTCATGGAGACGAAAATACAAAACGCCCGTATGTTCGAGATTTCGGCGCATGTTAAAGATCCCTAGTTGGTCAAAATTAATCCGGAGCCCTCCACTACGGCACACCTCTTCGCCAAGGAAGCGTAGGAGCGTTAAACCTCATCAGTCAATCAATCATGTTTAGATCGCACAGTGCATGCATGACACAGTTTGCGCCAGGCAATCCTAGGTAAGAACCGCAAGTTTCAGTGACAGTAAGCGTGCCAGACATTCGTACTTGAATATGTAGCAGTTCCCTTCCTTCGTGTACTTGACCTACTTTCTGTTATGTTTACATGTAAAGGCAACGACAGCAAGTTGACGGCGCCGGTATGACAACGACGGCGAGAAGTTGCCAGCCGCGTCACCTATTCTAAAAAAAGAAAGGCATTCAACATACCTTGGCTAATCATCTCAAAATAAAAAGCCTTCCCCAAAACCTTACTCTTCCGGTCATCTGACCTAGAAAAGCAATGAAAATCAACCGTAAAGCCATATTAAGCCCACACTGTTAGCGAGACAGGCTCTATCAAAGCACGTCACGCAGCAAACGCGCACCCCGCGACAAGCGGATGCAAGAAAATGGCGGTCGGGCTAGCAGACGACGCGGTTGTCCTCACCTTCAGCGAAGCGGGCGCGCATCGAGGCACCCTAATAAATCCTCCTCCTCCTGTGGTTCTTTACGATGCGTAAATCCGTTTCTGCGAAGACTTTCCGGACCATTTAACTCAGAAAGACCCGTACGAGCATCCGCGCAATGGGGACAAACTGACCCTTTTTTTCAAGGCTGCCCGATAATGTTTTGTTTCCCTATAAGCTTCCCTCGCCCACCTGTGGGCAATGTGGCACTTGTCTTCTCTAACAACGGCCTCAAACCGCCAGTACAGATGCTGTTTTTCGTTCTTTTTACATTGATCCCCAGTAGGCAGAGGTTGGTATGTTTATCTACCATCCAAGCCTTATCGTTCAAGCTTTCGAGCTTCGACTCTTCAAATGTTATGTATTTTTCTCCCTCTCTCTCTCCGCAACCAGACGCAGCACACCGTTTTTTTCTGTACACGTACATTGGTTGAACTTTATGCGTATGTTTTCCCTCTATCAATATCACAACTGTGCCTCCTTCCCATTTACAACTTTCCTCTGTTCATTCCTCTTTTCTTCTTTTTTCCCACCTTCTTTAGTATAGTTACGACATGTCATTGTTACTTTCCCGCTCTTTTACTCTCCCCGAGGGTTCTCATTGGTGAGGGTGAGGAGAAAAGGAAGCCCTCGGAGGCAAAGCGTGTATACGCATTTTCTGTCTACTCTAAGATAACCCCCCAAGAAGAAAGTTCCACCTTTTGAAACTGTTGGGACTAAGAAAATCCTAAGAAAATCCTTTTCCAGTGGTCTCCAACTGTCTGCACCCACGTTTTGACCTATATATATATATATATATATATATATATATATATATATATATATATATATATATATATATATATATACATATAGTAAGGAAATGAGGGGCTCGCTGAGGAAACAGAAAGATAGGTCGGAAGTCTACAACGCCAAAGGAGGCATAGGGGTGTGGTTAGGCTCTTTTTTTATTACGGTTAAGGAAGTTAACATTTTTTTAAACATACGCAACAAAGAAAGGAAGAAAAACACGCGCCCAGAGTGGGGACCGAACCAACGCCTTTCGATTAGATCTCGAATGCCTTACCAATTCGGCAATCTGGGCGACTGTGTTCTCCTTCACTTTCTGGGCTATTTATATTTACTACAAGTGTATCTGACGCTTGAGGGTGGTAGCCAGCGCTACTCTGACTACACGGGGAGAAGGGGACCTTCTTTTCAACTCCCGGTGCGTGACTCGAACGTCTACAGCCTGTCATGAGCGGGTAACTGGCAGGAAGCCCTCTTATGCTACCAAGGCATCAAGGCTGCCAGAACCGAGACCCTCGCTAGGCTTTCGCAGAATAATATAGTAAGGAAATGAGGGGCTCGTTGAGGCAACACAGAAAGATAGGTCGGCAGTCTACAATGCCAAAGGAGGCATAGGGGTGTGGTTAGGCTCTTTTTTTAGTACGGGTTAGGAAGTTAACATTTTTTTAAAAAATAAACGGAAGAAAGAAAGAAAAACACGCGCCCAGTGTGGGGACCGAACCCACGCCTTTCGATTAGATCTCGAATGCCTAACCAATTCGGCAACCTGGGCGATGGTGTTCTCCTTCACTTTTTGGGCTATTTATATTTACTAGAAGTGTATCTGACGCTTGAGGGTGGTCCAGCGCCACTCTGACTACACGGGGAGAAGGGGACCTTCTTTTCAACCCCCGGGGCGTGACTCCAACGTGTACAACCTGTCATGAGCGGGTAAATGGCGGGAAGCCCTCTTATGCTACCTAGGCATCAAGGCTGCCAGAACCGAGACCCTCGTTAGGCTTTCGCAGAATAATATAGTAAGGAAATGAGGGGCTCGTTGAGGAAATACAGAAATATATGTCGGCAGTCTACAATGCCAAAGGAGGCATAGGGGTGTGGTTAGGCTCTCGAACCCACAATTCCCGCTTCCAGAAAAAAACGGCGCATTTTTTCTCGACTTGAATTTTCAATTATTTATTCCTGCAAAAAAAAATGCAATCATACCTCATTCGGCACTATAAAGCACTGTTAAAACCCCAAACAGCACTGGCAATAAGGACTGCAACTTTGATATGTGTCCTTACGGAATCCCTCGTCCCGTACGTCTCTGTTCTACAAAATGCATTACGAGGGTTCTGGCTTCAGCAGTTTGAAATGCCTTTGGCTATCCCCAACTTCCGACCACGTCTTACGTGCGGCCGCTGGGAAAAGACGTTCTACGTCTTCCCGCGGTGGTCGAGGGGCGGCGCTAGTTGACCGGGCTCTGAGCAGTCGTAAATACAAAACCCCGCCGCATAGTCGAGAAGGGAGTCGCCGCGGAACTAGCTCAATGGTAGAGCACCGCACGCATTATGCAGAGGTTGTGGGTTCGATTCCCGCTTCCGGAAAAAAACGGCGCATTTTTTCTCGACTTGAATTTTCAATTATTTATTTCTGCAAAAAAAAAATGCAATCATACCTCATTTGGCACTATAAAGCACTGTTAAAACGCCCAACAGCACTGGCAATAAGGACTGCAACGTTGATATGTGTCCTTACAGAATCCCTCATCCCGTACGTCTCTGTTCTACAAAATGCATTACGAGGGTTCTGGCTTCAGCAGTCTGAAATGCCTTTGGCTATCCCCAACTTCCGACCACGTCTTACGTGCGGCCGCTGGGAAAAGACGTTCTACGTCTTCCCGCGGTGGTCGAGGGGCGGCGCTAGTTGACCGGGCTCTGAGCAGTCGTAAATACAAAACCCCGCCGCATAGTCGAGAAGGGAGTCGCCGCGGAACTAGCTCAATGGTAGAGCACCGCACGCGTTATGCGGAGGTTGTGGGTTCGATTCCCGCTTCCGGAAAAAAACGGCGCATTTTTTCTCGACTTGAATTTTCAAATATTTATTCCTGCAAAAAAAAAATGCAATCATACCTCATTCGGCACTATAAAGCACTGTTAAAACTCCAAACAGCACTGGCAATAAGGACTGCAACTTTGATATGTGTCCTTACGGAATCCCTCGTCCCGTACGTCTCTGTTCTACAAAATGCATTACGAGGGTTCTGGCTTCAGCAGTCTGAAATGCCTATCCCGAACTTCTGACCACGTCTTACGTGCGGCCGCTGGGAAAAGACGTTCTACGTCTTCCCGCGGTGGTCGAGGGGCGGCGCTAGTTGACCGGGCTCTGAGCAGTCGTAAATACAAAACCCCGCCGCATAGTCGAGAAGGGAGTCGCCGCCGAACTAGCTCAATGGTAGAGCACCGCACGCGTTATGCGGAGGTTGTGGGTTCGATTCCCGCTTCCGGAAAAAAACGGCGCATTTTTTCTCGACTTGAATTTTCAATTATGTATTCCTGCAAAACAAAAAAAATGCAATCATACCTCATTCGGCACTATAAAGCACTGTTAAAACGCCAAACAGCACTGGCAATAAGGACTGCAACTTTGATATGTGTCCTTACGGAATCCCTCGTTCCGTACGTCTCTCTCTCTCTATATATATATATATATGTATATATATATTAAAAAATGGGTATAGCTTCTAACAAAACTGTTTATTGGTCGACGTTTCGATCGGATGCCGATCTTTCTCTTGAGACGTCTAGAGAAAGTTCGGCATCCGATCGAAACGTCGACCAATAAACAGTTTTGTTAGAAGCTATACCCATTTTTACTATTTGCTACGGCAACCAAAGACAGCCCTTCTCGCAATCAAAGTATATATATATATATACAGAAACATAGGCTGGCAGTCTACAATGCCAAAGGAGGCATAGGGGTGTGGTTAGGCTCTTTTTCTTTTTCATTACGGTTAATTAGGTAAACATTTTTTTTAAATATACAGAAGAAAGAAAGAAAGAAAAACCCGCGCCCAGAGTGGGGACCGAACCCACGCCTTTCGATTACATGTCGGGTTCGGTCCCCACTCTGGGCGCGTGTTTTTCTTTCTTTCTTTCTTCTGTATATTTTAAAAAAATGTTTACTTAATTAACCGTAATGAAAAAGAAAAAGAGCCTAACCACACCCCTATGCCTCCTTTGGCATTGTAGACTGCCGGCCTATGTTTCTGTATTTCCTCAACGAGCCCCTCATTTCCTTGCTATATATATATATATATATGTATATATATATATTTATATATATATATATATATATATATATATATATATATATATATATATATATATATATATATATATATTGTAACGAGAAGACGAGGAAGTGGACTGTGCAACCTATTGTGATGGGCATCTTACACCGACGAAGACGAAGACGGTTGGCGTGGGGTATCGCTCGTGCTGTAATGGCCGATTTGTAAATAGCCTGCATCTCTTTCTGTAAATAGATCGCTTCAGCATCGACCATGGTTCATGTCATCCGTCCTACCGCCACGTAACATGTTTTGGTTGAGGTTGCGGTTCTGATCCCCTTCGTAGACCTCCAGCTACGCCCGTCTCGGTTTCTGAAGCGACCACCGCAAGGATCAAGGATCGCGTCGGTCCGCCCCAGCCCCGGACCGACCGGAAATATATATATATATATATATATATATATATATATATATATATATTATAAGTAAAGAGTCGGATACACAGCAAGAACAATAACAAACAATGTTTACTTACGTAGCGGCAACGGGACTTGCCTTCATCAGAGTAAAGGTACATGATTTTGCTGTCGCAAACATTTTGAACACATTTCTTATATAGGTTTGCATAAAACTGTGAGGAAGAGCGGAAAATGTTTCGGAAATGGGGAGTGTGCATACAGTCAGGCTACGCCTATGTTACAACATCAACAAACAAACAAGAAAAATAAAAATAAAAAGAGGGGGGGAGCGAGAGAGAGAAAAAGTGGTCGTGTTAACAATGCAGCGTTCAAGATTGCACCATGACGGGTCAACGTATGCCGCGCGGGCTGCAAGTTCAGACAATGCGGGAAACTGGACAACCCCGGTTTGAAAAGAAAGGGAAGAGTATACATTAAGGTATTCAGTGGCTGGGGCGACTGGTTCGGGGGGAAGCGAAGATGGGTGTGCCCCCCGCGGGTGAAGAGAATAGATAGGGGGCACAAAAGAGCATTTCACAGAAGCTAGCAATTGAAAAGGAAATAGGTGGGGTCACAAAAGGTTAAACATGAATAGATCACAAAGAGTTAAACATTCTTAAGTGGTGGTGGGAACGAGGCCTCCTTTCCCAGGACAAATGGCATTGTTGAGCCGCATTAGGCTAATAAAGCTGCTGTATTAGGAGAGTTTCTGTGAATTCTGATGGCAAACTCGAGGGTAGGAATAATGAACATAGCTATAAAAATTTTGAAGCCGCTAATTTTATTCGAGGGATAAGCACGTTAGTTTTCCGTAACTTTCATTAATTCCAAGCGTGGCTGACCCAAACTTATAAATGAGATAAGATTCCCGAACCTCGCGGTCGTGGTGCGTTTTGAAGGCGGATTCTAAAATCGTTGCTCTCAGATGTTCAAATGCATGCCCGGGACTGTTCACATTTCTTGACAGGGGCAAATAAGGGCAGCTTTTTGCATGAGAGCGGTGATTATTGAACCGTATTCGGAAGGGCGTTTCAGTTTGGCCGATATATTGTTGCCTACAAACAGTGCACTCTAGAAGATATACGACATTAGCGGAGTCACAGTTAAAGTTACCTTTATATTTACGTAGTAGTCTGAAGCCGTGCTGGTGGCGCGCTGTGTAGTGGTCATGTGTGGGCATACTTTACATCGGGGTTTATTGCAGGGCATGCAGCCAGTAGTTGCCGGTCGGTTGATATGAGAGTTAGTAAGAAAGTCACCTAAGTTCTTATTACGCCGGTAGACAACGCGTGGTGGTTCGGGGAATATGCTTTTAAGCGGTCACTTTGCATTAGGATATTGTGATGCTTTTTGAGCACGGTTGACACTCTTGGAGCGGAGGATGAGTGGGTTAAAACTAAGTTAGTTTGCGGGTTCCCCTTCGGGGCTTTTTTGTTACAGATTTGGTTACGGTCTAATTGGTTGGCTCGCACAATAGCGTCGTCGATAACTTTTTCCGGGTATTTTTTATTCAGGAGGGCGGTCTTGAGTTCTCGACAGTTTGAGTCAAAGTCGGCTTGGTTTGAGCAAATTCTCCTAAATCGGTGGGCTTGGCTGTAAGGTATTGCGGTCTTGCAGTGTCTGACATGGCTGCTTCGGAAGTGCAAATACTGCCGCGTGTCTGTCGGTTTTCTATACAGTTTAGTTTGAAGCCGACCTTGGAAGGTAGTAACGGTGACTTCCAGAAAGTTTACACTGTGTTCCGAATAGGAATGAGCAAGGGAAATATTAGGATGGGCTAGGTTAAATGCCTCAATGAAGGTGAGGAGCTCCGCCTCACCGTGTTGCCAGATCATGAATATGTCATCAATATACCTTTTATAGTACATTGGCTTTAAATTTTGGGTGTCAAGAAAGTTTGATTCGAGGTGAGCCATAAAGATATTAGCGTAGTTAGGTCCGATTCGAGTTCCCATTGACGTGCCGCTGACTTGCACGTAATGAACTCCGTCGAACTCAAAATTGTTAAGTTCAAGAATAAGCCTAAGGAATGTTTGGAGAGCAGAAGAATCGATAGGTTTGTCGCACGATGACTGCTCATACGCAAGAGATACAGCGGCGATGCCATCTTCATGGGGGATGTTAGTATACAGTGACGCAACATCAAGGGTGACTAGAAGGCAGTTATCAGGAATTTCCATTTTTGAGATGTCTGAGAGAAAGTCATTGGTATCCTTAATGAAGGAGGGAAAGCTGGGCGGAATATCGCAAATGAGATTATCCACATAGCGCGAGAGGTTTTCGGTAACAGTGCCAATGCCAGAAACAATGGGGCGCCCTGGGTTGTTCACCTTGTGAATCTTTGGGAGAAGATAGAATTTACCGGCTACTGGACTTACGGTGATCAGGGAACGAGCCGTGGTTTCATTTATTGTTTTATTTTTAACAAGCTCAGCAAGTTTATCTTTGACAATTTGCTTATAATCTTGAGTGGGATCATTGGGTATTCTTTATAGAACGTCGATACTGATAGTTGCTTATTGGCCTCGTTAACATAGTCGGTTTTGTCAAGGATTACGATTGCGCCTCCCTTGTCGGCAGGTTTAATAATTATGTCGGGACAGCTGGCGAGTTCCTCTAGGGCTCTCTTTTCGTTGGTAGTCATGTTGTGTTGGAAAGAAATTTGTGTTTGGTAAGATTTTCGCACATCGCGTTGGACAGCTTTGATGTACATGTCGAGGCAACTATCACGCTGTGTGGGAGGGGTCCAGTGCTTATAGCTAGGTAGGGTTCTGCGGGCTTCTTCCGTCGCGGGGTGATCGTAGAAGTATTCTCGTAGTCTCATGTTTCTGGCGAAGTTATCTAAGTCCTTAAAAAGTTGAAATTTCAACTTTTTAAGGACTTAAGGGCAAGATAAGGGCAAGATAAACCATCGGTTCGTGGTAAACCTTGAGACGGTCAACGTGCACAGTGTCGCGACTGCGACACTGTGCATGCGGGCTCGTTCACACGGTAAGCAACATGATATTTGGACAGTAACTTCTGAGCAAGACCAGGAACAGTCGAGGGTATCCACAGCCACACAAGTGAACCGGCAGCGAACTCAGAGCGTGGTGTTCCACCGTCGTGACGCTGCTTCTGGCGAGATTGCTCCTCGGACGCCAGGGCCCATGGCGAGCTGGTGACACTCTTCGGCGTGCCGAGATGCCTGTGACACGGGGGTACATTCAGATGCATCTGGTCGGTACGGCTGGATGGTGTCGAGCGGACATGACCACTCGCTACCGTAGAGGAGAAAGAAAGGCGAAAACCCGTAGTTGCTTGATTGGCGGTGTTGTACGCATAAGTTACGCACGGAAGAACTTGGTCCCAGTCGGTGTGGTCTGCCAAAACAAAAGTTGCCAACATATCGCCCAGTGTCCGAATAAATCTTTCCGTGAGCCCATTGGTCTGTGGATGGTAAGAAGTGGTGGTGCGGTTGATAACGCTGCACATTCCGAGCAGGGCTTCAATTACTTCAGATAGAAACACACGGCCTCAGTCGCTGAGCAACTCTCTAGGGGCACCGTGACGAAGAATGAACCGGCGTAGGAGAAATGAGGCGACCTCATGGGCGTTAGCGGCTGGTAGTGCGGCGGTTTCAGCGTATCTCGTTAAGTGGTCTACCGCGACGACGGCCCACCGGTTTCCGGAAACCTTGTAGGGGAGCGGCCCATACAAATTGATTTCTATGCTGTCGAAAGGTCGTACTGGACACGGCAGGCTCTGCAACGAAGCTGGCGGTTTGTTTGGTGGGGACTTACAGCGTTGAAATTTTTCGCAAGAACGGACGAACTTCGTGACAAAAGTGTAGATTCCATGCCAGTAGTACCGCATGCGGAGACGTCGCTATGTCTTCAGTAGACCAGCATGACCACACTGCACATCGGCAAGAAAACATGCGCAAATGTCTGAACGGAGATGGCGGGGAATAACGAGGAGCCACTTCCGGCCGTCTGTGTTATAATTTCGGCTGTACAGAAGCTCGTCACGAATAGCGAAGTGAGTGGCCTGTCGCCGCACAGCTTGACGCGCGGTTGGCGAAGCAGGGTTTGTCAGAAGGTCCAAAAGAGAAGTGATCCAAGGATCCTTGCGCTGCTCGCGAGGCATGTCGTGAAGTGACAGAGAGGACAGAATTCCGTCTATGGCTGACAAAAAGGCACTCTCGGCGGTCACAGGAGAGCGTGAGAGCGCATCGGTGTCGGTGTGTTTGCGGCGAGAACGATATAGCACGCGAATATCGTACTCTTGTAAGCGAAGGGCCCACCTTCTAAGACGACCAGACGGATCCTTCCAAGAAGATAGCCAGCATAGGGCGTCGTGGTCGGTGATTACGTCGAAGTGCCTGCATACAAGTAGGGAAGAAATTTGGTTATGGCCCACACAATAGCCAGGCACTCTTTCTCCGTGACAGAGTAGTTTTCCTCCGCTCTTGTGAGTGTCCGGCTCGCAAAAGCAACGACGTATTCGTCGAAGCCAGATTTCCGTTGGGTGAGCACAGCACCCAGGCCAACACCACTGGCGTCAGTATGAAGATCAGTAGGGGCCGACTAGTCGAAATGGCGAAAGATTGGTGGACACGTAAGCACAGAACAGAGCTTTTTGAAAGCCTTGTCACAATCTGAAGGCCAATAAGTGATGTCGTTGGACCCGTTCAGAAGCTTTGTTAAAGGTGCCGTTATCAACGCAAAGTTCCTCACGAATCGTCGGAAGTACGAGCAGAGGCCGATAAAGCTTCGGAACTGCCCGGTGATGGTGGGCTTAGGAAATTCGGCGACCGCACGAATTATGTCAGGATCAGGACTGACGCCATCTTTGGACACAACGTGACCTAAAATTGTAAGTTGGCGGGCAGCAAAGCGGCACTTCCTGAGGTTAAGCTGATGTCCTGCATCAGTGAGGCATTTCAAGACTTGTCGAAGGCGGGTAATATGCGTGTCGAAATCGGAAGAAAAGACAACAATATCATCAAGGTAACAGAGGCAGGTTTTCTACTTTAGGCCGCGCAAAATATTGTCCATCGTGCGTTCGAACGTTGCAGGCGCTTTGCAAAGGCCAAAAGGCATAACTGAAACTCGTACAAGTTATTTGGTGTTACAAAGGCTGTTTTCGCACGATCAGCATCCGCCATGTGGACCTGCCAGTAGCCCGACATTATATCAAGGGAACAAAAGAACTCGGCTCCCTGCAAAGTGTCGAGGGCGTCGTCGATTCTGGGAAGAGGGTAGACATCCTTGCGTGTTATTTTGTTAGGTCGGCGATAATCTACACAGAAGCGATCGGATCCGTCCTTCTTTGTTACGAGAACAACCGGTGAGGCCCACGGGCTGTTGGAAGGCTGTATGAAGCCAACGTTCAAGCATGTCGTCCACATGAGTGTCCATAACGCCACGTTCTTTGGCTGACACACGATACGGCCGTTGTCATAATGGCGGGTGAATTCCTGTGTCAATGTGGTGAGTAACCGTAGATGAGCGGCCCAAGGAGGATGTCTGGCGGTCGAAAGACGAGAGGAACTCTTGAATAATGGCGAGAAGTCGATTTCGTTCAGGCGCAGGAAGGCTCTCGTTCATTGAGCGAAGGAAAACCGAGGTATCTGAGGCTGGAGCGGAGGGGTCGAGGAGAGCAAGTGAAACGTCCGATGAGTTATTGGGAACGTCGGTGACGAGGAGGGCGTCAATCTATTCTACACGACCCAGGCACTCACTTCAAAACAGTGTAGCTGGAGAGGAATAGGGGTTGCAAATAAACATAGAGCTGAACCCACGCTGCATTTCTAAAACTGTATATATATATATATATATATATATATATATATATATATATATATATATATATATATATATATATATATATATACGATAGAGAAGTCACATTGAAAAACATAACAATATTTATTCTAACGTTTCGACCGGGGCCGGTCTTTTTCAAAGATCTTTGAAAAAGACCGGCCCCCGGTCGAAAGGTTACAATAAATATTGTTATGTTTATCAATGTGACTTCTCTATCGTACAGTTAACCTTATAGCCAGGAACCTTTTCTCTTAACTTTATATATTTTCTTTATTTATTTTTATTTATTGATACTGCTACCCTCAACTGTGGAGGCTGTTGCAGGATTGGGGGATACATGAATAATAAGCGTGCTCTTTTTAAACAATTCACGAAAGCAGAAACAAGGGTCAAGGTGAAAACAACAATATCAGCCAAACAGACTACACACATTAACACGTGGCAATTCAAGTGATAACAACGAGAAGCGCATGAAAGATTCAGCAATAGGGAGTACAGAACATATATCAAGAAGGATTATTAAGCAAAAACTTAGACAATTTAGAAGCAAAATTATCAAGGGATGAACTAGTAACAATTTCATTAGGAAGACAATTCCATTCTCTTATTACACATGGAAAATAAGAGTATTTAAAGGATTCATTGTTGAACCTGTACTCAATAAGATGTTTGCCGTGTTTTGTTCTTGTAGACCTCGAAACAGATGGAGTAATGAATTTCTCACAAGGTATTTTTAGTCCGCCATGGATTAGTTGAAACAAAATTTAAGGCGCAAAATTTTGGCGCGTTGACCTATTGTAGGTCGCTCAGCTCGCCTGAGTAATTCCGTGGGAGAGTCGTAGCGTTTATATTTATTATAGTTGAACTGGATGGCCCTCCGCTGGACATTTTCTAGTTTAGAAATCAGGTGTTTTGTGTGAGGGTACCAGCAGATTATACTATATTCCAGGATCGGCCGTACAAGCGATTTGTAAGCAACTAATTTTGTCAACTAAGGCGTTAAGTTGGGCGAGGTTACTGACTAAGGAATTCATCATACTAGCGAACACTTAACAGCGACAAATAAAAGAGGCGACGAAACACGAGCGTGTGTTTCGTGTGTGTCTAGCGTGTGTTTCGTCGCCTCTTTTCTTTTTCGCTGTTAAGTGTTCGCTAGTATGATGAATTCCTTAGTAAGTAATTTTGTATCAGGTGAGGCCATACAAATGGACCTTTTAAGAGAGTATAGCGAAGCAGAGGCTTTGTGGGCTACAAATTCTACTTGTTTATCCCACTTTAGGTCGTCTGTTATAATTATGCCGAGGTATTTATAGTCCTGAACCCTTTCTAATTGTGTTTGCTGAATTTTATAAGAAAAGATTAGTGGGTTTTTTCCTACTCACTGTCATGGCGACGGTTTTTTGTGCATTAATAGACATTTGCCATTCTTGGCACCAGCATGATATTTTTGAGAGGGGCTGGTTAAGTGCAATCTGATCGTCTTTGGTGTTAATTACTTTATAAATAATACAATCATCCGCAAACATGCAGACTGTAACATCAATATCGTAGGCAATATCATCGATATACAGAAGAAACAAAATAGGCGCAAGAACCGAACCTTGGGGCACTCCTGAGGTTACTTCTAAGATGCCTGATGATTGATTGGCACAATAAACAAACTGTTGTCGATCAGAGAGGTATGAAGCAAGCCATTTAAAAACCATTCCGTCCCCCCCGAAGTTGTGTGAATTATAAAGTAGCTTAGGATGCGATACGCGATCGAATGCTTTCGATAGGTCGAGAAATAATATGTCTGTTTGTCCTCGGTTATCTAGAGTCAAAGCTAGGTCGTGTAATGTTTCTGTGAGTTGAGTTACCGTGGATAAGCCTTTTCGAAAGCCATGTTGATTTGGATTGATTAGTCTATGTTCTTCAGAATAGGCAATTATGTGCTTGAGGACTATGTGCTCTAAGATTTTTCCTGATGCACAAGTTAAATAAATGTGTCGGTAGTTTGAGGGATCAGAGCTTTTACCAGACTTAGGTACCGGTGCAACTTTAGCTATTTTCCAATCCTTAGGGAGCATACCCAAATCTAGTGACCTTTTGTATATTAAGAGCAAATACTTTGAAACCCACTCCGCCTACCTTACCAAGAAAGCATTAGGTATATTGTCGCGGCCACATGATTTCTTAGGATTGAGGTTAAGTAATAAAGAAAATATTCCGGATTCAGTTAAGGTAATTTCATCTATTTGGCGGTTTGTAGCTTGTGCTGGCCCCCTTATTTGCGGGCGGTTTCCGTCGTCTACGGTAAATACTGACTGGAAGAATTTATTAAACATGTTAGGTTTATCTAAGGCTTCACTGGGTGGTATCCTATTCTGATTATTTTTCTTAGCATTGAGGTAACGCCAGAACTTTAGGGGGCAGGACGTTATAAAGTTTTTTAGTGTTACATTAGTATATTTGCGTTTCGCTTCTTTGATGACAGCTTTTAATTTGATGGAAAGTTCCTTTATTTTTGGCGGATGGAAGGGCAAAGCACATTTATTTTTCAACTTGCTCAGCCGACAGATTTTACGCTTTAAGTGGATGATGTCTCGTGTAATCCAAGGGTTATTTTTCCTGACTCCTTTTACTTTTTTGGGAACATACGTCGATAAGCAGCGTTCAACAGTACTTCTAAAGAATTTCCAGAGCGCATCCGGTGATACGGAACGTTCGCAAGAGCAGCTGGTGAAAGTGGAATGCGCTAAGGCTAAAGCATCTATAATACTGACATCGTCTGCATTTGCCCAATCGTATACCCATGCTATCTCTTTTTCTGTGCGCAATGCCTCTTTCAAGACCAGACAACATTTTGTTGCGTTGTGGTCTGATATCCCATCAATTATTTCATACTCTATTTCTGTGTTGGTGAAGTTATCGCTTACGAAGGTTAAATCGAGAATGTTCTGCGAGTGGGGCGTTACCCGTGTTGGTTCAAGAATGACTTCTTTTGGTTTGAAAAAAACGCCCTCTCTAACAAAGCTTGTCCAAGAGCATTATCTGACGATTCACAATTTGTGGCCTGCAATGTTATTCCAGTCAGATTAAAGTCACCAGTAAGTATAATTTTATCCGATGGGTGAAAATGGTGCTGCATATAATCTGACATTTCATTGAGGCAGTCAATGCTCGAATTTGGTGGTCGGTACATAGTGCCCACATAAAGTGGGGAATTACTGAGTTTAATTTTGCACCAGGTTTCTTCTGCACCACTTACGTCAGGGAGAGGGGTGGTGAGTATATGGTTTTTCACCAAAATTGCTACGCCACCGCCTCTAGAGCCTCTGTCATTGCGTTGTGTAGCCAGGTGGAAAAATGGTCGGGTTAGGAATATTGGAACAGAGCCATGTTTCCGTGACTGTGATAACATGAGGGTCATGTTCAAACATGAAAGCTTCGAGATCAGATACCTTATTAACAAGACTCCTTGCATTAATATTGACGATCAGCAGGTCTGATGAAGTCACGCATTGAATTACTCGTTCACGTTTTTTTGGCGTGGGTTGCTTAGAGGAACTTTGTCGCCAATTTCATCATGCCAAATGAAAAGCTGGTCATTAACCTTAATATTGTCAAAAATCAACTTTACCTTCTTTTTTCTGTCACGGTTAGGCTAGCAACTGTTCCAAAGTTTTTTCCTTACGTTACAAATCCTTGCCGAAAGTCTTCGCCTACCGATATATCCGACCCTTTAAGTTTGGGGCAGTTTTTAAATATTTTGACTTTATCTCTAAAGTCGAGCAGTTTTAGGATAACTGGGCGTGTGTTTTCAGTCTTCTTAGTCCCTAGATGATGTATTCTTTCAATGCCGGAAACCGTAACACCAAGTGTTTTTTGCACAAGATTACACAATACTTCATTCAAAAGGCTAGCCTCTGTTTCGTCGTCCGGTTCCGGTAAACCATAGATAATTATGTTTGAGCGTCGACTTTGGTTTTCAAGATAGTCATTTTGGCGTGAGAGATGGTTTATGCTGCTTTCAAGGTGCGATATTCGGTCCTCGAGTGTTACGATACTTTCTTCTAGTTGGGTTAATTTATCTAGCTTGCCATGGATAGCCAGCAAAGATTCCTTAGTAGATGTGTTGTCACTATTAATACTCTTAATGTCTACAGAGAGTTTGCCGACTTCTTCCAACAATTCGGCCATGTCCGGCCCAGGATTGCTTTCTACATCGCCTGCCAGCAGCAATAAAAGATAACTGAACGGGGCGGCATAGGCACACAACAAAGACAAAATATGCGTTGGGCACGGTAGCACTAACAGGAATGGGTCGTTCCTACGATAGCATTACTACAATAGCGTTTATATATATATATATATATATATATATATATATATATATATATATATATATATATATATATATATATATATATATATACAGAAATATAGGTCGGCAGTCTACAATGCAAAAGGAGGCATAGGGGTGTGGTTAGGCTCTTTTCTTATTCACTACGGTTAATTAGGTAAACATTTTTTTTAAATATACAGAAGAAAGAAAGAAAAACACGCGCCCAGAGTGGGGACCGAAACCACGCCTTTCGATTACATGTCGAATGCCTTACCAATTCGGCTATCTGGGCGACTGTGTTCTTCACTTTCTGGGCTATTTATATTTACTAGAAGTGTATCTGACGCTTGAGGGTGGTAGCCAGCACCACTCTGATTACACGGTGAGAAGGGGACCTTCTTTTCAACCCCCGGGGCGTGACTCGAACGTCTACAGCCTGTCATGAGCGGGTTACTGGCGGGAAGCCCTCTTATGCTACCTAGGCATCAAGGCTGCCAGAACCGAGACCCTCGTTAGGCTTTCGCAGAATAATATAGTAAGGAAATGAGGGGCTCATTGAGGAAATACAGAAATATAGGTCGGCAGTCTACAATGCCAAAGGAGGCATAGGGGTGTGGTTAGGCTCTTTTCTTATTCACTACGGTTAATTAAGTAAACATTTTTTTTAATATACAGAAGAAAGAAAGAAAAACACGCGCCCAGAGTGGGGACCGAACCCACGCCTTTCGATTACATGTCGAATGCCTTACCAATTCGGCTATCTGGGCGACTGTGTTCTTCTTCACTTTCTGGCCTATTTATATTTACTAGAAGTGTATCTGACGCTTGAGGGTGGTAGCCAGCGCCACTCTGACTACACGGGGAGAAGGGGACCTTCTTTTCAACCCCCGGGGCGTGACTCGAACGTCTACAGCCTGTCATGAGCGGGTTACTGGCGGGAAGCCCTCTTATGCTACCTAGGCATCAAGGCTGCCAGAACCAAGACCCTCGTTAGGCTTTCGCAGAATAATATATTAAGGAAATGAGTGGCTTGTTGAGGAAATACAGAAATATAGGTCGGCAGTCTACAATGCCAAAGGAGGCATAGGGGTGTATTTCTGTATTTCCTCAACGAGCCCCTCATTTTCTTACTATATTATTCTGCGAAAGCCTAACGAGGGTCTCGGTTCTGGCAGCCTTGATGCCTAGGTAGCATAAAAGGGCTTCCCGCCAGTAACCCGCTCATGACAGGCTGTAGACGTTCGAGTCACGCCCCGGGGGTTGAAAAGAAGGTCCCCTTCTCCCCGTGTAGTCAGAGTGGCGCTGGCTACCACCCTCAAGCGTCAGATACACTTCTAGTAAATATAAATAGCCCAGAAAGTGAAGAAGAACACAGTCGCCCAGATAGCCGAATTGTTAAGGCATTCGACATGTAATCGAAAGGCGTGGGTTCGGTCCCCACTCTGGGCGCATGTTTTTCTTTCTTTCTTCTGTATATTTAAAAAAAATGTTTACCTAATTAACCGTAGTGAATAAGAAAAGAGCCTAACCACACCCCTTGCCTCCTTTGGCATTGTAGACTGCTGACCTATATTTCTGTATTTCCTCAACGAGCCCCTCACTTCCTTACTATATTATTCTGCGAAAGCCTAACGAGGGTCTCGGTTCTGGCAGCCTTGATGCCTAGGTAGCATAAGAGGGCTTCCCGCCAGTAACCCGCTCATGACAGGCTGTAGACGTTCGAGTCACGCCCTGGGGGTTGAAAAGAAGGTCCCCTTCTCCCCGTGTAGTCAAAGTGGCACTGGCTACCACCCTCAAGCGTCAGATACACTTCTAGTAAATATAAATAGCCCAGAAAGTGAAGAAGAACACAGTCGCCCAGATAGCCGAATTGGTAAGGCATTCGACATGTAATCGAAAGGCGTGGGTTCGGTCCCCACTCTGGGCGCGTGTTTTTCTTTCTTTCTTCTGTAAATTTAAAAAAATGTTTACCTAATTAACCGTTTTGGATAAGAAAAGAGCCTAACCACACCCCTATGCCTCCTTTGGCATTGTAGACTGCCGACCTATATTTCTGTATTTCCTCAACGAGCCCCTCATTTCCTTACTATATATATATATATATATATATATATATATATATATATATATATATATGTGTGTGTGTGTGTGTGTGTGTGTATACAGCTATTCCTCGTTATAACGCGGTCGCTTTATTCGAAATGTGGCTTTTTTCGAAATTTCTTCTGGTCCCAACCCAAACGCATGCATTCTAGGCCGCATTACTCGAAGCGCGCGAAGAGCTTGACACGTTTTGGGCGAAGTGACGAGTGGAGGCGTCGCCGAGCGGCAGCTACCCAGCGGCGAGTCAGGCTGTCAACATGGGGGGTCAACGTAATCTGGTGTTTCCCGGCGATTTTTTCGAGCCGGTCGTGCTCAATTCAGGACACATGACTTTAGGCAAACGGTCCTAACGCATGGTATGGTCATTGAATTTTGTTCCTAGACATTGGTCAATAGCTTGGACGCGACGGTGCACGAACACCCACACTCAAACCGTAGAGTTAGTAGCGTGATCGACAAGGGGGCGCCGAAAAACTCTTCTTGCAAAATGCACGGATGCACACCTCAGAAAAAAATTGCCCAGTAATGATGCAAAGCCAATAGTGCAAAAGCGGTCAGTTTTCATGATTGCGCTATGTACCTGCAATGAGCAGTTCATTTTTTGAACTCAACAAACACAACCTAAGTCTCGAGTCATGGAATTGCTGGGGCAGTCCAGCGCGAAACTCTCGTAGCGTTGCGTGACACCCGCACTCAGCCATAAAAGTGCCCTTAACCTCCTAATTAGCTCTCCAGTCTGCGAATAACTGCTCTCGCGCGCCTTGCAGCCAGTTCCGACGTCGCTGCTCCTCCAATGCTTCTTCTGCCTCGCCCAAGTTGTTGCCCGTTCGTCTGCTCGTTGTACAGTCTATTTTTTGGGGCCTATATTCCCCAATTCTAAAGGAACTATATATAAATATATATGAATTGAGAGGCGTCTGCCTCACAATGCAGGCCGGTAGCTTCTGGCCAGTTTATTTCATCAGCTGCTCTACTAGAGAGCAGCTGACAATTATGCGACATAGAATACGACAATTATGTTCAGTTCCCAAGATCCACACGGTGTTTTGCGGACTTCAACTTTGACGATTGTGGTAATTTCAAACCGCATAAAGCGAAGTGTTTCCTCTTGCAGCTAATGCTCACAATAATTTATACATAAGGAGGAAGTAGGCCTCTAGCCAGATTAACGATGAATAGAGGTGACTGACTACCTTGAGCTGATAAACATTTCCAATATTGCAGTTTCAGCAGCGGGGGTCTCTGGGTGCAGTGGGTACTGCGATCTTCTTGGAGGAGTTTTCTGTAGGACCGTGTATGGTTACATAAAAAACTGAGTTAACACTTCAGAAAGTCCAGGTACCCGGATGACCATTCACAGGAAACCTTTATTTTGTGGAAAGTAATGAGCAACTTTTATTTCGCTCAAACCTGGACGGCGGCCGTTTCCAAGAAAGACCGTTTTCCCTACCATGCAACTGCAGCCATCACGTTTGGAATGACGGAATGCGGTTAAGCGAAAGATGAATTTTCCGCTGTACTGCGCGGTGAACTCGCTTACAATCGCACAGCGTGGCAAAACAGAGACGCAGTTTGGTGCTGTGTCAGAGTAGGGCGCGTTGAAGTTTGATGAGGGTAGCTCCTTCTCGCATCATTTTCTGATTGCATGTGCCATTCCTCCTGCCCTCAATTTTCTTTTCCACATTCATTCCCTTGATACGAGCGAACCTAACGTACGTCTCATTAAATTGTCCAGTACCGATAAATGTTCACAATTATTTTTTTCCTACGCCTGTCGCTTTCTTTTGCAAGGATACTTTCGATGACTGTCTACCAGTACCGTCACATGGAGGCAAAGTGACTGGAATCCCCATTAGGGTGATTTTTCCCAACTATATTCCCGCCCATTGTTGCGGTTGCTTTGTGGATGTTGATCCTATCTGTGCATGTATCATGCGTATTTTCTCGTATTCTGTTATTTGTTCTGCCCGCTGCTGCCAAAGGCCTTTTTTCAAAGGCTAAGAGTAAATCAGAAAATAAATAAAATATTTATTTATTTATTTATTTATATACCTTAAGGGCCTCTAGGGAATTACATAAGGGGGGTTTATACAGTAATCAGTGACAACAGCAATTTTTTAGCAAGAGAAGAAGAAGACAAGAAAACATGCGCAGGATACACAGTCGGTCAACCAAAATAAGCAAAAAAACAACACAGCAAGGTTTTCACAGGCGAGCACATTGAAAAAGCTGCACGACACGTTATACAGCAGCAAAAAAGTGGCAATGACTAAGATTGTGGATCACATTCAAGGAACGCAAATAATGCAGACTGGAAAGATGATTGCTGTGCATGCGTTACAATGCTGGCAGGCAGAGCATTCCACTCGGTTATTGATAATACAAGGGGTGAGTATTGGTGCTTTTTTGTGCGAGAAAATATAGGTTCAATTTTATGATCATGGTCAACGCGTGCGGAAATGTACAAAGCAGGGTATCTCTGCTTTGTGAACAATAAGTGAACAATAATAAGTGAACAAATAATCTTGGAGACGTCAAATCCAGAAAAGCAGGCGCCCGCATTTAAAGTCGACAACAAGGAACGCGCGTTGTGATCTGTCTGACAATCCTGATCTATGATGTAGATTTCTTCGGCAGGCGTGACAGAGACTGGAAGAAGGAGGATATAGCTCTTTGAACCTGTTGTCACATTTTTCGACGACTCCGTTCCAGCGGCGTTGGCATAAAGAATAGCGTGCATTGTTTTATTGAAGTGGCGCAATACTGGACCAGAAGTGAGAGCATCTATTGGCAGCTTGAAAAGCTTTGTCACAGTGGCCAGAAAAGATGGCGGAAACATCGCACTGCATAGATCATTGGAGTGGTAAAACATCGATCCCGAAATACAGAACAACACAGTGAAAGTTGGGCGCGAGGCCATAGCACCTGGCAGGAAGTATTGTTCTAGCGGACGCGCAGGTTTGAGCACAACCGTACATTCGAGGTTGGGTGGTATACCTTTATCTGTAAACTATGGCCAAAAGCATTAAAAAGCTGCCGGCAAAACAACATTTGTGTGCTGAGCTGAACGCCAGCACTCACACGGCATACCAGCACTTCACTTGTTCAGACAGACAGGAAGAGAAAGTAGCAGTATCAAACTATAGGCTATATTCACTGGAGGGGCACGCATGCGTCCAACCATGCGCGTGCGCCGCCACGCGTTTGCCCAAGGGCCTGCGTTACTAAGGCGACATAGCACTGGTTACGCCGGGCTCCTCGATATGGGAGTAATTGTCCGTGTTGGTGCCCAAAAATGACTACAGCGGGCAATAGTGCCTATAATAAACTAGGCACTATAAGCGAGCTGTTCGATGTCGCAAACCATGTCGCAAACTATGCCCCACCGAACGCGAAGTATTACCTCGACGCTAAATACGGCTAGTGCAGCATTTTACGATGTATTATGGTCAGACACGGTTGAAATCGCCCCACGACTAGGTAGAACGTTAAAAACTTCCTAGCCTACGTATGCGTCAACTGCGTGGCAGCGTCGTGATGGGCCAAGTGGCGCACGTTCAAGGAAAACACCCGTTCAAGGACAACAATAGAAATAGTGTTGCCGAAACTTGGACCGCGCGGAAGCGACATTTTAAGGGACACTGACGTGAATTTGTCAAGCTCCCGGTTTTGCATGCACTGCGTAGACTGGCTCAAATAACCACACTTTTCATCGTTTATCCGGTTGATAAGTCGGTAATTATTTTATACCGCGGGAAAGACGAAAAACTACCATGCGCGGTCTGTGGCGGCTTTACCAACTAAAGGCTGTGACGTCGGAAGGAGGTGGCACCGTGATTGGACGATGTCTAGGGTTAGCATTCAAACAAAGTTTAAGTTTCGGTTGTGTAAAAACTCCCAAGCATTTCCCCGAGGGTGAACATGGTTAAGTGCGAATGCACGGGGTGATGCTATGAGGGGGAGTAAAGTTAAAATCCGTTGGCATTCGCCCGTGAGCGCGCGCGAGCCGACCCACGGAGGTCTGGCAGTTTATCGCTGCATATATGGGGGGGTACGCCGCGCCGAGCGCGCCGAGCCAGGTGGCTGAGAGAGGAGGCGACCGCAAGGGGAGAGAGACAGCGGCGCACGGCAGCTGCAGCCGAGCGAGGGGGAGAGGAGAGAGTGTGACGTCACGGTGGAGAGCGAGGCACGCGGCAGCTGCTGGGGAGAGGAGGCGCGCTGTGACGTCATACCATGACGTCACGGCGCGAGGAGCGGTGCGGGGAGCGGCGCGCACCCGCGCAGCCACGGCGAGGAGGCGGAGCGAGCGCGGTCACGTGGTGAAGTGACGTCACCGCGCCGTTGCTACCGACGCTCCTCTCCGCTCCACGCCGTGGCTAGGGAGAGGAGGACTGCGGACGCCGCCGCCGCCGCCGCCGCCGGCGGTGGAAGGTTTGGGGTCGCTTATAAAGTGCATTCGCACTTAAAACAACATGCTTCACATTCGACGGCATCGTTGAATGGGCATTCTAGATATCTCAGTAATCGTCGTACCACGCGTCTGCCTTGTTATCAGCTGTAATTTGCCTAAGATAACCCTCCCAGGACGGCTTGGCATCGTAGAAATCACTAGCCGAGGCCTACGCAGTGGATGAACGCCCTCCGCGTCACCGCAGACGCTCAATTCCATGCGCTTTTCCTGCATATTCGTAGCTTGCCTCACTCATGCCCGTATCGTAAAAAGCGTCTCCGCACCAGGCGAGGGGTGTCTGATTCTGGCCTGTGCCCACTGCCCGCAAGCAGTCGGTGCTTGTTGCAACAGCACGCCCACGAGAACTGGCTAGCGCGCCAGTGTCAGTCTGCGCGCGTTCTGCGAACTCGCTCGTGGAGCAGTGAACGTTACGGCCCAAAATAAAGCATCGGCCGCAAACGAAAAAAAAATCAAATTACAAAAAAACCATGCACCCGCGGGGATTCAAACTCGCGACTTGCAAAACAAAAATCCTACCGCTTCGGACCATTTGGCAACGAGCCAGCCTTGCCAAAGGGGGATATAAAAGGTATAATAATGTGCAACCAGTTTACACTTTTACTTAGTTTTATCATTCCAAGTACTTTAGGCGACTGTTTGTTGTATAGCGCTCCTGCAGTAAGCGTCCCCCAAACATCCACAATACCTCACGTCTAGCAATTGCATTTCTTAGATGGAAAAACGTTCGGAGATGTGTGGTCGTGCTGCTGACCGCTGTGCTTGTTGACCCGGCGCAAGAAAGTGCTTCCGGCTCTCTAGTTTTGCGCTGTACAGTAAAAGTTTCAGTTGATTTTCTTAGTACCTATATTGACTTCGCTGACTCTTCTCCCGCCTTCAAGTGGCATTAGATTTTCCTCTTAGCGTAAAGTCAGCGAAGAGTCTGTTGTGCATTTGTGCTGCGCTTATGTGGAGCGACCCGGACTCGGAGCTTGATACAGTGTACCAACTAATAAAGTAAAGAAAGGCACATTCTTCCAATCACAAACGTGTTGTGGCTTAGTTTCAATTTATCGAGTGAATTGCGACGACCCGTCGGCGGCCGGCGGACTAAAGCGCTGGTTACATGTACGACTGGTGCATGCGATTCACATGCGACTGATCGTTACTATTGATCGTTAGGACGTGTTTTGAGGTCGTTCGCTGGTCAGAGGAGGCTCACGGCGTGCGACTGGCAAGCCAGATGCAGTCGAGCCATCGCTGCGATCGTCGCGCGGCCATAGCCAATGAGAGCCCGGGTGATGGGAACTTTAGGCTTAGCATCCTGGAGGATTTTTGATCGCCGCTATTTGTGTAACTGCGAATGACAATCCGTAACAGAACTTTTCACCACACTATCATCTCCTTTCTCGCATGTGAAACTTTATTTAAGCTGTAACTGCGTTTGAGCGATCGGTGACCAAGACATCTGCGTAGCCTGTTTCGATGCTTCCGCGCAGGTATCGCCATCTCTCGGCCGCTCGGCGCAGCGTGCACCGCGGCGACCGGTCAGCGTAGGCTTGCATCGCGGCAGATATCTGATCGCCGCTTTTAATATAGGCCCTGACAACAATGCCTAGCACAATTTTTCACCATACTAACACCTACTTTCTCGCACGTGGAACTTTTTTGGCGATCACATTGATTCAGAAGAGCAGCGACAAGCGCGGTTGCTACCGTGGTTTGCGCCGCTTCGAGCTACTCAGTGTGCTGAGCTGGCAGGCGCGGCCGGCGCGTGCGCGGACGGTTTCCGAAGTCAGAAAACGCTTCACGATTGCTTGCTTTATCCATTTTTTTGCGAACAAACGCGCATAATCTACAAATTCAGCTCAGCGATCGTAGTAGTTGACCATAGAGCAAAACTAGGGGCGGAGCGACGCCGACGACGCATCGCATGCGCGCATTGGGCCATGTGTCTTAAATTCACGCGTACGACTAGTCGTGGCGACGGTCTTAACGATCAGCCGCATGCGAATTGCGTGTACCAATCATACATGTGTCCAGCGCTTAAACGTTGGGCCGACTGACTGGGTCGCGGAAGGTCGCTGAGCAGTGCAGTAGCGCAGCCAATTGCCAGCTCATCTCCTCCTGACGTCACACGAAAACGCCACAAAAAATGGTCGAGGGTGCAGAGAGGAGGACAACTTTTAAATGCAGAGCATTTCACTAACTCACGATGTCACCCGCGTTGACGTCCGTAGGCGTAGACCGCACCCCTCCCCCTACACTATATAAGAAAAATACTATCCGGCGCCTGGTTTCGACCCCTCGACCCTGCGGGCGGAATGCAATGTACATGGTGCTCTACCCACTGCGCCACAAAGCCGACACGGAATGGGAGGCTACGAACGCGCCTTATATCCTTGACTCATTCAAACTACGTCAAGAAGCTGCTAATACAAGCATTCACTACCACCAACTCGCCAAACACTAAACGTTAACGCAATACACCCACCCCCTATGCGACGCATTTACTCGAGTCCCCCTCCCGGGGAGATGGGCCCAATTTTTTCGAATTGATTTTTCTACTAAATAAATCCGCGTAAACGCACTCAGAGTGGTCGAAACGTGCCCAATGGACTCCGGACTACAATTTGCGCTAGTAATCCCCCAATGTTTACTATCACTTCCGTGTCCCTTTAAGTGATTTGTTCAAAGGTCGCTTGCGATTCGCCAGTGCTTGGGCCGGCTGGGCTGTGCGAGCATATCACGGCTCGGGAGACCGCCTCGCATTAACTAGCTGCTACGTCACCATCGTATTTAAATCACCGTACGAGAGAAACATTTCTTCAAAACTATCTTTTTTTTTGTTTTTCTGGTCGACCACCCATTAGACGGCAGTTGTGGGGATATCTGCGGTCACAGGCAAGCGCAGCGTCGGCCTCTCGCACGCCATGTCGCTTACGTTCGCAGCCGTGCTTTTATTCCCAGGGGATAGGAAGGGTTCGAGGGCAAGTAGAGCGCGACAACATATGCTGAGTCAGGTTAGCAATATATCTGTTGCCACCACCGCTGAGAATCTGGTTGAAACGCGGCAGACAATTTACGCTGGTACTTTTTTTCTGTGAGATTGGGGCAAAACGCGCATGCGCAGGCACAGCGGTCATGATCATGACGGTTTTCAGTGTTGCCAAGTGAACAAATCGCCCGCTTAACATTTCGGCGAATACCATCTATGTCTTGGTGTCCCAAACGACCGGCCAGACCCTCAAGTTTTTTCATTCGGACGGCCGACATCAGGGTTTTTTCGGCAGGAGCGGCCATTTTTTGCCGCGCTTCGGCAACTGAGTCACCCCGTCTGCTTTCTTTGTTGCTTTCTTTTTTTCGTTTTTCCTTTCGTTGTGGATGCACCGAAAGGGGTACGTGGCGGCGGCGTGACAGTTCGGCTCACTCGTGGCTGTCTCGGTTTCTCGGGAGGCGACGTCAGTGCGCCAGCAGGAACCAGTAGTGCCATGCGGGGGGCGCCTCCCCGATTCCGGGAAGGCGACGTCACAAACGGGGGAGCAGCCCCGTGCTCGCCGGTGAGGCGTGTTGGAGGGGGCCCAGGGAAATGAGAACCAATGGGGACGGCGGAGGTGCAAATGTGCAAGACGGTCGGGCAATCGGACGTAGTCAATTTAAGGGTGTGCGAGCGGAAGCTTTGGGCAGTCGATTGAATAATTATCAACGTGCAGGACGCTGTGGGGAGTCCTGGGGTGACGCGGCTTTAGAGGAAGTCCGTCGGTATGCCCGCGGCCGTACGATCGGCGCCTCGTCTACGGGTCCGGGATTGAGTTCGCGTCGTCGACGCAGCCATCAGCCTGAGCAGACTTCGCACAACGGGCCCCGATAAGCGTAAGCGACCACTCCGGGGTGACGCGGCTTTAGCGGAAGCCCGTCGGTAGGGCCGCGGCGGAATGATCAGCGCCTTGTCCTCGGGATCGAGTTGAGTTCGTCGTCCTGACTCTCAAGGCCGACCAGACTCCGCACCCGGAGCCCCAAAAACGTAAGCGGTTGACCGGCGAAGCCGACTCGACTTCGCCGTGACTTTCCATCATTGCATTTGCGGTTCCTCATAGCGACGCCTAGGGTTAAGATGTGTGACTCCTCCTAGAGTGTTTCATGTGTCGCGTACAGCATGTGTACTTGCTATGTTTTTTTTGGTTGCATAGGGTTAAGATGTAAGCCTCCCCAGATTTGGATCTCTGTATCCCCCCATTGTGTATTGGTTTTTTTTTGTTGTTGTTGCGTGTCTAGTTAACGCCGTGCGTTAGCCGCCCAGCGCGCAAGTGCGCCCATTGTACGGCATCGCCCAGCTTAGTCCCTGCGCGCACAACACCGGCGTCCGCGTAAAGGTTTTTTTTTTGCCTGATTGTATCAAGCGTTGTTTGTCGCCATGTAATCTCCTCTTGTTCATAGAGTAAAAATATTTAGTTTAAAACATTGTCGTGGACCCCTGTGAACCCTCAGAAACTTCGGCACACACAGGGGCTGGTCACCCTGCAGATATGAATAACTGTTGTCGCGCCTCGATGTTTGCGCGAGCTGGCAAAGCGGTTTGTGACACATGACCAGTTAATTTGAACACGCCTTCTACTTCAGACCCTGCAGCGATGCAGCCGTCAGTCTCTCAAAAGTGCCTAGAGCATCGCATTACCCATTTTTATGGTAAACTCCTGATGATGATTGTGGGGTTTAACGCGCCGACGCAACGCAGGCGATGAGGCGCGCCGTAGTGGAGGGCTCCGGATTAATTTTGACCACCTGGGGATCTATATCGTGCGCCAAAATCTCGTACACACGGGCGTTTTTGCTTTTCGCCTCCATCAGAAAAGCGGCCGCCGCGGCCGGGAATCGAACCCGCGACCTCGTGCTCAGCAGCGCAACGCCTTAGCCACTGAGCCACCGCGGCGGGTTATGGTAAATTCCTAACCAAAAGCGTCAGCTTCTGTGGGTAACGGCGAACCAGGCCAAAGCTAGCGGCAAGGAAGCGTTCCTTCTTCATGATCAACCGAAACTTGATGGCACCCTCTATGCTTGCGATGAATCCAAGTATGTCCGTGTCGTTATTAGTGTTCCCAGGTCACAAAAAACACATTGGCAGGTACAACAGCACCCCTGGAGACAGCTGTGTGTGCTGAAGGTAAATTCACGTGGTTTTCTAAGCAAATTTGGTAAGCGGAAACATCTGTATATTAAGTACGACCCACATGCAGCAATCATTATTAAGACTTGGTTACATGTGGCGATCACGCATATGAAAATGAGTACCTGGCGCCATATATTTCGCCGTGATCGTTGTCCCTTGAGGGTGGGATGGTGATAACATTGAAGAGCAGGTTTTCTGTTATATTATTGCCAGAAATAACTGAACATGAAAGTATCTTTCCGCAAGTGAACTGTTCGGCCACATTTAAACAGTGCGCGCAGCGTATCGACCGCCTCATCTCCTCCCCAGTAGCTATCTGCTGTGTACGGATACATTTCTTCACTGGTTCATGAAAACATTTTAATGGCGGATGACTTTAACATACCGTCAATCGAGTTGCGACACAAAAATGTCGATTTGCTTGCCTGGCCACGTTTGGATATAGTGTTAGCATGTTATTTAGAGCAGGTAGCAAGCACCAATACGCATGAACACGATGGCGGCGGTTCAATTTGAGACTTTGTTTTCCAAAGCATTACCATAATATGAATTATGTCTGCAGCCGGGAGTATCTCACCACAAGGTAGTACTTCATTACTGCGATCTTGTTCAATGCATGTCTAATAAGCCCGTTCTCATTACAATCACAAATTTTGCACTTGCTGATGATCAATGTGCACTTGACAGACAGTGGGAGCATGTTGAGGATATTTTCGATACTGATCCTGGTACGGTATTGGAATTCTTCACTAAAAATGTGAAGGGCTTTATTAACAACCACGTTTCCTTACCGTGCATTAGGTGGCATCGTAAAAGTACCTAGGATCAAAAATATACTACACTTAAAAAGAACACTAAGTGGTGAACGGTCGAAACAAGTCGTAAGTCTCTAGCTCATACGGACGCTGCAGACGGAGCTCTCGACAGCACTAGCGACTGCGAGAGACAAATATTTTAGAATAACGTTGCCAAACCTCATAAAATAAAGAGAGGGAGAAAGAACAACTTTATTGAAAATGCCTGAGGAATCGGTTAGGCTCCCTAAGCGCAGGGATGAAAAGCTTTCACATCAACGTGGCCACTGCGTCAGTCTCGAGCGTTGTGCTCCTCGAGGTCTTGCACCATCGATACTTCCGCGGGTCTGAGAGGGATGCCGCCCTCTTCCTTGCCCTTCCTTGGTTGCGTCTTCGATTTCGCTCGGTCGCTGCCTCTAGGGCTGCCGAGACGTGCTAGATGGCATTGAGTTCTGTCTCTTAATTTTGGCTCCTCGTTGCTGCCTCCAGTTGCGGCGGAATCGTCGTCTTCTCGCTTGCTTCTCGAGGATGTACGTTACAGTCCCAAAGAATGGGATACGCGGTGGCTGTCTCCTTCGCACACAGTCTACACACGTCACTCGCGTACACACTCGGACATACGTGCGTAGCTAGCACCGGGGTGACCAGAGACCCCGTCTGTAACTGTCTGTATAACACTACCTCCTTCCAGGTAAGCTCCGGGAGCGGTGGCGGCACAGTCGGTCTGCTCAGTCTGTACCACTTCACTATTTCGTTGAAGGTGGTGATCTTGCCCTTGGCACTGCACCGCGACCAATACTCCGAGTCGGCCGTGTGTGCCGCTGCGCGGTTGGTTAGTCCCCGCGCGGCGCGTTGGCCCTCTCGTTGTGGTTCGCGTCCCCACGTTCGAACACATCACTGCCAATGTGGGCCATAAACCACTTGATCACTACAGCACTTTTGCGTCCGATATTTTCAGCCTTGCACAGTAGCGCACTGTCTCACCACATACCCTACCCTAGGCGTAGTTCTTCGCTGCCGTTCTAGAGTCACACAACACTGTAGTGCATCCGGGTTCGGAGACGTCCAAGGCGATGGCCACCTCCTCCGCCCGGTGCGCTTCTCGAGTCCGGACTCTCGCCATGGTCTTCGTTGCACCCGTCGATGCCCCGACGACCAACGCCGCGTATGCGTCGCTGCTCCCTCGATACTCCGCCCCGTTCACGTAGACGGCGTCTTCTTTGGCGTGGAGGTCCACGAGAGCCCTGGGCCTCACCACCCTCCACTCGCTACTTGTTGTGCTCGGAGTTCACGTTCCTCGAGCTCGGGCAGACACTGAGCTTTCTGTTGATGCTACCCGGTTAAGGTACGTTTTTCTGCTGCTTCCCTTCCTTCAGCTTGAGGCCAACGGCCCGCAATATCTTTCTTCCGGTCTCGTTTCAGAGAGAGCTCCAGTTGCGCCGTTCTCTGTGCCTCGGCTATTTCGTCCAGCGTGTTGTGGACACCCATTACCATGAATATCTCGGTGCTCGTTCTCCCGAGCAGACCGAGTGCTGCCTTATACGGCATGCGTATGGTGGCGTCTATCTTGTTAGTTTCGCTCGGCCTCCGGTTGTAGAAGGCAGCCCCGCACGGTATCTGGCTAACTGTGAAGGATTGAACGAGCCTAGTCAGGCTATCCACCTTCATCCCTGCTCTTTTGTTGGACACTCTCTTGATGGGTCTCATTGCCGCGGCCGCTTTGCCCGCGCGCTTGTTGACCATTTCGCCGTTGACTCGGTTTCGCTCGATGAGCAGCCCGAGCACTCGAATCTTCTTGACCTCCTGTATTACTTCTCCCACCGTCTTCACCGTGATCTTGGGAGGCACGTGGTTGACTTTAATATCATTTCTTTTCCTGTCTCGTCTTTTCGGTGGAATCACCAGCACCTCTGACATGGCCGGAGAGCACACGAGTCCAGACCCGTCTAGCTGCTCCTCGATGGCGTTGATCGCTTCTTGCAGCGTAGTCTCTATGTGTCCGTCGCTTCCTCCCGGTATCCATAGCGTAATGTCTTCGGCGTAGATGGTTTGCCCGAATACCGCTACTGTTTCTGGCCGGTTTGCCACCCCGATCATCACGAAGTTGAAGAGTAATGGGGAGATCACCGAGCCCTGTGGGGTTCCGACGCAGCCCAGATTCTTCTCTTCGAGCTGCAGGTCCCCCGCCCTGATTTCGGTGGTCCGTTCCCTCAGGAAGCCTTTGATGTATTCGCATGGCCTCCTGCCCACGTTTAGTCTGAATAAAAGAAAGCCGGAAATGTTTTGGCGCTATCTTGCCACCTAGAGTGGTAATCTTTAACAAATACAACAAAACGCTGCTCTAATCACTGACGGCCATACACTGACCGACAAGGCAAACGACTACTTTTATAACGTATTTTCCGCGCCGCACGACAACGGTTATTCATTGGTTCCTGCATTATGCCCTCCTGTAGATTTCATATGCCAATACGGCGTCTGATCAATTGCTGCTGGATGACATAACCAACGCATTCTTGAGCCATTGCACAGACTAAATATGTCATATCTTAGCTGAAATTATTCTTTTCTGCTAGACGTCTTGAATTTCACCTTATGATGAGATAATGAGTCGAATATATGCTGCAGATAAGATGTGTTATTGATTCCTAATAGAAAACTACCACCCGATCGCACTAATGATCACATGCTGTAAATTATTGAGACACATTGTTGCTAATCTCATAAGGGACTTTATCGAACGTAATAGCCTACTTCCAGAATCCACCACGGAAAGGTCCATCGGTACAAACACAGCTGATAGCTACTTGTTGTAATATTGCCCTTTGCCGTTGATTCGGCCAGTCAGATCGACCTAGTTTTCCTTGACCTGAGTAAGTCCTTCGATCGTGTCTCTCATGGTAAACGTTTGGGAAAACTATCGAAGCTTGCTGTACCAGATTTTTCAGTTAGTTGGATTAAGTCTCAGCTGTAGAACAGGAGTTAATATTGCATATCTCCGCGTGTTCGTCAGGTGCACTACATGACGTACCGCGTGTTCCGCAGGGAGGGGCCCGTCAGCGCCAATTTCCTTTTAATTTACCGAAATTGCGTAACTCCAGTTGTCTCCTATGGCGTCAGTATGCTAACAATTGCAGATGACTCGTAAAGTTTAGAAAAGATACCTGGCCTCAGGGTTCATTAATAATAAATTACAAGGTGACGCCTATTCGCCAGTGGTCCACGTTGTGGTCTGAGAAAATAAATTCAGTTAAAACGGTCCTACTTTGAATCACAAAAAAGACGCTTATATTTTGTTATCGCATTGATGGGGTAACTAATAAAGAATAAACTTAATACAGTTACTTAGGGTGACAGTTAGTAACAGATTATTATGGCCTCCGCACATTGCAAATATATGTACAGCTCCCACCCGCAAGCTTCAATTCTTAAGCCACAACCTTAGGTTGCCCCAACAAAAGCGCAAACATTGGTTTATAACACTTCCGTATTACCCAAGCTTGAATGCGCTAACATTGATGGGGCACTTTTCTTTAGAAAGACAAGCAAAAGCAAAAATAGCGCTAAGTCGAGCAGTGCGTTTCATTTTCAGTAAGTGCAGGTCCACTGATTCCCCGTCTTCATTATTGGCGCAGAATCAAATGTCAACAATACAGCAACGACGTAGACTAGCTCACCTAAAATTTTTATTTTCACCTTAATGAGTATATAAAGGTCAACGCAAACGCTAAGCAGTTCTTGCCTGGACCGTCAAGACAACGCAACTCACGCAATTTTCTACCTTATAAACCCGGAACAAATATATTTCTGTAGTGAATGGGCCGGATCATGCGAAACGAAGGAAATGCTCTTGGTGCGAACAAGAAGAACACATTATATTTACAGACGTCACAGGACAGAGCTTTTGAAGAAACAATGAAAGGTTACACAAGATACTCTATACGAAAAATTCAGTTAAAGGGAAACAACTAAAGTTGCCCACTCCACTGCCCACAACTACAAGGTCCGCGACCATCCTCGCCTAAATGTCCCTAAAACAGAACCCGCTCACGGTCGGTCGTATGAGGACGCGAATGCCGACGTCTTCCTCTTAAGGGTGCTTGCATCGTCGGGGTTTACTCTACAGGTTGCGACGCCGGAAAGAATCTCAGCCGAAGCAGTTGAAGGCTTAATCCCCCCGCACGGCCGGTCACGCACCGTTCGGCACGCCGGAGCCAGGTAGTCTGTGCTGGCGACGATGCCCCTGGACTTGGCGGCAACCCCCGAAACCGTGGCGGAGACCGGCGACGGCCTTGTCTCGCTGTGCCACGTAGATCGGGAGTCTTACACGGATTGTCACAGTGCTGTGCCCCGTTCGATCCACCTTGTCCCCTGGCTCGGTCTCGCTCGCGCTCTGCCCGTGCCTCGTTCACACGTACTCTTCCTCCGCCTCTGCCGCAACCGCTTGGCCTTGGAAGCTTCTTTTTGGCGTATAATGTGTGGTCATTCCCCTTCACGGATATATTTCGTCACATTACCCCCGGCTTAAGAAAGTTATTAAGAGAACAACTATTGTACAGTCCTAGGAAGAGTTCAAAACTGTCCAACATACACAAAAATACTGTCCTAATGAAAAATGTCTTTTACGGATGCATGAAACTTGCTACGGCACGTAAAAAGAAAAGAATACGGTAAGCTCCTACAGTAGGGGGGTTCGTGATAAAATGAACGCAAGCAGTAAGTAAGTATTGTTGAATAAGACGGACTTAGCCTTGCATAGCTGCCGGCAATTGCTCCGCCCAATCGTCCCCAATACCATATCAGAGAGTCTCAAGATATTCCCGAACAATGGCAAGCTACAGTGCAAAACGGTGGACATGCTTATCCGATTGTAGGTATTGTCAAAATAGGTTATTCGCGCTCTTTTGTTTTGGTAAGAGCCTGAGAGACAGGTTCCAAACAATTGTCCTGCTGTGGCCTACACGAGAGGCGCCAAGGTTGGTGTTCGATGCGTTGGTTCCCGGCGGAGACAATTCGTTTAGTCCTGCCAAATGTTGGGAGAGCTTTTACTTCAGGCCTCCTGAGATTCACTCAAGCAACACTCTTTCTCTTGGTTGTTTCCGTCAAGTCTCTTAAAGGCCTAACGATGGCAGTATATTTCGGAATGAATTCCGGTAGGTCCCAGTCAAGTTGAGAAAGTAGTTCTGGCCCTTCTTGGTTGTAGGTCTCTTAACTCCACGATCTTGTCTAAGGTCCGTCGACGAGGTACTTTCGAGCCACTCATGCCGTGGCGTATGGATGGAACATGGTTTCCATGATGTCGCTCTCTTTATTCTTGCACACTGCAACGCGATGAGATGTCCGAATCTCAGCGGCATGTCGTGAGGGTGTCCCACCCCTGTCCGTACATGTTCTGTAGCAGCGCTCGCAGGCTCTGACGAAGTGTTTGACGTCTATGCGCAGACCAGGCCAGTAAACCGTGTTTAAAATGCGGTAGGCCGTTTTTCGCATGCCCTGATGACTTGCACCACAGCCTTCGTGGGAAAATTGAAGGATTCGTTCTCTTTGTGACTTAGGCACGACGATCTGTTGGAATCTCGTACCAGTTGAAAGGTGGAAGTGACGACACAGGATGTCGCTGGTTCTGACGAAAGGGAAGCTACGGAATTTCCCTGATGAGAAGAATTTCCCAATCTTGCGGAAACAGTCCTTAAGGCTAAAATCGTGTTTCTGCTCTACAGCCAGCAGTTTTTTTTTTCAGTGCTCGTTGTCGAAATTAGAAACGTTTTCAAGTGTTCCATACGTGATGTTGTCGCCTTTGCAACAACCGACACCAAAACGTTCTTGCTCAGATAGCCAAGCTTCTCGGTGATTACCGTCTCTATGTTGGGTGAAAATTCATCCGCACTTTTCCAGTGTGGATCCGGGTTACCCACCGCTCTGACAACTGGGAAATTTCCAAGTACGAGATCGTAGATCAGCCGCTCCATACAGGATGCGGTGATTTCTCCTACAAAGTATGGAGTGTCGACATAGATCCTCGCTTGGGCTAATCGGTTCATGGATCCGTCTATGAGCGATACACACGATTGTCTTCCGGTTAAGCAACCGTCTTGAACCAAATCACGCCCAACGATGGCGTTGTTGCTCCCAGTATCTCGAAGGACTGTGGCAGGCTTCCCTTGAACACGGCCTTCCTGACAGGCATGCCATTCAGGCGAAACGCGTCCTTTCCAGTGACTTCAGCACGGTCTTGGGCGGACGGATACTCATCTCCCCCGGAAGCACTCTGCTGGCTGTACACCAGACGATTTGGAGATGTCATGGTCAAGGCGGAGGCAGCAAACTGCTCTTCACCGTCTGACCCTAGTTGGCTGTCCTCTGTTGTGTGTCCGACACGTACACAGGCGTTGCATTTGGGTGGATCTCCCGCCGTGCTACGGCAATCAGAAGCGCGGTTTCCTGGCCGGTCGCACAAGAATCACTTGGCAGGTTGCTTCTTCTGCGCGTCTTGCGCATTCTTCGGCGGCTTCTCCCCGTCATCTGGGCCTTTCCCGAGATTTGAGAGATCTTGCTCCTCCAGAAACAGGTCGGTATAATATGCCAAGTTATCCAGAGTTTTGCACTGGCGCTCTTTTAAAAAGACTAGGAGCTTCGGATGGCAACAGCGGAGGAACTGCTCCGCAATGGCAAGATCGCGGAGACCCTCAAATATTTTTGGTATCCCTGTCATTTCAATCCAGTGGTCAAAATAACCGGATATCCTAGCTTTAGCTGCCTCCTTGTTTCCCCATCCTCAGCTCGTGCTTTGCGAAACTCATCCTGATATCCTTGGGCAGTAAACTTAAACGGTTGCAGCAGAGCGTTCTCGACATTCGCATAGTCTAACGACTCTGTTGCAGTCATCCTTCTGAAAACTCAAAGTGCCTTCCCAGACAAGCACATACTAATGGCAACAGTCCATTTGTCTTGGGGTCAACGCTGACCCGTTGCTACGCGCTCTAACCTTTGAAGATTGGTGCGCAAATCGTCTCGCCTCTAATCGAAGAAGGGTAGTAACTTCTGTGGATTGATTACAAGCGTGTTGGGGCCAGCGTTACTGTCTCCAGTAACTGCTGGAGTGTTTTTCGCCCCTTCCTGGATGCGCAGCATAGGTTGAAGGAGTGCCAACTCTATTTCGTCGGCTTCCTTTTCCCTTTCTGCTGCTTCCCAAAGGGCCTCTCTCTCCACTGCCGTTTGAGCCCTCTCATCCGCACGTTTGTTTTCAATCCACTCCCGACGTTTGGGTCCCGTCAATCCTAGCTGTGAATCCATCGCCATTAACGTATCAAAGTCCATCTTCTAAGTGTCAAATCACTCGTCGGCCCGCAGCATTCAACCGATTTCCGCTGATGTTAATGATACTATCCTGGCAGGCTCGCCACTTTTTGTAATGAATAGGCCGGATCACGCGAAACGAAGGGAATGCTCTTCGTGCGAACGAGAAGAAGAAATTATATTTACAAACATCACAGGACAGATGTTTTGAAGAAACAATGAAAGGTTACACACGAAACTCGATACCAAAAATTCACCTAAAGGGAAACAACCCAAGTTGCCCGCTCCACTGCCCACAACTACAAGGTCCGCGACCGTCCTCGCCTAAATGTCCCGAGAACAGAACCCGCTCACGGTCGGTCGTATGAGGACGCAAATGCCGACGTCTTCCTCTTAAGGGTGCTTGCGTCGTCGGGGTTGACTCTACAGGTTGCGACGTCGGAAATAATCTCACCCGAAGCAGTTGAAGGCTTAAACCCCCCTAGCGCCCGGTCATGCGCTGTTCGGCACGCCGTAGCCCGGCAGACGGTAATTCGTGCTGGCGACGATGCCCCGGGACTTGGAGGTGACTCCCGATACTGCTGCGGAGACCGGCGACGGCCTTGCCTCGCTGTGCCAAGTAGACCGGACGTCTTACGCGGGTTCTCACAGTGCCGTGCCCCATTCGATCCACCTTGTCCCCTGGCTCGGTCTCGCTCGCTGTCTGTGCGTGCCTCGTTCACACGTCCTCTTACACCACCTCAGCCGCAACCGCTTGTTCTTGGATGATTTTTTTGGCGTAGAATTGGTGGCCATTTCGCTTCACGGGTACATTTCTTCACAATTTAAATACACTTTGCTCGGACAATTACGGGGTGGTATCCATTACTGAGTTCGGTTTTTCGCCTCGACCTGTACCGTATGTTTCAGCAAAGGTATTTGCTACCCTAGAATCATAAGCATGATAAGGTCAGAGGATCGCCCACTGGTTGTTTGCGTTTTTTATTTCCTTATCGCTCGGGAACGATTGAGGGTTTTTTTTCGTTTGGACTTGCGTAGTCAGTTGACCCTTGTTGTTTCTCTTCTTGCTGGTTCTCTTGATGTAGAAGTATTTATAGTGGTAATTTACCAGATTTACCGGAAATCCACAAAATGGAGCAAGTTTGGACATCCACTTCAATGCAGCCATTGAGGTGGATGTAAAATAACGTGGATGTCAATGCAGCCATCCACCATATGGCTGCATTGAGGCGGAAGTCACATTTTTCCATCGCCATTATAGTGACCTTTTGTAGACAACCATTGTTATCATAGAATGAGTCTTTATTGTATTAAGGTTTAGAGCAAAGCTTTCTAACTCTACCTGCCAACGGTTCTTTTGGGGCGTGCGGGAAAACAAACTCCCAATCGGGTGGACGCGGCAACGGGTAGGAAGAAGGCGGAGGAGGGTTTCACTCACGGAGCACACTGTACATGGCGCTGCGAATTTCCCCAGCCTTCCCCGTGCGGAATTGACCGTTCCCCAGCGGTGGAGTCGGCGGTACGACTTTGTAGTCTGCTTTAGTTACGGTTGTTTTGGTCCTATCTTGACGCAGCTTCGCGTCCATTTTGCGCTGCCTTGGCGCGGCTTAATTAAATTGCTCGACAGCACTTCCAGGGTAACCCACACCAGAGAGAATTAATTGGTCCCACGGAAAACATACGTTAATGGTTGGTGTCCAGGGCGGAAAAAGAATGTACATACCGCTACACACATCCAGCCTGTAGAGAAACGCTACCTTTAGCGCACTGCCTGCCCCGAATGCGACTCTGTTTGCTTCATTGGTGATTACCAATTCGTTTCTGTTTTAAGAGGTATAACAAAAGGGTAACGTAGCAACTGATTCTGATAAATAGGAATTATAAACGTTCCCTCAGCTTTCTTGCAACTCTCAAACTTACCAATCTAACTAGTTTATATCGGTATAAATGGGAATCACTAAGCTCACATGCCGAATTGTTTCAGTGTCTGCGCTTGTGTCGCGCGGTTGTGTAGCCCCAAGCTAGCACATCAGGATGGCTAGCTTCCGCTGTGTCACGCTTTGAAAGGCGCTACAGAGACGCTCGAAAGACACTAGAGGGGCAGCGTCCGCCGCTCTAGCCCGGCCGTGGCCGACTGCTGCTGCGTTCGGGACGCCGCGCCCACGAATTCAGGCAACGGCTGGCAGAATCTTTTATTTCACTCTTTGTAGCGCTACGTGGAGGAATTCAAGTGACGTTGCATGGTCAGTTGGTGTGGGTGTTGTTTAAAGCTTTCCGACCACCTTCACTGCGTATGTTGGAACCAATGTTTATTTCACTTGATGGGTGTCCCAAACTGCGGGCCAGCCCTCCATTTTTTTATATTCGGGCGGCCGACATGATGGCCTCCCGAACAGGGGTCGGCCATTTTTGCGGCACGGTGAGGAATCCAGGTTATGGTGGCTAGAAGGGGGAGGTGGCGCCAAGGGCCGGTTAAAAGCGATGCGGCGGTTCATGCCTGGCGCGCTGTGGCGCTGCATTCCATGGATCGATGTCCGCCTGGGTGCCCACTGTACGACTCGGCGCGCGGCAGAAGCGCAAACCAGCAGAAGTTCGCCGCACGCGCAAGTGTAATTTTACTAAGCACGCAAGTAGCTTGGAGTGTCACATACATCGGAGCTCTCACTGAACACTTCCACGCGTTTTGTTCCGATACGCATAACGTATGCAATACCGAACGTCACGCATCTTGCGCTCCCGAATTCCATGTTGCACTCCACGCTTACCATTCTGTACTTGATGTTATTTTAGATAAAATACAATAAAGAGACCATAACCGTTCGCATAAACACATAACGCAGGAAAACTACTATTTTTAAACCCGAATGTATGCTACCGACTACACGCAAACAGAAATTCAGAGGGTCTGCATCTGCGACTGCAGCCTTTCACTTCAACTAGTAGAGGGAACAAATTACCCGCCGCGGTGGCTCAGTGGCTAAGGCGTTGCGCTGCTGAGCACGAGGTCGCGGGTTCGATTCCCGGCCGCGGCGGCCGCTTTTCTGATGGAGGCGAAAAGCAAAAACGCCCGTGTGTACGAGATTTCGGCGGACGATAAAGATCCACAGGTGGTCAAAATTAATCCGGAGCCCTCCACTACGGCGCGCCTCATCGCCTGCGTTGCGTCGGCGCGTTAAACCCCACAATCAATCAATTAAAGGGAACAAATTGTTCAGTTTATAATCTCTTTCCTGCACATATTCAGACAGCTAACATTTTACTGAGAGAAAATAAAAAATGGATTACGAGAAATAACAATACCAGAAGAAATACCCGTAAAGGCACCCTATTTTTCAAAAAATGCGCAAATACCAATGCTGAACTGTAAATGCAATGGGAAAAGTTTGCATTTGAGTACTGAAGTATTTAATCTCGATGACAAAAACTTAAATTGCTACATCTTCAACTACGTTGTTCCGTTTTTCACTTTTATACAAAGACGTACGAAGAGTGAAAAAGTGGGTGGGTATACTCTCATAAAGTAGCATTTCCTTCTGAGTAGGAAAATAAACTAATTCACTCTGCCAATACAGCGCTTTAAATTTTAATTGTTCTTCACACCATGCACAGTTGGACTTCTCATCACAGGTCTTCACACCATGCACAGGTAGTTTTTTGGCGTTTGGGGTTATCAGTAAATTAACTCACCCTTTTCGCCAAATGATTTGCACGGTATCAGGTAGCTTCCACAAGCAGCTCTTGCACCATTGCACTGTTAGTGACCTCTAATGTACTCACAAGTGTGGCTTGAAAGATTTCACTTTCGCTTCAACACTGCACTCGATTGCATTGAAGGTATGGGACTCGTTAATAGGGTTCCACACCGCCTGACGCCTGCGAGCGTCACCTGAAATAGGCTGAATAAAAGTTAATTTGTTTCTCGCTCTCCCGATTGCAGTGAATACGAGAACGACTTTTTCAAATGCAAGGTTCTGGTGATCCATGGTACAAACTGTAAATGAAAATCGTCACCCAGGCAATCTCGTGCTTCGCCAAATACGTGGTTCGCGGTTCATATTTCACTATATCAGTCACGGTTTGGGAGTTATTGCGAGCGCTTTCGTCTCCAGCGTCGGTAGCGTCGTTGTACAAAGAGGTGACGACGCTTTTATGGGGTGGTTTCTCTGATAAATACTCATAGGCATTGGGATAAATAGTAGGGATCGCATCAATCGTAATTTTAGGTCGGTAACGAGAATTTTTTGTTTTGCGCAGAGCAGTGCGTCGGCGACGCTTTCCGTTTTACGCCAGAGCTCATTGAGCTATGCAATGAGCTCTGGAGTTCCGCTTTCAGTACTAACAGAAAATTAGTTTTTAAAAAGTGACAAACTCCGCCTACAAGGCACAAAGAAACACATTTGCGAACTAATAAACAAACGACGGAATGTAAAGCGCATTTCAAACGAAGTGTGCTCGCCTGGTCATGTGCCAACCTCGCTCGTTGCCCGCCCTTCGCGTTCAAAGGCGTCGAAGTGCTGACCGGAGCGCCACCCCGGCCACCGCGGCCGTGCATGAAACGAAGAATCGCTTTCCCATCGGCGGCGCAAGCGCGCTGACGCCACCTTCCTCTTCTAGCCGCCATATCCGGGGGTCCCCTCGGTCTGATGCTCACGCCCTTTATTTTGCCCTGCCTACTACGAGGACAAAAGCGGGCTGCAACATTGCAGCGGATGTGCAGGTGCTAGGGGTGATGTCACGATCGCTAGCTCGATCGCTAGCTAGTTGGAGCAGGTCTACGGGACGGCCGGCGGCCGGCGGAGGTTATTTAATAAGCGAGCGCAAGCGGTCGCTGTGGGCATTCGGCTGGAGATTCTTGAAGGTGCTACGCGGGGAAGGGTGCGGGGGTGACGCACTTTAGCGGAAGTACGTCAGCAGGCTCGCGACGCAACGACCAACGCCTCGGCTTAGCGCTGGAGTTCCCCCGTTACCGCGAGTCCCATGGCCGACCAGCTTCCGCACCCCGGAACCCCGAAACATGTAAGCGGCGGCCCGGCGAGGCCGGCTCAACCTCGCCGTAACTTCCTGTTGTTGAACCTGTGAGTTCTCCTTGCCTCGTAGAGACTTTCGTTTGCCGCGCCGCCCCTTCGAATTTTGTTTGTTGCATCGGAATAGATATCTGCCGCCTCCGGATTTTTCCTGGCGCCACTTGTAGTAACGTGTTGAGAGTTTTTTTCTTTTTGTGTCTTGTTTGTAGTAGTTGTGTTGGCGAGGGTATTCATGTTTGAGGGCATTTCGAGTGTCGAGTAGAGCTTGCAGAGCTGCTAGATTATTCTTATAGTAAGCGCGGGAGTCGGGGGTTAACGATGTTTGTCCCCTAAGTGTTTTGCGTGTTGGGTACTTGCTAGTATTTTTTGTAGTTGCGTTGCCGAGGCTTAAAAAAGTGTTTGCCTCTAGAGAGTGTCGCGTACAGCTGTCTGAGTTATGTTTTCGAGGTCGAAGGTTAAGGCGTAGGCCACGGTCGACCGAGTGCCTCCGTACAGGCCACCTTGTGTATTTGGTTGTCCTTTGTTGTGTTACTATCTAGTTAGCGCCGTCCGCTAGCCTCCCAGCGTGCGCGTGCGCTTAGTCTATGGCAGATTAGTGCCTGCGCGCACAAGGCCGATAGCAGTGTGAAGGTTTTTTCTTGTGTCGGGCGTTGCCTGGTAATCTTTTGTTCGTGCAGTAATCTTATATATGTAAAAACGCAGTCCAGCATCTCCGATGGGATTTATTTCACCCCAGTATTCTCGGCACACGTGAAAACTCATGGGCCGGCCATCCTGCTAAAATGTAATTAACTGTTGCTTCGCGCCCTCCTTCATTTGTTTTTGCTAGTGGACGCAATTATCCAGGGGAGGGGTTTGTGACAATGGGGAAATATTTAGTGCAGTTTTGTTGTAATATTTTTAGCATAACAACATTTCCATGGTGTAATGCTTTTTCTTTAATTAAGCCCCTGCTGCTTCTTACATGTATTTTTGTTGTGGGACCAAAGCATTGTAATTGATATGTATTCATCGATGTCATGTGTGTAATGTACCTCTCCTTTCTACCCTCTTGCTTGGTCCTCGCACTACTGCAGTATGTGCTAAATACATTCAAAATTAATGAAGCCTTCAGATTAAAATCGGGTTTTCAGGTTATCAAAGTCGTGTTTTGGATTCTGCTATTAGCCGGAGGAAAAGGGAACCCCCGAGGATTATGGCACATCCTGCCAGCAGCCACCAAAAGAGTTATTTCGGCGGCACTCCGGTGCCCGTGGCCTCCTGCGACGAATGCCTTCCCGGTCGCCCAGGGGCTACGTCTTGCTCGCCCCTTCCAAATACGCGGACGCCGGCAGTTGCCTCGCTGCTGCGCGTACCGCCAGTTCTGCTGCTGGTGCTCCCTGCACAGTAACGGCAGAAGTCGTGTGTGCGCTTGCGCCGCCTTCGCTTACTCCTCGACCGGCAGAACCTGGTTCTCCCCTAAACCATGCCTCATCAGCGCCGCTCTAGGCCCTGGAGTAGTCGGAAGCAATAGAGCGTGCCTCGCTCAATTCGTGCCATCCCTCGTACGGCGTTTTCTGCGCTTACGTTGCCCCCAACGAGGCCGATGAAGCGTCCGTCGGTTTTAACAACCCACCTGAAGTTCCAAGATTGGGGGCCAAGAGCCAGTGCCCGACACGCCCTTCAACTGGTCTCCTGACATCTGGAGGGTCCTACAAGGTGGCTGTCAAGCCGCGCTGTGGTTACGACATGTGTAAACTGCCCAATCAATTCATGTATCGCAGTCGTGGCGCTTTTCTCGGCACCACAGGGCTTATTTACTAGGCTTACCACCGCCGCAACAACACGATGTCTGGTGAGTGCCTACCCTGGAACACACCGCCAATCTGCACACCCTGAAATAACTACCGGTCATACAAACTCTTACTCTCCCAATCAAAGCATACCTCACCACCGGAACCTAACCACTGAGTGCAAACCTCACTTCTCCCACTCATAAGGTAGTGTCGGCACAGTGCCTTTGACGCAGCTACACCGGCTTCCGGATCTTAAGTCAACCGCCCGAATCTCCTACCTGTCTCGATTACTTTGGGTGCATCTTCGTGTTCGCGCGTGCCGCCTATCCTTGATATTCTGCTACCAGTGTTTACGTCCTGGACATATGAAGGCCTATTCCCCGACTACCACAAAGGGCGTGGACATGGAGGCTGCGAAGACGCCTGAATATCGCTACTCCTTGTGACGCAGCAGTGTCTGCTGCATTGTGTCCGCAAAGTGCCCAACAAAGTTCCGCGCAACGCAGAAAGTGCGAAAATCTCTTCGAAACACGAGCCAAACCAAGCTACCGCCTTCACTGGCACCGTGTTAGCAGTGTTTCATGGTTTGAAGTGTTCGCGCAGGACCAGTATTGGGGTGAATCGATGGAAGTTAGCCATGAGAACCAGCCCATCGCCTACCATATCTTCGCTAATGCGGTTAAACGGCGACATCCCCGCCACGGTGCATCCATAAAACTGCGTAGGACTTGCGACCAAAGCGAGCTCCGAACTCCACTAAATGCCGTTGTGCAGTGCGTGGCAGACAGTGGTTACCTTGTTGGGTCGCATACTCCGCAAAGACGTGATCCTGGTGTCGTGTTACGTGCGACCGGATAGTGGCGGTGCACCCCAACTGTGAATGAGATGGCGTGTTCACCTTCGCCGTACGTACCACGGATGTCCAGTGCTGTTCAGTGGTGACCTTATTGCGGGTCATGGGAAATGGGTTAACCTTTCGGCCAGTGCAACTGGAATTGTTTTGTTAGATACATTCAAAAGTCATCCAGTCGATGCTCCGCAAACATCGATATGTCACTGGGATCATCCTCGGGTGCCCCCTCCCCATATACCCACGACTTCTTTTAGTGCATGGGCGGAAATTCTGTCTCATGGGACCATGAGCCAGATGGTTGAGGCCGTGATCACTGTTTCCCACATATTGGTATGGCCGCAGTCTCTCAACGATGACACAGCACCACTGCCGTGTGACTGACTGGGAATTGTTAAGGACGAGGTTAGATGCCTTTATACGCGGAGCCTTATGCGACAGAGTGCCTGTTGTGTGTGCTGCATTGAAAGATGCAACGCGGACACCTTCGGTGAAATGTCTAGGCCAGTTCTAGACCTGCATCTTATACAATTGCAGTCCTCTCTTCGTCATGCGGAACAAGCTTAAAACTGGAATCCAGGATCGCCAAAATTATGACGCTCTTCAAATCTCGCCACAACCACCACCTTCCGCAATGTGAAGAGCTCTTCTAGACATAGGTGGTTAGATTGACGTGCGTCCACTGGACCGTCCTGCGCGACATTTTCATTTGGCGCACATTCGGCAGTAGGGAAGCTGGTCTATGACCACAAGACGCTGCCCTTGGTGCGTGCCTTCCATAAAAGAAAAACCGCAAAAGAACTTGCACCACAACTGGCCAGAACCTTCTTCTCCGACGTTCGACCAGACTCCACCACCACTCATCGTTCAACCATATCTCCCTCATGAAGGAGGTGCATTTTTAGTTCAGACAGACATCGATGGTGTAGAAGAGCCGTACACAATGGCAGAAGTCGGGGCCACCGTCGACCACGCAAAGTTGTGTACAGCTCGCGGACCAGGTAGTGTCACCAACGAAGTGTTCACGAACGCTGATAGTTCTGCTCTTTATTGGATGCTTGACTTACTCAACGCCATCTGGGCCTCAGAGAGCTCCCAGCATCCTATGAACATAAGGATATAGCATCAATACAAAACCCAGGCAAGGCAGAGGAGCACTGGAGTAACAAAGGCCAATTGCATTGCCGTGCACCATTTTCAATATGCTGGTACGTATGCTCGCTAGTCACTTGTCCTGGTGGATTGAGCGCTAGCGGTGGTATCATTCGGCTCACATAGGTTTCTGCACACAACTCGGTACAGAGAGAGAGAGTAGACTTTATTGGGTTCCAGCATGCGGGATTCCCTCCAGCCGCGCAGGGCGCGGGGTTCACCCTATCTCAGGTTACACTAGAAGTCCTAATGTCACGCGGGCCTAGACCTCAAGGCCTTCGTGCCCCGGCGCCGCTCGGGTTACTGATGGTGTCCCCCTTTCGCCTTTGCAGCGCCAGTGCGGCCTCGAGCTGCCGGACGGCCCTTCGCTGGTCTTCTGGGTCCGTAGACCCCACACGCTGTTCTACCTGCGGCGGTAACACCGGACCGTCCGCGCTGTCTGCGTCACATCCCCAGAGTATGTGAGCCAGGGTGGCTCTCGCGCTCGCGCACACACTGCACGTTTCACTCACGTAGAGTTCGGGGCACACGTGTCGCGCTAGCGATGGGGTCAGCACAGTCTCGGTTTGGAGCTGGCGCAACCTCACCGCCTCCCACCGGGTAAGATCCCTGTGCGGAGGCGGGAAGCCACGCCGTTGCTCCCTGTACCACGCGAGGATGTCGCCGTAATCGAGCAGCTGCTCCTCGCCTTCTTCTTCGGTCGCCGTCGCGTCTTCGGAGGCGGGCGCGGCCGCGGTCCGGCACGTGGCGAGACCACGGGCCACGGCATCCGCCTCCTCGTTGCGGTTCGGAGATCCTGGTATCAGGTCCCTACCCATGTGGGCCGGGAACCATTTTAGTGTCAGCCTCGACTTGGACTCATCGGTTGCCAACGCCCTAGCAGCCGCCCCGCACACGGCTCCGCGCGAGAAGCTACGGATGGCCGTCTTGCTGTCACTGAGTATTGTCCGCACGCCCGGGGAGCGCGCCGCCAAGGCTATCGCCATCTCCTCGGCCTGGCTCGCGCTCCGCGTACGCACGCTGCATGACGTGACGATCTTGCCCGTCGTTGCGGCGACCGCCGCCGCCACGTAGGCGTACTTGTTCCTGACTTTGGCCACGTCCACGTAGACGGCGCCCTCGTCGTTCTGATGTTGCAGCAGCAGCGCCCTGGCTCGCGCCGCTCGTCGTCCCTCGCTTTCGCCGGGACCCATGTTCTTTGGCAGCGGATACACCACCAGTCTTCGCATGGTTGACTCCGTGAGTGGAGACGTTTCGTGGTCTTGTTCCTCGGGGGAGGACAGGCCCACTCGTTCCAGCAGCCGCCTGCCGACCGCGGTGCGGCCCAGGCGCGTCAATTGAGCAGTACGTTGGGCCTCGCCGATCTCCGAGAGCGTGTTGTGCGCTCCCAGAGATAGCAAGGCCGTCGTCTTGGTGCCATTGAGCAGGCCCATGGCACCCGCATACGCCTTGCGGATGGCCGCGTCGATTCGCTTCCTCTCCGCTTCCGTCCACTTGTGAAAGGCCCCCGCGTATGCTGCGTGGCTAACTGCAAAGGCCTGCAGCAGTCGCAGGAGGCTCGCTTCTCGGATTCCTCGGGACCTCGACGTGACCCTCTTAACGAGTCTCGTCGCTATCCCGATCTTCGTTACTGTGTGATTGCCTGCCGTCCCGTTCGTGCGGTGGGCGTCCACGTACATGCCCAGTACTCGGAGGCTCTGGACGTGCGGGACCGGCGTGCCGTCGCTGGCTCGGACGACTATGTTGCATTCCGCTTCTTCCGCGGCCCGCTTTCTCCATCTTCCCGGTGGTGGGAGCACCAATAACTGGGACTTCTGTGGCGAGCACTTCAGCCCCGTGTCTCTCAGCGTGGTCTCCACGGCGTCGATCGCTGCCTGCAGTCCGGCCTCGATGTCGCCGTCGCTGCCGCCCGTCGCCCATATCGTGACGTCGTCGGCATAGATGCAGTACCGGATGTTCGGTCCAAGCGCGTCAAGGCTCTTGGAGACGTCGATCATCACGATGTTGAATAGAAGCGGGGATATCACGGACCCTTGCGGGGTTCCAACGCTTCCTAGCTCCCTCTCTTCGAGTCGTTCGCCTCCCACCTCTAGCCTCCCCGTGCGACGAGTGAGGAAGGATCTTACGTAGTCGTACGTGCGCTTGCCCATGTTGAGCTTCGCCACGCAGGCAAGGATGGCCGAGTGCTCCACCTTATCAAAGGCGCTCTGCAGGTCCAGACCGAGAATGGCCCGGTTGTCTCTCTGCGGAACGCCTCCGGCTGGTTCTAGTACCTCGCGTTGCAGCAGCAACATCGCGTCTTGCGTCCCCAGGCGAGACCGGAATCCCAGCATGGAGTCGTTGTAGTGGCCGTTCTCCTCCAAGTACCGCTGCCACCGGTTGTTGAGGACGTGCTCCAACACCTTGCCCACGCAGGACGTGAGCGAGATGGGGCGCAGGCCCTCTATTCTCGGCGGCTTGTTGGGCTTGGGCAGTAATATCGTCTTGGCCGTCTTCCACTGCTTGGGAAGGCTTCCGCTCGTCCAGCAGGCGTTGCGGAGGGTGTCACCGAAGCTTCGCGAAAGAATCTTCTAGGGATTGCAGCCCGGCAATGGATGAAGCAGCCGACCCACCCAGCAGCAACCGTTGGCAATTCAACTTCTCTCCATTGTTCAGGCTGGAGTTTGTGGATGGCTGCCTTGAACTGCGTCCAAAAGCTCAACCACTGGCACTATACTCGCCTTTGAAGGTTTGCTGCTCCAGCTTCGGGAGCTTTATGAAGCCTACCTGCCCATGACGCTCGTCACAGTGAGACTCCGCCGCCGTAGCTGGGGCTGTCGATCCAGGCAGGCGTTAACCACGCCGAAGTGATTTCTCCTTTGCCTTGAGCTGTCCCAGCATGCCCTTGGCGGCGTCATCATCATCGCGGTCGCCACGGTCGCCCACGACCTTGAGCTGCGTGACGTACTTCTCTTCCATTCACTGCTCTTCCCTCTCTCCTTGCTCTTTCCCCGGCTTGCGCTGCGGCTCTTGTGACGTGTTGTTTGTGCGCCGAGTTCGGGGAACTCCTCTTCTTCGGGAAACCGGACTTTGATCGCCTGGCCGGCAGATTTTGCCGCCTTTTCGGCCGCCATCTTGCGCTCTTGCTCGCGCTGGCAGACTAGGAATGGAGTCTTGAACCTATTCTTACAGTTACCGGTGCCCGAAGCGTGCGGGCCTCCACACAACTTGCAGCGCGGTCTGCACTCCTTCTCGTTGTTTGGACCCGTACCTCAACCATTAGGCAGAGGTAATTAGAAGGATAATAATGGGCGGAGGTAAATTCGGAAAGCATTCCCAGATAGTGAATGGCAGCCTACCATTGTCCCTGAAGAGCAAAGTGTACGACAGCTGCGTCTTACCGGCACTCACCGACGGGGCAGGAACTTGGCGGCTCACTAAAAGGGTTTAACTTAAAGTGAGGACGACTCAGCGAGAAATGGAAAGGAAGATGATATGTGTAACACGAAAGATGACAGCAAAGTGGGTCACGGAACAAATGCATGTTAAGGACGTAGTGAAAGCTCAGAAGAAGAAATGGGGTGGGCAAGACATGTAACGGGAAGGCGAGATAACCGTTTGTCATTAATGGTAACAGATAGGATTCCTAGAGAAATCAAGCGATGCATGTGCGGGAGAAAGTTAGGTAGGCAGGGGAGATACAGAAGTTTGCGGAGATGCATTGGTCGCAGTTAGCACAAGGCCGCGATAATTGAAGACCGTATACAGGATGATGATGATGATAATGACGAAGATGTGTATGACAGCAAAGACCTGTTTGCGCGTTTTCTTAAGTTCCCCGCAGCAATTCACTGTGGCTGACAATGTTGGTCACGTGCCGAACACGGCATAACATTCCAGAAAGCATTCAGAATCAAGCATCGTGTTTCGTACTTTCAAAATATATCCCCACATCTAATGTTACATCTGTTAAATCATAGATATTTTCCTCTTCTCGAAGATTGACAGGCTGACGATGACGATGTGTCTCTTACCGCGGATCTCCCAGAAGACCGGTGGTAGGTATATTCGCGTGGCACGTATCCCAGTTCGATCTGTTTTGGAAACCAGGCTGATGTACTAAGTCCGGTTTCAGCATCTGACTGTAGAAGACTGGGACCTACTGAAAACTGGAAACCGTAAGGCCATGCGGGTTATTACAGGTCAGTGTCTAGTTACCCATAATCTGACCATACCAGTGGGGAAGAGGTTGAGCATCCTGGACGAGCTTGTTGAAAAGCGGCGCAGTGCACACTGCCTAATCATTCAAACAGCTCCTGCTGCTGCGGTATTGGCCGAATACTTCGAGTCCAGGTCAGCGACCATACCGCAAAAATTGCCTGACCTTCCGCCTTGGAATCGAAGCCAATCCACAGACAGACGGCCACTTATCCGAATACACCGCTTTCATCTCCAGGTGCTGCAGCCAACCCCCTTCCTTCGGCGTCGCATGGCACAAACGATGCATTGGAAGTGTACGTCGACTGAGGAATGCCCCAAAACCTCCTACGTAAGAGCCTGCTGTACCCTGCTCACCCGAAAGGGCCGATGACTTGCGCATACTTAATATTGTGGCCACATGGGATGGGTTATTGGAGTTAGAGCCACGCCGCCGCAAAATTCGCCGGCATTGCGTCACCTACACAAATAATCCACTCAGGCAATTCGGGAACTTTGACGCGTCGCCCAGTCTCTCGACTTGATGTGATGTGCATCGAATTTTGAACTCATTTCTGTTCCCATTGACATTACGAAATATATAATTTTTTTTCATTAGGAATATTTAGTAAGCTTTAAGGCTGAATATATGTATTATTGAGCCCCGGCGCACTTAGAGAATACGATTTGGCCTGCTGCAATATGTGCCAGAAAGGTTTTCAATTTGTGGCACATGCATCAAACTGCAGTGTGAAGGCAATGCTTTAGGAAAATCTCCCACTGACGCTAAACCTATATTCACGTTTGACATTTCGTGCCTATTTATGGAATTCCGCGCTTCTTTATGGCATTCAGCAACCGCATAAGATTTTCCACGGTCAGATATAAACCATGTAAATAATGCATTCACGACAATAAAACCATAAAGCCATTCATAAATTGCATCCCTGAGCCGAAAAACGAACGTCATTCTGCCCACCAACCCGAGAAGCAAAATTATAAAAGGCGGAAAATTTGCCGTTGGTTCATTCTCTTTATGTTCGACATACGAATTTGAAGAGTTTGTTAAAGCTCATTCAATTTTCCCATGTTCCACTGCTCATGCCATCTACGGGAACTTTTGTTACTGCTCAAATTGGAAGGCGCTCTGCGACGTGGAGGCTTAAGCATTTTTTTGTATTTTTAGGATAAAGTATCGTTTTCAACGCGTATTCTTTTTTCCTATCGCAAATATCACGTACACATTATTTTCAATTTAAAGAACGCGCCGAATGCCAGTTGCACATTGTTGTTTTGCCTAAAATCTGCGTAATGTTTTCGTTCAAATCAAGAATGTCGCAGTTGTGAAGTATGTTTCAGCAATTAGTCTTTTTTAAACGTTTTGCACTTACAAACTCACCTTCAATAATTGTTTTACCTTTGGGCCGGCAAGCTGACTCTAGGGACCCACAGACAGTCAGACATCTATACGTAAATAAAGAAGTGCCTGATACAGTGGCTGACTGACTAAATGATTCATCAACGCCCAGCTAAAACTACACCAATTTCACGTACTGACCTTACATTTCGGAAACACATTTCTACTACTGCGCAAAGGCGGGGTTTTTTGAAATTGCGCCCCTAAGCACAATAAGGGTATAAATTGCTTTTTCGAAAACTTGGGATCAGCTTCGTCGCCCATTGAGAAAACGGGGTGCCTTTCACTAAACTCTATAGCCTGTGAGAACCACTAAGAAGTTTTATGGTTTAGCCTAAGCAACACTTCAGGCGAATGTGGCCAAAATAAGGCAATAATTTGGCTGTAATCGGGTCTTTGGTTGGCCGATCCTCACTTAGTTTGGCCGAATCTGGCGAATCCGGCCTGCGGAGCTACTCAGGTGTTTTTAGACTCGTGAATTTACCTTTCACTGATTGATATATCCTATGGGTCTTGCCGATCAATGTAACATAAAAATGCACGGAACCGTTTTTAAGATACGGCTCTGCGACAGCGCTAAAAGGGCAAAAAGGATGTTTTTTTAAGTAACGACACAAACGGCCAGAGATGCCTAAAAGCTGACGTAAACTTCAAGCCAAACTGCTGGGTCAAGTGGCTATATATTTGAGGAGTGCATGCGTATTACGGCGCAGGAGTTATTACTGCTATATGTTTTCTCAAATTACACGCAATAGAGCGTAAAGCGTGTAATATCGTCTAGCGATTTTTTTTATCGCAGGCCCATTCAGATATAAAACAGGATTTTCTTGAATCTGGTGACACACACCAACGTCCAAGAGCTGCGTTAAAAAAGATTTCTCTAACAGCCCCCAAATTTGAAAAAAAATTCCCGCGCCTTCCCGCGAGGGGAACACGAGTAAATGCAGAGCATTGGGGCCTCAGTACTGATTGAAGGCAGTGTTGCTTCCATCGCTTCTTCCGTGATGCTGGAGTAGCAGACACGAGTAAACGTGGGCACGAGCGTCAACCAAGGAAGGAAGGAGCAACGCAGTGACTGAAACACGAGCGACCGCTAGCCGCTATATTTGCAGCGCGCGCAGTAGAGGGAGAGCAGTACGGGGGGGAGAGCGCGCATGCGCAAGCAGCGCGCGCCCTTCCACGGCCCACCGCGCTGCTATCACGCACCTGTTAGGCCGAGACCGCGACGGAGCGAACGGGCTGACTACGACGCATGCGCGCGCCAGCTGCTGTTGAGAGAGATGAGGAAAGGAGAGGCGCACCTGCTGCGGACGCGAAACTGTTGACACCGCCTAACACAGGAACAGGCGAGGCTAAGAAATGCTCTGCATTTAAAAGAAACGATTTCATGATTCTGTCGTACAACCATGTAAAGCGCCAAGCATGGCTTTTAACATTAAACATCTCACACAGTGACATTCAATTTAATTCTCCCCCATTCGGATAGCTTGCGCGCCATTTGTTCACACTTTCTGTAACCACACGCCTCCCATAGTCGCCCATGTCATCTATACCTTTAAAGAGAAGCGCCCGACTGACTGACTGACCGACTGACGGACTGACTGGCTGACTGACTGACTCATCAATGCCCAGCAAAAACTGCTAGGTGTAGTGACTTGAAATTTCGCGAATACATTAGCGTGAGAGAGTAGGTGCATGCTCACTCAGATGAAAGTTTCGGAAATTCCACTCGTAATTGAATAAAAGGAAGAAATTGTGTTTTTGTATATTCGGGATAATCTGGGTCACCGCTTCGCATATCGAAGTGCTCTTTGTGGATATGCGTAGCCGTTAAGAATACCTAAAAGTAGCTTTGGGATTTCACCCTAGCCAACAGCACCGAGCAGATTCCGTACTTCTGATCAAAATTGGTGTCCCTTAAGATTCTGCAACAAATGTTTCACTTTGCTAAGGCCAGCAAATCCCGGAAAACACATCGTTCGTTCCCTGCTAAGCTGTTTCGCGGAAGGGGGAATTTTGGAATACTTCAGTTGGATAGAGTTCCAAGAAAAACGTGCCGTTTGATTGTTTTCAAGAGTCGTCTATAAACTGCTACAGGGATTTCTTGATGTGTGCGGGACTTATTTTGAGACCGATTCACGAACGAGTAGTCTGGCAGACGTCAAAGAATCGAGCACAAATAATGCTTGACGATATACAACCACGCTGGCGTCATGATGAAAGACTAAATGCACCGGTATGCCTTTTGTGTTTCATGTAAACAAACAGCTGGAAACCTCCCTCAAAACACATGTACTGATTTTGTTGGGAGCATACTTCATAGCGCACTGACCTTATATTATTTGTTTTAACAGCGGAGCTGTTTAAGCTTTAGCTTTCTCCTTTGAAATGAGCAAAAAAATACAGAATACAGGGGGAAAATACGCACTCGGTGCCTCTTCCAGACGAGGGAGAGCGCGAAAGCAGCGCGCGTCAGCAAAGAGCGGAGGGCACGCATAGGCTCCCGGCCTAGACAACCAGCAGGTCTGAACTCTGCTCGGGCCCATCTTCCAGCAACGTCAAGTGCTCGCCTCGCATCTGGGCTCAACTATACTCCAAGAACGCGCTGCTTAAAAGAACGTCTACAGGCACAAGAAGAGAGATAGCAAGGCTTAGCCGGCGGGCGGCCGTGCGCTCAAAAAGAGGCCCCGTGTGCAAAAGCGAAATTTGTCTGGCAGGCAGCCTCTTTTCGCGTAGACCTGAACTTCCTGTACGCGACTTCTGATGATGTACCTGCATACCAGCCAGCCCGCCCGCACTGCAGCAGCTCACACGATAGCGAAACGGCCCCGCGAATGAAAAAGGTACACCATCTTCACGTGGGGAAACCTGATCAGGATGCGAAGCATCATGGGGGTTCCGCGTGGTTCCATTGTGTTGCCGATATGTTGAGTGATATGGTGTTTAGTAGCGCCAGAGGGAATTCCGCGTCCGCGTCCACACCGGTGGCAAAGGCACGCAAGTGCTGTTGTGTTACGGTGACTAGGCGGTCGTTCTCGAGGCGGCGAAACTCGTCCATCATGTTCTTGTTGATGTTGTCGTCTCTGTGGTAGAATCGGTAGTCTCCGTCAGGTAAAGGTTGTTGACGTTAGTGCACCGGCTGAGAGCAGCGTACATGCCCTCCTCTTCGCAGCTTTGTCTTCTTCTCCTTCTTCTTCTTCTTCTTCTTTTTCAGCGGTTCCCCTACGGGAAGATGACGACGGTGATTGAATGCGAAGCTATGTCGTGATAGATTCTTTGGTTAGCCAATCCCTAGGGGCAACCTGCCACAATCATCATCAGAGGTGCTGCGGAAGGGGTACGGACGCGGGACATCCCCGCGAGCAAGAGATGCTTCGCATCTAAAAAATGTCGCAGCCTGGCCTAATGGCGCAAGGCTGGAGAAACAGCGGAGCTGGGGCTGGGCCTAGCTTTTTCCCCCTCGGGACCACCCGTTAGTGTGAGGAACCGACCGGAACGGCCTTGTTAAATCCGTCTAAACCTGGCATCACACCTCAACTGTTACTTTGCGTAGCCTACCAAGAACATCGGAAGACGTAACAACACCTAAAAAAGCATACAAAAACATCGCAAAAACGGAGAAATCTGGCTAGACCCCTATCTCCGCTGTTTCTCCAGCCTTGTAACGCTAGTGCAAGCGGCGCCATTTTAGTTCTTTCATTATGAACACGCAAAGGACTTTCATAATCAGGCGACGGACCCAGTGCCCCAGAGCAGCTGTTGCCCACACAGAGCCGCACACATTCGAAGCAGTGCCCTGATCCGGGAGTACAGTAACTATCCAAGAATGGTCATATAAAACTTCAGCCACCTACAACGCAATGCCTCATTTCCATTAAAATGGCGGTGTCGGCAGCAGTTAAGGCACTGCACACACAAATAAAATTTATTCCACGTTTTATTGTATCGACATTATATCCTAATGCCGGACCACAGCTGACATGTTGGAAAATAAGATTTCTACGCGCGTCAAATTATTGTACGCAAATTCACGTGCACAGACGCACCTGGATATACATGTACAGCCCATTCTCTTTAATAAGACGTCCACGGAGACCGAAAAAAAATTTTGAACCACCCGATCTTCAAATAAACAAAGCGGCGCAATGACTGCATTGTTATTATTCCGCAAGGCGTCGCCTTCTTGATTCTGTTCAGAATATCGTCTTTTGTCCCTAAGCTGAGCGTACGACACTGGCTGCCTTGATAGTTCAGACTTACACGTAAATTAGAATCCCGAAACGTTCACCACACAGACAACTCAGACAACGCTCTGCGGAACAAAAAGAAAGAGGTGGAGAACATCAAAAAACAAATATTCATACGACGTCGTGAGGCTCAACTGACCTGCCAGTTTGTTAACTGCGCTGCCTCAGTTGCGATGGCGCCGACGTCAGTAGAAAATACGGCGCGATTTTTGCACTTGAAAACTGCGAATTTTATCGAGAAAGAATGATTACCTCCGTACTGATGCTTCTTATTGGAAATAACTTCTAATTATGTCATATAATAACATTGGTCTTAGAATTATGGGGCGATTTCTTTTATTGGATCTATGTAAATAGCCTTGGCCAGCATATCACTGCCAATTCGAAGTTATCCACTGACGATGATACGCACATGCACACGCACACACACATTGTGTATATATATATATATATATATATATATATATATACAGAAAGATAGGTCGGCAGTCTACAATGCCAAAGGAGGCATAGGGGTGTGGTTAGGCTCTTTTCTTTTTCACTACGGTTAATTAAGTAAACATTTTTTAAACATACAGAAGAAAGAAAGAAAGAAACACACGCGCCCAGAGTGGGGACCGAACCCACGCTTTTCGATTACATGTCGAATGCCTTACCAATTCGGCTATCTGGGCGACTGTGTTCTCCTTCACTTTCTGGGCTATTTATATTTACTAGAAGTGTATCTGTCGCTTGAGGGTGGTCGCCAGCGCCACTCTGACTATATATATATATATATATATATATATATATATATTTATATTTAGCTAAATTTTGATCAAGGTTGTCACCTCGATTATTTCAAACATTTCGACCAAGAGGCTTGCTTTCGTCAGGATATTTTGTTCAAAAGTGTTCCTTTTTTGTGCTCTCTTACATCTTCAAAGTTTCATTGCTTGCAATACACTTCTTTATTAATTGATTTATTCATATGTTTATATACGAAACTACCGCCGGGTAAGACTCGCCGTTATTTGTCCCCTTCGGGAAAGAAAAATTTTACACCAGTGGTAGGCCCACCTCACTCTTTGATGATACACGCCCTTGCAGGTATGGTTTTGTGCAACAAAACTGAAGAGTTCGGGATTTGGCAGTGACCTTGGTTAGAATTAAAAAGTAAGGGTCAATCAACCAAATGACAGCGAACGACAGCATCCGCAAGGAGGCCCTCGCTAATTACATGTATTGCTAGGTGTAGTTACGTATTTCTCTGTGTTCATGTCAATCTTGCAGATTGTTTAATTCGTGTGCCTTGAATTGTAACCAAATCTTATCATGAGTACACTAAAACATTTGACTCAAGGGCATCAAGAGCCATGGACTACTTCATCACTGGACACCGTATGCTAACTTAGTGGCAGAAAAAACCAGTTTGCGTGATAACTGGACATCTGGCTAAGGGTTCCAGCAACCAGGCTGCCCATGACCCAGCGTAGGAGAGTTTTCATAGATGAGTCTTCAAATTTCTCCACTGGTTGACAGCCCTGCTGCCCCGCTCTCCCTCAGGCAACAGCTGTATCACGCTCGTCAGGCTAGGTGCAACCGCCTTGCTGGTGCCAGTCATGTATGATTCCTGCACAACGCCTCACCACTAACTCGTCCTGCCGAAGTTTTTATTAACAAATTTCGCCCGAACGCTGCATTGACGCCTCATATCACACGCAAATGGCATCACCCGACTTGCGATCCTCGGTCCTACTGCCAATGTGGCAACACAGCTACAATAGCAGACCTGACCCACCTAATTTGCCACTGCTCTGCGTACCAATCCTTCCGCCCCATCCTGCTGAATGCCCTACCCAATTTAAGCGAGATATTCCCGCGACCCTCAGCGACCCCGATTTCCTTGCTACACTTGGGCACTTTCCTATTGAGAGTGGCCTCCCAAAAGTAGTTTAGCCAGGGTCTACCACCGCTATCTGTGCATTCAGGAACTGACGATTCCTCTCCGGGAACTTCAAGTCAACATCGCCTCCTGACCATCTCTCCGCTCCCGTATTCCTCCGCCTCCCCCTTCCAGCCGCTGGGCCCTCCTTGTGTTAATAAAAGACGTTCACTCACTCACGCTACATGGGAATAACAAGGCAGATTTTCGAATATTCTACTTCTAACGAACGAAATGGTAAAATTTGTGTTTTTGAAAAATGCATGAATATGTTTTTTGCGTAGTGACATTAACAGCTGATTTTTCCTGTATCTGTCGCCTGCAAGAATTCATAATAAGTACTTTTATGATTTTGGCCTCATCACCTTTACTCTACCCAAAGCACCCTTCGCAGCCAACTGGGTGTTTTTGAAGACTCACCACTTTATGTTTGGCTGATTGATATACCCGATTGGTTCTTGCCGTTAACCGTCTCTCATAAAGATGCACAGTGCTTTCAAAACTTCTTCCCTGCGACGACGCAAAAAGGGCGGAAAGATTTTTTTAAATTACACCAGTGAAGCGTCGCAAAAGCCTAACAGGCGATGTCAACGACCAGCCAAAACTGCTGGTTCTAGTCGCTTCAAATTTCAGGAGCACTTTTTTTTATGGTCTTGCAATGCAATATTGCTGGTCTTAAACCCGTGAAACAATGAAAAGCGTGCAAATATGTATACTACAAATTTATCGTTTAGTTTCAGACCCACTCTGATATTGAGAAAGTTTCCGGTGATATAGGTAGCACGCACAAATGTCTCAAAAGTGTTTGACAAAATTTTTACGGAACAGACGCGTAATAGGAAGCATTCGTCGGTAAAATTAAGTGATTTTACGGTTTTCTCACTACCTATTCACTCCTTTGACATATCCTCTTCGTTCTGGCTTGTACTGTTGAAGACTCTCAAAGGCGAACGGAAAGCAAGAAAAGCGAACTGTATTTACAGTAACTACAGGGCAGAACAAGCTTTAACATGGCGACTGAGAATCTTCCTTCTTCTTTCTCGTCTTCGTCTGTCTCCTCCGCGTGCCATCACGCCGAGATTCCCGCTATTTTTCTACGTGCTGGGCCCCGCACGCGGGCGCCAATTTCAAACCAGATCACAGTTCCTGGCAATAAGAACCATCCTCCCTACCCCAGCACTAAAGGTTGTAAGCTCCGTCTACGCTGCAGTAAGCTCTACTGGGTACAGTAGCTGCACCGGTCGTCGCAGTGTAGCTCTGCTAGGAATCCTCAAAATGCAGGCTTGGACGTTGTGGTCGCGTTCCATGATAACTTGTATACCCCGACCAGTCTTCCACATTTGTCGAGGAGCTTTTTAATCGTGCACAAGCATCAAATCTGGAACTTTAAGGTCGTGGGTGGGCACATTTTTCGCATGGTGGAAAGAGCGCAACTGCCACAAATATTTCTTACGCCATCTCCTCCAGACCTGTTCCGCAAGCCGTTTACGATGGAGCCACCTTCGTGTGGTTTCGCTTCTTGTTGATTCCGCTGTTGGTGGTTGACCCGCAGGTACGCAACAAGCCTCCTTCCTATTAGGAAGTGTGCGGGCGTGAGTACTTCTGGGTCATTTGGTGCTGCAGAAAGGTACGTGAGCGGACGGGAATTAATTACCTCGTCTGCCTCTTGAAATACAGTCGTCAGTTCTTCAGCCGTAAGTGCAGCTGTCCCCAGGACTCGCCTTAAACAGGATTTTACGGTTCGTACCATACGCTCCCAAAATCCGCCCCACCACGCCGCTCTTTCTACAATAACGTTCCATTGCACGCGTGTTTGAGCACAGTAATCTTGAAACTTTACGTCCAGGAACGCCTTTTCCAACGATGATATCTTTGGATGCCTTTTTGAAAGTTCGTGCGTTGTCCGTGTAGATGACAGCCGGGAGTCCACGGCGAGACGTGAATCTTTGTAAGGCTAGAAGGAACGCTTCACTCGACAGTCTCGAAACCAACTCCAAATGCAGGGCTGTCGCAACTGCACATGAAAACAAGGCAATGTAAGCTTTCGCAGATGAACCTTCAGTGCGAGCATAAAGAGGTCCAGCGAAGTCTATCCCTACTACATCGAAGGGATCCGAGCGGCGCACTCTATCACCAGGTAAAGGGGCTACAGGTGCGCCGGCTGGCCTTAGTCGTGTCCTTATGCAAGCATTGCATCTGCCGATTACCTTTTTTACTATTTGTCTTCCGCGCTGGACCTATAATGTCGGCCTTAGCCCGATAAATGTGCTTTGAGTCCCGTCACAAAGGGTTGGTTGGTGGCAATCGCGAATGACAAGTTGGGTGAACGCGTGAGAAGGTGGCAGTAAGAGAGGGTTCTTGACTTCCTGTTCTTCTTGAGAGAACTCTAGCATGCTTTGTGGACACATCAATCTCGTTGTTTCAAGGACCGGACTGAGCATCCGAATGCTTGATCGGCAGTCGAGAGGAGCTTGATACAAGGGCCGCTCGAACTCCTCACCGTAACTGTCTTGTTGAACAACGCGGATCCAGTACAATTCCACGTCCTTAATCTCTTCCGCTGAGATGTATGTAGATATCCGGTTGGCAACATTTCTACAATTTCTGATAAATCGCAGAATCCAAGCGGTGATTCCGAGAATTCGCAACAGGTTGGAATACCGTGCCAAGTCCAAGATGGGATTCACAGTCCTCACAAAGCCGATTTGCACACATCTCTCCCTTTCTTCGTCGACGCCTTTCAACCCAATCCCTGGCTCTTTCGTAGGCCAATCTGTAGGGTCTTTCAGTAACCACGTAGGTCCAAGCCACCTTCGTTCATCGATTTTCAGAATGTCCAATGACACCCCGCGAGTGAGATTATCGGCAGGATTGCAATTTCCGGGTCAATGCCACCACTGTGTCCTAGCCGTCAGTATTTGAATTTCAGTGACTGGATTTTTGAAAAATTCTTTCCATTGTGATAGATTACCCGGAATCCAATACAGATTAATGCGGGAGTCTGTCCAAAATGTAGTTTCGACGTTGCACGGTACTTTGGGAAGAGATGCTTCCAAGAAATTTGACATCTGGGCCCCGAGTATGGCGTCGAGAAGCTCGAGTCGGGGCAATGTAAACGTCTTCATAGGAGCGACTCTTGACTTGGCCATCACCAGTTCTGTTTTCACGCAATTGCTGTTGTCTTGAAGCCTTAAATAGGCGCATGCTCCGTATGCCTTTGGGATCGCGTCAGAAAATATGTGCAGTTGAGCAGCCAAAGTCTGTGAGGATAAATGTACCCAGCGAGGTATTTTGACGCTGCCAAGTTCCTGGAGGTCCAATCGCCAACGTCGCCATTGCACTCCGATGTCAAGTGGAAGATCCTCATCCCAAGAGACATCCCGTTTCCATATCTCTTGAAATAATATCTTGGCTTGAACTGTGAATGGTGCGGTCATTCCGAGTGGTTCGAAAATTTGTGCCACTGATCCTTTGAAGTTTCGATCTTTGTCAAAAAAGCACAGTACAGACTTTGAAGCTATTGTCATCAGATCTATTCGGGGCTCCCATACAATGCCAAGGATCCTAAGTGTTCCGTCGGTAGAAGTGATGCCTTCTTCCTGCTCGAACAGCTGCTGTAGGTGTGTCGAGTTAGAGGTCCACTTCCTAAGACGCATACCTGCTGACTCTAGTATAGCGTTAGCTTCCGTGAAAACATGTTGCGCCTCTTTGTCGGTGTCGGCTCCCACAAGCAAGTGGTCCACGTAAAACGACTTTGCGAGTAGGGCAGCCGTGTCCCGAAGGGAGCCGCTGACAAGTCTCAGGTGATGTTGTAAGGTGGCGTTCAGCAAAAATGGGCTCCCGGTGGTACCAAACGGTACTCTGGTCATCCTCCATTCTTCCACTTCAGTGTTAAGATTCTCGTCCGAGGGAACTTGCTTGAACCACAGAAACCACAGTGCATCTCTGTCTTCCTCTCGAATGCAGATTTGCAGGAACGCCTTTTCAATATCTGCGGTCAGAGCGATGGGATGCAACCGAAATTTTATCAACAGTGTGGTAACGTCTGCCAGAAGCCTTGGGCCTTTTTCCAGGTGTTGATTGAGGGACGTGTACTCCTGGCCCATGTGACGATGCGTCGAAAACCACTCGTACCTTGGTAGTCGTGGACTCGCTGCGAATCACTGCATGATGCGGCATGTATAACACCGGAAATGATGACGGTCTGATTTCCTTTACCCGTTCTGCGTGTCACAAAGTCATGTAGGACCGAATGGTGGAGCGGTATTGCTGCCCGAATTCGGGATGGCGCCGCAATTTCGTCCCGAGAGCCAGAAGTCTCTTCATAGCTTGTGTCTTATTGTCGTCCAAGCGACCACTATTATCTTTCCATGGGAGTGCAACCTCGTAGCGCCCCTCCTGAAACTTGACGCTACGCTTGAACTCACAGAGAACGTCCGAGGCCTCATTTATAGTATTGTCCTTGTCCACAATACTGATGCTCTCAAGCTCCCAGAACTTCTGCATAATGCTGTCTGCTGGTTCCGCTGACGCGCTCACTCGTAGAACGCAGGTGTTCATCGTCAAGTTAAATGATGTACTCAATGAGAGAGGTCCTTGAAACATCCATCCGAAGACGGAGTCAAGAACCATCATGCCTGTGTTACCAGAGTAGCGGTTTATCTCTCCAGTCACCTGCTGCCAGAGGCGATCACAGCCCACGAGCAGCCCAATAACAGGTACGGCTGCCATGCCCGGTATATAACGTTTGTCGGCGATGATGTGACCACTGTCTTCCAGTGTTTTCACGAAGTCATGTTCAGCCGGCACTTGGACAACATCTTGGCAAATGAATGGGACTTCAATGGCTTGTATAAGATGCTGCGTACCGTCGTACTGACTGCGAAGAAGTACTTCCACGAGGCGCCGACGCTGTGAAGTTGCAGCCGCCTGTCCGAACGTATTCAACTGGAGACTCGTACTTCCAAGCTCTTTCAGGCATAGCGTCTTGGAAATGTCCTCCCGAATAAACGTTGCCTGGCTTCCACCGTCTGCTATTGCACAAATGTACGCGCAACGCTGACTTTCGACAACCCAAGTCTGGAACGTCTGCAGAAGAACCTCGTTCGTCAAGTATGAAGACGTGCTTGTGTGAAGGCTGCTAGCGTTCACACTCTTTGTGACTTCAGCTTTCTTGCGTTGCCATGCTTGGTCGCACATAGATGAAACATGCCTCCCTTGACACTTGCTTCACTTTACTTTCCGGCGACAATCCTTTGAACGATGCCCACGCATAGTGCACCGAAAGCATCGGTTGTCTTTGGCGAGCTTCTTCAACTTTTCTTCTTTGATGATAGTTTCATCACAGTTCTCGATAGAATGCTTCTGAGAGCAGCAAAAGAAGCAGGTCTTGTTTTCCTGTGGAGCGACAGTATGCAGTACGGCTTCCGTTGGTAGGTGCGCCAATTGTTTAGGTCAAATCCACTTCGAGGGCTTCTTTATCTTGGCGATCAGCCAACCCACTTCGCTCTCGACTCTCTACCTCTACCAGCAGATATTCAAGAAGACCTTGCAGCTCACGCTCTGCCTGCCTGTTTCGCAAGTTGGCGGGGATAGCGACTGCCCGCCTTCGTCTTGCTGTTCGGTGCGCGACGTGGATGAGGTCTTAGAAGTCGCCACCTGTCGATGATAGCCAACGACGACGTCGCTTGGTAAAGCTTGCAGTATGATGTCCGTCAGCGTGGTCGCATAGGTAGCCGAACTGATGTTCAGGGCTTTAAGTCCCCTCATGTGGCAGTTCACGTAGTCCATAAGCTTGCCCAAACCCTTCACGTCGTCCGATGCTTGCACCGAAGGCAGAGACCTCAAGCGAGCCAGATGCTCTTGAACGATGCGTCGAATGTCACCAAAGAGGCTTTTAGAAATGTCGACGGCATCATCGTAGCATTCACTCGTCGCTTGAAGGCCCGCGATAGACGCAGCTGCCTTGCCGTTGAGAAGCGTACGTAGGTACTGGAGCTTTTCTCCCTTAGTTAGACAGTCGTAGGTATGAACAGACGCCTGGTAATGCTCCCAGAAACTAGGCCACTGGCATATCTCCCCGTCGAAGGACTGCAGTTTGAGTGTCGGACGCTTGACGGAACTGCCTCGCACTAGTTCCTCGTGTTGATCCACGCTCGTATGTGACGGGTTCCTTGGGATAGGTGACACCTGGCTTGATTGAAGCATTGCTAATCTTGACTTTAATTGAGCGAGCATGCCTTTAGCGGCGTCTTTGTACTTAAGTACAGCCTCCATTTCCGCTGCAAACTCTTCGTCCTTGAGGTGCTCTTCGAACAAAACATTCAGCCTTTCCAATTCGTCGTTGTTGGCCTGCAGTCTTTCACGCAACGACGCCAGCTCACCATTGTCCACCGTATTCAAGACAGCTTTTGCTTCATTGATGAGGCGAGTATTCTGTTGCCTCCGAGCAGTACGCTTCTCCTTCAGTCGGTTCATCTTTGCTTCCGAACACCGGTCGCACGGCTCACCTCCTGGTGGAAACCCGAAGCTTTTCCGCTGTCTCTTTCACTGTAGGGCGTTCCACAGCTCCCTTCTTTCGGCACCAGTTGTTGAAGAATCTCAAAGGCGAACGGGAAGCAAGAAAAGCAAACTGTATTTACAGTAGGTACAGGGTAGAACAAGCTTTATGTACGTTTTGCTCATCCAAATATGTAAAAAAATATTTTCAGTATAATGTCTTAACAAACAAGCATAAGTCGGCAAAACTGGATGCCAGTCACTAACACTTACTGCAAAAAAGATATTTTCCTTACGTACTACCGCAGCCACGTTGCGACTCGGACCCACACAATCCCCAACTTTCGAAACACTGGCCAAAGGCACCCCGCAAGGGTCCATAATTTCACCCCTGCTATTTAACATCACACTCCTCCAATTACCAAGCAAACTAGACAATATCCCCGGCATTCGTCATGCCCTATACGTGGACGATTTAACCATTTGGACGACACATGGCTCGAGCGGAGAACAAGAAGACGCACTCCAGCAAGCCAATCGACACCAGCATTCCTTATCTCCAACCCAGGGGCCTCACAGCAGAACCTAACAAATCGGCCCTGTTGATTCTACGTTCCCGCACAAGAGGCCGACCCCCTCCCACTAACCCCAGATCCCCAAGTCGTCATTCAAGGATCCCCCATCCCACAAGTTACCACGCTCCGCGTGCTCGGCGTACCTCTCCACTAGGATGGCTCCGGAGCGGCCCTTCTACCACAACTCCAAAAAACAGTCACACAGCTCACACACCTCATCCGAAGAATACGAGGCTCTACATACGGACTTCTAGAACACGATACCTGCAAGCTAATCCAAGCGCTGATAGTCAGCCGCATCACCTATGGCACCCCATTTGTCAACCTGAAACCGCAGGAAATCAACAAACTGGACACCCTCATCAGAAAAGCCTACAAAGCAGCCCTCGGCCTCCCAACCTACACATCTAACGATCGTCTCCTCAAACTCGGCCTGCATAATACCTTAAGTGAACTGTTGGAAGCACAGCGCGCATCACACCTGCAGAGACTCATATTGACACCAGCAGTAAGAAACGTTCTCCAGGACATCGGACGCACTACCCCTTCTTCACAGCAAGCACCGCAACGTATTCCTCTCACCATCCGTCAACGCCTCAAGGTCCATCCTGTTCCAAAACACATGCATCCTACCTACAACCGGGGACGCCGAGAGGCCAGGGTGAAGCTCCTTGAGAAACGACACAGCTCAGACCCTCATACACGGTACACAGACATTGCTCGATCGACAGACCCCAAGCTCGACTCAACTGGTAAATCAGCAACTGCAGCCTCCTATCGGAACCTACCTGCAGCAACGGCCGAAGCGCTAGCCATCGCTTACGCCACCACTACCCACCAACAAAAACCCTACTTGACCATCATATCGGATTCCCAACAAGCCTGCCGCCTATACCAAGCCGGCCTCGCACCCCCTGAAGCCATCCAGATCCTACAACACCTCCCCGAAGACATCGACATCTCTATCATCTGGACACCAGGCCACACCGGCCTTGCAAGGAATCAGGCGGCCCACGCCGTAGCCCCCGACCTCCTCAACCGGGCACTCCCAACAGCAAGGCCAGGAAGAACCGGACAAGCCCCACCTGTCCCACAGGCACTGACCCCACTCGACCTCGCATACAGCTCCATTCTCTCTCATTACACAAACACAAGAAGGATATACCCACCTCCTCATCACACTCTTTCGAACCATCAAGCGTATATCTACCGGCGACTGCAAACCGAGACATACTACAACCACACCATCCTGTCCCACATCTCCCCATCTCTGTTCCCCTACAATTGCCCACAGTGTGACATCCCACTCTCAACTTACCACCTAGTATACTCCTGTCCCCACCACCCTCACCCCATTCCATCCCCCTCCCCTCAGCAGTGGGAGTCTGCACTGACCAGCTCGGCGCCGGAGCGTCAACTCGCGCTGGTGCAACGAGCCACGGATGCAGCGCAGGCCCGCGGCCTCCTGGACGAAGGAGGCTGGCCACACCCCTTTCCCTACCCCTTGAGCTCAGTAAAGAACGTTTTTCACCACCACCACCACCACCACCTCAAGCACTCACTAGAACTCTCGCTCAGCACTCGCCCTCACCACGCGCACTCACTCGCCCTCACGCCCACCATTCGCACTCACTCGAGCTCACGCTCACCAGTCGTACTCACTCGCCCTCACACTCACTCACCACTTACATCGGCCATTCAGACTCACTCGCACTTCCACCTCCCACCGTCCCCTTACACGTGCTCGCACTGGCGTTCACCACTCACATCCCTCGCTCACACTCACAACTCACAACTGTCCCAAATACGTATTCGCATTCCCACTGATTTGACGCCTTTCTTTAAAGCCTGCGAACTTTACCTTCGCATAATATTTGTAAACCTCATGAATTATTACATTTTTTAGAAATCTCCAATCTGGCCACTTTGAGACCGATAACAACCGATACTATAATAATGTACATTACATGGTTAGAAGGAGTTTAAACAGCTAAGCCTCTCCAGCGTGGGTGGTGTTACTTAGTCCAAGATCCTATTGGTAGAGGCCGACGCGCTTGGCCGCTGGACCAGAGCCCGCTGAGGCTCCAGGTCCCACCAGCCAGACAGGGCCGCACCCAACCCTCCCTCCTTGGCTTCACTTTGGCTTTTATTCCAGGATTATATTGGCAGGCCCATACCGTATGGTATGTATCTGCCCAGTGGCCGCAGAAGGTACAGGAACCGGAGAACGAGAAGTTGATTTTCTTGATCCTTGCGGGGCTGTAGAATGACCTTCTCTGTGAAGATGGCACTTCGTTATTCTATCCAGGCCCTCGGCGGGCACTGGGAACACCTGTTTACCGAGGCGGGAAAAATAATTTTGGTGTTTTACGAGCGTAGCTCTACATAGGCCATAAAGCATACCTTGGTAGAGGGTTAAAGAATAATTTACAGCGGCTTGGAATTAAACCGATTTTAACAGCAGAGGTGTTTAAGCATTTCGTTCCACCATCCGGCATTACCAGAAAAAAACACAAAAATTACCGAGCGCAGGTAAGCTTGCGCCTTGTGAGGAGCGCGTGGCGTCGGCCAGCTCGGCCTTCGAGAAAACTCTTCCCAACGTTCGTGGCGTCATCTCTCACGCAATCTTTTCCTCATCAGGTCGCGTGCGTTCGTGCCTGAACTGGGGCGCCCGGACGCCAAGTACGCTCTACAGACGCCCAGTTCGCGAAGCTGTTTGCCGTGGGTTCTAGCACGTGTATAGCGGTACACTTAGGGAGAGGTGTGAAAGCCTGCGGACAAAATTATCCGGGGTTGCCAGACATGGAGAAAATTCAGCGTGAAGTTCCGAAATTCATGTGAGGTACAACAGCCGGGTCACCGACGAAGGGAGAGGAGCTACTAGCGCTGCTGTTTCTCCAGGCTCGCCCCACAAGTGCAAGCTGCACCAATTCTTTTTTTATTTTCAATACAAAGCTAGAAACGATGCAGGTGGAGGACGCAGTGTAGGCAGAGGGGGTAGCTTTGTCTAGCATTTACAATATGAGCGAGCTCATAAATGCAGCGTTCGGATTCTCTCACTGCCAAGACGCGCCAGCGCGGCGGCATCACCACCCGGAAAAAGCACGTGCAGGAGCAGGAGAGCTCACATGCGTTCGCATCACTCGTGTGGAAATGTTTCTTTATGCGCTGAAATCACCCTTCGTCCGTCGAAACTAGTGGCACTGGCGAATATTTCGCCGCTAGAAACCCCAGAACGATCTCAGTGCACAGTGACGGTGATTGCTCTTTTTACTATCTGATTGAGGGCCACGCTAAACCGGCACACTAAGCCTAACCGTTCGGTCCAGAGCAGTTCTATTTTCCGGCACGCCGCCGCCGTCTCGCTGCCATCCCGCTCGGCCTGTAGTGAGGCTGCTACAACTCTCATCTTTGTAGGGCCACAAGATACGTCCGTGGAGGCGATGGGTGGATAGACATTTTAAAGAAAAAGACACTGCCAAGATCATAAAACAACGCTTGCCTTGCGCCCACAACAGCGGTTCGGGTTGAATCGCACAAAACCAGTCCCCATTACGGTGGCTTAGAGTTGCGGCAAAACTCACAGACTCCGAATCTAGCATCACATGTGTGAAGCTCCAAGCCCAGAAGAACATTGCAGTTATCAAGGCCAGTAAGTCCAGCGCTGTAGCCACACTTGAAAAGAACCAAAGCGTGAAGATTTAATGTGAAGACTGGGCTGTTGTTGTATACACCTTCCCTCTGGAGAACTCCTACAAGGTGGTAATTGACAACGTGACTGCAGCGGCATCACCGGAAGAACAATGAGCCAACCTCAAATCAGAGGGTGCGAACATATTCGTGCGAGAATTGCGGGGAAGTCTGACATAGTTATCATTACTTTCCGAGGCGCCTATATTCTATGGAAAGTATTACGCACGCCACACCGACCTAAGCGCCAGTTTTGCCGAAATATGCCTCGCCACAGGGCATCGGGGAGACGTTTTTCCGCAGGCAGAAACGCACAGGTGTAACACTGTGGCACCCGACTTGGCTTCATAGAGCACGAACATACTTACAATCAAGAATGTGCAAACTGCGGACAAGACCACCCCGCGCACAGTGCTAAATGTTCCGTAAGAAGAAAGGCGAACAAAGCGGTCTCGAAGACTGCTTACCTCACTCGTCTACGCATCCTAGAGGAGCATATGGTCGACCACCAGGAGTAAAAGCAAGTGCGTGTCACCGGCGACGCCACAAGTCAACCTTTCTCCGCCCTAAACAGCGTGGACCTACGCCGCCTGTTTTGCGTGGACGGAAGTAACCCGCGAGAACGGAGCAGTCGCAGAAGTGCAAGCTGAGGTGGACGCCAGAGAAAAAGAAGCAGGGTTGTCAGCAACCGCCACACAAGCCAGTCCGCAATCGAATCAAGCCCAAAGGCAACCTACGGTGAGTGCAGCAAAAGCAAGACCAGCGAAACGTGCTGGAGTGACAGCAGAAATTCGAAATCCAAGAAACATTTGCAGGTGAGTCAAAACAGGTTTATCGCAACGCAGATACCGCAACGCAGATCAGCACTCGGCTACCGACAATTTCTAATCCGCAGTTTACAGTCACATTCAAATCTAAACGCTCTAACGATTACTCCCGTTACGTCTCAGAGGGAAGAACCGATAATACCATGGATATGAAGCACTTCCCAGTTCTACCGCAAACCATCCACAAATTGTCCTCACCGTGTTCAGCAGCAAAATTCCGTGTTTAGAATTCGTACCCTTCATACTAATGTACAAAATAAAATTGCCAATATACCCCCAAAACGCCAACGTAGCGGAAAAAATATTTTTGATTCCCGCGAATCCATATTCGCCTTTACAGAGGCAATAAAAGTGTGGATTTGGCAGCACGTGTTCGCTGGGCGGTCGCGGAAAAATACCGGCGTGTAATGTGAAAGGTTAGATCTCCGATAACAAAGAGAAATGCGGCAGTTGAATCATTATGAATAACATGCCCTGTACAAAAAGGAGCCCACTGATAAAATTATCCAGCGAAGACAACTAAACTCGTTGCGGGCAGTGCACTAACAAGTGACGCTACTAAGCGTGCCCTCTACCGAGTAATTTCACACTCGTTTCTTATCCAACATCGGGACCATTGAGTTTTTTCCAAATACCAAGCCGCGACAAGCCTCGATTGGAAAAACCAGTGACACAAAACCAACACGAGGGCGAATGGACACAAGCTCGCACCTTTCTGTCGATTTGGGAATGGTGATAACGACAATAACGTGGCACCTCACACTGATACAGGTACACCAAAGCATGCAAACACTTCGCAGACCAATCGAAAAAACATGTTTTCACACTCACTCACTCACTCACTCACTCACTCACTCACTCACTCACTCACTCGCTCACTCACTCACTCACTCACTCACTCACTCACTCACTCACTCACTCACTCACTCACTCACTCACTCACTCACTCACTCACTCACTCACTCACTCACTCACTCACTCACTCACTCACGTATTCAGTTAAAAATTACGCTACTCGATTGCCGCGAAAGCGAACAGTTGAAGCAGTTGAAACTGTGAAAGCAGTCCCTCCACGAGTCACGACACGAAAACGTATCAGGGAAGCATGGCGTTGGATGACCATCCAAATTGTATTCCTAAATCAACACGCCACCCGAGAGTTGATTTGACGGTGCCCCATAACAGGAGCGTACTGACGACTTTTTCCCGCAGTGACGACGATTTCCAGAATCGCGCGTTTAACAAGTTTCTAGGCCGTACAAGTAGATAGTGGAGAGTTTTAGCGGACCGCCTTCTCCGGTTTTGCTGAGCGCGCCGCCGGTACCGGAGCGGACCGTCGAAAATAGTTATATAAACTATCTAATGCCGTTGGCGGCCAGGAGCGCCACGCATGTGCAATGGCTCTTCTGCTTGCTATCGGAGCGGAGCGGACCGTGAACTATGGTCAGCTAATACTCGCAAGTACCAGGCCCAACCACCCCAATAAGCGGCTCCTGCGACGAATAACCAACAAAGTACATTGCGCGCACATTGCGCAGGTAACGCGAGTGCACTCGCCCCTCGAGATTAGCAAGCGGGGCGTATTATGCGAGTCGAGATCGAGGCTCAGCACTCGCCAACAGCGAGTGCGAGTGGCGAGTGCACTCGCACTCGCACTCGCGAGAGGTGAATTGACCTCACCGCGAGTGACGCTCGCACTCGCGGGTGCTGAACTGGGCTAGACGCGAGAGCTGCCAGCACTCAAAATTAATGAGCATGCCTTCCAGCCAGTGGCGCTCGCACTCGCACTCGCAGTCGTATACGATCGTCACGTCTGTGAGGGCACTCGTGAGTGAGCCTGGCCACCTATGCAATCATGTGAAGATGCGATGGGGGGGTTTAAAATTACAGCACTCCGGAAGCGGAATTCAATTTTTGCGCGTTTTGACAGCTCTCACACCATCTGTTCAGAATTTCTGTAACCATTTGCCTCCCGTAGTTGCGAATGTTATTTATTATAAAACTGGACTGACACTTATCCATTACCTTGCTGAGATAACGCTTCCCATGTGTAAATTGTCGTTTGAGCGCAAAATCTTCGTACACTATATTTCGGGATAGTCTAAATAAAAATAAGTTCAACAATTTTCGATCGGCCGCCAGGGGGCCGACACAGGCACCCGCGCCTCGCTTCGACTCCCGCTTTTCGCCTTCTATACGCGATCACTCGACGTGCACGCGCTAGCCACCACCATCGATCGATTCCTAAGCATCTCAGGAACCGACGGACACCAAGCTTGGCCCACTCCGACCACCAGCAGCGACCCAAGCCAACCGCGAAGTCTGCCAGCGTCACCGCCGCTGCTGGGCCTACCTTCAGGCCTAGCACGAGCGGCCGCTCTCCAGTCATGCCGCAGCAAGAACACCTGCTCGCGCCCTCCGCCACGCCACCGGAGCACGTGCAACACATGCCACCCGCCGCCTCCACTGAGATGGAAACGGGCTCCGACTCCCATATTGAACCTACGCCTGCCGACGCCGGCGTCGATCTCCCGCCGCCAATCACCAACCCACCGCCCGCCACCTCAACCGAAGAAGACGCCGCTCAACAAATGGACTATGACCACCTCAGCGGCCGAACGTGCCCCCGCCCGAACCCTTGGATGGAGGTCGTCTACGCACGCCGAAAGAAGCCGTCAACATCTACGCCCACGTCACCCCCTGCCACCGAGACGCCTCCAAAAGCGGTGCGTACCATACCACCACCGCGCTTCCCGCCGACCCACTACCTCACTGTCGTCCGCCCACATGACGGCCTTCGTGTCGGCGACTGGTCGACCAGCGACCTAGCGCGAGGTCTCGCCGCCGCAAGTAGCATACCCGACTCGACCTTCCGCACCCTCGTCACCCTCGAAGCGCAACCCAACACCAACCTCATCGTGGCTGGTACTTCCGACCCCCACCTGGCCGACCGACTCTCCAGAATAACCGAACTAACTCTCCGCCAGACCACCTACGCTGTCACCGCCTACATGAAGCCCCCGCCAGGCACTGCACGTGGCGTAATTCATGGAGTCCCTGAGGGTCTCACTCAGGAGCAACTTATAGAACTCACGGCTAGGAACCGCCCGTACCTCATCCATGCCCGCATTATGGGCAAAACCAGGTCCGCTCTCCTCACCTTCGCCGGAACCCGCATTCCTTACTATATTAAGTTTGACTGCGAAATGATCCGCTGCCGACCATACCGCCGAGCCCTCCAAACCTGCTCATGTTGCGGCGATATCGGGCACCGCCAAGATGTCTGCCCGCATCCCGACAAGCCACGGTGCCACAGCTGCGGCACTCCAGATCCGACACCGCAACACACCTGCACTCCTCGCTGCAAGCTGTGCGACGGACCCCACCCAACGGCCCACCGCGACTGCCCCAAGCGCTACCGACCCACTCCTCCACCATCTAAGCAGCGCCCGCTTGACTTGACCAAGACCTCCAGCCGACCGAGCACCGATGCCCACGAATTCCCGCCGCTCCCACCACCGCAGGCATCGCTCAACCAACACCCTACCGGGCCTCCCCTACCACAGGTGAGCTGGTCAGCTAAATTACTCGCGCCTCCCACTGCTCCTACACCACCACCCCCTAACCCGTCTCACCCCTCTTCCTCCCCCGACCCACTCACCGCCGCCCTCGAAAAATTCCAACAACACTTCCAAAAACAACTTGACGAACTTAAAAAACAAGTTGACACCCTCATGCGACTCCCCCCTCCTCAGCCCATCCCTCCCCCCCTCTCCGAGGACCGCATCATCGAACGTGTAACTGAAATTGTCGGTGCACGCATGGCCGCCCAAATTGAAGATGCCATAGCAAAAGTTTTAAACGCCCAAGCCCAAACCCATGCTCCTCTCGTCAAGAGCTTCCAACTTCTCACAGAACGCCAAGCCAAATTCGAACTCGCCCTCCAACGCAACCCGGACAGCCTCTCCCTTTCCACTGATAGTCCCTCCAAGAAACCCAAGCACCACCCGTATCATGCCTAACATCCCCATTGACACCATAACTGTCTATCAATGGAACTGCCGCTCGTTCAACAGCAAACGTCATCAACTCTCCCTCTTCACCCAAAACGACCCCCCCGATGCCATCGCCCTGCAGGAAACCAACACCTCCACCCCCCGCCTATCACAATACAACGCCTTCACGCAAGATCCCCAATCACGCACGGCCATCCTCGTTCATAACTCCCACCCGGCACAACCGCACCGCCTCAGCCAAACCATCCCCCACACCTTCGTCGAAATCATCTCGACTCGCCCCACACGCCCGAGCGTATACATCCTCAACATCTACAGTCCCCCCAACGACCACCTCAAGACCATAGAACCCCTCTTTCAAGAAGCGGTACAGATAGCTGGATCCCACCCCCTTCTTGTCCTTGGTGACTTCAATGCCCCTCACGTGACTTGGGGCTACCGCTACGCCTCGAAGAAGGGTACCGCGCTGCTCCGGGCCTGCCAAAACCATCACTTCGTCCTCCAAAACGACCTAACCGTCCCGACTAGAACCGGCAATAGCGTCAGCCGTGACACCATACCCGATCTGACCTTCACGAGACACTGCCCCACAGCCCAGTGGCACCGGCTTGACGAAAACCTCGGCAGCGATCACTACCTCATAACCCTCCGCGTACCCTTCGTTCACAAACCCCTCCGCAGAGGCACCGCACGCCTCACGAACTGGCCCAACTTTCGCAAGGATCCCACCTCCTTACCACCCATTGGCGACAACCTGGACGACTGGGCACAGGCCCTAGAGCAGAGAGTTTGCGCCCACACTCAATCTATAGCCCTCACAGACGCAACGCCGGTGGCTGATCCACACCTCCTCCACATGTTGGATGCCCGTCGGGGCCTTTCTAAAAGATGGAAGCGCCAGCGCCACAACCACACCCTCAGAAAACGTATAGCCCGCCTGAACCAAGAGATCCAAACGTACTCCAGCCAGCTTCACAATCAAAACTGGCGGGACTTCTGCACCCGCCTGCAAGGTACCCTCCACACCCGCAAGACCTGGCACCTCCTCCGCTCCCTCCTGGACAACCACTCTACTCAACGTCAATCAATGCATCGCATCCATCAACTCATCCGCAACCATTCGCAACCCCCTCGCGAGCTTCTCCGCACCATCAGGCAGCATCTCTTTGGTGATCCGGTCACTCATCCCCCTGCCCCGAACCTTCAATACACCGGACCCCCCAACGCCGACATGGACCTCCTCTTCACCATGACCGAACTCCACGCCATTCTTGCCCGCCTCACCCGCAACACCACCCCGGGCAGAGACCACATCACCTATAGAACTATCCGCAACCTCCCGGGCGACACCCTTGAAGACCTCCTCACCTATTACAACAGCAACTGGGAAGCCGGCACGTACCCCTCACAGTGGCGTCACTCAGACATCACCCTTATCCCCAAGCCCAACAAACCTGTCTCCGCCACCACCCTCCGACCCATCGCCCTCACCTCGTGCCTCGGCAAGATCTATGAACACCTAGTTCACCAGCGCCTCTCCACCTACCTCGAAGACCGTAATCTGTACCCCCTTACCATGTTCGGTTTCCGCCAACATCTTTCCACCCAAGACGTCCTTATACAAATAAAAGAACAGCTCCTCGACCACCTCAGCCGTGACACCCCCAAAACACTCCTCACCCTCGATGCCAAAGGGGCCTTTGACAACGTTACGCACAAAGCCATCCTCGATAACCTCAATCACACCGGTTGCGGCCACCGCGCCTACCAATTCGTCTCCGCGTTCCTGCGGGACCGCACTGCCACCCTCCGGCTCGGCCCTCTCCAATCCCCTACCTTTCACACCCCGGCCAAAGGCACACCGCAAGGCTCCGTTATTTCCCCCTTACTCTTTAACATCGCCCTCCTCCACCTCCCCAGTCTCCTGAATGCCATCCCCGGTATCTACCATGCGCTTTATGCCGATGACCTAACTATATGGACTACCAGTGGCTCCAGCGGCGCGCAACAAGACGCCCTCCAGCAAGCCATCGACACCACTGTCGCCTACCTCCACCCCAGAGGCCTAACGGTCAAACCAAGCAAGTCTGCCCTCCTCGTTCTCCGAGCCCGCACCCGCGGCCGCCCCCCACAACCCACCCCGGACCCACAAGTGACCATCCACGGCTCTCCCATTCCCCAAGTCACCTCCCTTCGGGTACTCGGAGTTCCTTTTCACTACGACGGCTCCGGCGCAATTCTTCTCCCACAGCTCCACAAAACAATCACCCAACATACACACCTCATTCGGCGCATCCGCGGCTCCACCTACGGCCTCAAAGAATCCGACACCTGCAAACTCGTTCAAGCCCTCCTCATCAGTCGCCTTACATACAGCTGCCCTTTCGTCAACCTCAAGACACAGGAAGCTAGCAAGCTGGACGCTCTGATCCGCAAGACCTACAAAGCAGCCTTAGGCCTCCCTACCTACACTTCCAACACACGCCTCCTCCAGCTTGGCCTACACAACACCCTCACAGAAATCTTGGAAGCCCAACGCACTTCCCACCTGCATCGACTCTCCCTCACACCGGCTGGTCGACGGGTACTTCAGGTCATCGGACGCACGGCCCCTGCCACCCCACACGCGCCCCGACGTATCCCCCTCTCCATTCGTCAACGCATCCACGTCCTTCCCGTCCCCAAGCATATGCACCCCATCTACAACCAAGGCCGCCGCAACGCCCGCGTCCGATTCCTCGAAAAACGCTACGGCTCGGATCCCAACACCCGCTATACCGACATCGCGCAGTCCTCAACCCGCCACAGCACCACCATCGCAGTCCTTAACAACGAGGGCCGCCTCCCCACCGCGGCCTCCTACCGCCACATCCCCACGCTCACCGCCGAGTCCCTCGCCATCGCTCACGCTGCCCTGACCCACTGCCACCAACCCTATCTGACCATAATAACCGACTCGCAGCAAGCGTGCCGCCTCTACCAAGCCGGCCTCGCCCCGCCAGCAGCCATTCACCTCCTTCAACGCCTCCCTGAAGACATTGACCTCTCCATTGTCTGGACCCCCGGCCACTCCGGCCTGGCAGGGAATGAGGCGGCCCACGCCGCAGCCCGCGCACTTATTACCCGGGCACTTCCCTCGCCTAGCCTCGACCAAATAACTCCCCCACCCCCAGACCCAGCAGCCCTGACACCTCTCGATCCCACGTACAACTCCATCCTCTCCCACCACACAAACTCCCGACGGCGATACCCGCCCCCCCACCCTTCCCTCACCGCCCAACAGGCCTACATCCTCCGCCGACTACAGACCGAAACATACTTTAACCATATCATTCTATCCCACATTTCCCCTTCTCACTTTCAACCCGACTGCCCCCATTGTCACATCCCTCTCAACACCTACCACCTCGTCTTCTCCTGCCCCCAACACCCACATCCCCACCCCTCCCCTTCCCCTGAGCAGTGGGAGTCCGAGCTGACCAGCTCCGCACCGGAGCGCCAGGTCGCCCTGGTGCGGCGCGCACTGGAGGCAGCCCGGACAAGAGGCCTCCTGGACTTAGGAGGCTAACCACGCCCTTATACCCCTTCCCTTTAAGCTCAATAAACGTTTTGCCATCCATCAACAATTTTCCCATAACAACAGGACTCCGGTAGGGGGAGCCCTTGTATTGGCACCAGCCAAGAATTCCTAATTGTGGATAACTCGATAATGAACCATCTAATTATGACAAGCAACCGATAACTCAACGCATCTTGTACCCATTAGTTTAGTTAGTGTATTGGCCTACCCAGGGATCTTCGTGTAGTACTGCTAGTAAAGGCACACAGGCCGACAGATAGGCACATTTGCGGGTTTAAGAAGCCCAAGAAAGACTATAATATTTAAGAGTTTTCCTAAGCCAACACTTTATTATGGGAAGACTCTATGTCTGCTTCCTTGGGGACACAGCCGTAACTGTGAAAGGACATCAGAGAACACTTGCATATCGCGGCAAATTTTGGTAAGTAAAAAAAAACATTTGCCGCGTCTTTCAACTGATAACTGCAAATGTCTTCCAAAAGCGATCGCCCGCGGCCGCTCCTGCTAGGTAAATGCCTCTTTTCCCTACCCGCGCAACGTCTCATTTCCTTCTCATCCAGTATAGCTCGTGCCACGTTAACCAAAGTGCTGGTTTGCTCATGTCAGCGCAATTTTCCCGCTATTCACTGCTTTCGAAGTGTACTGGAACCTTTTGCTACGGTTGAACTTCGATACTACGCACGGCGTTCAGGTGAGCCCTTTTTTTGCGTTAGGTCAAAGATGATTTCAACTATTTCTTTTAATTGCTATTGAAATATCAAGCACACTTTTATTTTCAGCTAAATAACACTGCGAATACTAGTTCTGCAATGATGGTTTGCCCCAAATATGCCGATAATACGTATTTGTTTTCGCTCAACAATGTTAGACATGTATGAGCTGTTTCCAGATTTAGTTGTTCGGAAAGGTTTTGACTATGTAAATGTTCGCCTTCGACAATTCGTTATCTCTTTTCCGGATGTTTAAATCGAGAGGTAGGGAGACTGACATACACTCACAGGCATACGGACAGAACAAGATTTTCTGGTTGAAACGGACACTAAAGTGTGGAAGTAAGCTAGCCTGTATCGACCGATTATGGTGCCGAGAACCTAAATACACCATTTTTGCAACTAGCGGTTGTAAATTAGGCAGAAAACGCCAGAAACGTGATAACAGGTTTTGGGAATTACGGTTTCTGACGCCACAAAAGTGGTGAACGCGAGAGATTATTGGAGGAGCATGTTTTCCTGAAACAAATAGTTCCTACGTGGTTGAACACGTGAAATAAACTCAAATCAAAGCTTTTCGTGTGCTCATCGTATCTAAAAAAGACAGACAGCAGCTTTTATAGACTGCGAAGGAAGGAGGCTACTTCCCTCACTATTCAGTCAACTTACAATATCGCTTGCGGAAACCATTGGTCCGCAATTAGAGAGGTCAACAACCTACGGCGGTGAGGGCACTAGCTTCTGCAAGCAATATACAAGGCCGGGAGCAGCTAAAGTCCCTTTAAGGCCCATCCACACGACGGACCGAGTGCGCGGTCTGATCGTTCACGTGATGCCACGTCACGGCCCGCCGCGGTCCGATGCAGCGCCGAGAGCATCCACACGGCGGACCGCCGTAGCAGACGACAGAGCGGTCCAACCAGCAACACTCTCCACCACAGTGCTCCCAACCAGACGAACTCACGATCCCATACGAACGGCTCGCGCCCGCGCCGCGCATGTTTTATGTATATTTTGCGCATGGTCTCGCGCATGGCGGTCTCGCGGTTCCGCGCGCATTTTAAAGCAGTCGAAATGGAAACAGAGCGCAAGCGTCGTTTGGCCGCTATGACGTTAGCTTTGTACGTTGATGAACGTACAACCCTGCGCCGAAAAGGTCGTGCTGGGTTAACAAGTGGATGTGTCGAAAAGAGCTGGGACTGCAGAACCACGTTGTGGCGTGCGGAACTCTCGCGACCGTCTGCTACTGTCCTTGGGTCGCCTCCCGAACCCCTCGAAAAAAGAGAAAGCATTCTTTATTTTATTTTCGCAGAACACAGAGCTAGGGTGCCTGAGACATTGGGTCGGGAGCCAAGTCCGACAAAGGGGGGGGGGGGGGTATTTCGACCGCCCGCTGTGCGTACGGTCATAAAAGCAGGGACATGTGCGCCCGCCGCAGTTTCTCGGAACTGCGCTGCAGTGGCAGCCGAGGGGCGGAAAAGCAGACGACAGAACGCCTGGCTTTTTTTTGAGCCAGAAATTGGATTGGATTTGGCTTTTTTAAAAACACTGTCTTGCCAGACTACATTCGTTGTCCAGACCAATTCCTTCGGTGCGGCTCCTTCAAGCGCTTCGAATCAACCGCGCTGCCCGCGACGTTCTCTATTGGCCCAACTGGCCCCGGCTCCGCCCACGCGGCGCGGGAGCTGTCAGACCGCGCTGATTGTTGTCGGGGTCCGCCGTCGAGACCGTGGACCGAAACGCCTCGGCGAATATTTGGACCGCGAAGACAGCGGTCCTGCGCGGTCTAACGGCGGTCCGCGCGATCTGGTGACGTCCTGTCACGTGATGCGCGGACCGCGGTCCAAATAATCGTTTTGGTCCACCGTGTGGATCGGCCTTTATGAGAAGCGGGAAAAGAAACAAATGCACTGCTGGTGGTTAAGCTAACCACCTGACCTTCTAATCCCCCGTTCTCCACTCGCGGACGAGGCGTAGCACAAGGATTAACACTTTATTTAAAATGTTGCTATCTCTAAATTCCCCCGGTTCGAACATCAGCGCCCGTGAAATCAACTTACTGCGAGTGGTTACCTGAGCGATACGCCCGTATGTCTAGAGTGTCGCTCTGCCTTGGCTATGTCTGAGGCAGGGGGAGCCCGAGGAACCAGGACTGCCGACACGGTTGCGGCTGCCGTAAAGTGTGTTTATTAGGTCCGCGCCGCGCGAGAGGAGAAAATGTGATATGGCTGCGATCTCCAGACGAGGTGAAGGCGCGCCCTCTTGAACGGCGTCAGAGCGGAGCCCAAGACGCCTGTTGTGCCAGAGCATCCGGCCCAAATTTGCTGCACGGGGCAACGCGCCGAAAGCGGGGCCGATTCACGCCTCGTCCAAACCGGACCAAACCGTCCGCGGCCGACAGGCTCAGCCTTGCATCGCTGCAGAGTCGCCTCTTCGTTTCCGTCGTGGCGGCTTTGCCGAATAATGCATCGGGCGAACCACCGGCAAGCGACATGCCGCTGCTTGCATGGAGGCGGCTTCGGGGAGACGGCGACGGCTTCGCCTTCCCTTTCCCATTCGGGGGGGCGGCTCGGCTGACGCAACCGCTTAGCCTCCATTCGATGGATTGCAAACTTCGGTCAGCGAGAGTCACGATCTGAGCGATTCTAACTTCTCGGGGCTGCAACGGACATCCGGGGGTATAAAAACCCGCCCGGAGGCACTTATTGTCGGCATTCTTCGGCGGCACTACACAGCGGCACTTTTCAGAGGGACCGAGTGGATAGGTGCTGTCGCCTTTGTGCGAGTCATTTAACGCTTTCTTACCCTTGTACATAGAGTATATAAATGTTGCTTCAACTTTTGTCGACTCGAAAACTTCAGCGCTTTGCTCTGCGCAGCGTCGATAGCGGACGGAGCAAGGCAACGTGGCTACATCGGTAGCTGCGCTCAGATGGCCAGTCGCACCAGTGGTGGCTGCGGTGTGAGGGCCCAGTCCCAAGGAATGGTGACAGCGTCGGAATGGCTGATTCGCAACATCGGTGACAAGCTGGCATGCCCATTCCCAACATTGAATGGCAGCTGCGGGATCGACCACCAAGGAGTACAAGCTAGAGTGGTAAGCGCTCAACGTTTTCTCTCAGTTCGCCAGACTGCTGTAGCACAGGTTGTGGTAGTTTAGAGAAGGGCTGTGTGAAGCACTGTGAAAGCTTTGATTGTTTCAAGCCTACAGAGAGTGTGTTGAAACCAAAGCCAGTGCCGAGAGTGTAAACAAAGCAGTGTAGGGAATTACGTGCGCGTACCTTACTAGTAGCTCGGTAGTGTAGGAACGGCAAAGGCATTCTAACGCGGGCAAGCACCAAGAGCCTAATGCAAACGATGCAGGACCTTAAAGTGAAGGAACTCATCGAAATTTGCGAAGAGCTGGGCCTTCACGTAGGCCATGCGAAACGGAACCATGCGATTCTTGAGATCACGTGCAAGGAGAACGTAACGGCTGGGAAGTCGATGAGGCCAGGGCTGAAATCAGAGAGCGCCGTGAGCGAAGGAGGCCAAAGAGCGCCGTCAGCAGGCTGAGAAAAGAAAACGCCGTTACCGCAAAGAGGCGGAAAAGCAGAAGCATAGGGAGGAAGCCGAAGGCAGGAATGGAGAGAGGAAGCTGAAAGGCAAGAACGGAGAGAGCAAGCCGAAAAGGAGCTCGAGTTGATGGGGCTAGAGATGAGGCTCCAGCGGTGCTCCGTCACGTCTGCAACGGTTCAAGCGAGTGTTCCGAGAAGTCGGGACCAACGGCTGCCGTTCGTTGTTGAGAGGTCAGGGCCGGACGAGGGAGCGTTCCAGGGCAGACGCAAAGCGACCGCAATCGTGTTCTTGGACAGATAAGCGAGCCAGGGAAACGAGAAGGGCGCTGAGGTAGAGGAGCCGTTTCGAAATAAAGATTTCGAAACGCGCGCAGAGTCTGCGAGTAGTGGCCAGTGCATGGCACTTGAGATCGCAAGAGGGAAGCTCTCGCAGAAACCTGACTCTTCCCTAGCAAGCGAGACGCGAAAGGACGCTGAGCAGCATAGCCCGAAGGAAGAGCCAACCGAAAACTCTCACGGTAGGCTAGTCGAAGCGCCAGCGGCCGAAGCGGGTTGGGTCAAACCCTTCGGGGGGAAACGCAGCGGACGTAGCCGGGTGACAGGAAGAGTACTTTGGCCCCAGTGTCCGGTCAGCTGTTGCGCGAAAACGAGTTCAAGGTCGAATCACTGCCGAGAGAGAAATCCAGTGAGCTCGTAGCAAACGACGCTAACCAAGAGAGTACTGCCGTCTCGGAGAGAAAAGGGGTACCTAAACGAGATAACGCACTTGCTGAGACGTCCGATAGAGGGCCGTACGAGTCTGCTGATCGCGTTCATGTGTCGGCATCGGGTTCAACGATCTCGGCAGAATGCTCAAAATCACGGCAGGCCTGGAGTTGGTTTCCGATCGGTACGTTCTCAGTGCGCGAGATATCGAGGTTTTGCGGGAGCGTGTGAGCTGTGAGGCTAGCCAGACGAAGCCGCAGGAGACCCCGGAAAGAGCTGTTCCTTCGGGTCCGAGCTCGAACTCGGGCGATGTCGTCGCAAAGCCTGTGAGCTGGACACGAAAGACGCGCGAGCAACGAAACCCGTGCGCCGAGCGGACCGAAAGCTCTGGTGGTAGCTTAGGCGTTCCGTAAACGGCCGAAGTGGGTTACGTCATCCCAATCGGCAGGGAAAATCAGATGGTCGCGCCGTGCGAGGTGAACTCTACGTTTTTCCCCAGATCTTGATGGCTTGCATGAAATCAAGTTGGGGCACTTTCACTCTCATTCAAAGCCAGTGGAGCGAAGGCACTCAGTGCGAAAGCGAAAGTTGGGAGCTCTCTGCTTTGATCGAAAGCGCGATTTGGAGGCATATTTGTCTGTCGCTATGTTGGCCTTGAAGTGCCCCGCACGAGATTACAGGCGTGAGCCCTGCGAAGCTTGTATATGACCGGGGAAAGATAACGCGTTTCGAATGACGATGCGAGCCGGGGGCGAAGAGCTAGGTCTAACGCTGCTTTCGTTTCCCCTTCGGAACAGTCTGTCCCGTCATGATGAGCTTCGGTCTCAAAAGCGTGCCGTATTGCCACTCGTAAGTAATGAAACGGTGTTTCGTGGCCGGTCCGAGTTCGCGCTATTTTACCTCGACGATGTCGCCATCAGGGGAGGAGCATGTAGAGCACTTACGATTCTTGTTTAGCAGGCTCAAAGAAGCAGGCCTATCAGTCAAACAGTCGAGTGTCACATAAGATGAGGCGAAGTGGCGTGGCTAGCGCAGGATGTGGTGGTAGCGCGGCCCACGAAGACCGTCAGAAATGAAAGTGGCCGCAGTCAAACTATCGCCGACCTACACCTAAGTTCGAGATAAGGGCTTATTTAGGTGTGACGGGATGTAAATAGACTCGTTGGGAAGATTACTCCACCGTTTCTACTCCTTTAACTGACGCTCTCAGAGAGACAGAGCCTATAAAGGTGAAATGGGACACAAAGAAGAAGGAGGCGTTTCCAACAATGAAACGAGCCTTGACCAAGGAGCCAGTTCTAAAGGTCACCGACTTTTCCAGGGGTTTCGTATTTCAGTGCGATGCGAGCGATCGTGGCATGGGAGCTGTACTATTCCAAGAGGATACGAACGGCTGGAACAATCAGCTTTGTACTTAAGCCGCAAGCCAACTACAATGACGAGACGTACAGTACATCCGAAAAGGAATGTGGCTGCGTCTTGTGGGCAGCGCAGAAGTTGGCGTGCTATATAGCCGGTTCCCAGTTGGTTGTATAAACTGATCATTGCCCGCTAACCTAGCTAAATAACATGTCGACAAAACGCGGTCGTTTGTTAAGGTGGCGTATGATACTCCAGCAGCACAATCTTGTCGTTCGCTGCATGAAAGGAAAGTTGAACGATAACGCTGACGCACTAAGACGTGCGTTCTAACTAATGCTGCCTTAGTCCACGCCGTGACTTTGGTTTTGTGGCTTAGTAAACAGCGTTTAGCTTAGCAGGTATATGGTAGCAAAATTGTTGCCCTCATTTGCTGCCTCAGTGTATTATTTCCGCACCGCCTAATGTCAAGTAATCAACCTTAGTTATGATCTTTTCATGCCGTGTGTTATCTTTGACAACACAAAGTTTGAGTTCTTGCTTTGAGAGTCTTGCATCCCGCTTTGGTCTTTTGGGGTAAAGGGTCGAAATGGGGGATACACACTTTGCAAGGAGAGTTGCTCAAATTGTTTGGAGTCTGGTGTTCTGACGAAGGACAGAGGGTGCTTGCTTGCGCTGGGTGTTGCCTGTTGTTGGTTGTTTCTTTGCAAGCTGCAGAACGATGAACAAAGTGACTGAAACAGCCAGGCGAAGTTGGTAGAGACACCTGGGGAGCACGGTGATGTACCTGTGATCTTTACCTGGCATGTGGTGGCTTTTCGTCCATAGGGGCGTAGAGCCGCCTTTTCCTGGAGCACTGGAGCTGAACCTAGATGATCCTGGCAAACGAGCGCACCCGGCGCCCGAGCCACGTGGAGGCGGCTCGTATTCCTGGCGCACTGTCTGGCGGAGGGGGTGCGGTTGTGCCAGAGCGCACGGTCCCAATTCGCTGCACGGGGCAACGCGCCGACAGCGGATTCACGCCTCGGCCAAAGCGGACCAAACTGCCCGTGACAGACAGGCCCAGACCTGCATCGCTGCAGAGTCGCCTCTCCTTTTCCGTCGTGGTGGCTGGGGCGAATCATGCATCTGGTGAACGACGGGCAACCGACATGCCGCTGCTTGCCAGGAGGCGGTTTCGTGGAGACGGCGTCGCCCTCCCTTTCCTCGTCGGGTTGGCTCGGCTGACGCAACCGCTCCGCCTCCATTCGTTGGATTCCAAACTTCGGCGAGCGAAAGTCCTGATTGGACCGATTCAAACTTCTCGGGGCCGCAACGGACTTCCGGGGGTATAAAAACCCGCCCAGAGGCACTTATCGTCGGCATTCTTCGGCGGCACTACACGGCGGCACTATTCAGAGGCACCGAGTGCAGAGGTGCTGTGGCCTTTGTGCGAGCCATGTAACGCTGTTGATACCCTTGTACATACTGTATATAAATGTTGCTTTAACTTTTCGTCGGCTCGAGAGCTTCAGCGCTCTGCTCTGCGCAGTGTTGATAGCGGACGGAGCAAGGCAACGCCGCTACATCGCTGGCTGCGCTCGGATGGCCACTCGCAACTGTGGTGGCTGCGGTGTGAGGGCTTAGTCCCGATGAGTGGTGACAGCGTCGGGATGGCAGATTCGCAACATCGTTGACAAGCTGGGATGCCCAGTCCCAACACGCCACGATGCCCCGCATGCTATTCGAAACGCGCTTAGTGCTTCAAAAGCGGCCTTGCCGCAGCTCTCCTTGCTCGCAGCTGGCTCGAGGGGGTGTGGGACGCCGGAGTAGGTGGGCAGACCGGCTGATTTAAAATCTAAGCGCGTTTCTCGTTTAGAAGGTAAAACATCATGGAAGTCCAATCCAGCCTCCATGGCCAGAAAACGTTGTCGTAGTCGGCCATGCCTTATCGACGTAAAAACTACCGATGCTAGCGTTTACGCTCCAGACAGCACGGTGGCTTCGCCAGATTTGCTACTACTTTTTACGCAACGGCTACTTCACAAAAAAAATTAAAGGGAAACGGGTGTGAGAAACGCGAGCTTTATTTACCTAATTCTCAGCAAATTACGCATCGTTGCTCATCGAACAAAAGCCGAGAGAGCTAAGGAGCCCATGATCATTCAGTTTAAAAAAATTTCACTTAGCCTTTAGTGTCCTTTTAAGTAGCACAGTAAAGGCTATCGTGCTTAAAAGAGAGAAAGAACGAATCTCTAAAGGGCGCAAAACACGTGCCCATGGCGTTGTTGTAATACTGTGTGCTAAAGGAGGTGCGGTTAGCTCTTCCACCGCTTCATAAGGTGGCAAGCATGATTTGCCAACGTAGCCTGAAAATACGGCAAACAATCGCATAGGCAGTCCACGCAATATCCTACGATTGGCACAAAAAGCGGCCGTCGGCTGAATGAATGAAACATACACTCTGTTGAAAAAAAGATTGATTGTGGTTTGCGTACTTTTGCAACTACAGGCCTACAATATGCGGGATGAACTCCCTACTCCGAATTATTTTCGGCAACGCTTTAGCCTTCTGAATAATTGACGGTTGTCAATATACTCGCTTTTTAGCACCTATAAAGCGGCCATATTTGTTTTAATCGAAATTTTTTGTCTTCAATAGTGCCCCAACGCTTTTCCGGAAGCAAACGATGCTTTATTCACTGCGAAATTAATAAATTTATACTAGAATTTTGATTCTCGTGCCAAAACGTGTGTTTCAACGATGTTTGCAATCACATAATTAGAACAGGTCTTCCGGCTAAACTTGGTGTGAAGCGGAGACTTGCTTACTGTTATTCGACCTAGATGGCGCCACCACATCGCAGCAAGCCGTTTTCTGCCTTTAGTTTGTGACCGTATTTAAACCTGGCTTGTTTTTGTTCAGGGAGAAAATAATAGTTTCGTGAAACATGGTGCTTGCTCGAAAAATATGGTCACGCAAGACACCGTCGCTGGCGTCAATCGGCCAGCGTCCTCTGAGGCAACCCCAAACCCCCGCAGTGGTGTGCATCTAAATCAAGCATAGTGCGCGCAGTACCGACAGCAGTACGTATCGATACTTCTATGTTTACGTGTGCTTTCGTGACGTCCACTGTTTGCCTCACCATTCAAACTGCTATAAAAATTTGCCCTAAATTTAAGTGCAAATAGCTCATTCGGCAAAGTAATAAGCTATACCTAATTTGCGTTTGATTTTTCCGGCCTCCGCCAATCGCAGAGCTGGCTGGTATGACATTATAGGTTCTCTTGCGGATAAACGGGCTAGTGGGTCGCATGGCCATTCCCTTTTTTAATAAGTATGTAGCTTATTTGGGTGACGTTTAAGTTAAATGTGGCGTCCGTATGGTTCCAACGAGGCAATCTTTGGAATGACCCAAACTTGGATTTTGTCTTCATGGCCCCTTTAAGCAACGTTGTTTATATGTTTGTATGCCGAAAGAAGTGGTTTTCTGTCTACTGTAGTTGTATCTACAGGGGGTACGAGGATAATTGGAGCGCTTAAGTTCAAGTTCAAGTAAAAGTTAAAGTTTATTTTACTTTTTTGCTTAGCATAAACGAGTACAATGACAAAAGACGTCCCGAAGTTGAGAACTGTCGGGGAGACCTCGTTAAACAATTTTCTTGAGCGAACCGCCTCTCGTTCGCGCTGAAACTTCACAGGAAGGTCGCATTTTGAGGTCTCGTTTGTTTGACACTGGGAACAACGATATTACTTACCTGTTTAGTCCGAAAATAAATGAAAACACTTTTCGCCTATGAGAAAATGGTGGCCGATTTGAACGTGCGAGCGAGTGCAAGCTAATCTTGGACCGGTGGCGCCACCTGGGGTACGCAGAGCGAAACGGATGATGTGTATTCACGGTAGGAAGCAGTGAAATGAGGTAGCAGACAATCAGAAAATCTCTCGTCCCTAGTTTACGATGACCACAAATAGTTGCATAACAGCTGGTACAAATCACATTAATATATTCCCACGGTTCATCGTTGCCATTAATTTGTTTCCTCACCTGCTTTCACATTCCCTGATCGTCTGCTAGCTCACTTCACTCCTTCCCACCGTGGAAGGAGCCAAATGTTGTCAGAAAACCTGCTTTCACATTGTCTGCGGAGCTTTTCGACTGTAACTTTTATTTTTCAGATTTCCTGCTACCCTGTAGGGCCCTTCCTGCCATGAAAGGAGCGTGAATTCCAATCCTCCATTTCGCTCCGCATATCCCAGGTGGCACCGACGTTCCAAGATCAGCTTGCACTGACTCGCACGTTCAAATCAGCCGCCATTTTCCTGAAGTGGGAAATTGTTTGTATTTATTTACAGAATAAACAAGTAAGTACCGCCATTGCTTCCGACGTCAAACAAAATAGACCACAACATGCGTCCTTCATGTGAAGTTTGAGCGCGAACAGAGCATCGGTTCGCGCATGAAAAAAGTCTAACGTGTTCCAATCATCGTCGTACCACCCTTTGTATACATCGCTGTTTATTTGTGTGGTACTTATTTGACCATTTTCACACCTCGCCAGGAGTAGAAATGGTTTGTAGAGAGGAGTAATTTTTTTAATTTTCATCAAATGAAGCAGTCAGTACGAGGACTCAACCCAAGGTGACTGAAGAAAGAGTTAGTGGATGCTTTCTGGCCTTCGACACGAAAACGTGCTTGAGAGACATTTACCAAAGCATGTATGAGCAATTTGAGCATAGTGATTAGTAATAACTGCTAGTGACCGAATCGTACGCAAATGCCTGCTTTTTTATTTGGCTCGAGGTGCCCCTATTTCATACATGTACATGAATTAGCAGTTACGAAGGCCTGTATGGTGTTTTTACACATGTCTATAAATACGTATTTTGACGTTTGGGCCTTAAATATGAGAATTGCCAATAAATGCCTATTTTTGAAATCGGCGGCTATTCGCAACTCCAAATTCCGCAACGCAGTCTGGCAATATTATTCACAACAACCAAACTGCGCCAACCAAAAAAGGTCACCCACGGCACTTTCGCTTGCTGCCGTACTCAGATTCTTAGATTTTAATGATTGTTGCGTTGTTTTAGCGAGCGAAAGCGCATAATTTTAGCCGATCGCCTTATGTTGATCGGGGTAAAACGTAGAAACAGTGAAAACACCAAGATCGTTGCTCTCTCTGTGCGTGCAAATTACGGGGGGGACTCGGAAAGTACATCGAATTTCGCTCTGATGAGCTGCCCTTGATAAGAGCCAAAACTCGAGGAAGGGCAGTGTTCGAGCGCAGCAGGGTACCAGGGAAATGCAAGTACCCTTCGGTAGCTGTCATCCACTGCTACAGGGAACTCGTACAGATTTTAAGTACCAATGTTCGAGCTGTGATAGAACTTCAGCCTACACTTAAGAATAATGATATGGGGAGAGTACGATCTGCAGAAAAAATATCATCCGGAAGAGAAAGGGCAAAAAGAAGGGTGGATTTTTTGTTTCTTGCATTTTCGCTCGTATTTACAGTGCAGGAGCGTATAGAAGTGGAGAAGCGGAGCTCCTTCATCTGGCGTGACACCAGATGAAAGCGCGTGCAAAAATATTCTGGAGCTATTCAAGATTACGTAAGGTCTGTAAAACTAACTCCCAGTTACGTACAATTGCTTATACACTTGGTAAGTAGTAATCAGTGCTTCTGTTGTTTTTCAGGGATGGACTGCACTCGCTATTGCTGCTGACCTGCACCGCCATGGTTGTACCTCAGGGGCTGCAACCAGACGCTCTAGTAAGTACACTCAAGATAATCCGGTGGAGGAATTAAAATTTCTCTCATCCAGGGTGTAGACACAGCTGTGTAAAATTGCTCCTGATGTTACTTGAACAGCCTTGTTAATTTTCAGACGAGCTTGAGATGCCAGATCTGCAAAGGCTGTATGCAGCAGCGTCTTGCTCTGGAGGTAGTGAAAGGGGGGCTCTCGTGTACTTCCTGCAAAAAGGAAATAAAAGCACAAAGAAACTTGTGGGGCCACCTGATGAATAATCTCTTTCCTTCAAGTACTTGGCCCCAAGAAGCTTTGCGCTCCACTGTGACAAAGAGGATGACATAGAGCTGCCTTAGCCAAACTATCAGTGGTGCCTGTCTGGTAATTTTAGTGACACCTCTTGGTAGCCTAATACAAATAGGCCTCTTCTCTCGGCTTCTCTGTTGGTATCACGATGTGTCTGTTCCCGGCGTTATACTATGGCTCCCATTTGGCCGTCGAGACCTTAACAAACTAAATGCTTTTGGCAGTTCAAAAATTCAGGGTTTTCGAAGCCATGCCCCTCCGCTTCTCAGCAGGACACGTGACCGTGCACCCTCAAGTATTCGCGAATAACACCTTAAAACTGCACATTTCTTGTGTATGTGTGGCCTATATAATGGCATATATGGCTGAATAAACATTCATTGTGGCTGGTATATTTCTCTGGAAATAAAAACAGCAATAAAAAACACACATTTTTGCCGCTGCAAACCCATGGCAACACATGTGACATCCACAAAGGCCATCAAAAGAATGGCAATGCCCGACAAGGACGTGTGAACTCTTATGTGCACCGCGACAATAACTACCTATCTTTATGTAGGGCATTTTCATGCCCTGGCTTCCTTTTCTCATTTTAAAGCATCAAATTTGTGATGTACTGGATAAGATATGGCCTCAATTCGGTTGTGGCTCGATTTTACTGAATTGTCATTCCTAGTATTTTCAGTACAGGGACATCTGAGGTTGGCTTGCTGGCTTTAATGTCCGGAGAAACTTTACCATTTCTTTTTGGGGGTAATAGGAACAGATCTGACTTATTGGGATAGTAGGAAAGCCCTGAACGTCCAGCTTCAACTACGACCTTAGCACCACCTGCCTGCAGAATCTTCTCTATATATGTGCGAATCACTGCCGCCCATGATTCATAAGGTGATGTCATCGGCATGTAGGCTGAACCTGAGGTAGTAAATTTCCTCTAATCAAGTGGGAATGTTTAGTACGGCCAGGTTGAATAGTAGAGGACAGAGCAGCGCCGCTAGTGGGATTTCTTTGGTTGGAAGTTCAACCATGTGAGACGTAATGCCCCCAGTTTGGATAATTGTAGTTCGACCGGACAGAAAGCTACGTATGTTGTTATACGTGCTCCCGGAATACTAAACTGCAGTCCATTCATTATGTCTTGGTGGGATACGATGACAAATGCTTTAGTTAGATCTCAGGGCAAAAATAGCTATCGTGTCCATATTCTTTAGTGGTGTTATGATTTCTCCGCAAATTTGGAGGAGGACACCTTGCGTGGACAGGCCACAACGAAACCTTACCATGGGATGTGGGAGAGACTGGAAGCCTCGAAGGTTGGAGCCTAGCCGCGGGATGATAATGTGTTCAAAGAGCTTGCCCAAACGGGATCTGAGGGAAACGGATCGAAGTTGTTCTAATGGCAGTGGTTTTCCGGGTTTCGGGATAATTTTAATTTTAGGAGGTTTCCTAGATTCTGGTAGGGAGCCGTGTTTCCAAGAATGTTTAAAGTATCCTGTCAGAAAGGTGATAGAGCTGTCATCTGGATTCCTTAGCATTTTATTGGTTGCCTGGTCAGGGCCTGGGGCTGACCGTGACCGAAGCTTCAGTGTGGCTCCTCCAACCTCTGCCTCGGTTACATCAGCGTTCATAGTGGCTTTAGCTAATCCTTTGTATGGGGGAAGCGCCTTGGGCAAGCGCCTTCCGGCAGGTAAATATCTGACTTCGGCAATGAGCTACACGTTGTAGCCTGGAAAATTTTGGATGATGCTAGTGAGGCGATGCACCTGTTCCGTTTTTGAGTGGTTCGGGTTCAAAAGGTGCTTCAAAACTTGGCAGGTGCATCTCACGACAACGTTATAAGGCATCTGTTCCGACATTTGGCCCAATTGAACCTGGCAAAGTCGGGGAGTGAAATTTTCAAATTTATTCGTTAGGTATGCGAGTTTACGGCCGAATTTGTAATTGGATTTAGCTCCCCTCCATCGTTTTTAAAAGCTTTTGCATACCTCCCGCAGGTGTTGTAAGTGCAGGCCTATGACATCCGAAGGAACCTAGGGTCGATTATTTTGGATGCGGCTGGCGTGTCTGCAAGCAGCTGTTGTACCGAAGCATCATGATTTGATGGAGTGGCTCATCCGATGTTTCATCATGCAATTATGACCCGCCGCAGTGCCTCAGTGGCTAAGGTGTTGCGCTGCTGAACACGAGATCCCGGGTTCGATTCTCGGCTGCGGCCGCTGCTTTTCTGATGGAGGCGAGAAGCAGAAACGCCCGTGTGTACGAGATTTCGGCGCACGTTCAAGATTCCCAGTTGGTCAAAATTAATCGGGAGCCCTCAACTACGGCGCGCCTCATCACCTGCGTTGCGTTGGCGCGTTAACACTATAATCAATCACTCATCATGCCATTCTCGGCAACTCCTGAACTCGTCGCAAATTATGAGATGATGTTGTCGAGGATGTGCTTTGATGGGGTGAGTGAGGGTAATGTCTGTTTCAAAAATGAAGTGATCACTCTCAAGGGAGGTGTTAGTGACTGTCCATTGGGTGCCCATGACGTGAAGCGTAAATGTGACATGGGAGGTGGAGTCTCTTTAAATACTGTTACCAATCCTAGTAGGGGTGTCTGGTTCTTATTCTGAAGGAATATTCTGATGGTTCTTATGATGGATTTGCTCCTGGTCCCAGAGGTCCCATCGCTTTATTGTGCGTCTGGGATAGACCCACGCTGTGTGAGGTGCATTGAAATCACTTTCAACAACTAGAGCATGTGGGCCAGCCTCCTTCCGAGCAGGGGAGAATAAAAGGTCGAATTTATGATTTTGCGCTTTGGGGTTACTATACACGTTCAGAACAAAAAGCTTGGAGGTTCCTTTTTGTTCTTTTTCTGCCTTTCAAAATTCTTCATGTGCTTCGATGACCTACCGTATTCTCCACTTTTCTCTTGATTTCTCTCTCTGTCTGTCTCTCTCTCTCTCTCTCTCTCTCTCTCTCTCTATATATATATATATATATATATATATATATATATATATATATTGAAATAAGAGTTGGCAGTCAAGAAAACCTCGGAAAGCAAAAGGGAGGATGTGTTCGGTCATTGAAACAGATAAAGAATTTGGAAAGAAAGAACGAAAGTGGAGATAAAATGCCCGCCAGGTGGGATCCGAACCCACGACCTCCAGAATACCGGTCTGGTGCGATAACCACTACGCTACCGGCGGGGCGATTTTCACCTCCACTTTCAGGGGTATTTATGTAAAGGTATTTTTGTTTCGTATGCTTGGGGGTGGTAGCCAGCGCCACTCGGACTAGTCGAGGTGAAGGGGACTGCCAACTCTTATTTCTGTCTTATTTTCAACAAGCCCCTCATTTCGAATAATTCTGATTCGGTATATATATATATATATATATATATATATATATATATATATATATATATATATATATATATTAAGCTCCATTATTAAGCTCTACTAAAGTTATTAAGCTCTTTTCCGCATAAACCTCAGGTTTACCTCCGCTACATAGACGACATCTTCACGATTTGGGAACACAGCCGCGCGACTCTAGAAACGTTTATATCTCATCTCAATTCTTCGCATCCGACTATTAAATTCTCCTGCCAGTATTCTGAAAAAGAAGTGAACTTCCTAGATACTACCGTCATTTTAGACAACGGTAAACTTAAAACCACGCTTTTTAGAAAACCAACTGACAGGCAGCAGTACCTAGACTATAAAAGCCATCACCCGAGACACTGCACGCAAGGGATCTTTGTAGGACAAGCCACCAGGCTTAGAAGAGTATGCAGTGATGACAGTGACTACGTAGAGCACCTAGATGAACTCAAGTCCACCCTTATTAACAGGAACCACCCCAAAAGCTCGCTCGACCAGGCGTACCAACGTGCATCTAATCTCAAAAGGGATGACGTGTTCAACAAACAGCGACAAAACGAAAGCGCCAGGTCGCCTGCCCTAATAACTAAATTTTCAAACGCCCTCCCAAACGTAAACAATATACTGCGCAAGTACTACCCTTTTTTAGCCAGTAACGACCGACTTAGAAAGACTTTCCCGGAAGCCCCAATGGTTACCTACAGGAGAAACAGGAATCTAAAAGATATTTTAGTGCTTGCTAAAACAGGGCCTTCAAAGCAACCAGTCATAGCCAGCTGCTCCCGCCCCAGGTGCAAGACTGGCAGGCACCTACAGACCGACTACATTGTAAAAAGCACAGCCAGTAGTTATGTCCACAAGATTAATTCAAGTTTTACGTGCACTTCATCCAACATTGTGTTTATGTTGGAATGCTCAATGTGCCAAAAACAGTATATAGGCGAAACGAGTCAACCTATGAGCCTACGTCTTAATGGTCACCGGGCAGATACTCTTAGCAAATCCTTCATAGCTGTAGCTCAGCATTTCAACCAACCAGGCCACAATTTTGATGTCCTTAAGTTGTATATACTTCAGTCAAACTTTAGGTCTCCTAGGGACAGGAAATACCGAGAATCCTATTGAATTCACAAATTCAACTCCATGGAACCTACTGAAATTAATGCGTCTAGTGGCAAATTGGAATCCTTGGATATTCACCGGGAATACAGAAATAGGCACCGTCTCGTATATACCTTATCCAAAGACTATTACCCCTTCCTCTGGTCTTTACCTGGTCACCTAATTTCTTTTGTTTATTCCTTAGCTTCTAGCTTAATACTCGCCCGCATCCCTCCAACCTTTACTATTGGAATTCCATTTGATTTATTTTATTTCTCTCTTTTTTTACTCCGCGTGGTCTTGTGCCCCGTACGTCACTCTAACTTTATCTTTTCGTTTTAGAGTTTCAGGACAGGCCTGTTCCAGGAATGTTGCAGTGGGTGACACGTGCCATTTCAGTTGCCGGGTCATTGCTTTTTCTTTTGTGTGTGGGTTTGTGTGGTTTCCCTCCCAGTGTTTTTCTCTTTTTTTTTCCTTGACCTAGTTATTTCCCCCCTTCTCTACTTTTTCTTTTGACCTGAGGCTTGCAGATAGTTTCTGATGAGGACCCCACTCTCACCGCCTTGTCTGCTTCCGGTGGTTCTGAGAACCTTTCTATATGCCCCGCGGCGGGTCAACAAACACCCTCTCATCCTTTCTTTCCAAAAATTCCCGAATACCAACCCCCGGCTGACTTCCCTGTGACCTACTTACAATTATACAACCTTCTTTGCCCCTCAATATCTCCCCCAACATACTCCCAAACCAATCCGCTTTCCCAATTTCACTTCCATCTTTCCTTCCCTCTCTCACTTGGGGACCTACCCCTATATAAAGCGTGCCAGTCAGGCGAGAGATTGCCCTGACGAAAGCAAGTCTCTTTGCTGAAACGTTCGCAACAATAGTGCTTTTACCTTGTTCAAAGTTTTCTTTTCTTTTATATATATATATATATATATATATATATATATATATATATATATATATATATATATATATATAAAACCGAAAACTTAGGCGCTTGTAATGTTTTCGTGCAATGCATAGAAGAATGCTACGATGCAGGATTTCCTCTACAACCGGCAAGTAAAAGAACCAAGCAGGTGCGAAAACCCTGGGTGAATCCAGATCTGTATAAACGCATAAAACGAAAAGTGCTATGTTACACAATTTTATAAATACGAAGGATCCCGAAATACGCAAGGCGTACAAAAAGTTTAGAAACATGCTACAGAGCGATTTAAAGAGAGCTAAAAGGAAATATTACGAACGGCTATTTTTCAACATACGAGGCCAGCCTAAAAAAGTATGGGACACTGTTAACGAAATAAGAAGTAGAAAGACAATAGCCCAGCCACAATACACGCATTTAGATGGAGAACCGGTAGAGAGCCTTCAGCTAGCCAACTGTATGAATACTCGTTTTATTGATGCTGGCGTGCACCCAAGACACACTGATAACGGCGGCCGCGGTGCGACTGGCATTCCACGATCCAGCTCTATCTTTTTCTAACTTAAGAACAATACCGAAGTACAGGATCTTGTCGGAAAAATAAATAATTATGCAACGGCAGGAGTTGATGGGTTTTTATTGAGTGTGATTAAGCGCGTGGCAGTAGAAGTCAGTAACGTGTTAGCGTACAATATTATTCTATGTCTGTCCACCGGTGTTTTTCCTGAGGAAGTTAAAGTTGCTTGAGTGACGCCGATTCATAACGTGGGTGCACACTACAGTGTATCAAATTACAGGCCAATATCTGTCCTGACAGTTTTTTCCAAGGTATTTGAGGGAATAATCCATAATAGACTATCGACTTTCTTTTAAATGCGGAGCATTTCTTAGGCTCGCCTGGTCCTGCGTCGTTGATGGCGGCGCCGTCCACACGCTCACTGCGCATGCGCAACTCTCCTCCTTACACCCACAGCTCCGCGATACTACACTATAAAAAAAAGAAATAGTTAGCGGCGCCCGGTTTCGATCCCACGACTCTCTGGCCACAACGTGAGGTACGCGGGGCTCTTCCCACGACGCTACAAATCCGGGACAGGAGCAAGTGCTACGAACGCGCCGTATGTCCTTGACTCATTCAAACTACGTCAAGAAGCTACTGATACAACGAAGGCACGCGAAGCTGAACGTTAACGGAAACGACGAACTGAAAACTTTAGAGGGGGATGATGAATTTCCCGTGGGAAAGCTGTGGCGGGAAGCGCTACGCGCCTTGCAGCTCAACCAGCCCCGTACGCAGCGCCTCTGATGCTGATTGTGGCAGGATGCCCCTAGGGATTGGCCAACCAAAGAATCCATCACGAGATAGGTTCGCGTTCAACCACCGTCGTCATTTTCCCTTAGGGGAACGGCCGAAGAAGAAGAAGAACGAGAAGACAAAGCTGCGAAGAGGAGGGCGTGTACATTTCTCTCAGCCGGTGCACCAATGTCAACAACCTTTACCTCACCAAAGCTGACGGAGACTACCCATTCTACCACAGAGACAACATCGACAGGAACATGATGGACGAGTTTCGGCGCCTCAAGAACCACCGCCTACTCACCGTGACACAACAGCACTTGCGTGCCTTTGCCACCGGTGTGGACCCGGACGCGGAATTCCCTCTGGCGCTAGTAAAAACCAGATAACTCAACATAACGGCAACACAATGGAACCACACGGAACCGCCACGATGCTTCGCATCCTCGTCAGGGTTCCCCACGGGAAGATGGTGTAATTATTTTTAAACACAACGTAATTTTGAAGTATCAATATGGTTTCCGAAAATCTAAATCAACAGAGCAAGCAAAACTCTACAATGAAGATAAAATGATTGTAAACATTGAAAACAGGCACTTCACAAATGGACTTTTTTTAGACCTTAAAAAAGCGTTTGATTCGATAGATCATATTATTTTGCTGCAAAAATGGGAGAGATATGGAATACGTGGCGTGGCAGGTAACCTTTTAAAAAGCTATTTGACTCAAAGAAAGCAGTTTGTTCAAATAAACTACAATGCATCAGACATATTAGAGCTAAAACAAGGTGTCCCGCAAGGCTCCAAGTTAGGCCCCGTACTGTTTCTAGTTCATGTAACTGACATCATAAATATAGAAGGTCCGCAAGAACTTGTAATGTATGCGGATGACACTAACGTATTCTTCAGAACTGATAATATAATTAAACTTCCCTCAATGGTAAATTTTCACTTGGAACAATTATCACATTGGGTATTAGATAATAAGTTGCAACTTAACGCTCCAGAGACAACTTACATGATATTTAAGCCGTACAATAAAAATGTCGAGAAAGAAATCCCCATTACGTTCAACGGAACCAACTTAAGCCGAGTGACAGAACAGAAGTTCTTAGGTGATTGGTTTCAAGAACAACTTTCTGGGGAATTCCCATATTGCTCACCTGTCCACCGAACTCTCTAAACGTATAGGTCTCATATATAGAATCGGCCATTTGATACCACTATGGTTGAAACAAAACTTATACAATGCTCTCATTTCTTCGAAACTATGCTACGGGATTTTGGTGGGTGGGAGCACAACTAAAACTAATTATAACAGGCCGATTGTATTTGCAAAAAAGAATTTTGCGCATATATTTAAATTATCGTGTCTGTTACGCAGATTTGAGGACAAGTCCTTTATTTACTCAATATTCAATGCTTCGCGCTGACCAAATCTATTACATGAAGGTAGTGCACACCATTTATAAGAAAAAGACCCACAATCAAGTTAACAATAAATCTTCTGGCTACCATCCCAGGCATACAATACGGCACACTCCAAAAGTAAGAACAAACTATGGTGAGGAATCTTTCCTGTACCAGTCAACTGAAATATAAATACATAAATTGGGAGCACAATAAACCTTTACGCCAGTGAACATACGTTTAAAAACAGGTCAAAGAAGTGTTTCTTAAGCAAAACGCTTGCAATAGTGATATACAGGGTGTTTCAGTGAACACTTTCAAAAATTCCTGAAGGTAGGCTTTTCAAGAAAAATAGGAATTCTCTTAAGGAACAAGCTATCAGGTTCAGCGGACGTCAGCAGTTATAAAAAACATGCGAATTACATAGTTAATTAACTAAAATTGTCTAATTAACTTTTTAATTAGTGAAGTTTGGCCGTTATTGCCAATGGCGAGTTTGTAGCCACGGAAACGACCATAACCGATCAGTTTTCAAAGCAAAGAAAAAGGCACTCTGTAAAGCCCTGCAGCCCGCAAAAAATCGAGCATTTTTCCCCCATGAAACCGAAACTCAGCGCACATGGTGCGCCGGAAGTGTAGTGCAAACGCAACATCCGCTGATGACGTGTTGCTGTGACTGTGTCGCCCAATTCAAGAAGGGGCTGGTGATTCCCCACGCTAGGGAACCAGCTGATATCAACGCCATCGCCTCCTGTATTTTTTCAGCGTTATCTTTTCTTTCGTTGGTAGGCGCAAGAAACAAAGGCCATCGCCCACTACACGGTCGCCCGTTTCGGCAGCCCTAGTGGACGTTGCCGACAGTTTTGCTTTTATTTTTTTTTTATTGTCTTGACCACATCTTAAGTGGCTACCAGACGTGCAAAGTGCGAAACGTCACCATCCGTTCATTTTTTCGTTAGCTTTATCTGCTGCTCGTTTATAATCGCTGCGTGTTAGAAAGCGCCTCAGATAAAGGAAAGGTTTGTTTGCTGAGCCAGGAGGGATTTCGCGGCTATAGCTTGCGGCCTTGCGTAGTGCTTGCGGCTTTTCGCTTTAAAATGCTTCTTTACGCAGTGTGCGTGCGACATAGCCAAGACCGTACCACTGGTGTCACCTCTTCCATTTGAGGATCAAGGTTTCAAAGCCACCGCGTTATTATTGTGAAAATGGCTGCGCCAGCTCAACTCCAGTACTCCGTTGCCGAGAAAGTGGACATTTTACTGGCTTATGTGAGCGCGCAAAAGGACGCGCAACTGGCATCGATGCTGTATGCTGCCCTACATCCTGGCCGTCGTGTGCCAGCTCGCGCCACATTTGCATCGATATTTAATCGGCTTAGAACCACTGGATCAGTCCATGCTCAGAGATGGAAGCGGCCAGCCAGTGCAACCGAAGATTTTGACATGGATGTGCTGGCATACGTCGCTGTCAGGCCGGAAGCAAGCGTCAGGGAAATTGCCAGCGCATATGGAGCGAGCCCAGCTTCAGTTTGGAGGTCACTTTCAAGACACAGCTACCACCCATATCATGTGTGTCTTCACCAAGAGCTCAGACCAAGCGACTTTCAAAAACGGCTTGATTTTTGCAACTGGTGCCTTATTCAATGCGACGAAGATCGGGAATTCCTCAACAGAGTGCTTTGGACTGACGAGGCCCAATTTTGTAGGAATTCGAATGTCAATTTGCACAACGCACATTATTGGTCAGATCAGAACCCCCACTGGCTCCGTGAGCATAAGCACCAGGTAAGGTGGTCAGTAAACGTATGGTGTGGTATTTATAACGGCTGTATTGTTGGTCCTTACTTCATTGACGGAAACCTTACCGGAAAGAAGTACACAGAGTGCGTCTTAAAGGGCGTCGTCTCCGAGTTTGCCTCAGAGTTGCCACTGGCTGCGCTGAAAAAAATGTGGTTCCAGCACGACGGAGCCCCGCCGCATTTTTCCTCACTGGCTCGTAAATTCGTCGATGAGTCCTTTCCCAACCAGTGGATTGGGCGTGGTGGAACCACACCATGGCCGCCTAGGTCACCCGATTTGTCACCTTTGGACTTCTTCCTCTGGGGATATGTTAAAAATGAGGTTTTCAAGACTGAGCCGGCCAACCTCGAGGATATGAAGCAACGTGTGAGGAGCTCCATCGACAACATTCCCAGACAGATGATTTTATCCACTATGAACTCCATGAAAGAGCGCCTTCGTCTGTGCATTGGCGAAAAGCAAAAACGCCCGTGTGTACGAGATTTCGGCGCACGATAAAGATCCCCAGGTGGTCAAAATTAATCCGGAGCCCTCCACTACGGCGCGCCTCATCGCCTGCGTTGCGTCGGCGCGTTAAACCCCACAATCAATCAATCGTCTGTGCATTGCAATGGACGGAAAACAATTTGAGCACATCATGTAAAATATTCTGTGCAGTCGTCCAAAATATTACTGTTGTGGAGCGCCCAAATAGGCCTACAACCAAATGAAACTTTGAAATAAACCATTTTTGTTCATTGATATTTGTTACATGACTCAAAACAGCTAAAAAAAGTATGAGGTCAGGATTTACTAATCCTATGTCAGCACTTCTTACAACAAATGGAACGGAAGCTGGTACAAAACAATGTCGCGCTGCAATTCCAAAAAGTTGTCAGCTACGATTTTAGCCGTCAAGCCGATACCACGTAAAAATAACTCGAGTGTTGCATTCCGCAATACCGGCGCCGCAAAACAAGCTCTGCACTGGCACAAAAGTGTGCTTTTATTCTTTGAACAAAGCTAGTGCATTGTAAATGGTAATTAAAGGCTGCTTCCGGAGGTAAGTGCACTGGCGGAGCCCCAGGTTGGCTCCTAACAGCATTTCAAAATCCGCAGCTACGTAGTTGGCGATTACTAGACTTTGGCTTCCGCCCAGTGAGTAAGCAAAAGTTGCGCATGATGCACTGCTGCCTATGCTTCGCATCGAGGCTCCCTAGCTAGGGAAAATTGCACTTACATTTCGAATTGGCCGCCAAATCTATTGAAACACGTCACCAGCGGACGTTGCGTTCGCTCAGCACTTCCAGCGCTCATCGAGCGGCGAGTTTCGTTTTTGAGCGCAAAACAAACGCAGGTTTCCTCGCGCTACAGGGCTTTAAACACCGACTTTTTCGTTGTTTTAAAACCTGATATGAAATCGTCTTCCCCGGGGCTACAAAATCACCATTGACAATAACCACCAAACTCTGCTAATTAAGAAGTTAATTAGTAGAGTTTAATTACCCACCTAACTAATGTGCACACCCTTGATACTATCTGGCGTCCGCCGCAGCTAGCAATCTCCTTCTGAAGAGGGTTTCTTTTTTTCTCGAAGAGCCTATTTTTAAGAATTTTTGGCAGTGTTCGCTGAAACACCCTGCATAATTAACTGCTTGAAGTATATGTCTACATGTTCCCCTAAAGGTACAAAATAAAAACTATTAAAAAAATATATTAATACGTAATTGTGAAATATTAGTGTAACTGATGAAGGTTCCTGCGTACGAATTAATGCGTTTATGTGTACACGGCGATCCTTCTGTGAATTGTACACCTATGCTTCTTATAATACATAGGAAATGTAGTAATGACGTTGCGTTGTTCTATTTCTCTATTACGATTGTGCTATCATGCTTAAATTTGTGAACAGACGTGTTATTATGTACGCTGTAAATCGGGTGGTGGAGGCCTCTGTTGGGCCACGTTCGCCTTTAGTGTTATCCTCCCCTTGGGTCTTGCCAAGAAATGAAAATCATATACCCAAATACTCAAAATAAAATAAGCGACTTCAAGTCGATAACTTGAAGTCGCTTAATTATATATTTGGTTATAAGGCAGCGATATGCTAGCCAAGACTTTTGCACCGAATCCAATAGAACCCGTCAATGAGATAATTCGAAGCAAAAAGTTATTATATGAATTAATTACAAGTTATTTAAAATAAGAAGCATCAGCACCGAGGTAATCATCCTTTTTCGATAAAATTCGCTGTTTTCAAGCGCAAAAAACCGCGCCGTGTTCTTTACTGCCGGCGGCACCATCGCAACAGAGGCAGCCACACAAATCGGCAGGCCAGTTTGAGATTCACGACGGCGCATATATTCTTTTCTTTTGAGGTTCTCAACCCGTTTCTTTTTGTTGCGCAGAACGTTGTGGGAGCAGTTTGTGTGGTGAACGCTTCAGGCTCCTATTTGGGGGATAAGTCTGAACTATCAAGGCAACCAGTTTCGTACGGTCCGCTTGGGGAAGAAACTCGCGGTTCCGAACATAATGAAGTAGAGGGACCTGTTGCGGAATAATAACAATGCCGTCATATCGCGCTTTGTTTATTTTGAAGTTTGGGTAATTCAAATGTTTTGCCGTCTCCGTGGACCTCATATTAACGGGAATTCAATGTGCATGGAGTCAAACCCGGTTATACGAACTGTAATATGCAATACTATTAGTTCGTGTGATGATTGACACCCCTGGGCCGCGAGAGCGTGCCAACAGACGACGGAAACTAGCCGGTGGTCGAAGAGAAGACGACGATGAGCGGGTCCACGCTGAGCGGGGAGCACGAGAGGTTAGTGTGCCGGCGGAGGCGAGCTATCAGACAGCGCTATACGAATGGGCGAAAGGATTCCTCTCGGGAGGCGGTTCGAAGGCAAGCCAGGAGCGTGCTTGAGCCGTGCTCCGAGAATCGCCCCAGGAGCTGTTCCGGGGTCCCTCTGCTGCAACCCGGAGTGCCTGTTCCCACTGGCGTGATCCCGAGGCGTGTTCCGGGCCAAGATTCGGGGCGAGGCCTAGACTTGCCAAGCAAGCACGATCGCGGGCATCGGTGTTCTGACCTGCTACCAGTGAGACTCAACAGGCGACGTTCCACCGACGTTCCACACGTTCCATCGACGTCATCCCGCCCAGCGTCGAATAGACTGGAACGTGAGCGTGTCCCCGCGTTTTCCCTTCCGCTAGAACTTTGGTTCGGACTTGAGCGTTAGCCATTCCTCCGCGTTGAGCGTGTGCTGCATTTTACTGACATTAGATCCCTAGTTTTCCCCCGAGTGTTTGTGTGTCCTCCAAAGAATATATGTTTTTTTAGTTGTGCTGAACCCATGGCATCACTTGTCGTTGATTCTCCTCCGAGAGCCACACGCCCGCCTGCTTAACACATGGCCTCACAATTTCTGGCGTCGGCGACAGGACTGCGTGCTCTAATTCTATCTTGAGACTAAGGGCAGGTGGGCGTGACAAGCGAGGATGGATCTAGAAAAGTTGATGTGCATCGGGAAAGAGTTGGGACTGTCCGGGCCAGCTCTAAAAGAATGGATCGATGAGGAACACACGAAAGAAAGGGACCGGCGCGCAACTGCACGCGAGGCGGCTAAGGAAGCGGCAATACTAGCCCAGAAGAGAGAGTCCGAAACCAGAGCTCGCATTGACGCTGAACGGGCTCTGATAGAACTTCAGCTGCGGCTTCAAGAAGGGTCGCAGAGTTGTAACGATGTGGGGGGCGACCCCGCGCCTAATGCAGCACAACGCGTCCACAGCACTCACAAGTTCATTCCTGCCTTCAACAAGGTTTGGGATGAGCTTGACGCATACATCCAGCGTTTAGAGAGGGTGGCAACCAGTCAAGGGTGGCCCTGAGACAAGTGGGCGCTGTCTCTACACTTGTGCGTGACTGGTGAAGCGCTCATTCCGTTGATCGCATGTCTTCCGATGATGCCATGAATTACCCTAAACTAAAGCAGACCCTGCTACAGAGGTTCAGATACACCGAGGAGGGATACAGGTGCAAGTTTAGGGAGTCTAAGCCACAGAACTCGGAGACAGGACGTCAATTTGCGGGCCGCCTACTGGGCTACTTCGACAATTGGCAGGAGCTGGCCAAAATGGAGAAGACGTACGTAGCGCTCCGAGACAAAATGAGGGCTGAGCAATTCCTCAATAGCTGTCATGACAAGCTAGCCATTTTTCGCAAAGAGACGGGCTACAAAAACCTGGATCAGCTAGTCGAAACCGCCGACCACTACCTTGAAGCGCAAGGTCTCACCAACTTGGCAAGAAGCCGAGAAGACGATAGGGGCAGGCAGCCTGAAGTCGACCGGCCTTCTGGCCAGAAGTATCCTAAGACGAGGCCTTACTGCTTGTTATGTAATAAGCAGGGCCATCGGCCAGCAGACTGTTGGATGAAGTCGACGTCTCCGGGTTCCAGCCAGCCCAGGGAGAAGAATGCCTTCTGCTTGAGGGGCCGCAACCTCAGACACCAGGCTGAAGCTGGCGCAGACCTGCTCGAGGACGAGGGTCAAGCAGCAAGTTCAATTCCTGGACCCAATTCCTTTCAGATGGAAGCACCGACCAAGTTTCAACGACGCCAGGCTCCGCCAGAGTATGACTGCAAAATCAGACGCAAGGTGTCTCACGAAAGGAAGCCGGTAATAGCCAGCACGCTTCTTGGAGAAGGCAGCGTCCGCGTCCCTGAAGACCTGCGCGGTCGGAACCTGCCGTCGTCTTCGCCAGCTGCAGCAGGGTTGAAGACGCACATGCACACCAACGCGGCAAAAAGCGAGGCTCCCAGAACAATGCCCCAGGTACCTGCCGTTGCTGACAGCCCCTGCACTATCACCTCTGTTGACTTATGTGTGCTACAGCAGCAAGACCCTTCTCTCCGAAAGTTTTTCGGCAAGGTCGGCAGAAAGGTGACATTCAACGCAGCGGTGATCGAGTTCGTGAAGACTGCTGCTATTGTTTATCGACGGCATCAGTTGCCCTCTGGAAAAGGAAGAAAGCAACTCGTCGGCCCTTGGGAACTACGAGGCATCGTCTTTGACAAGGCCCATGAAGGAACCCTCGGAAATCGTAGGGGTATCAAGCGAACCATGGAGCGAGTCTGCAAGGACTTCTACTGGCCTGGGATGCAAGCTGACACTGGACGCTTCGTAAAGTTGTGTCGCATCTGTCAGAGGGCTGCGCCTAAACACCGAGTAGCAACGGGAGACCGTGGCGGAGATCGAGGCATTTCGGCGTGTTGCCATCGATCTGGTCGTCCACCTCTCGCCCAGCGCCTACAAGGGAAACCCCTCCACAGGGTTCAAGATGCCACACGCACCCAACGAGGAATTTGCGGGTGTGTCATTTCCTCCAACTCCTGCACTATTACCGACTGCTCGTGCCGATTAACCTGTACATTTCCCAGCCACTGACAGAGTAGGCACAGAAGAGGGCACCTTTAGTTTAGTCTACAGAGTGGTTTTAAAACAGTGGCAAAGGCTGTTTCTTTTGTTGGTTTCCCTACCATTAGGTTAGAGACTGTTTTGGACTGTTTTGGATAGTACTCTAATCGTGGTGCTAGTGGTGCTAGAATGTCTGACACGACAGAACGTGCTTAAGTGCCATACGTCGCGTCGCGGCCGTGCTAACATTCTGTGCCGAGATTTGTTTACCCCAAACAAACCTCTCGGGCAGGGGGGTGAATGTGATGATTGACATCCCCGGGCCGCGAGAGCGTGCCAACAGACGACGGAAACTAGCCGGTAGTGGAAGGGAAGACGACGACGAGCGGGTCCACGCTGAGCGGGGAGCACGAGAGTGGAGTGTGCCGGCGGAGGCGAGCTACAAGACAGCGCTAAAGGAACGGGCGCAAGGACTCCTCGGGAGGCGGTTCGAGGTCAAGCCAGGAGCGTGCTTGCGCCGTGCTCCGAGCATCGTCCCGGGAGCTGTTCCGGAGCTCCTCTGCTGCAACGCGGGGTGCCTGTTCCCGCTGGCGAGATCCCGAGGCGTGTTCCGGGCGAAGTTTCGGGGCGATGCCTAGAGTTGCCAAGCAAGAACGAGCGCGGGCATCGGCGTTCTGACCTTCGACCACTGAGACTCAACAGGCGACGTTTCACCGACGTTCCACATGTTCCATCGACGTCATCCCGCGCAGCGTCGAATAGACTGGAACGTGAGCGTGTCCCCTCGTTTTCCCTTCCGCTCGAACTTTGGTGCGGACTTGAGTGTTCGTCATTCCTGAGCGTTGCGCGTGTGCTGCTTTTTATTACCATTCGATCCCTAGTTTTTCCCCCGACTGTTTGTGTGTCCTCCAAAGAATATGTTTTTTAGTTGTGCTGAACCTATGGCATCACTTGTCGTTGATTCTCCTCCGCGAGCCACACGCCCGCCTGCGTAACACGTGGCCTCACAATTGGATATATCCAATAGATCGATATAGCCGAACCCATCTATAACTAACTATTGTGTTACGAGTTCGCAATACGCGGACATCGCGTGGCATTCGCACGTAGAGAAAGAAACGCATAAATTATGCCATTACATTACGCAAAAAATTATTTTATTGCATGCAATACAGCTGCTTTCAGCCTTAACTCTCTAGTTCACAAAAGAGCGGTGATTTTTGTTTTCACTTTCGTTTGCGTGGAGACGTCGTTTGCGCCAGTTCAAGGCCGTGTCCTTGAATATTGAAGTAATATTGGCAGAGCGCATCGACTGGCGAAAGCGCTTCACTAACCTTCATTAAAACAGCGAAGACACTGAGGATGTCCCTTGTGACATTTTCAGTCTCTCCGGTACTTTCAGCATCACCAGCTGCTGTGACATACGTGACGCTGTCTGTGCCGGAGGGCCTCACGGTTTACGGAAAAGTCGTCGTTGACACTCAGGAAATCCTCAAAGGACACTCCTTTTGTGACAGCATGTCGCTGATGTCAGCAGCATGTCACTGGCATGTCACAGCTCTTCGTCGCTGATGATGCCGTTTTGTTCCCGACTCGCTCATGGATGTGCTTCGTCGTGAATCCCGTGCGTCGGAAACAGTTAGGGAAGGTGTCAGGCGTCAAGACGCTCGATGCGAGGCTCAACATCTCCATCGTGGGCAATCAGCATCTGAATCGCCGCTCCAAGACCATGCATTTTGGTGGCAATTGTAGGCGCGCCGAGTTCGATATATCCGATGTGAACTTTGTTATAAGAAATTTGCTTCGCATGAATTTTCGAAACGGATTTGCTTTTGTTCGATATATAGCATAATTGGCTCTATCCGGGTTTGTTATAATCGGGTTTGACTGTATACGCATGTGCGTCTGTGCATGTGCATTTGCGCAGGGTAAAATGACGCGCCTAGAAATATTTTTATTTTCCCAGCATGTCGGCCGTGGTCTGGCCTTGGGATATAATATCTATACATTAAAACATTGAATAAATTTAATTTGAGTGCTCAGTGCCGTAAGTGCTAACACCACAATGGATGTAAAGAATTGCGTTGTAGGTGGCCTCAAGTTTTATTATGAGCACTTTCGGATATTTACTGTACACCCAGATCAAAACACGTATTCGAATGCGTGCGGCTCTGTGTGTCCAACGGCTGCTCTGGGCAACTCTCCTAGTCGTTTCGGTATCATCCGGCGTCCGTTGCTGATTATGAAAGCGCTTTCCTAGTTCATGAAATGAAGACGAGACAGATGGCGCAGCTAGCACTAGCTTTGCAAGGCTGGAGAAGCAGCGGAGATAGGGGTCTGCACACATTCTTCTGTTCTTGCGATGTTTCGCTATGCTCTGCTAGGTGTTGTTAGCTTTTTTGATTTTCTTGCTAGGCTAGGCGGTGTCAAGTCGCAAGGCCATTCCCATTTTTTTTCTAATTAGGTTGCTTCTTTGAGTGAGGTGTCCGTTAAAAGTGGGGTAAGTTTCATTCTTACGACGCAATCTTTCGAATGAACGAAACTTGTATTATATCTTCATGGCCTTTTTAAACAGTTAAAAGCTGCTATCTTTCATCTCTGAAGTCAACACAATGCTTGTAACTGACCAATTTTAAAGTTTAAGGTACAACAGTTATAATCAAAATAGTTCTTTAAACCATATTTGGCTGATACCAACACATTTCTGAGGGCTTAATAAATACTGGGAAGCATCCGCTTCAACCAAATACTCCATCACAAGACTTATGAAACGAATAATTTCAGGACATTTCTTCGTTTCTTAAATTTCCGGTGAGTTCTTAGCCGGAGCACAGTCGGCAAACTCTTTTAACCTCGAATGGAACTCTTCATGTTGGCGGTTTTAAATCAACTAGTAGTAGCTGCAGGTAGTAGCTGGTACTAGTCCAATTTCTCACGCTAAGGCCGGCGGCCTATTTTCAGAGGACATCTATTCGAACCAGATAACTACATTGCATACGTCATGCTACCCGTGAACGTAGTCCTCATGTTTGTGCACAAGCTGGAAAGATTGGTAAAAATTCGCTGGCGATTACGACAGTCCGTATTGCGATATTTGGGCGCAGCAACAGTGTACTGAGGCAGCACTCGCGGGTTCTCTCGACGGCAGCTATGACCAGCCTCTGCGTCGGCGGCGGCAAGTCTGTTCTATGAAGGGACGGCGACCCGCTTCTTAGGCAGGGAACGCCCACCGTCGTCACACGCACGCCCCCACCCCCCTCTCGTTTTCGTCAGCGTCGCGCAGAAGAGTGTCCCGTGCGGGTACAGCATACTGCCCCGCCCCTCCCACCACCGCACATTTTCGGAGAGCGCTGGCGCTGCCAAGGCGAACCACCCTCCCTTCACAATTTGACGACACTCTCCTCCTTTGCTTTCTTTCACGATTCAGTTTTCCGACACGACAGCTCCTACTTTGCTTTCTTTCACTTTTCGGCCTTGCCATCGTTCACTTGGCTCCGACGATGACGCGGCTGAGCCGAGGGACGGCCGCGTAAGGGCTGCGCCCTAAAAGCAATGATACAGCAAGTTCTGTGACGCTTCCACCTCTGCAAAAAGAAAGATACCCTGTTTAAGGCACCGGCTTTCCTATAACTTAAAAAACGAGGCAAGAAGGTATTCGGGCAAAAGGGTTTTCTCATTTCCTTTCCAAATTTCCAAATTTCCCATATGAATTAGGAAAATTATGCCGGTAGGTTCGGACGAAGATGAGTGTCCCACTCTAAGAGGCCAAAAAGTGCGTGCTTGATAAACTGTTCCGAGTCATTTGTCACATGCGCGACGGGTATCCTGTGGCCGTGACAAATGTCGTGTCGCAGCTTCGACCGTCCCGTTCGAAACTGCGGCCCGGTGAGCATGGGGATAAAGAAAAGCCAAGCGATAAAATACGCGAGAAACAACATCTTGCAGCCAGGGGTATAGGTGATGGGTTTGTTGAACACCGGCCCGTCACCGTGATGTGCGCAAGGCAACGACGAACCGGTGAGGGCTTGTAACCACGTCAAACCACACGGCTGGCGACACGTCACCGTCGGCTGGTCACATGTCGTCGGGTTTTGCGGCTCTAAATTGGCTTGTCACGGGATGTGGACAAGGGGAAGGGGATGTCGTCGAGTGCACATAGCGACGGGGCTGGGGCCGCCTAACTGGGTTCACGACCCCTCGATGATTGCGCCGATCCCAATGAGGCGCGAAGCTGGGGCCAGGACGGGGATGGACCGTACACTCAACCATGTAAACTGGGGACAGCGCAGAAGACGTGAACAATGCGGAAGGCGAACAATTTATGTACATTGGATATCACGGGACATATAGGCGGGCAATACCACACAGCTCCAATACGAAAGACCCGAGACGACAACGACAAAGAAGGTGCGGGAGTGAACAAGCCAGCTGACGTGTCTCTCAGTATGGTCGCTTGCTTTTAAGATGCCTGGTTGATCGCTGTCCTGATCCAGGTCATCGGCCAACCATCAGGCGGATTAGCGTTTGTTTCTCGTCATTCTTTCAGTCTTTTCTTTTCTTCCAGGTTGCTGGTTTCTGCACCTGTATGTTTTTTGAGTTCCCTGTCCGTAGAATTATCACCTGGGTGGCCTCCATTCGTCGACAGGACGTGCAATTGGAAGCCATAATGCGCAGTGGCGTCAGCAGAATCCCCGTGGTCCTGGTACCAGTGAGTGGCGGATTCGTTCGGCTGAAGGACCCCTGCTCTGTACGGGCGGCACGCCGAGCAGCTACTGAGAGTTTCGAGCACATCACGGAGGTTCGCCCGTTTGGCAAAGGTGGCAACTTGTGCTGATCGTCAGACGAGACCTATGTTGCTGACCGGTTGAAATGCACAATTTTTGCCTCTCTTCAGGTGAGCGTATTTATCCCTTTCACCTTGCTTGCATGAAGGGCATCGTTCCAAGTGTTGATGTCCCGATGACACCTAAGGAGTGACTTGAGCAGTTTTCGGTAGCAGGGAGCCATCTCAGTTTACCGTTGCAGCCATGTTGTAGAGAAAAACAGGGCGCCAACAAAATCTGCAATCGCTAAATTTGCTGGGATCACATGTCCATCTAAGATTAAAGTATGGCCACTCATTTACCGTGTGGAACCTCTCTCTCCCTGGCCCCTTCAGCGCCACAGCTGTTGGCGTTTTGGCCACATATCCAACGCATGCAAATTCTCTCCCCGTTGTGGTGCATTCGCTGAGAGTCATCCCGTTTACTAATGCTCTGCCCAAGATACCAAATGTTTACGTGGAGTGGGACACCCAGCTGACTAGACGAATCGTCCTGCTAGAGCACAAGAAGACCAAGTTGTTGACGTCATGGGTAAGCGTCGCTTCGCGCGGGGATGCTTTTGCCACTGTCAAAGAAATGACACGTGGTTACGCTGGAGTTACGGCCAAATATTCTTCATCACTCGCTCATGCAGCCGTAGTGAGTACCATTTTTGCGGCGGTGGAAAAAGCGGTAGCCAAGCTCCAACAGCCTTCCCTCACTGACCGATCTTTTGCTTCCGTTGTTGCAGCGGCTGTAGAGAAGGATGTCTATCACAGAAATCACTCAGTTAATATCTGGCATAAGTGAGTGCGTATCTCTCACAGCGGTGACTCAGCTGGCGCCATATTTGCAGCCCGCTCAGATTTCGTGTACGTCTGCACCCCAAGTGGTCGTCGCTTCGGTCCGCTGCTGTCAGCAGCAACTATTGCCTCGGATTCTGTTAAGTTTCGCCTGCTCTCACTACTTCTGTGCGTAGATTGGAACGGAACGCCTTACTTGCGCTGAGGCTGGTACCGCGTCTGTTCGTGGTCCTGCGGTCTACACAGAGTATTTGCCTCCCCTCTTCCGCCCTCTTTAGATTCGGACGTGGAACTTCAGGCTTCCCTACAGAGTGTCTTCCTCAGCCTAGTAAACTTTCCGGATCACCTTGTGCTGAAGCCCTGGAAGCGCAGCCAAAAGCAAAATTCAAGAAATGTCAATCTGTTTCAAAGCCCAATGATCAGATATTAGAGGCTGCAGTTGCTGCAGTGGGTCTCTCCGAATCGTAGGGCTTCTAAGCGTTCTTCAGCGGAATAGTCGCTCGGTTTCAGCTAGCTTTGCGGATTTACTTTGTTTGTGCATCCAATTCCCCACCGACGTAGTTTTGCTACGGAAAACCTGGCTGAGTAGTAATCAAGAATTCGGTCTTTATAATTACCGCACATTCAGACTACACAGACCTACCCGAGGTCGCTGTCTGTTAAGTTTGATTTCAAGAAAGTTTGCCCACAACGCGAAAGTGTCCTTCCAAATTTAACGCGCAGACTGTAAAATGTTAGTGCTGGAGTTAAAGCTACCTGGTTGCCACCCCTTCTCATTGGTCAGCGTTTTTTTCTTAGTGGTGTTGTTGATTCCGAACAAATTGATTTGGCTATTGGTTCAGTTGTACTTCCCATTACCTTTGCGGGCGATTATTGTCGTAAGCGCTTGTTGAATTGGATTACAGATAACAACTTCACATGCATAAATTGGGGTTCTGGAACCTACCTCTAAGAACAAACGCAATCTGTTTTGGCTTTAACTATATCTTCTCGAGGCGTTTCAGTGTCTTCTTGTTCGACTGTTGACGGCAGGTCTAGCGCTGACCACACCCCCTTAGTTTTTGACATTGTGTGTCCAATCCGCTTAATTATTAGCAAGAGCTGATCTTCTGTTAACTATAGGATGTTTCAAATCTCTCAGACGGAGTCCCTATCCTCTCTGGTCACACAAAACGAAACTGAATGCGGGACAGGTCTTTGTTCCGCCCTTTCTACTTCAGCTCAGTCGTCAATATTTGAAGACATGTCGAAGAAGTCAGTATCCCCTAGTCCCTGCTGGGACGAAGAATGTTCGCGCAGCTTTAGACGTAGAAAGGCGGCCTGAAAGAAACTTTGCAAGAACCTAACCCCGCTTAACTGGTGCAACTACATATTTTTCAGCGGTATTCAAACGCGCTGTTTCCAATGCTCAACAGACTTATGACACAGATTCGTGTTCGTGTCTCTCTAAGCCTAACAATAGAAATGCGCTTTTTCGATTTCTTCGATCGCGGAAAGCACTACCCTCCCCAGATTATACATACTCTATGGGGCTAACTCCAGGTGAACTCTCAGTGTCTCTAGAGTCGATTTCAGATCCATTGGCTTCAAGCTCCTTTACTCCGCCAGGCGCGGTAGACGACTTCGTAGAGGAGACACTGTCAGAGCTCGCTGACGTCATGACTAAATTGACTGCTGCAGCGCCTGGCCCAGATGACATCACTACTGAAATGATGCCCAGATGACATCACTACTGTATATTTGATGAGGCTCCCAATCACTTATTTAACATGATTGATTATGCTATTAGAAATGCATGGATCCCCGATATGTGGCGTCTCCCGAAAATACTTCCTGTACTTAAAAATGCTGGTCAACGCCTCGTGACTGAAAATGTCAGGCCTATCGCATTGACATCGAGCGTGGTTAAGGTATTAGAGCGTATTTTGCAGAAGCGTATAATGCAACTGGCACCCAGTTCTAGAATATTTACCCTGAGACAAATTGCTTTCCGCCACGGTTGTTCGATTAGGAGTGCGCATATGGACTTTTAATGCGATTTAAGCTAGCCGGTTGCACTAACCAGTTTGCGGATGTTGGGACCCTAGGTGCAGCAAAAGCTTTTGATAGCGTTGAATACCCTGTGTTGTTGTCCCGATCTCAAATTTCCCAAGGTACGTTATAGCTTGGATTTGCGAATTTCTGAGACAGCCAGTTCAGTTGTGCAAAATTTAATATTACTTTCTCATAGCACGCCACCGTCTAGGTGGGTACCGTAAGGGACCGGTATTTGCCCTGTTCTTTTTAACATCCTTAAAAGCGCTATTCCGGTGGTTTCTGGTGTCTATATTTCTATGCGGACGATATTTCGTTTTTTTTGCACCAGCATCTGACATTAAATCACTTTACGCAATAATGCAGTCATATTTGAATAGTATTGCCTCCTTGTTGTAGAGTATTTGTCTTTTTATCAATGTCAACAAATGTTCCTTACTGGTTTTTCCGATGTCAACCCTTCTTAATATTACTCTCAGTTACCGACAGGGCGCAATCCTTTAGGTTGTTTCTTTAAAGTACCTTGGGATAATATACACCAGTGAGCTTGACTAGACCCCACAAGTAGCCCTCACAGAGGCCAAAGGTGCACGTGCTGTTGATATGTTGAGGCGTCTCACTCATAGAAACAAGGGTACGCGCAGAGAGACCCTCCTTATGATATACAGAATGTACGTTCGCCCCATTTTAGAGTTTGGGTGTGTGTTATTCGCAGGGTCCGCGGAGTATAAGCCACATCGTCTGGTATTTGTGTAGCGCCAGGCTCTTGGCTGCTGCTTCGGTTTACCTAAGAATGCAGATAATGCAGTACTTTATTTGAACGCGCGCGTTCCTCCTCTCCCAAATAGTTCTCGGATACTTATTGGGGAAACCCTTCTGAGAGGTTATAGCTGTGGGGTTAACAGGGAGCAACTTATCTTTACTCCTGAACCAGCGGTGTTCTTGGCACACCAATGGCCCAGAACATTATGTGCGCAAAGCACTTTGGTACAAAGCTTTCCTTCTCCATTGGGTGTACCGATAAATCGGGTTATTCCATTACTAGACAGTAGTTCTCATCTTTCTATCAATTTCCGGAACATTTTTCCCAAAAGTGCTAAATTGTTACCAGCCCGACTCCTCAATTGTGTCCTGCAAGATCACTTCGCCTCCATGCAGCGAGGTGCTATAATAATTCAGATGCCTCTGAACAAGAAAGAAAATCCGGGGTAGGTGTATTTTCCTTTTCCTTAAGTGGTCCTTTGCGGTTCGTCTGGTTGACTTTATCCCAATTTTCCACGTGGAATTCCTGGAAATTGTCTCGGCACTAGGAAAGCTGGATGCATCAATTATATCTCCAATCATAATTTCAGATTCTTTATCGGTATGTTAATCCCTTTCCTGCCCCAAATACACTCCCTTTCTGCGGGCGTTTCGGTCACTCCTGCCACCTCATCTCTCTGAAATTCACCTTCTTTGGGTTCCTGGTCACGCTTGGATCGCACTCATTGCGACCGCCGACTATGTGCAAGGATCGCACTCTCTGGGCCTGTTGTAGACGTCGTTGAACGGACACCTCTAATAACCGCTGCTAGGTACCGTAGGTTGTTGAAACTTCAAGAACAGCAAGAATCGGTTATATTGTCTTTAAGAGATTTTATTCATCTAAAATTCTCATATAAATCTCAATGGTGCCTTTAGCGCAACTTAGAGGTGATTATTACAGCCCTACTTTATCGGGTATCCCAGTTAAATAGGTACTTACACAGGTCTCGTCTGGCGCCAACAGCTCTGTGCAGCAATTGTAACGAACACTAGTCTGAAGAACACTACCTCTTGACACGTCAACGTCTTTCACGACTCAGATGTGAGCTCCTGGAGGTGCCGCCTTGCAGTCTGGAGATTTCCCTATCGGTGCCGGGTCAACTATCATTCGGTGCCTCCGAAACGGGGTTCTGCCGCCGGGATGTATTCTTTGCCTTTCTGCGCTTCATTGATAATTCCAATCGATTTAATTTATGATTGCGTTTGGTCACTCTCGCTTTGATTTTTCAGTCTTTTTTCGGTCGTTTATGTAACCAGAACTCCTTCCAACAAGGCTTAAGTTATCCTTTCCAAGCATTTTTTAATAAATAATAATTCTATTTTTTTTTCCTGTCTTCTGTTAACTGGCCGATCCCCTCATTAGCTATGTGCCCGATCTAAAGGCGCAACAACAACAAGTGCCTTGCTCTGGCTATCTGATTCCCACCATGTAAGTAATGTACAGAGATAATTCGCCATCCTCATGGTTCATTTCTTCTGCTCGGTCGCCACGTTACAACATGTTGCCACTCCGGTGTGGACACATATAGGTTAATCTAAACAGGAAATGCTTAAACGCCAGGATGTCAGAGCACAAGTGTTCACTGAATCGGAATCCGCAAAGAAATTTGGCAAAACGCCGATGCCCGCACAGCTGAATACCGGTTTCTGAAGAAGTCACGTTATTCTCAATCCACAGAGATAAAACAACAAGGTAGTTAACGAGACGTAACAAATAATACGATTTTCCGACCGCCGTATCAGTGTGACCTCCGTTGTGCTGTGCTACATGGCAGAGAATACGCCTCTCTGATTGACAGCCCAGCGTACCCACGTGGGAAAATATGTTACGCTATGGCAGAACTATGAGTGATGGTGCTTCGTTGCTGTTGGTTTGTTGTGTGAATTACCGAATCGTTGGCGCCTGATGTGTGTCAATTAGCAGAGTTTCTTAACAAAATAACCTAATTGTGAGTGCACCGCTGTCCTGTCTACTTCACGTTCCTTTTACAGCAAAGCTGTATACCTCAACCTCATTCGCCCAGCACTTTCATCGGCGTTGGCAAAAACGCGAAAAAGCCAAAGTTTAAGACGCTGAGCGCATACGTCACGCTAATTGGAAGCACAGCATACAGCTCAGGATTCGTTTAGGGACACCCCGAAAAAAAACAACGAAACTGCATTATGGACGATAAAACACCTGTAAACAATAAGACCCCCTCCTACCTGCGTTCCTGGTGAAGATTCTCTTCGCCGCTTGCCTTTGAAGCCTAAGCATGACTAGTGTAACTAAAGGGAGAAGTTCTTACCCAAGATGCCGAGCGCATGCGTCAGTCTAAGGACCAGCATTTACCCCAAAAGCCAAGCGTAGTGTCAGTACATAATGCATTAGAGCATTGCTACGAAGCCAAGCAAGTCAGCAACTACGGCCATCTTAGCGTTTAACAGTGTTCGGAGATTTCCGTATCTACGGCTTCGGTGTTAACTTCGACCAGGTCGTTGGACAACAACACTATTGAAGATGTAGCAAAACGAAATCTTTGGACCCTCTTCTACTGCCTAATTGCTCTTACGCGCGTTATCTTTGATTCGCATTCGGAACGACATCAGTGCCGCGCACCCACACAACAGGCAGAACAAGTTAAGCCTACCAGAGATGGCCGACTAAAACGTATAAACCACAAAATGGCGGTGCCTATGGACTGTTGCACTGTAAACAAATGTCACGTAATGAGAACTCACAATGATCATGATAGCGGCGCAGAATAATAGGAGAAAAGACTGCCGATACTCTGTACACTTATCTAGTGGCCCTAGCCGAGCGCAAGCGACAAGCCCGCCAAACAACGAGAAACAATACATACCCTCCTGCATCGCCATTTGTAGTGGTGTACAGCAGCTTTACTGGACATTTACTTTTTCGGGGTGGTATGGCTACCAATTGTTTGTGCCGTGTCTTTCCCGCACTGATCTTTAGTCATGAACCTTCACCAACTCGCCCAAACCACATTTCTATAGAACTATATTTTGCGGTAGACCAATCTATGTCGTCTATCATGTCGTACGTTTCTTGCTGTGTGATTGCGCGAAGGCTGCCCCAGTTACTGTCTGTATTTTTGGTCCTTTTTCGAAGCGCCTGCGCGAACAGTCGCCCTTACATATAGTAATCGCTGCCAAAATGTCTACAGTCTGTGGCCGTGTACGCTCCCCAATATTTATAGTGAAAGTGAGGTCAGCTGTGGTTTCCTTACACACGTGGATTTCGTTATTAGGATCCTGCAGCTCCCTGCACAACACCTTCCACACGCCCGTAACAGTACGCTGGATCCCTGGCCATGGAGGGCATCCAGGTAATGAAAGCGCCCACAGGCTGGCGAGCGAGGCATCTTCGTCGTGCCGCCGTCAGCCCGGGGAGACTGTTGCCAGCGGAGCCCACTTCGATCCTGACGAGGAGCGCCAGCGTCGCCGATATGCCCGGCGCCTTCACCTTTAGTCATCAGTACCCCAGAACCCGCATTCTCTGCATCCGGGCTTATCTCGCGGCGCCCAGGTTTTTCTCGACCTGCCCAATTCCGGCTTCGCCTTAACCGCCGACATCGTCGAACAGTGGTGGGGACGGCACATTCACTTTGAGCCCCCGGGCAACGAATCCCAACAAGGCAACAACATACCGCCGGCAGACTCACCGATGCCAACCTCGGCGGGAAACTCCCCTTCTGTACACCTCACAGGACTTCAACAGACCGGATCTGCTCCCAGATCCTCCCCTTCTCTCTTGGACCCCCATGCGCTCAGCTACGCATGCCATGACACATCGAAACTTGACCTTCCGCACCTCGTCTGTTCTTGCCCGGGCCTTGCCGTACTTCGCGCCGAACACCGCCCGGCGTGGGTTCACTCATACGAACAGTGGATTCAGGCCTCTTGACGCGTCAAGGACACCTTGACTGCAGTTTGGAGCTTCGTCTGTGCGGCCTCGATGGCTGGACATTACTAGCGTCCTTCCTGCCCTCCCCCTTCCCCTGCGGCTTCAGGCCATCCTTTCCTAATAAAGTTTTCTTCCTTACTTTCTTCTGTTACTAGGGTAATCATTCCGGTTGCGTGTCTAATCATAGATTAAGGCCTTTCGTTGTTGAATAATTGTAACCTCAGGCGGGATGAAGTTCGTTAGAGTCCCCGACCCCTATAACTGACTTTCTTTTGGCCCCGCCTAAGGTTTTGCGAAGAGCACTCCCAAAGTGTGCATATTTACGTTTACGGATGCTATATACTTAAGAAACCTACCTCTGGCTTTGTGTTTTTGAGTTGGAATGATTTCTACCCGAACGTGATCAACGTTCGTGATGCCAGTGTTTTGTTGAATGACGGAACGATTTCTTTCAACAAGCGTTGCAACGGGCATTCCCTCCTCTCATATATCGTAGAAAAACTTGTACCCTATAAAATAGCCATTCCGCCTGTTTCTTGTAGAGTGTCACAACCGGAGCCTCCTTCATATCTATGAATTGCCGCAGGTTTCCAGTTTCCGGCAGTATCCTTGGCAAATCATTCGTCAAATTTTGTACTCATTAAGTGGAGGCGTGTTTGGTAATGTAGCTCTCTTCCAATGGTTGATGTCCACCTCGGCGCTCCTGTCATATTGTTTGGCTGTTGCTTTGGTCGGACCAATTGCCGCAGCTGTCGTGTTCCTTGGAGCCCTCCCTAGTACAATTTCTCGACTGTTTCTATCTGCAAGCTGTGCGTGTATGCAAGAGAACAGATGTTGCATTGTGCTAGATAGATCTGGAAAGATTCTTGGGACTTTGTTTTCTATTTGAGCGGATATTGTGCTCTCTATATCCGGCGTCTCTCCAGCTTTTTCTTTTTTGAGGCGGTGCTGTGAATTCTTACGGGGCTTGGAGAGGCTTCTGAAGAGGCTTGAAGAGAGCTTGAAGAGGCTTCTGCGACTTAGCCTGCTTAATCTTTGTGATTTCTTCTTTGAGTTTCTTGTTTCCTTCGTTGTGCTTAGCGTTTTCGCGAGTAGTTTGTTCTGAGTGTTTCATAATCTCGATGTAGCAGTGCCGGAGACGGTGTATGCCCCGCTCACCTTTGATGTGTTGTCTTCGGGCTGAACTCAGTGGCTGAGGAGTTCCGCTGCTGAGCACAAGGTCGCGGGTTTCCGTTCCGGCTGCGGCGGCTGCTTTACTTATGGAGGCGAAAAGCAAAAACGCCCGTGTGTAGGAGATTTAGGCGCACGTTAAAGGTCACCAGGTGGCCAAAACTAATCCGGAGCTCTCCACTACGGCACGCCTAATCGCCTTCGTTGCGTCGGCGCTTTCATCCATACAATCAATCAAATCAATCATGGCGAACGAGGCTCTTCGGCGGGTGGCTGTCGATTATTGCGTCTTTGCTCCTTGAGTCCGAGCGAGATCTAAACGGGGATGGGCACTTTTATGTTGTTTGGGGCCTTGCCTTGAATTCCAGCCGCGACTTGGATTTGGATCTTGATCGGTGTCTTTTCTTATTTAGAGGAGTCTTGCAAGGAGGAGGAGGTGAACCTGATGTTGTGGTTGAGTTTTGACGACCCTTGTTTTTCGGACTTCTCAGCGAATTCTCAGAGTTGAATTTTGTGGATAGTTTTCTAACTCCGCGTTGCTCATGTTTTAGCTTTTTGTTGTAGGCGTTCCAACTGACGTTGCGTTAGTATATACGAAGTCTTGAAATGATCGGGACATTTTTTGTCCCCGTGACGTACCGCTTACCAGAAGAATTAGCACTTCTGTTAACAGTGATGATCTATTGGTGCGCTTTGAGTTCCGCAGCCGCGGCACTTGTCCTTCGGTGTCAAACAGATGTCGGTTTGATGACCCAGGCGCCTGTAGGTGCTGCACGTCTCCTGCATGTTCTGGCAGAGGAGGCACCGATATTAGGTACCTCGGCAGCTGACGTGGTGGGGAACTTTCCTGGCTTCGAAAAATCCCCACCAATTCGGTACGGCCCGTGCGCCACGCTTGAAGGATCGTTGGATTTTGTCTATTCACTGTGCTCTTTTCGATGTCTTGGGGAGCGTCATATTCTGGTATTCCGTAGATGACCCCTTCGGATGTGTCTTCAGGCACGGTAATGTATAGGCGGCTGGGCTGCAGTTTGGCGAACCAAGCTGAATCGCCTGTATCTGACTGTAGCGCAAGGTATTTTTCTTCTTTGTAGTGGCCATAAACACTGTGTTCTCTCTTTGGTTTAGTCGGAGGATGTCTTCCGCTTCTTCCGCAGTATATGCTGCGTCTCTCAGAACACCGTCCTTCCTGTACGCCATGCCCAGCTGCGCCATGTCGAGCCTGCCGCGCGGTCGGGACACGACCTTGTAATTCTCCTCGGGCCGCCAGGCATACCTCGGGAAACTGGGCGCCACTCACACTCACACAAAAAAATATATTTTTCCGCACGCATTCACTCACACTCCCGCTCACTACACGCCCTCCATCACTCGCACCCACTCGCGCTCAGGCTCACGACTCGCCATGACCACTCGCGCTCACTTGCGCTCACGCTCACTGCTCGTTGTCACCACTCCCACTCACTCGCACTTACTTTCACCACTCGCCATAGCCAGTCGCACAAACTCATGCTCACCAGTCGCCCTTACCAACGCACTCGCGCTCGCGCTTATCAACCGTCGTCTTCCCTCGCACGAAAATGTGCAGCAGACCCTCTATGAGTCATGAAACCAAACAGTATTAGTGAATTGCGGCGTCAGGCGTCAATCAAAACCATATTCTTAAATCAACACGCCACCATAGAATTAATTCTAGTGTGCCCCGTAGCAGGAGCTCAGTGACAACATACCCGCCGCGGTGGCTCAGTGGCTAAGGCGTTGGGCTGCTGAGCACAAGGTCGCGGGTTCGATTCCCGGCCGCGGCGGCCGCTTTTCTGATGGAGGCGAAAAGCAAAAACGCCCGTGTGTTCGAGATTTCGGCGCACGTTAAAGGGACACTGAAGTGATTTGTAAACAATGCGGGATTACGAGCACAAACTGTAGTCCGGAGTCCCTGGGCCCTGTTTCGACCACTCTGTGCGCGTTTACGCGAATTTATTTAGTAGAAAAATCAATTCGAAAATGCTGTCCTCCTCTCTACGCTCGCCCATTTTCTGTGGCGTTTTCGTGTGACGTCAGCAGGAGAGGAGCTGACAATTGGCTGCGCTACTGCACGGCTCGCTGACCTTCCGCGACCGAGTCAGACGGCCCACCGTTTAGTCCGCCGGCCGCCAACGGGTCGTCGCAATTCGCTCGATCAATTGAAACTAAGCAACAACACGTTTGGGAATGGAAGAATGCGCCTTTATTTACTTCGTTAGTTTGTACACTGTATCTAGCTCCAAGTCAAGGTCGCTTCACACAAGCGCTGCACAAGCGCACATGCGACGCTTCGCTGACTGGTACGCCAGTAGGAAAATATAAGGCTTCTTGAAGGGGGAGAAGAGTCAGCGAAGTCAATATAGGTACTAAGGAAATAACATCAACTGATATTTTTACCGTACAGCGTAAAACTAGGGTGCGGGAAGCACTTTTTTGCGCTGGGCGAACAAGCAGAGCGGTCAGCGGCACGACTACGTATCTGCGAACGCTTTCCCGTCTACGAAATGCAATTGCTGGACGTGAGCTTTTGTGGAAACTCGGGGGACGCTTACTGCACGAGCGCAATACAACAAATAGTCACCTAAGCTGCTTGAAAAACTAAAACTAAATAAAAGTGTAAACTGGTTATACATTATATACCTTATCTTTTCCATCGCCACCAGCGGCCCTCTGTGGCCTAGACGTCTGGGTTGCTAGGTATGTCATCGCAAGTGTTTTGTCAGTCACAAGTTCGAATCGCCGCGGGTACATTCTTTTTATTTTATGAGTTAACTTTTTTGTTTTTCGCCGATGTTTTCTATACTGAGTTACCTTTTTTTGGGCCGCAACGTTCATTGCTCCACGAACAAGTCCACAGAACTCGCGCAGGCTGGCACTGCCGCGCTAGCGAGTTCTCGTTGGCGTGCTGTTGCCATAAGCACCGACTGCTTGCGGGCAGTGGGCACAGGCCAGAATCAACAGACCCTTGGCCTGGTGCGAACACGCTTTTTACGATACAGGCATGAGCGAGGCAAGCTCCAAATATGGGGGAAACGCGCATGCACTTGAGCGTCTGCGGGGACGCGGAGGGCGTTCATGCACTGCGTAGGCCTCAGATAGTGAATGCTACGATTCCAAGCCGTCCCGGGAGACTTATCCTATGCATTTTACAGCCGACAACATGTCAGAAGCGCGGTACTACGATAACTGGGATATTGAGAATGCCCATCCAACGACGCCATCGAATGTCAAACATGTTGTTTTACAGACCGAAACCGAAACCGAAACTTGTTTGATTGCTAACCTTGGGCATCGTCCAATCACGGTGCCCCCTCCTCCCAACGTCACAGCTTAGTTTGTGCGGCCGCCGCAAACCGCGCATGGTAGTTTTTCTTCTTTCGCGCTTTGTAAAATAATTACCGATTTGTCAACGGGATAAACGATGAAAAGTGTGCTAATTTGAGCCAGTCTACACAGTGCAAGCAAAAACGGGAGCTTGACAAATTCACTTCAGTGTCCCTTTAAAGATCCCCAGGTGGACAAAATTAACCCGGAGCCCTCCACTACGGCGCGTCTCATCGCCTGCGTTGCGTCAGCGCGTTAAAACCACAATCAATCAATCAATCAATCAATCAATCAATCAATCAGTGACAACATACTATTTCTGAAGCTAAAAGTAATCCCGCCATTATTAACCATAACAGCGAGCGCCTCCTGCGAAGAATAGCCAACAGCGCGTACAAGCGCAACAGTGGCGCTCTCTGCGGTAAGCCCCGCAAATGGCGCGGGAAGCGCGAGTGCACTCGCGAGTGTTGGGAAGGGCTCCCCGCGAGTTGCTCTCACACTCGCGAGTGGTGAGTGGGGCTTGCTGGAGTCGCGCTCGCCCTCGCAGGGGGTGAGCGGGGCTCACTGCGCGTGCGGTTCGCACTCACTCGCACTCGCCAGCCCTCACTCATGAGTGGGAAGTGGGGGCCGTGTGAGTGCACTCACCAGTGAGCCTGCTGACCTATCAGGTGGCTGCCACGGCGCCGTTCGCTGGCGCAGACACGTATCTCTGTGCGTCTTCAGGTTCGGTCTGTCTTCGCTGTCCTTCGTTCGCCGTGGCTCGAGCTTTCAGTCACCTGCTTCGAGGCTCATGGGATTCCATCCCACCTGAGTCATTGTATTCTTCTGGGGAAATCGTCTCCCCCTCGACCGTTTATATCGTTACTAAAAAGTGGACAATTCCCGATGTCCCACCGTGGACGACGACGAGGCAGTGGCTGACGCGCAGTCGGTGTGAGCTCGGCGATAGCCACATGTAAATAGTGTAAAATACAACATCCGCATCTCATGGTTCATGTCCTGTGCAACGTAACGTGTTTGGTGGAGTGTGCGGGTTTCTCCCCATCCAGGCCCCGGCATCGCTCCGTCTAGGCACCGGCGCAAACATCGAGGGTACGCGGGCCGTGTCGGGGAGCCCCAGCCCCGCCGCGACCAGCACATGACGATTCCCCCGCCACGTGTCCCGAGCCCGTGAGAAGCCGATCAAGAACCAACACGCGACGAGATGTGACCAGTGAAGACGCGTCGCCTATGCCGTGTCCCCAGCCTTTTCGTCGGGCGTGGATCCCAGAACCCTCATCGGTTCGTCGTGGCCTAGTGGGTGTCGATGTTCGGGACCAGTCGTCATCGTAGAGTGCCATCGTCATTCGCCGTGGAAAGGACGTCACTGTTGATACACATCGCATCTCATCCTCACCGCACCCATCCACTCACGGTGACCGAGCGCGACTGGGACGGTCGTCTTAGGCCGGGGGGTGATATTACTAACAAGCGGACAATTCCCGATGTCCCACGATCGACCACGACGAGGCAGCGGCTGAAGCGCATCCGGTGTGAGCTCGGCGATAGCCCCCATGTAAATAGTGTAATATACATCATCCGCATCTCATGCTCCATGCCCTGTGCCACGTAACAATATTGCGGTCCATATGTTACATCCCGGTTTCAGCTTCAGAGCGGCAGCACGCGTCACACCCGATACGTGAGGGACCAGTCTCTGCTGCGGGGAGCGGCAGAGGGGGTAGTAGTATGCTGGTTCATTCTAGCCGGTTCGCCGGCAAGACTAGGTTAACGGTGTTGTGAAGGTACAATTGATCGCCTACTTGGCAAAATTTCGTTGACCACGGACCTTCCGATGCAGTTTGCGATAGTCCAACAGGACGGGTCTTTTGTTTTTTCGTTATAATCACCGGAAATTTAGAGAACGCAACTGTGACTCGCTCACACAGCTCATTTCCCTAACAGCGATCTCTCCGCGAATGCGATGATGCGGAAGAGGGACCGAGACTCGGTTTCAACCATTGGAAGAGTTTTTTTCTCCAATACCTGCTCGTAGGCTCTTTGATTCCTGGCCCCTTTCCCTCGTACCTATTGTCCTAGCATTCCTCCATCGTCCTTAGACAGCTTTCTTAGGCACAGTGCTGGGCCTAAGATCTAGCAATTAGCTCGTGTCGATACATAATTCAGGTCATTATGTACATACTGTAGGAGACAGCACAATCCTCCGACGGCCAGGAGCTCCAACAATCGCCTGCATTTTTTAACGTATTGTGACTGAACAATCAAGCAAAGTAAGCTGGTGATGACGCACGAGTAATGCCTATAACGGGTATGTGAGGTTAAATATGTTTGCCACAAATAGACGTCGAATTTGCACAGTCTATCGTAGCCACACGATGCATAACTAGTTTCCTACTACAACGTAACGCTCATATAGTCACCCCGAGCGCAGGCGCTTATTCGGCTTGGTAGCTGGAGCTTTTAGCGAATAATATTGCGTGTGGTAGCTCCCAACATCATCGTCAGGAGTAAGACGAGCAGGTAATAGCAATAGCAGGTGGATTGATTGTTGTCCGTCAAAAAGCTGCCATGCAATTCGTATGTGATTTACACTTGATGGATTTGGTGCGGTGAGGGCATTCAACACAAATTCTTTGGTGTCATTGAGGATATGACGTTCTTTGTCTACTTCCAACATATCTTGGATATCCCAAAGACGAAGCGTGATAACTTCGAGTATATACGACGGGTACGTCTCGTCGCGATGCTAACAACGGGCTTCAAGTTTATGCGTGTGAGCCAGGGAAAGATGCGCCAATGATATGACGAGGCTCTTCAGTGAAGTACCAATACCTTTTCTAAACACGTGGTAAATACACCATGTTTTGGGAACACCAGACCACTAGCATACGGCGTCTTGAAGTTTGGAGCTATCGTTCAACCATTTATTGTTACCTACCCTGTTATACGGTTCCAGCCCCACTGTCGAAGTCGTCGCCTTGTAGGCCAACAAATACCGGAAGGTCGCGCTGCTGGCTAGTCACCATCTACCCTCGACGAGGCAGCATTCAGCGGGCTTTCGCACTCATTCGATGGTTTCACGCAGTTACAACGCAGTTGGAATCAAGCTGCAATAGTGCTGTTAGATCCGACACAGGCGGGGTTTTTCTGTCGGATGAAAAAGTTGTCACACTGTGTGTAATTTTGACGTAAAATATGTCATTATATAATATTGTTGAATATTACTGTGGGGTGAGGCTCTCGATGTGGCTATGACGACAAGCATATGCGGGCTGCGGCTATGGCCCCTTAGTGTGGTGACGCCTACACAGAAGCAGCAGCAAGACACACTAGAAAATGACGTGGGCCAATAGGAAGTGGCCACAAGCAATAAGCTGGGGAACCCGGGTTGGAACGGAGGAGAACGCTAAGAAAAGTGAGCGGAGCAGGTTGGAGGAGCGCGACGTCCAGGTGAAAGACTTCATGCTAATCGAGAAGGGTCTACCTGGTGCCTTGTCATCCTGGAGCAGAGGCACGACTCCTGACTAGTGGAGGCCCGAAACGGTGGCAAGCTCCCCCGTTGGACGACCCGCTCTGCCTGCTGCGCTTCGTCGACGGGCAGTGGCTGGTTGCCAACTGCCCGCTGCTACAGGGCGCACGATCGTGAGCGGATGCCGAGCAGACCGCTGTCTACGAGCAAAACAGTGCGTGCTCCCAGTCGACGTTCCGGCGTACGCGACGCCGTCATCGTAACCCCACGACGCCTCGTCTCTTCACCCGAACCAACGACGCCCGGCGGGTAACACCTCATCGCCATGCACAATTGGTGGGGACTTTGTTTTTTTTAAAGTAATATTTCTTTATACTATGTATATTTTCCTGAACTTCGAGGTGTTATGTGCTTGTCGATTGTGTTTTCTTTAGATTATATGTTTTATTGTGTCATCGCCAAGCCCCTCGCCTAGTTATAGGCACTGTGGCAAGTCGCAGTCGCACTGAATACTTCAAAAAAGAATCTGCTGGGGTTTCTTTTTCATCCCAATTACCTTAACTAGGACTGTCATTTTGATTCAGAAGTTTGAATGTTTTTGTAAAATATATTAGTTCAAATTTTTTGATTGAGAGATTTCAGCGGTATACGGACTTGTCATATACCCATTGAAGAAAATTTGTCAATAAATACCGCTGGTGTCTTAGGAAGGACAGAAATCGAACCCCGAGGCGTATTTGACTAACTTGGCCATCTAGCAGTTGCTCAGGAGAATAGAAGGTGCGTTCCAAGTAAAACCGTAGAGGGCGTAATGGGTACGGACTTAGGGGGCCAGTTTCTTCAATCACACAACCCGGAGCCGCAAGGAAATGGGCAAGTACCTTAACCTGTGAAACACCAGTTCCGATTTTCCCGAGTTAGCTTACAATGGCTGTATACGAGAAACACTAACGCAGCTTGCACTAGTGGGGAAACACTGAATAGCAGAGCTGGCGGCCTCTCTCCCCGTCGTTAAAGGTCCAATTGCTGCAACTCACACGGATTTGCGAACTTGCCTCTGAAAGTTCTCTATGACGGGCAGGCACAGATCGTTTTGTCCGCAGAACACCTCTCCCAACGTACACCACGTTAGCACGTGCAAGAAGCCGCGGGAACTGTCTTCGTGAACTGGGCGTCTGTGCTCCCCACTTGTGGCGCTTGCGCACATGAACTGGCGAGTAGAAGAGCATTCGAGAGATTACACCACGAACGCTGGGCATAGCGTCCTCGATGGTTGAGCAGACCGACCCCGAACGCTCCTTACAAGGCGCACGCTTGAGCGCTTGATACTTTTCTGTGTACTTTTTGGCTCCGCACGTGGCGCAAGCGTGTGCGACGCCGCACGCTGCTCACAAGGCGCACGCTGTCGTGCGCTCGGTCTGTTTCTTCGATGTTTTTTTTTCTGGTAACGCTTTACAGCTGATTTAAAAGCCTAAACAACTGTGCTGTTAATATTTGTAATGGACCTCGAGGTCATCCGGCTGCCAAGCCGCCGTGAAAGCAAAGAGCAAACGTCTAGTTAGGATTAGCGTTCTAATCGAACTGGCTGCGGGTGCAGCGCGAGCGCGTGCCACAGCTCGGTCGGTGCTGATGAGACTGATGATGATGCATGTCATCTGCTATAGCGCTGAAGAGAAAGAAGTTCCAACACTCTCCGGCGCCGACAGATGACGTAAGTGGGCATGAGTTGAACGGTGTTTGCTGAGCAGAGGTATTTCTTGACTGAAGACTACGCAGAAAAAGCGTCGTCGAATGTCCGTGTTACTAGTCGACGAGTGGTATCCCGAACCTCTTGTGAACTTGGTTTTTGGTGTCCTCTACTCCTGCATGGAGGACCTGTGCGGGGGCTGGCTGGATCCCGGGTGATGTTAAGTTCTTCCTTTGTTCCCTCTTTCAGCTGCGCTCCAGTCTTTGCGTCATATATTCTCACAGGCTTGACACCTTTTTTCTGTTTTTTTTTGTTAAGCTATTGATCCAAGTCGTCGCAATAGCAAGTGAGTTTGTGTGTTTGAGTATTCATGTTTAAGTGAGAGTTTTCATTAATCTTCATCACACCTTCACCCCCATTTGGTGTAGCAAGTCGGGCGCCCCGCCTGGCTGACCTCACTTGTTCATTAAAGATGTTTCTCTCTCTCTCTCTATCCCCTAGGTCAACGCTTGGTTTCCACGGTACCACAACCTCTTGTCGCTCGTTCGTCGCATCGACGGCCTTTTTAACTCGTGTCATAACCAGTTTGGTGGTTTTCGAGCTTTGTTTGTCCTTGCATTTGACGCCTATGCCTTCAACTTGCTACGAACGGTTCCAAACTTTCGACACTGCCTTGGCTCCCACGCACGCACGGTGCATGAGAACGTTGGCACAGTGCGTAACATTTGCTCCTACTGCCAGCGGGCCCTGTACAGTGCAGCCTAGCAATGTTTTCACTGCTTTGAGCGTCGTGGTCAGTGGTCTTACATTGCCGGTTACTAGATCCCAGTAGTGGTCTGCACCTATCAGGATCGGTATTTTGATTTCAATGAATCGCTGTTCCCTGAGTGCCCTTGTATCCAAGTCCATTTCTCTCATCTTCGTGATGATTGGCCGTCCTGTATGGGAAAATGCTCGTTGCATAGTATGTCAATTTAGAGCGCGCCAATCTGAACCGTCCTCTCTGCCTTTTCGGTAGCGATGAACACACGTACTTTTTGCATGGTTTTCGTCTTCTTTTTACCTCCAAAGACACCAACAGTCAAGGTCTCCTCTTCTAACAATTTGCATCCTAGTCTCTTGGACACATCTGCAGTGATAAAACTGCGTTGGCTTCCGCCGTTGAAAAGAATTAGGTGGCGTCCCAGGGATGCGGCGCCTCCGACTGTCGCGGTCAAAGTTTGAAGCAGTACCGTATGGCCGGTTTGTCAGGAAAGCAGGCTGACTGGTATGGAGGTCAGTGTTGTATATTTGGGCGTGTAACGTGCACATAGTCATTGCGTGATTTGGTGCACACTTGTCGCACCGCAGTTTACATCGGCATTCCTTCGCTAAATGACCTTTCTTGAGACATGTAAAACATTGGCCTGCCCTGACGAGCAGCTGCTTCTTGTTTGTAGGGCTCCATTCTTCGCAGTTGCAGGCCTCTGAACGATGCGCCCTGGCCTCGGAGAACAAGCACCGTTGAGGTTTGGTCGCTGAGTTTTGCTGAGACGACACAGTATGTGCGTTCCGAGGTAGTTGTCTAGGTGGCTCTTCTTGGTAGATACCGACGATCGCAGTTCTTTCTCCTGTATATTGCTCCACGGCTTCTCGGCACTGTACCTGTCGGTCGATGAACTGGAGAAGCTGCTGAAGATCTTGTTCGGGATGTCCGTCCGGTGCTGCGGATCACCTACACCTTGAGTCGTGCCAGGTGATATTGCTGAAGGCGTGGATTGGTACATGCGTTCGCAAAACTTCAACACCATGTCGGGTGCAGCACCCTGAACAGGATCTCCCATAACATGGAGCACTAACTGGTTGGATTAGTGCCAAGTGCATTCAGGCTTCGCACATCCACCTGGATCTTATCGTAAAGTCGTCGAATCTAGTGTACGTTCGCAGATAACGAAAGGAGTTTTAAGTCCAGAAGGCTTCTGAGGTGATCGTAAACGATGAGCCTTTCATCACCGAAGCGCATTCTTAAAATATCGATGGCGTCTTTGTTGCACTCCTCGCTCGCGTGGAGTCCATAGATGGCCGATGCAGCAGCTTCAGTCAGGAGGGTTTTCAAATAGTTAAGTTTGTCTGCAGTGCTCAGGTCATCATTATTGTGCACGGCCGACGCGAACTGCATCCAGAAGCGCTGCCAGTTCTTCTGGTTCCTGTCGAACTTTACAAGGTCAGACTGAGGCAACTTAGCCTTGCTCGTGGTAGGAGTCTGGGAACTCGGCGGTCGTGTAGGTCTTCATGCGAGCGCGTCTTGCAACCGGAAACGCAGAGCCGCGGTCATGTTCGCGACCTTATCCCCACATTTGCCCGAGTCTGAGGTCTAATTGTGAAGCTGGTCGTTTGGCGTCTCATCAAATATTCTGTCGTCAAGAGTCTATCTGCAGGTAAAGCGCCTCGATTCTTTCAAGCAGTACGCTCACCTCGGACGCCGAAAGTCCTGGTTTTCCTTGCAATGCCCCTTCCACTTAGCTTATTATGCCGTCCAGTTGTGAGCGGAGGCCCTGGTGACGTCGGAGTAGCCGTCCCATGGCGGTCAGCTGGCGGCCGGGGATTCTGGGGCCAAGGTCGCAGGTGTCGCGTCGGTTTATAGGCTTACGCGGTGCCGTGCATCGATAAGGTTTACCTTGTTTTGATAACCCGGGTTTCGGCACCATGTTATGGACCTCGAGGTCCTCCGACTGCCCAGCCGTCGTGAAAGCAGAGAAAAAACGTCTAGTTAAGACGAGCGTTTTAATCGAACTGGCTGCGGGTGCAGCGCTATCGCGTGCCACCGCTCGCTCGGTGCTGATGAGACTGAAGATGATGACTGTCATCTGCTACGGCGCAGAAGAGAAAAAAGTTGCAACAATAATAATATGCTTTCTTTCGGAAGTGCGTTACTGTTAAACCGCGTGCGCCCTGTTTGTTCTTTTAAGCTACCAAGAGCGATTTCTTAGCTTCTTAGTAGGAAGTTCCGAATCGTTTTATGAACTGCACGTAGGCAGTATAGAAAATTCGGCAATGACGATGGTCACTGCCCCTAAAATCTCACAACTGATTTCCGCATTCCAATAGTGCTTTCACAATAAATCCACGTAAGCACTTATGTGTCCACCCAAAAAATATTTTGATATCCCTATCGACCAGTTAATAGTTCTAGTTAATAGTTCTAGTTAATAATGCACAATCGCCATGTCTCTTACTGGGGCTTACACGTGCAGATGGGGCCAACTTGTAAATAACTTTAACTGTAGTCCGCTTTGTCAGGTGTTTCTGTTTCCTTTGCCTGTTTCTTTTTCCCTTCCCTTTTGTTTATTTGGCAGAAGATTATACCTTCCTTCATCAGAAGTAAATGTACATATCAACACAGTCACCCCAAATCTATTGGACCTGATTTTCTGTAGAAAGCGATGCAGTCACCAGCCATGGTGCTTACTTCTCGGAACAATGTCGGGCCCGGAGCTTGCTTGTTGCTGTGGCCCGTATTGTGTATAAATACCTGCGCCACTCCTTTTGGTCGCGTTCAGTAACGGGGAGGGGGGTTCGACAGGGATGAGGTGTTGCTGCAGCAAATCAAGCAGCCAATCCACCGAACTCTTCGGACGTAGCCTGCGGAAGACCCAAGTTCGGAGGCAGAGGAGTTGGAGAGCTGTTGTTCGGCGTTCGAGACATCAATACAGTACCCGTCGTGGACTAGGCCCGACGGCCGTCACCGACGCTGCCATCCGAACCACCACCCTCCTGTCAACGAGAAACGGCAATCCGTCGCTGTATAGGGCGGAGGAGTGTCTCCGACGCGGCCAGGAGAAACCGGTGCGCCTTACCAGCGAGCCATGTTACGGTGGCGTAGGATGCATGACAGCGAGGCCTCTCAGCCGTGCAGACCTAAGCTCTCCCCTCCCGCCGCTAGTGTTGGTCTACCACCACGTTCCCGGCCAGCAAGACAACCCTTCTCACCTCAGAGAACCTTTCTGTTCAGAGAGAAGCTCATCTGTAATTCGACCCTTCCGGGCCGTCTCGTATCTGCGATCATCAAAAACAATCGTATGGCTCGTCATTTCCAACTTCGTCCGCTCTCCTCTATTCCTGAGGGTGTTTAAGCATCTGGTTAGTTGTGTGCTGAAGCGTTCCTTCCCGCTTTGGACATCTGTCTGGGTAATATATTTGGTACATGTGTGTTTTCGCGAATGTAGTTCTGGTTCGTGACTGTCTACGCGGTCCGACCAAACTTCCATTAAACCAGCTACGCTATGCCGCGCACACAGTTTAGATTTCTGGTTATGCCTGTTTACCTATCTTGCTTTACCACCGGGGGTTATCATACAAACTTTGGTCGTAGTTGGTGTCGCAAGTTGCGACAAGTTTTAGTCTTGGAAAGGTACTCTATAGATAGACTTAGGGACCGAAGGCCTTTTAGTAGGCAGCACCGCAGCAGCGGGAACACCCGAAGATGTGCCCCGTGTTCGCTAATGAGTGCTCTTAGAAGCGCCAGTTTTTTTCTAACCCTCTAAAACTTTCGGGTGACGCCACGTCACGGTTTTAACCACATCCGTCAGTGTCGCCACGACTCAATGGCATTTCTCCCTTACTCTGTCTGGAGTGGGCTGAAGTTTACCTCTACGATAATGATTGATTTTGGGGTCTAACGCGCCGAAACTACATAGGTTGTGAGGCACGCTGAAGAGACGGCTTCGGAATATTTTTGTTCACCTCGAGGGGTCTTTTATGTTCGCCGTAATCTGAAACACACTGGCGTTTTTCCTTTCTGCCTCCGTCAGAAAAGCGGGCGCCGCGGCCGGAAATCGAGCCCGCCTTTTTGGGCTTACCATATGATAAAGACTAATTAAAGCTAATGATATGCGTTCATCACTGATGTCAATCTCCACGCTACAGGCCAAGCAGCGCCCTTCTATTTCAAATCTATTTCCGATGAACGTTCAGAGTACTGGTACCACAGTCCCAAAGGGCCAGAATATTTATATATTTTGTCACCAATAGTATCGGCAAAATTCATAATTTGCATTTCATTACTCGGCGAGAAAATGTAAGAGTTCTGAACACTCCTTCCCCTCAGTCTGTATACACATCTCTAAAAGGCCGTGAAATGCTTTTCTATCTTTGAAAATCTGAAAGGCTTCGAGAACAAAATGAGCCCAAGGTTGTCGGTTCGATTCTCAGCCATGCACGCAGAAAGCAAAAAAAATTCACGGATCTCCACGAAGGGAATCATGACGAGTGGGCGAAGCACTGGGGATCGTTCTTATCGTAAATCACCCGTGGAAGTTCTTACTGCTGCTAAAACATTTTCCAATCCAATCCAATACACTTGAATTCAATTTATTCCCATCCAATTCATTTCAATCCAATCCGATGCTCGTCACTCATGCGCAGCACGGCTCTCAAGTAGCACACTCTCTCTCTCTCTCTCTCTCTCTCTCTCTAACGCCTTATGAACCTTTTGTTCACAGACATTTCGATTTATATAGTGCTGTGCGTCTGTCTCTCTCCCTCTCTCTCTCTCTATCAAAAATTTTGTGAACCTTTTTTTGGTTCTTGTTAAGCTTTTGTGAACCTTTTGTTCACAAATGTTTCGATTTACATGGTACATGGTTCGATTTACATGGTTTTGATTAACATAGCACGTATACCGTACACCGAACAAGCCTCGTCCTTAACGTCCTTCCCCCTAAAATACCAGTGTGTCGAGATTTTGGCGCCCGTTAAACATCCTATGGTTGTCTAATTATTCCGGAGATTTCCACTACGGCAGTCCTCGTAGCCGGAATCACCATGTAATTGCGGTGCATGAATAACCGGAAGTTTATATTTTCCGGTCTTCTGGTGGGAACACATTTTAATATGATGGCGTCAGTGGAGGCCACGGCCAACCACCAAGTCTGCCGACCATTTTGCCACCGACTGGGCGTAGAACAAACTTCACAGTGCAGGCGCGGCACCTGCTGAAAATGCGTGTCGTTTCTTTCGTATCGGCTGTGGTATTATTGTCCTCGTTTCCATACTTCAGTTACCTCTGCTTGTTCGAGATTCAGGCCAGCCCTTCAATCTTGATGCCTCAGTCGTAGCTTCGGGGGGGGGGCAGCGATCGCGCATTTCCGTCGACGCCTGATGAACACGGCTGATAGCCGAGGGATAGGAGTCACGGGGAAATGAATATAGAGCCTAATTACGCTATCGTGGCAAAACATACTGGTTAATTGAAACCACTTTGTAATCGCTACATATTGGTGCTCTTCATCCATTACTAGTGCTGAAATGGTGGGTTGTAACACGATAGCATTATTAGGATCATTTTTCGATTCTTCTTCCACCGCATTTCTTTGACAAGAACGGGCATGAAGGAGGACAGCCTCGTAAGACTCGTCCAGTCGATCGTCATCAGCCACATTACGTACGTGGCCGCGTAACATAACAGGAGGGTCATAGAACGGGCCAAGATCAATACACTTATACGTAAGGCTTACAAATCGGCACTGGGCCTTACGGAAACCGTGACCATAGCATGTGTGCTACAGCTAGGAGTGCACAATATACTTCAAGAACTCGTAGAGGCGTAGTTGGCGGCAAAGCTGGAACGTCTCTCAATGACAAGGACAGGACACCAAATCCTCGAGAACCTTGGCTACAACGCACACACACCGGACCGGCAACAACGACACATCAATGAGGAGGCGATGGCGCACATATGCGTTGACCCAATACCTAGGAACGTGTACACGGAACACAGCAAGGGGAGACGTGCCGCGCGTGCCAAAGCCCTCATCGAGATGTACGCCCAAGATGGGCACGTGCGTTGCATCGACGCAGCAGAGTACTAGCATGAACGATACGTCGTGGTCGCCGTTAAGGCCTCCACGGGCACCAAGACCACAACTGCAAGTGTATGGTGCACCGACGCCACAGACGTCGAGGACGTCGCCATCGCCCTGGCCATCTCCGACGGTGGGTGCCGCACAGTGCTCTGTGACTCGAGAATGGCCGTACGTAGCTACACTAAAGGTCACGTTTGCGCCAAGGAGGCGACCGCCGTCATCGGCGAGGCCAGGCTCCAGCCAGAGAATTTCGTGACGAAGTGGTTTCCGGCGCACATGGGCGAGTGCGCAACTGCAGCCACAACGAGACGGCACACTCGCAGGCGCCAGCACTTGCCATCCACTCCTTCGAGACCAACCCTGCGTGCTCGTTCACGAGCAAAGATCGCTCCGTGCGCTACAACAAAATCACCGCGGCCTACCACCTGGCTCGACAAATCATGCCACCGCACCACCAGGGCCTAAGTCGGGAGGTGGCAGTTCTACTACGGCAGCTCAAGACCGGGTCCATCGTCGCTCCGGCTACACTGCATAGGTGTCATCTAGAACTTTATTCGACGGGTATGGGCCAAGTGTTTGGTGTGGTTCTGGCAGACCAGTGGTACATTTTCTGTGACTGTGCCCGATTTACAAACGAAGCTCAATCAAGGACTTATCCGCAGCAGCTGCAGAACGCTGCACGCAGTAACGACACGGATACTCAAGCTTGGGCCGTACAGCAAATCCGGGGTGCGCTCAAAAAGCACAGACCAGGCGACCCAACAAAGCGAAGCGTTGGCGCTGCGCGTAGTAACGCCGAACCCTAGAACGACGCCGAGCCCGCGTCGCGGCAATTAAAAACCATCATTTTGCAGGTACAAATAAACGTTTTCCTAATCCTAATTTTAGACAACCTTAAGATGTTTACCGTGCGCCGAAATCTCGACACACTGGTGTTTTTGCTTCCTGCTTCCATGGCCGGGAATCCAACCCTCAACCTTGGGCTCAGTAGCGCGACGCCTTACCGACTGAGCTACTCCGGAGTATTGCCCACCGGAACCGGAACTACGGCCAACGCGGACATTGAATAAAGAAACGAAAACAGGTAGCAATAGATTAGCGCCACTCTCCCAGAATTCAAGGAAACCATGAATTATACACATAAAGAAATCAACATAAAAACCACTGTATGGCCTCTAATCATATCTTTTCAGAACACTATTCAATATTTCACGGTTCTGTCTCCGCAGAAAGCTCGGTTTGCGAACGATAGAAGGCGCCCCACGGCCCACTTAAAGATCTCCCTAAAAAGGTGTACGCATGTTCTCTCACAGAACAATCATGCAAAAATATTACGCGTGGCTCTAGAGACAAGCGGTGGCGCCAAACTCACAAAAAACATATTTAACAAATTTCCCACAAAATATACAGCAAACCAATAAAAAGGCTGGAAAGAGAGAGTAAGAAATGATAAGACATATGAAGCCACCCATCATGAGCCAAGTATTTCAGAGCTCATCGTACCACAAATTTAGCCGACCGAAGAAAGTAAAGGAACACCATCACCAGGACAGCATATACGATAGTTCTCAACTTCGCAAGTTTAAGCGTGAGAGAAGCTAACAATGGGTGTAACACCAAGGCAACAGAATGGACATGCCGAGACGGGTGTTGAAGAAGAGAAGGCCATTAAGCCGATGGAAAAATGAATTAACAATATTAGGAGCAAAGAATGGACTCGGTAAACGCAGAACAGAAGTGGGTTGAGGTCAATGGAATAAGCCTTCAACGTGCAGTCGTCCTAAACGGGATGTTGGTTATAATGACGATGGATATGTCCTCAACAGGTGTGTTCTTAACACGTTTCAGGAAAGCAGAAAACCACTATCCCAGCACTAAGGGTGAGGTGGAAGTACAATATTGGGAGGGGCCATCGTATAAAAGACCGGCACACTCTTTCGTAAGGAACTACTGCACGCCATGAATAACACGGCACCGATCCAACTACATCTGTAACAAACTTATGGACACAATAATGCACAAGAAGAGGCGACTTGGCAGGATAACGATCATTCGATGAAACTTACGAAATCATGCGACCATCGTATACACCGACTCCGGTATGCACGACAGAAGGAGGCCGCAATTGTAGTAGTTGACTACTCCTGCAATATTTCCCACTGCACGCCCCTCCTACCAACAGAAACAGTGGAGCAGAAGTTAGAGACATCCTCTTGAGAATTCGACTAGCGAAAGTATCAGTGAGAAGCGTAAACATCATTACAAGTATACTAAAATTGCTATATACTGTTTTCTGCAGGAAGAATATTTAAGCGTTTCGGTAGGCTATTCCCATAATACAAAAGTTCACAACGTCACCTAGACATCCGGACACAATTGTCTGGAAGAGAACCAGGCACTGTCCAAGAGGCACATTAACTCACACACCGAGATTTTTCCGACCATGGCTACCACGGTGTCCTGATCGTAAAACCTTAGGAACAAACTTTGATCCTATTCCCAGGAACCCGATCTTTCACCTTGCTACAAATAGGGCTCAGTGCCGAAGAATCACAATCTCTGTGGAGGACAAAGCAACGCAAGTACTTGCAAATCTGCGTGCGTTTAAAGTGTTCGGTGCGAACATCAGATACTACCTTAAAGCGCTTCTAAATTTTGGGAAACATCCACCCTATTTCACGCAACATTGCCATGACCAGAGTACTTTTAAGGGAGAACAACTGCAACATTAAATATTCCACATCTTCGAGACATGGCAGGCACTTTGGAGCAGCATGTTACATCAAAACCAGTGCGATCTCATTGAGAGTGCAAGAGAAGTAGCGGCTGGATCTGGTGCCCTACACTTCAATCTCAACCCATTCTTCTAAACATGAGCTATTTTTTTTCCAAAACAAAGACCTTCTATACCTCTTTTTATCTTTCCCTCTGTGTCTGAAACAGCAAAAGTTTTCAGCCCGGCCTAGACGTCACCCAATAAACATGCCAAAACACTGACACTGACAGCTCGTCCTTAAAACTGACCGACACCTTGGATTTGCAGCCTTTCACGCTCACGTTTGAAGCTACAGAAGCGCTGAGAGCTGTTGTCTTTCGTGGGCAATGGAGATAATAAACAGTCCTTGCTGATCTTTAGTGCTCGTGAAGCATACATCAGAGATGCAGCAACTGCTCCAAAAATGCTCCATGGCAGTAGAAGTATCGCTATCGCGCCTTACGTCTTGGAATACAAAAGTAGATCACTCTTCAACTTTTTTTTGTCCTGTGCTTCTCAAATGAAGTTCTCGCGGGTTTTGAAAAATATATTGTAGCCTTAGCTGGCTACTGCGTTCTTTGCCATCAAATTGCTGACCTGAATGATTTCGCGAACTGCAAGCCGAAATTATAAAGCTTCTTTATAGTGAAACAAGTGGTACATGAAATTTAACTGAGCAAATGTTAGCGCATGATCACACCACAGGGTACAAGAATTAGTTTTATATAGAAAGAAATATTTTAGAATAAAATCTCGACAAAACGTTCTCGACCACACATGTCAATTATTATTTCATCAATGACACACGCATGGTAAGCTAATTTTGTAGAATGTGCCAATGTGCGGCTTCTTTGGGGAAACTAATTGCAGAAACATTAGCTCTGCCGAAACAAGAATACGCATAGGCGAATAGGGACCCTGCTAACATCACACTCCCCAACAGCATTGAAACCATTCCAAATCGTGCAGCGCGCTTCCTTTTGTTCAACTGCTCCCGGTACGCTAGCCTTACTTTAGTGGAAATTACCCTTTCGTCTAGCGTTTTTTTCACAAAAGCTACCACCAATAACCATTTCAAGGAACGGCTTTTCGGGCAACCGTTTTTTATATGTTGTAGTGACCACAGTTCCGAAGTTGGTGTAACTTATTCGCTTATTACCCTTGTAGCACTGCAATAGCCTTACACAAGCAAAAACTGAATCCACCTTCCCTCCATCATCGCAGCTTTCCTGGATACCAAACATATCAAAACCGCCATTGGTAAAACGCTATGTTGAATATGTCAATGCATGTCGCAGAATGTTGTATTACGCCACTCACCTCCTTACTGTCTGCAAGATATTAAATGCTGGTAAACGAATCAATCAACACATATAGTTGTCTAAGTGTAGGTCATAGATTCATAGGTTATTTAAAAACCTATAGGGGTGCAGCTTGCACTTACAACCATCTTCCTAACATATGGTGCCAATCTCTATTACCCATGGTACCGATCTTTCTGGTACCATCAATAAATATTTACATGCAAGGTTGACGTGATGGCTTGTTTTGTCGCTACCTTCGGCGGATTAACCAGTTGTGTCGTCTTAAATATAGAGTGTGTGTTTATTAGTGTAGTAATGAGCTAGAACATAGGCAATAAGTTCGAATTTTTTCGAAAAGCAGGTATAGCGGGTAGTATGAATATTGTCGCTTCACACTACATGTGTATTTGCTGCTCAAAAGCTCATCCAATTTCGAGCACGTGCTATCAGCCACACTCGCAGTGAAAAATCGCATTTATCCTTATTCTATCATCCTTGAGCACACCACGGCTATTCCACAGCAGTTCGGATATGGACCATCTCCTGGGAACGACTGCTGACACCTTTTGTCGTTCGCTCGGAAGCACCTGCATAAAAACAGAAAATTGCATAGCCTTCAATACAAGGCAAAGTAGTTTTCAATAATAAAAATATTTTTCCTATAACAAGTAGCTTTCTGCCGTCCCTTCTCGATTTAGGTTTTTAATCTTCTACTACATCTAAAACCGAATACCTTTGCGAAAAGCAATCCTCGTATTCAAAACAACAGGAATACAAAGCATATATACACTAGAGCCCTCCAAACAAGTGATACAACACGGCTTTCTAATTCCAATAAAGAACTTTCTTTCTCTCGCTCTCTTTTATTGCATGGTTCACAACTGTACACGTGTTTTAGCTCAAATAAAGCTTAGGCGTATTAGAAACGAAACGCTTGAGTGCAACTGAGAATACCAGCGTTCATCTCATTTACAGTACACGTGCGACTACCTTTTACAAAAGCTAATTGAAAAGCTGATTCAATACGGTGTCGTAACGAGGCAAAATAAAAGTCTAACAACAGAACACTACAAATCAGAAAAGATACCGTCGGGATGTCACCAACAACCACTTGCGGTGGTTTAAACCACACCGAGTCGCAATGAGCACAAAGATGACGGGTACGTTCAGACTCCTGGATCATCGTTCCTGTGGCCATCTCAGCAATCCGCGACCCGACTTTCTTTCAATGGACCATGCATGTGAAAATACTAAAAAATTGGTCCAGGATTGGCATGAAAGTCCTGAGTCAGTGACTAGTATGTGCGAGTGTATACATTGCGTTATGTAGGATGGGCGAAAAGAAAACGGAGACCTGTAACGGAAACAGGCGAGAAGCTGTGATGAAATCTAGAAGTGTTGAAGGTGGCAAAAGGCTAACAGAAAAACACTCGCAAAAACTAGTAGAGACATCTACGTTTAGATCCTACGATGCAAGGCGCGATAGCAATACTTCTACTCCCATGGACCGTTTTTGCAGCGGTTGCTGCATTTCCGATCGATGCTTCACGAGCAGTAAAGGTTACCAAGGAGGTTTATTATCACCGTGAACCAGGAAAGACAACGGCTCTCAGCGCTTCTGTGGCTCAAACGTGAGCATGAAAGGTTCATTATCAAAGGTATTGGTTAGTTTAAACGACGAGGTGTCAGTACTAGTGTTTCAAGATGTTTACTCGGTGATGTCTAGGCCGGGCTGAATAATTTTGCTTTTTGAGAGACACAGAGAGAAAGCGAAAGAGAGAGAGAGAGAAGATCTTTGTTTGGGAAAAATAGTTCGGGTTTAGGAACATGGAGTTAAAAGATTAGTGTTTAGGGCACCAGGTGCAGCAGCTTGTTCTCTTGCACTCTAAATCAGCTAACGTGCTGCTGGTAACGTTCTGTAACGTGATGCTCAAAGCTTCTTCACATGTCTAGAAGAAGTGGGATGTGTAATGTTTCAATTGTTCTCCCCATAACGCAACCTACACCCGGAAGGTTTTGTGCACGACGGTGGATATTTCCCAGAATTTAGAAGCGCTTTAAAATAACATCTGCTGTTTTCACCTAAAACCTAAAACGGACGCAGATTTGCAAGTACTTGGGTTGTTTTCTCTTCCACAGATTTTGTAATTCTTCGGCATTGACACCTCTTTGTAGAACGTTGAAATATAGTGTTCCATGGCATAGCATGACGATTCTTTCTTAAGGTTTTTCTAGGAGGGCGGTGTGGTAGTCGTGTTCGCAAAAAGCTGAGTCTGTGAGTTAGTGTGCCTCTTGGTCAGTGCCTTGTTCTCTTATACACAATTCTGTCCGGGTGTCCAGTCCAGGTGTCGTTGTCAACTTTGGAACTGCGGATGGGAATATCTCTCCCGAACGCTTAAGTATTCGGCATGCAGAAAAAAGTATAATGCGTTTTCAGTATGCATGTATAACGTTTACGCTACTCTTTGTTACTTTCACTAGAAGGATTGTCAGAAGGATGTCTCCAACTTCTGCTTCTTTGTTTCTGTATGAAGGAGGGACGTGCAGTGACAAAGATTGCTGGAATAGTCAACTACGACAATTGTCGCCTCGTGCTGTCGTACATGTCGAAGTCAGTGTATACTGTGGTTGCATGATTTTGTAACTTTCGTCCAATGAACGGGATCCTGCCAGGTCGCCTCTTGTTGTGTATTGTTGTGTCCATGAGTTTGTTAGATAAGTAGTTGGATCGGTGCTGTGTTCATCATGGCGTGCATTAGCTCCTTCCAAAAAGGGAGGGCGGCGGTGTGCCGGTCTTTTATACGATGGCCCCTCCAAATATTGTTCTTCCTGCCGCACTCTTAGTGCTAGGAGAGTGGTTCTCCGATTTCCTGAAAGGCGTATGAAGACACAAGTTGAGAACATATCCATCGTCATTATAAACAACATCTTATTTATGACGACTGCAGGGTGAAACCTTATCCTATTGACGTTATCCCACTTCTGTTCTGCGTTTCCCGATTCCATTCTTTGCTCCTGATATTGTTAATTCATTCTTCCATCGGGTCAATGGCCTTCTCTTCTTCAACACCCGTCTCGGCATGTCCATTCTGTTGCCTCGGTGTCACACCCATTGTTAGCTTCTCTCACGGTTAAACTTGCGAAGTTGAGAACTATTTTCTATGCTGTCCTGGTGATGGTGTTTTTTTTACTTTCTTTGGTGCAGCTAAATTTGTGGTACGGCAACCTCTGCAATACTCGGTATATGTTGCGCGGCTGCATGAGTCTTAACGTTTCTTCCTCTATTTTCCTGCCCTTCTATTGGCCTGTGGTACGGTTTGTGGGCAATTGGTTAAAGATTAGTTTTTGGCGATTGTGCGTTTGGCACCCCCGCTTGTGTATTGATCAATGCTGAACACTTTTACGTGATTGTTCCATGGGAGGACATTCGTATACATCTTTAACTGGCCCGTGTGGCGCTATCGGTAGTTCGCCAAACCGATCTTGCGGCGGAGACAGAACGCTGGGAATATTGAAAAGCATTTTGAAAACGTGTGGTAGGAGGCCATACAGTGGTCTTTATTTTAGTTATATAATGCTGGTAATCTACGCTTCACTTGAATTCGGAAGACAAGCATTAATTCATTGCCACCTGTTTTGGTTCCGTCACCCGATGTTCGTGCCGGCATTAGTTCTTGTGGGCAATACAACGGGGTTCCTCAGTTAGTAAGGCGTGGCGCTACTGATCCCAAGGTTGTGGGTTCGATTCCTGCCAATACAAGCGGAAAGCAATAAATTGGCTCCAATCCCCGCTTTCAACGTGGTTGGAAAGCAAAGCTTTGAATGACGCCCACAACAATTACACATGTGGCGTCACTTCAATTCGCACACGTGGCTCTAGAAAGAGTGAAACAAGAGATTCTGCCAGCCGTTATTTGGGATTCCTGGCGGCGCTGTCCCGAACGGAGCAATGTCGGCCACGGCCAGGCTGCGTATTCCCAAACCGTATCCCGTAGGGGCCCAGGCCGACCACCCTCCCTTCAAATGGCGACGTCACAGCGTGACGTCACTTGATCTTCCTGCGCGACTTCATGCGACGTGTTGTTTTTTTCTCTTTTTGGGTGGCGGCCGATGGTTTCGCTCCGTGCGCGAGGCTGGGGTTGCGGCGCTGGGGAGCTGACGCACATTTAGTAGAAGTTAAAGGCCCAACCACATGCAGCGTACTTTCCGCGTTTTCTCGCTTGGCGACGCGAGCTGACGCGCGAGCAACGCCGATCTATACGCTCGCCAGATATCGGCGTCGACGCAGCTCGAGAGCAGGGGAAAGCTGGCAGGAGCGGTCGGGTTTCGCGTCCTTCTCGTGCTTTGGCGTCGTTCCTTTAAGCAGAAGAGAATCAATTTCTTTTTAACTTGTGGTTATCGGCTGCCTTGATACAAATTGCAAGCTGTTTCTGTTCAAAAGCGCTAATTCATTTGTGGCTTTTTGTTTGGTTTTCATCGGGAAGATCGGGTATTTGCGATTGCTTTTTGTGAGTTGAATAAGGGAGCTCTAGCTACGTCGCTTGTAGTATTAGCATGATGGGGCTTGGCTGCAAGATTGGTGCGTGGTGACCAAGCCTTATCAACGCCAGAATGCTAGCCGCGCATGCCATTTCATTCGTTGCTACTGTGGCTTGCGTAGGGAAGACCGAGGTTTTGCGATAGCTTTTCTTGACTCAAGTAAGGGGGTTGTGGTTACATCGCTTTTAGTAATGGCAGAACAGCCCTCGGATACAGGATGTGTGCGTAAGAAACAAGCGTTACCACGGCTCAAATCTCAAACATGACCAAAGCAAATCACTCTACAATATTCGTTGGCAGCCTCTGTTAGGGTACCTAATTCTTGGCACCAACGTCTTCTCCCGTCGTGGTCGAGCGGTTGCGCGCTTGTGTGCTGGCGTTTTGTTTTGAAAGTCTATGGTTCGAATCTTGGCAAAACCTCGTTTTTTTGCAATGAGGGTTTCACCGGCTTTTCTTTTTTTCATGGCAAAAAAAGGGGCCCAGAGTGCCTTGCCGTTTAATTTACAAGATACCAAAGTTTACAAGTTACCCAATTTTAACCTACAAGTTTACCCAGGAGGCGCTGTCGAACAATTTAACCAAGCCGTGCTAAGTAAGCGCACAATCGACGCGAAGCTGCGGCAGGTCAGGCAGGTCATCGCTGCTAAAGCAGACCACAAAGCCGACAAAAGGATGCCGCCGACTCTCCCGCCGGGGTGAGCACGGGGAACGCTGGGTGATTGCGCCCTATCACAGCGTTATCTACACTGTGCTCGGTGAGTGAAAAGCGCCCTCTGCCTCCTCAGACGGGTCGGGGTTTCTTGTCCAGCCCACCACGAAAGAGCAGTTGTCTGGTAGAGGTAGAGAGCTTTGCTTTAAAACACCAGTGTGTCGTGATTTAGGCGCACGTTAAACGTCTTAAGGTGGTCTAGTTATTCCGGAGACTTCACTACGGCACACCCCACGTGTAGCTATAACGAATGAATTACCAGAAATTTATATTTTTCGGTCTTATGGTGGGAACACATTTTGATGTGGTGGCGTAAGTTGCGTGCATGGCCGCAGACATTGTTGCCACCGACTTGGCGTAGAACAAACTTCACCACGAAAGCGCAGCACCTGCTGAAAACACGTGTCCTTTCTCTCGTCTCTGCTGTGGTATCATTGGCCTCCTTTCCATACTTCAGTTGCCTCTGCTTATTCCAAATTCAGGCCAGCCCTTCAATCTTTATGCCTCAGTCATAGCTTCCCTGTGGCAGCGATGACGCGTTTCTGTCGACGCCTGATGAGCACGGCTGATAGCGGATGGCTAGGAGCCACGGGGAAATAGAAAAATGAGCCTAATAACGCTATCACATTAAAATGTTGCTGAAGGAAAGGGCCTGTAATACTGATGTAAAATTAAGTGTTTGAAGGATATGTGGATATGTTCTCATGAAGAGACAAGTTCAGAACATTTAAAAATAAAAGACATTGCGTAAGTGCTATGTACTTGTGTAATTGTTGAAACCTAATGCGTGTGGATTACTCTGTGTGTACACTTTGATCCCACTGTGCATTTGCCTACCTATATTTTGTATAATACATAGGAAATATATTATTGACTGTTCTTTTCTGCCAATGTGCAAATAAGAGTGTGCTGTTATGTTTAAATTTGTTTACTTCGTCAACATCACATTTCTTGCTCGCATTGAATCGGGTGGTTGAGGCCTCTGTCAGGCCACATGCGCGTTTAGTCTCAGCCCCCCCCCCCTTGGTTTCGCCAAGAAATAAAAAATCAGATGAAATTAAATTTACTTTATTGCAAAGAATAAACAATAAGAAAACTAAAACGCGATAACAAACCAACGTCTTTCGCTACTCATTACCAGATCGAGCTGCAAATAACTCCCTATGTTTATAAGCAGAGTAAGAATGCTATGCATTAGTAGACAAATCTCTAAATTACAGGTGTTTTTTAATTAAAAGAACACAGCAAATACCAGTTGTACTGTAATTATTCGTCAATAATATGACTTATGTTGTCCTTTTTCTCAATAACGTTGACAACTATGAACTTTTTCCAGATTTACTGGATCACAAAGGTTGTGCCTGTATAAACTTCTCATTCAAGAATTCTTGCACGTTTTGGCCCAATGGCTCAATTGAGGGACAACGAAAATACAGACCGTCCAGAATATGTGGGTTTACGTAGCCTAACAAAGACTATCACGTGTTTAAATATCACGGGTCTTGAAAAAATACCGAGCTTGCTGAGGCTCGAAGCCACGGCGTTCCGTACAAAACCTATTATTCTACTGGTAGGCTATAAGGCTGAAAATGGAGCTGTGTTTAGCGTTGCATAAAGAAACGGGAGGAGTGTTCTAAGCGAATTCATAGATAGAGCTGGGTGCCCACAAGAAATGCCGGGGTCGAACCCACAGTGGAACGGAACCTCTCAGCAGACGCTCATTGTGCCCTGCTGAATTTTAACCGGTGAATTGTGACCCGGTGAATTGTGGGCTTGTGCGGAAGGCGCCATATGCCGGGCGAAACCCCAAACGAAGCACTGGGTCCAGCATTTTGATGGAAGGTTTACTTGCTGACCCATAGGAAACGCTACAATAGTCCAATTTTGAACATACGAAGCTAGTAAAACCAAAAAAAATCTTTGTCAGCACCGTATAATGTGTGTAAGAGAACTTTTAATATTTGCATTGCCTTTAGGCAATTCTGTAAAAGTTTTTTTTTGCATTCGGGATCAATTTGTGTTTTCTGTAAAAGCCTACACCTAGAAATGTGTGTGGGGTTTTTAGTGGAATTGAGACACCATTGAGGTTGATGTCTCGATACGCCCGAATGCAACGCCTCTTGGAAAACAACACATACGTACACTTTCCTGGATTAAGCTTAAAACCGTTTCTACCTGCCCAGCCAGCTAGCTCGTTAACAGCAAGCTTGACTAGGTTCTCGAAGATATAGCGGTTACAAGGATTAAAGGATACTTGTACGTTATCTACATATGTTGAACATGAAATTTATGATGAATTCTTAGTGAATTCATCTTCACAATAAATAGAATGCAACTCAAAGCGCCACTCTGCAGCACGCCCTTTTCCTGCGCATGGACCCTAGAGACTGCACTTCGAACTCTTACACGAAAGGTATTTTCAGACATGTAACTGCTAAACGTGTTTATCATGTTACCTGATATGCCAGAGGGCTTCAGGTTGCTGAGGATGCCGTACCACCACGCGGTATCGCACGCTTTTTCAATACCAAAGAATACCATCATACAATACCGCTTACGCAGGAAAGCGTCATTGTTATAAGACTCTAATGCAACGAGATGATAGCTGGTTGATCGCACAGCCATCAAGCCTGCGTGGCAGCTCTCCCGCCAGGAGTCGAACCCGGGCTTTTGCAGTGGCATGAACTGCATGTCGCCGCTTTTGTACTTCGGGAATTGACATCGCGTTGCCGTCATACACATTTCATCCTCTTTAGCGCTTACTTGGCCTTCACTCTCGTCACATCACAGTTCACGCTGGGACATCGGGCGTGTGACGTGGTGAGGAGACGCAGTCATGCGCTCTCGAGCGCACTTGGCCTTCAGCTGCGCGAACGCTGCGGCGCCGAAGCCAACCTGGCTTGGCGTCACATATCTCCGCAAACGACAGGTCGTCCTGCCTCTTGTTTTGCTACTTCGTGCTATGAAATGCTACACTTTAGCCACTGAAATATCACAGAGGGTTGATGAGAGGCATGGTTAAGGCAGCTGCTAATGGTTGGCCAATTTCTTTTGGTAGAAAGCAATGCCTCTGCACTTAAAACCGAAATACTGTACCAACTGAAAGCGCGTGTCCCCGATGAACGAAGTAATATAACCTAGATACCTGCGGGGAAACAACATATCCCGTACATTCAGAATATAAAAAGTTGCTGTGCTGATGTAAAATAGAGGATTCTAAAATTGATTATATACGTGGATTACATTGACGTCACTGTAGTTGTGATGTTTGTGATGCACGCGTGCGTGATATATTTCTGTGAACTTATTTGTCGCTGTTATACCGAACACTGCTGGGAAGTCTGAGAGCAGTGTAAACACGGTTGTGGTTACATTATGTGCAAGCCATGCATAAATTCTAATAAATTAGCTATTCAAAATACCGTACTTGTTGGTTGTTTTGGTCCCATTCTTGCACTTCCTTCTCACACATGGTATTTTAAGGTTTTCAGTATCTCCATCCTTTAGAAACATGCCATCTTTGAAGCGACAATCCACTGCAAGAGGCAAGACACACAGGTGACGGAGCGTTTTTGCACAAACATGACGATATGCAGAGCATCACAGTTTCCAGATAAAATGACTCGGTTTGGAAAATTGTTTAGGGCACTGGAAATTAAACGTCTAACAACTGACATGTATTTTCATTCGGTGCATTGGGCTGGTTCGTCAAGCAGTAGCCAAGCTTCGGAGCTGCACCCACGAGAAAAAATGTTGCAATCCTGCTTTTACATCGAAGTATTTAAACCTAGCATTACTCACGACAGACACGCAAGTGTTGAGTTCACTGTTGAAGTCACTTTCTGGTCAATAGCTGTTGAAAAATTGTGTTCCTTAGCGAATAGAAGGCCCAAATATTGAACGTGAATCAACTGCGGGTTTCTGTAGAATTTGTATACAGTTTACCCACCAGCATTTTTCCGCCACTAATACAGTGTACATGGCAACAATGCAGTCTAACGCGCTTTTAAAAACCGTAGTTTGAAAAGAGAAGCAGGCTTTCAGCACGTTTTCACTCACTGTTTTGAACAAAGACCGGTAACGCTACAAAACTGAAAGTTTCAGCGCATTCAACAAGGTGTGCCATACCACTACTCACGAGACATCTTTATTTTATATCCACAATAAATACTGCTACACCAGCAACATTGCCCTTATAACTCTATGCGCCACTGTTGCGGCTCAAGCTGACAAACATAACTTGGGGTCCTGCAGTCACAACTAATGCCTATGGTCTCACATGCGCCCTTTGTGTCCCTTCATGCGAATAAGCTATGATTCGGTGTGTCTGAATGTACTGCTGCCACTAGTTAACCGATGTTGAAGCTTCGAAACTTCCAACAGCCAGGTGTCAAGCCATTACTAGAATGTAGTTGCGTTTGTGTCATTCAATCACTGATACAATGAAAACAACCTGGGAGTATTGAGGTATGTAGCTTTTAGTGGGGAAAAACGTAGGTTTTTCTTTACGTAGGAGTGCAAGAGCTGCCACATTGCTCATAGCTTCGGGTGCTCACATGTTACTGTCCCGAACGAGCACGAGCGAGGCACCGCACCCCCAAGAGCTAACGATCCATATCGGCGTCCTTCTCGGACAGCTCGAGACCTCCTTCTCCTCCCCCACTAAACGTCCTCTATCCTGGCTGGATGTCTTTCTCACCTAGCACTTCCGCTTCCCTCAGAAGACGTGACTCCTTGTAACGCCAAGCGAGACGGCTGCGCGTGCGAATAGCCGACGAAAAACACCCCAGGGATACTGCAGCCATTCTGGTAGTACATGCTGCGGAAGGCCGCGACCGCTACCCAGTAAGTAAATCTAGTTGCCGTTGCCAGCATGAGCCGTGAGCACCGCGCACAGGATCTGTGCATGATCACTACCCCCCACTGCGCCAAACTCGTAGAGCACAGATTTGTTTTTTTATCTCCTTTAAATCGAGCACACTATCCTTGCCTACAACTTTTACAAGGGAAGAAGAAAGCTTTGGCACTAGCCAAGTCACGTTCAGGGACTCCGACGACTTGCAGGTTCGCTAAGAGTCCTTTAAGCGCGCACCACATCAAGAATCACGCAGGCTATAGCATTAGTCTTTTGATGCTGCCAGAGTTTGATCACTGAGGCGCTACCCACCGCTGCGAAAACTGCGCTATGCATATGACGGTACAAGCGCACCCTGCGCCGATGCAAACCGCCTCGTCGGCCAACAAGGCAGAAAAAACATCTTATACACTCCTCCAACTGGTATCTGGCAACCAAATAATTGGCTTTCACTGGCGGCCGAAGTATTTTTTAAGGGGCCCATCGGGATACACAATCGCGTACTGCATTGCTGCTTTACAGCAACGCCAGCGGCAGGCACGCGCACTGCGACAGAATGTTTTAGCTGACGGTTTTCGAAAGCCAGCTGTTGCATACGGGAAGGCGCACCCGAGGTGAGCTCCGACGGCTCCTTCATGCGGGAGGTAGCGTGGTGAAGCGAGCGGCCAGCCAATGTCGCTGCCTTGAAGAAGAGCAGAAGCCTAAGGCAAACTTAACTTGCTTACTGCATGGCGAGAGATTAGCCGAAGCCAGGCAAGAACAATGCCCCGTGGGGCGAGGTAACAGTACATGACTACAGCAGAGTGACAGCATTGATTTACTGCTGAAACAGGAATGAACTATAGCGCTTGGGGGGTCTTATTTATACCCAAAGCGCTAACGGTCAAACAAGCGTTCCCGTGGGGCGAGGTAACAGTACATGACTACAGCAGAGTGACAGCATTGATTTACTGCTGAAACAGGAATGAACTATAGCGCTTGGGGGGTCTTATTTATACCCAAAGCGCTAACGGTCAAACAAGCGTTCCCTCTAGATTGTGCACACGAAACGAACGGTACAGACACACGCAACAATCTTTTCAGAGTTCGTGTGCGGTCGGTAGTAGCGGCGCACGCTGCTTCCCAGAGAGGGGAGAGAGGAGGTCTCCGCAAAGGCTTCCACGTCCTTAGGACAAGTCTCTGCATGTCTCGTCTTCCACCGCCGGAGTTCGAATCACGCAGAGAGAGAGGCGACATCGATCCCGACTTTCCCAGAGATCTAGCGGCGTGTTTGGATCCGTCGGCTGCAACCGTGAGTCACCGACAGGGAGGCCTGCTTGAAAGGCGAACGTAGTGGAAGCTTCGCCACACAACAAAGCACTGCAGCCTGCTGATTCGTAACACCGCTCTGTTACCGGCGGCACGCTCAGCGCTACTGGAGCCAAAGGCGTTCGCGCCCAAGCGCGGCACGCACGCCCATTGGCGATCTCGCTTGCTATCGGAGCGGAGCGTATCGCCAAAACGGTTAGCTAAAATTCGCTAATATCCAGGTTGGATACTCCGCACCCGGAAAAGAAGTTAGCGAGACAATTTTCTGCATTTCAAATTTCAAAAATGAACTGCCTTTTCATTAGGTACTACCGTCGCGAAACCGGAGACATGTGAACTGGTTGAGCCCAACGGACCCATCTAGTAGAATTTAGGCATCGAATAGACTTTAGCCCTACTGGAGAAGAGGAAGAAGTCGGTTCGACTGCTGGTTGCTGTAGCTGCTCTGCAATTTCTTCACTTTTCCTGCTTCCCTGTGTTCAGCACCTGTTCACCGCCGCGCTGCCTCCACCTCATCAATGGCGACGCCCCGGAGAAGAAAACCCCGGGTAAAATGCCTTGCTGAGACCTGCGAGCGCACCCTGCTGCTCGGCAGGGTGCCGCGGTTGCCTGCGCTCTATGCCGCCGTGATGGACTCTCTAGGCCAGATCACGGTCGCTCCCCCGACCGAACGAGCCACCTTCAGCCGTGTCGTGCGACGCACCTGCTTCAGCAACAACCGTGCGATCGACCCAACTCCAGATGATGCTGATGCTCCTGATGCCAACGTGGAGGAAATGGATCAGGCCTCCCTCTTGTATCGTATCAGAAGAAGCGACCCACGGGAATTCCGGTCGTGATCCAACCAGCAGAAGCAGGATGCAGTCTCTGGAGAGCCAACCCTAACGTCGTCGCAGCGGAGGTTGTGGCCGCGGCACAGGAAAAACTTCTGACTCATCGGTTGAACAAGAATGGCAGCCTTGTTGTCAACGTGCCTTCTCTCTCTGCGGCCAATCGTCTCCTCCAGGTGTCAACCCTTGCTGGGATTGCGGTTGGCGCTCGGGTTCCCCAATCCTACATGGCTACCTACGGAAGGATTCAAGCGCTCCCGCTAGAATACACGGATGAGGAACTTGGGAACTACATACGTGACCAAGGTGTCCTTTCTGCTCGCAGGCAAGTCTCTTACTCGCGTAACGAGAACAGTGTCGTTGCTGAAACCCGCCGGCGATCCGTCATCCTAGAATTCAAGGCGGGCACCCCACTTCCTGCACGAGTATTTCTTGGCTTCTGTAGCTTTCCCGTTACAGAATACATGGGTGCAGCCACGCAGTGCTTCAAATGCCAGAGGCATGGCCATATCGCTAAAAATTACAGAGTGCCAATACGATGTAAAGTTTGCTCTGGGTCTCACTCATACAAACACTGCACCTCATGTGCTCAACCACGATGCGCCAAGTGTGGCGGCCCACATCCTGCGTCTTTTGAAGCTTGCCCAAAGAAAAAAGCCGAAACTCTTGCTCGCAATGTAGAACAAATTCAGGGCAAAGTTACTAGTCGACGCGAACCATCGCCAAACCCAGACCTTTTCTTTACAACTGCGTTGCAATCGTCGCATGATCCACCAGCTCAGAGTATCGCGCCTACGAACAAGTCTTATGCAGGAGTAGTCTTAGAACAGTCATCGAAAAAAAATTGAAAAGTTCCTTCTGATGCTCGTTCTAAAGACGCATCCTCCCCCTCAAAACGGCGCTCTCACAAAGATCATGATGAAACAGCAAATCAGACCGGCGAGACAGATATTGTGAATATGCTTATTCCGATGCTATCTGCGGCCATCAAGGTACTGCTACGTGCCAACTCCTCCTCTCAGCGCTTCCCCGAAGTCGAGGCTGTTCTAGCTTTAGAGCCCCTCATAGCATCTACCTTCACGGCGCAACGACATGCCGGCCGATCACAACAATGACGACTCAACCACTATTGACTTCTCCGAAAGTGTATTTAAACGCCTATCTAAGGGACTGTATCATTTTTCAATGGAACGCCCGTGGCTTGCGTTCGAAACTTGCAGACTTCCGTGAATTTGTACATTTATATCAGTTCCCATTCATAGTGATATCTGAATCACGTGTTGGGGATCTCTTTGGTTTAAAAAACTATCACAGCTATCATTCGGAACGTTTAAACGGCGTAAGCCGGCGGTTTATATGTTTCCGCAACGACGTCTCGGCTGCAATAGTGGCCGTGCCGCCTCATCACACAGAAGAATACGTCTGCGCAAAGGCCCCTATTGGAACACAACCATTTACACTCATTGGTGCTTACCTGGAGCCAGGGACTGCTATTGATGCTTCCAGACTCGAAAGTATCATCGTCAGCACACCAGCGCCCCACATAATCTGCGGGGATTTTAACGCGCACAACGAACTTTGGGGGAGTGCTTCTACGAATTCTCGCGGGGCAAGACTCGCCGAGCTGATGGTAAAACATTCTATTGAACCGCTCAATGACGGCAGTGTGACGTTCCTAAAAACCCAAAAATCACCAGCTGCATTGATGTTTCGTTCATGTCAACTGATTTCATCCGAAATTTTGCTTGGTGCACACACTTCGGAACAAGAAGGAGTGATCACTACCCCATTCTTATATCCTCTTCCAGTGCAGATATGTTTCGACGTGAAATGTGGGTCAAATGCACAGACTGGGAAGGCTACAGGGCGTCTGCAGACATCCGAATCACAGCAGCAACTCCGGACGAAGACCTCATACCAACTTTAACCAACTGCCTTCAGGAATCCTCCCGAACCATGACCACACGTCTCAGTGTGAAGACCGACCAAGACTACGAAAGATTAAGAGCCATTCGCCGACGGGCTGAACGAAAGGCACAAAGCACTAATGCATTAGAAGACGTACGAGAGGCGCGAAGAGCACAGAGGCCGGTGAGACGTCACTTGAAAAAGTTCAGGAGGCAGCGGTGGCGGAATTTCTGCTCAAACCAAGACATCCGCAAACCTCTGTCGCGCATGTGGCGCGTTGTTAAGGGAATGCGCAACAATGTTCGGCAACTATACCCATTCAGAGCGCTATCGTTGCACGCCGGTATTTCCCTCAAAGGGGCAGCTGAAGAGTAGCGTATGCTCCTGTCCACAAGATCAGTCCCTCCGACATGCCCTACAAGTGGCTCCTCCGAAGTACCGCCAGCTGCTTGCACCACCATGGACCTCCCCTTCTCCGTGCAAGAACTCAACGCAGCCATTTTCCGCGCCAATAAACGTTCTGCGCCTGGTCAAGACGAAATCACCTATGAGGCCATTTCGCACCTGTCCCCCCACTCTCGATTAAGTCTGCTAGAATACTACAATTCAATTTGGCTAACTGGCACCGTACCTTCTGAATAGAAACTTGCAAACCTCGTGGCCATCCTGAAGCCTGGAAAATCACCCACGAGGTATGATTCCTTTCGACCGGTAGCTTTGCTAAGCTGTGTCGGTAAAATTATGGAAAAAATGATATTCAGAAGAATTACCTGGTACCTTCAAAGCAAAAAACTTTATCCACAACAGATGAACGGTTTTCGCGAGAATAGAGCAGCCCTCGACAACGTAATTTCGCTGGTTTCGTCTCTAGAAGACGAATTGCATAACGGAAACATCCCTACTGCAATATTCTTGGACATCAAATCGGCATTCGATTCAGTTTTCCATGATGCAATCCTGGCAGCCCTTACTGCTCTTGGTTTCGGGGGGAAACTTTACTCGTGGATATCAAGCTACCTACAGGGGCGAGAACTGTTCATGTGCACTCCGGAAGGCCCAACGTCCTACTACGCCATACAAAAAGGGGTGCCTCAAGGGGCCGTCTTGAGCCCTCTCCTGTTCAACCTGACGCTCATCCACCTAAAGCGAGTGCTCCCGCATGGCGTACATTTCACACTCCATGCGGACGACATCTGCATTTGGAGTGCAGCGAGGTCACGTCGCACCACACAACAAAGTAGGCGAACATATCAGCCTACCTTTCACTCATAGGACTGCATCTATTCCCCGAAAAAAGTGTTTCGATGGCTTTTACTCGCAAGAACATGAAACACTATCCATTAGCCCTCGGAGGCCGTACCCTACGGTATGTACCTACTCAAAGATTCCTCGGAATCTTAATAGACCGCAATCTTTCTTGGGCTCCGGAGGTTAAAAGGCAGTGTACGCGAGCTTCGGCGATGTCAAAGATCGTCGGGTATCTTGCCTGTAGTCGCTGAGGCAGTGACTGTCCCTCCATGATACTGCTCAGTAAAGCCTATATCGACGGCGTACTATGCTACAGTCTCCCTGTCCTCCAAAATCTGTCACTCACAAGCAGAAAACAGCTAGATGCAGCAAGAAACAATGGCCTTAGCATCTGCCTCGGACTGTCCAGAGGGTCGTCGTGCTTGGGTACTGTCGCGGAAGCTGCCTGTCTGCCCTTGGACGTGATTAGCCTCCAAGAAACCGTACGGATACATCTGCGACATCGGATGCACGCCAAAACCGATACAACAGCGCGCATGATAAAAAATGGCAACTCAAGCTTTGGTCGAACATTGAACACATTGCATCTCTCTATTCCCTCCCAGGCATCAAATGCAATGACGTCTTATTTCCCACCCTGGACCCTTTCGCCATTGCATATTAGATGCACCATCCCAGGAATTGGCTCTAAAAAGAATATGCCTCAAACCGGCTTGTTGCAGTTAGCACTCGGCCACATTAGCCGGCTATACTGAGGCACAAACCAAATTTTTACAGACGGCTCATGTACGCTTGATCGCCGTTCCTCTGGGATCTTTAGGTCGTCCACTGGACAGATGTTCTCTCATCGCCTTGAGCGGGCAACATCATCAATGTCAGCCGAGCTTCACGCCATCAAGGAAGCCATCCGGTACATTCTCCGCCAACCGCCGGAGAACTGGACCATCTTCACCGATTCTAAGGCAGCCCTCCAAAGTCTACTGCGCAACGACTGCTTCAGCATTCACGAACACGCCTCTCGTGAAATAACCTACTTGCACCACCTAGCCAAAGACATTGAGCACCAAGTGACATTTCAGTGGATTCCAGGTCACTGTGGTGTTCCAGGGAACGAGAAGGCAGATGAAGCAGCTCGCAGGCGCCTTGAAATGCATAACAAGAGGAAGGTCTTCTTCATCAAGCATGATGCCTCAGCTCGCCAACTCACCCACATCAAGCTTTTGTTACTAGCTATGACGAAGACACTTGTCTTAATGGAGCGGAACCGTCTCTGGTCTCTTCCAGAGTACCATTATGCCTTCTTGCACTACGTAGACCCCAAGCTCAGGATTAAGCTGCCAGAGCGACTTCCGCGCCGACAAGAAACTTTATACCACTGATGACGCCTCAATGCAGCGCTCACGAAAACATACCTGTTTCGACTCGGTGCAACCTCGAATCCGTACGGTGATGACTGCGGATCGCCGGAAACTGTAGAACACCTGCTGTTAGAGTGCCCCGCTTACATAGCCGCAAGGTTCCGTTTGGAGCAGGAGATCGAGCACCTACGCCCTGAACCGCTCAGCTTAAAAGTACTCCTCGGTCCATGGCCCTCCCCTTCGGCTCAACGCAAAGCACTAGTGGCGTTATTTGAATACCTAGACGAGATCAGTATCCCTGAACTGATTTGACATACTACGCAGATTATGGCGTTCATCGAACTGGTCCCACAAACTCCACAATGTGTGCTTTTTTTTCTTACTTCTTTCATACTACGGAGATTGTGACATTCATCGAACTGTTCCCACAAACTCCAGAAAGTGTGGTTCTTTTTTTTTCTTGCTTCTTTTCCCCTCGTTCTTCCGCCCTGTTATCTATAGGGCATTTTCTACCATCCCCTACCCATTCCTCCGCCGAGCAGCATGTCAGTGCAGAGATTCTGGCAAACCTTTCGGATTTATTCTTTAATAAAGAGCTTTCTCTCTCTCTCTCTCTCTTTAGGCCTACTGAATATCTGGAATTGAGACAGTGATAAGAAAGACCACACCAGCGCTTGCAATCATGTCTACGCTTTATTTACTAAGAAAGCAGACATATATACAGCCAAGTTTTCCAATCGTCGGTCAAGACGTTGACGACTCAGAACACCAGAAGGAAAAAGACACATCCCGAACTCGCAACTACTGGTTTAATGAAAAGATACAAATGCACATTGAACAGGCCTCACGAGATATGTTCTTCTCGCCCAAGATATAACCATAAAAGAAATTTTTAAGTTGAATGCAGAGAGTCAAAGCCACTTCCAACAAACAGAAGGAGATGTGCGTTTAAAAAACTCAAAACACCATAACACCTCGAAAATCCCTAAACTACATCTACAACGTGTGGGACATATATAACTATCCTTTGTCTGTTATGATAATGAAGAGGGTTTGCACAACGACCTACATAAAAAGGTTCACCGATGTTTGTGTTACCGCCCATTCTATTATCGGGTTGCGACACATAATAAAACCCAGTCCATCTCCACTAATGGGAGACCTGAGGAAGAGCGAAGCATGCAATGCACACGTGTATTCTTGGCGCCCTGGCGTTTTGGCCCCTGGAGATGAAACCACTGGCAGGTAGAGGTATACAGCTTTGCTGTAAATGTCTCGTGTCTTTGAAGCGCAAAACTTTATAGTGCGAGGCGTTGGAAAACGAGTGTTCCGGTGTGTACTTTAGTGCACGTTTTTGCCCACGGAGATGAAACGTTTTAGCGCGAGACATCGGAAAATGAGTGTACCAGTGTCTAATTACCACGACCACATGAGACGACGACGACAGCAGAGGCTGACAGCCCGAGCCCCTAAGGGGCTTCGCCCCTAAAAATATTCAGTGCCATTCCACTCTTTGAGGAATGATGACCACCGGAGCTTTGCGTACTCCAAATTGTGCACGAAATAGAGCTTGTTAGCCATTGGCAATCTAGCACGCTTCCTCGCCCATTAGCTAAATTAAAGCTGGGAAGGCAAGAGTTTTATTCTAGGGGGCGTACAGCGGGCTGCTAGTTGACCGCCTCCGCCACCAACGCCGTGCAGGCACGGCCGGCAGCCGTTGGCGTACCCGTGCTTACAATGAAAAGGGCCGCCCTAAATTTCACTCACAAAGGCCTTGAAAATCAACGAGAAACCACCCTCCGAAACGTCACACCGCGAGCTCTTAAAGGAGCACTGACACAAAATTATGAACGAACGCGAGATAGTTGGGAGGTACATTGATGTGAACATAATACATCATCTGCGAAGCATCACCAGCAAATACAGCCTAGAGAATATTTAAAACCAATTTTAAAGTGTGCCTAACGCAACCGAGACGCAAGCGGAGGGCCTCGAGAGATGAACATCTACATGTATGGGGGGTAAATAAACGACATCCAAACACGTAACGAGTTTGTGTTGGCCGCTTCCGCACGGCCGGCATTTCTCGCCTGCTCTCCACTCGCCCCTCGGATCGGAGGCAGGTGCTCTTGGTCTGGAGCTACAAACGATCCGATCGTTGGCGACAGAGGGGTCGGGATTTCGTTGGCTCATCGGTCAGCTGGCCGCCAGCGAAGTCCTACAGTATTTCCAGGCACTCTATTTCCTTTGCTTTTTGTTACACTGCATGCGAAAACTCACCGGGTACACATCAGGTGCACTGAGGGAGCTCCGTAACCAGCAGGACGATCGCTCGGCAGCGGCCGCGGCCGCGAACTGGCGCAGGTAGGCGCAGATAGCTCGAGCGACAGCTTGTTACCGCTGTCGTATATGTGACTCAAGCCTCAAAGCAGTGTTGTACACGTTCCTCTAAAATAGGAACAAAAGTTTGTACCTCGTTCCTTTCTATTTTTAAAACGAGTTCCCTTTACAAGTTCCTATATTGAGAAAAGAACGCGTTCCAGTTACACTTCGAACGTTGTAACGTGTCGTTACATTAACGTTACATTTCATTTTTTTAATTGAAATCAGGTGTCAGATCATTTGATGCGAAATGTAGTCAGCAATTTAACACCCACATCCAACTATGTATGTTATGCGAATATGTACACCACCGGCAGCCGGCTATCCGGAGATAAAAAGAATTCAACGAAACGCTCCCACACGAATTGTTTCATGGAGCACTGGACATATTGCAGGCATGTTCAACTGCAAGTGTCGCGCTCGTCTATTACAAGTGCAATACATACGGAGCTTTCACTTGGACTACATATGCGCAGTCAGGATACTGCGCTTCAGATGTGCAAAAAGAAAACTACGCACCTGCCCAAACATAAGTGCATTGCCCAAGAAACCGCATCGAAAGGAACAATACATATGCGTTTTATGAATGCTGATTCAATATTACAGCACGAGTGAAAAAAGAATGTGCACAATACATACTCAGAACTTAGTAGAGTCCCATATCTGAAATCAGCAACAGTTGCATCTCGATGGTGGTGTCATACAGGCGAACCCGTTTCTTTCGTCAACACTTTGTTGGAAATGTTGAAGAGCCGCACCACCAAAGCTCTTAAGGGTACTACCCTGTTATGCTTGACGATAATTTCGCACAGTCCCTCAGGCTCAGGAGACTGCCTCCGCATGCGCTCATAAGCATATGCTAGGAACAATCCGTGCTCGCCATGGACAGCGCTTGTTTTGGGCATGTTTTGATTGACGGCCGTTGAAACACTGTATGGTGCCGTGTGCATAACTTTGGCAATTCTGGATTGCTGCCTACATTCTGTCACGCACGAAAATCGGATCCACAACGTCAAAAACATAGCTTCAGAGTGTTACTCAGCCGGATTGAAAGTTCATTGTCAACTTTTTGCCGCAGCCTTGTCTGCTGTAACTTTGTGCTACAGTTTTTAAGTTTGGACTCCGGCTTCTTGTTGTCGGAACGGAGGAACTCTGCGCACGACAGCGGCCACCAGCTTAGGTTGCAAACTCTTCAATGAAGGAAGTCGGTCTTTTTTATGGCGGTGTCTTCTAGAAGAATTCATTGTTCCTTTATGGTTGCGGCCTCCTAATGTGGTACTTCATCTGGCAACAGGTGGGTCACAATAATTGCTCTTGCTAGAGAATGTACTCGTAATTGTTGTTGCGCTTCACGCGGAAGTTTACCTTTACCTGACAAGTGTGGACCTTTACCGGACAAGTGTGAAAACTTTGTCGACAAGTTCGTGCTAACTGTGTTCCGGAGTGTGACGCGCCTTGTTGAGCGTGCTTTGAATCTTAAATAAGGTTCTAAGTGAGCGATCCGTAACGAAGCTAGGACATATAGCTGTCTGGACAGGGACGTTATGGAACTCGGGACGTTCTATGAAGAGTCGGGACAGTCCCGCAAAATCCGGGACGGTTAGTAACCCTACTTGAATATATACTACTCGGCTGGCCATCGGTGCCCGGCTGAAGCACTGGTCGGAACCGGTCCGTAACCATACACCACAGTCGTCGCCCTGCTATGATGTGAAGGAAAGGTGGCGCAACATTTCCCAGTGAAATTCCAAAACGAATCGCAATATTGAACCGGGCAGTGGGCACAGCACAAAATCGATGGTCGTCTCGGTACTTGAAAAAGTTTGCGGGGGCGCGTTCGAGTGACATGGCCATGTCGTAGGGCAGTAGAACGTCTTAGGTCAGATTCGGTTTCCAGCTCTGAGGAATGGTTGCTGTTTCGCATAAGATAAGATGGCTCTCGCATCGCTTTGGATGGCCGCCGCAATATTTCAAGAATGTGAGGCTTAGAACTGGACGCCTTGTTTTCACACTCGGTTAGAGCAACGACGGTGACCCTGACGTCCATTTACCGACAGGAGACAAGTATCGTACGGCCCCTCGGCTGGAACGGCTGCCGTTACTACAGATAACTCGTTTTCTATGAACACGGTACAGTCCCGTCTTCTTCTGCTCGGCTTTCGCGTTCCACTATTATGCACAAAAAAAGAGGTCGAGGCAGAAGACGAATCAAAGGGGCGCCGAAGCCCCTGTCTTATGCGGATGTGCAGCCGGCGTAGCGACAAGGCCGTGCGCACCCGGTGCAGCCTGACCTACAGGCTGCGGTGGTGCTGCGTGGTTATTCTGCCTTTCTCCTTCAAGGAACAACGTTCTGCGGTAGGAAGGGCAAATTGGGCAGCTTGGGCAAATTGGGCAAATTGGGCAAATGACCACTACGCTACCGGCGTGACTGTTCTCCCGTCCCCTTTCTCGGTTACTTATGTTAAGGTATTTGTTTCCTGCACTTGGTTGGGATAGCCAGCTCCACTCGGGCTACTCGGGACGGAGGGGCCTTCTTTTTACGCCCCCGGGGCAGTGACTCGAGCGTCTACGACATGTCGAGAGCGGTCGACCAAAGTTGAACCCTCTTAAGCTACCCATGGCCCCATAACTGCGAGAACATGGACCTTCGCTATGCATGTAGCGAATGAGAATGGGAAAGCAGGGGCTCGCTAAATTGAGACAATAATAAGGGTTGACGATCAAAAATGCCAAGTAAAGCACACGGGAGAATGCGGTAGGTAATTGAAAAGATGAACAATTTGGAAAGACAGAAGTAGAGAAAAATGCCGGCCGGGTGAGATGCGAACCCACGACCTCCAGAATACGCGTCTGATACGATGACCACTGCACTACCCACGGGTCTGTTTCCCGTCCACTTGCTCGGGTGTTTATGTTAACGTATTTATTTCCGGTGCTTGGGTGCGGTATTCAGCGCCACTCGAACTACTCGGGGGGAAGGGGAGCTTCTTTTTACCCCCCGAGCCGTGACTCGAGCGTCTACGACATGTCGTGAGTGGTCGACCAGAGTTGAACCCTCTGACAGAAATAAGGGTTGGCAGTCAAGAATGCCAAAGAAAGAGAAAGGGAGAATGCGGTAGGTTATTGACACAGATAAAGATTTTTGAAAAACAGTAGTAGAGAAAGAATTCCGGCCGGGTGAGATGCAAACCCATGACTTCCAGAATACGCATTGAAACGATGACCACTCCGCTACCGCCGTGGCTGTTTGCCGTCCACTTTCTCGGGTGCTTATGTTAAGCTATTTGTTTCCTGCACTTGGGGGTGGTAGCCAGTGCCACTCAGACATCTCGGGGTGAAGGGGACCTTCTTTTTAACTCTGGGGCCGTGACTCGAGTGTCTACGTCGTGCCGAGAGTGGTCGACCAGCGTTTAACCCTCTTAAGCTCCCTACGGCTAGGTTTTGGTATTTGGAAGGTCAGTCTTTCGGAGAATGGGGCTCGCTGTGATAGACACCCACCCTTTTCTGTACTTCCTGTATGCTGTGTCGGAGTCCGTGATGATGGTCTTGTAGCCGGGTTGAGTAAGGGCTATCGCTATGGCGACTTCCTCGAACTCTTCGGGGGAGGGCGTGACGAGGGAAACGCAGCAGATGGGCTGGTCAATTGTCTTGACGGCTATCGTTGCCGATGTAGAGCCGATGGGGAGTGAGGCGTCTGTGTAGAAGATTCCGTCAGTTTTAGGGGCGAAGCTCCTCTTACTCGGGCCCTGTCCCTTCCCTCGTTGCTGCTGTACACGGCACCACGGTGATGATTGTGGCAGGATCCCCCTAGGGATTGGCCAACCAAAGATTGGCTGGAGAGGTCAAAACGTTCAACGTGTTCGTTGGTACCCAACAAGGAGGACAGGAAAAAGAAGAGGTTGTCGTTCGTCACCTACGAGCTCAAGACACGTACCGGGGGTACGCGACACAAGAAGCTCTGCAGAAGGCGACGGCCAAGGTGGCTAAAATGTCACACACCGAATTCGCCAACTTATCCATGGAGATTCTCATCGTCCCAAACAAACCCTCCATAATCACCACAAACATCGACGTCGTCGACGGGCTTGTCAACCGAGCGGTGGGAAGTCTCAAGCTTTGCGAGCGAGGAGTGGTGGTCTTGACGCGGGGGCGCCCGGTTTCGATCCCACGATTCTCTGGCCGCGACTGGAGGTACGTGGCGCCATTCCCACTGCGCTACAAACCGAGACGCGAGCATGGCTACGAACGCGCCTGATGTCCTCCACTCATTCAGATGGTGTGCGCCGTGAAGAAGACCTATAACAATGTTTCACGGTTTCACCGATAAGCATTTAACTTCGCCCCTCTCATTATCATTCACTTTGTGAAGATGGCGGGATTTTTTTGTCCAGGCGTTTGGCTAGGGCTTTCACTCTGGCCTTTCGGCGACCTTTGCTGCGATTGGAGTTCATGTATTTGGGGATTGGTTTACTTTCTATGATGGTAGTCCAGATAGTGGGTATGGGTCCTATGTCTTGGTGGTAGGCTACCTGCCATCCCATTTTGGCTTGTACGGCTTGTCCCGCTGGGGTCTGGCTGAGTCTGATTCATTGGTTTGAGAGATGGGCCTCTGTTAGTTCGGTGACGGTGTTGTGCCTGGCTATGCTCAGGAGGCGTTCGCTGGAGGAGTGGACGGGGATGCCAAGGGAGAGTTTGGTAGCTTTTCTTATTATTGCATCGAGTTGGTCGATATCTTTTTTGAGGAGTTGGAGTTATGGGGCGGAGTATACTATTCGGGATATTACAAAGGCTTGAACCAGCCGAAGTGCGTCTTCCTCCTTGAGTCCCCTTTGACGATTGGTCACTCGCCGAATCATGTGGATGATCTGATCCGATGTCCTTTTGAGTTTGGCGATCACCGCCCCGGCCTTGTCGTTTTCTTGAGTGAGTAAACCTAGGATCCGCACTTGATTTGTAGGTTTGATGTCGGTTCCGTCGAAGGTAGGTGTTATAGAAGGTCTTTCGCTCTTTTTCTGCTTGGTGTTATATCGAGGAGTTCAGATTTTTGGGGAGAGAAGCTGAGGCCACATGATTGTGCGTATTCTTGGACAGTGATGGCTGCGTGTTGGAGGGCCTGTACCATCCATCCATCCGATCTCGCCTTGGAGGTCCATATGGTGGCGTCATCTGCGTAGAGAGCGTGGTCTATTCCTTTTGTAGTGCCGAGGATGGCCGGAAATGGGAGGAGGGTCAAGTTAAAGAGCATGGGCAAAAGGACGGACCCTTGTGGGGTGCCCCTGTCACCCAGCTGGATCGGCTGCGACGTTTCCTCTCTGATCTTGATGACTGCTCTGCGGTTGCTGAGGAAGTCTTTGGTGTATTTGTATATTTTCTCGCCGCATCCCGTCTTGTTGAGGTTGCGGAGTATGCTGGCGTGAGTGACATTGTAAAAAGCCCATTTAAGATCGAGGGCCCTGATTGCTCTTGGCGTTTGGTTTTCACTCTCTTGATGACAATTTCGTGAAGTTGTAGCATGACGTCGTGGGTACTGAGATGTTCGCGGAAACCGTACATGGTTATCGGCATCTGTCCAGTGGAGTCCAAGTGTTGTTGGAGGCGACTGAGAACCATTCGTTCTACGACCTTTCCCACGCAGGAGGTGAGTGAGATAGGTCGCAGGTTGTCGATGTGTGGTGTTTTCCCCGTTTGGGTATGAACCGGACCTCGGCTTATTTCCACTCTTTGGGTAGTACCCCTTGTTCCGAGGCGATGTTGATGTTGTCTAGGAGCTCTAGGCAGTTCTTGTCACTGAGGTTGCTGAATAACCGGTAGGTGATGGTGTCTGTGCCGGGTTCGCTGCCTTGGTTGGATTTGTCAATTGCAGCAATGAGCTCTTGGTCTGAAAACGGGAGGTCGAGGTCTTGGTTGGCTGTTCCCTTGTAGTCGGGAAAGGCGTGTTGGTCTTTTCTGTTTCTGCAAACGTTTTTGAGGTGATGGATCAGTTGGTCATTACCCCCCGTGTAGTTGTTGAGCGTGCGGGTGAAGTTACGGTGGCTTGCACGTTTTCCATTTAGTGGATCGATCATATGCCAGAGGAGGTTTCATGTTTTTCTGGTTGATAGGGTTCCTTGTAAGCCGTCGCAGAGCTTCATCCAGTTCTCCCTGCAGAGTTGGGAGGCATATTCCATTGCCTGCCTGTTGAGGTTGTGGATGCGTCTGCGGAGCTTCTTATTGTGTCTTTGTCTCTTCAATCATTTGGTCAGCGCGCGTCGAGCCTCCGATATGTGTGCGAGTTTAGTGTCAACGTAAGGGGTTAAGATACTGGGGGCTATCTTTTGGGTATGTTTGTCGACCAACTCGAGGTGCTCCTTGTCCCAGGCTTGATAGGTCCGTGGTACCGTTTCGGATGTTGGCTCGGGATTCTCGTCGTCCGTAGTGTTTTTGCGGAGCCAGACCCAGTCTGTTATTCGGGCCTGACACACCTGTTCTGTGAAGTTTGGCCCCCTAATCATTAGGCTGATGATGTCATGATCAGACCCGAGGTTTGTGCCTTTGTTCTGCCATGTCACGTCTAGGTGCCCTTTTGGCAGGGAGAGATCCGGGGTGCTGTCCCTTGACGTAGTCGTGCCCTGGCGGGTGGGGGTGCCCGGTTCGTAGATGATTGTAAGGACCTGTTGTTCTAGTGCTTAAGTTAGTTGTTTGCCTCTCTTGGATTGGTAGCGGTATCCCGATTGTGTGGGGGGCGTTAAAATCGCCTAAGATTAATATTGGTCTCGTCGTCGCCGCTTGTAGGCAGTCATAGGAGGTGTTCTCGAAATCGAGATTCTTTTTCGATGGGCGGCAGTAGGCGTTGAGGAAGAAAATGTTTTGCTGGCTGCCTATGCTTGGGCTTCGCTGAGAACGTGTTCATAACCACGTAGGGGAGTGTCCTTTTGTGTCGCAGCAATATTGCTGCGGACTAAGAGTGATGTATTCTTTTTGGTGGAGTCTGTGTACGTAATCTACCCGGAAAACTTGGGTCTGCCGCTAGTTTCCTGAAGGGCAATGACGGAAGGTTTTGGGTCAAGGTTGTCGATGTGGAGGTGAAGCTCTCCGAGTTCGTTTTTGATTCCTCTGCAGTTCCATTCGTAAATAAGAGTTGTACACTTTTTCGTTTGGTTAGTCGTGGTTGGGGAAGGCTCATTGTGGGGAAGTCGCTCACCTTGGCGGCGCTTGGCCGGGCCCATCGGAGTTCTTTTGCCCGCTGTTTCCTTGTCCGGCGTTGATCCCTGCCCTGTCGCGGGCCTTCCGGCGCGTCTCGTTGGTCCTTCCTGGGGAGCTGGCTGGTGGTCCTCTGTTACGGGACCCTTTGGGGGAGGGGATGGTATGTGTGCCGTCGGGTCCACGCTCGGAGAAGGGTCTTCCAGAGGTTGTTTCTGTTGTTCCCGGGCTGGCTGCTCCTTGCCACCGCTGTCCTCTCCCTCCCAGACTTTGCTGGTTTCCTCTACTGCGGGAGAGGGAGGTTGTTTCTGTTGTTCCCGGGCTGGCTGCTCCTCCTTGCCACCGTTGTCCTTTCTCTCCCGGGCTTTGCTGGTTTCTTCTACTGCGGGAGGTGGAGGATGTTTCTGTTGTTCCCGGGCTGGCTGCTCCTTCTTGCCACCGCTGTCCTCTCCCTCTCGGACTTTGCTGGTTTCCTCAACGGCGGGAGGGGGAGGTTGTTTCTGTTGTTCCCGGGCTGGCTGCTCCTCCTTGCCACCGCTGTCCTCTCCCTCTCGGACTTTGCTGGTTTCCTCAACTGCGGGAGGGGGAGGTTGTTTCTGTTGTTCCCGGGCTGGCTGCTCCTTCTTGCCACCGCTGTCCTCTCCCTCCCGGGCTTTGCTGGTTTCCTCTACTGCGGGAGGGGGAGGTTGTTCCTGTTGTTCCCGGGCTGGCTGCTCCTTCTTGCCACCGCTGTCCTCTCCTTCCCGGGCTTTGCTGGTTTCCTCTACTGCGGGAGGGAGTGGTTGTTTGTTGTTCCCGGGCTGGCTGCTCCTCCTTGCTACCGCTGTCCTCTCCCTCCGGGGCTTTGCTGGTTTCCTCTACTGCGGGAGGTGGAGGATGTTTCTGTTGTTCCCGGGCTGGCTGCTCCTTCTTGCCACCGCTGTCCTCTCCCTCTCGGACTTTGCTGGTTTCCTCAACTGCGAGAGGGGGAGGTTGTTTCTGTTGTTCCCGGGCTGGCTGCTCCTTCTTGCCACCGCTGTCCTCTCCCTCTCGGACTTTGCTGGTTTCCTCAACTGCGGGAGGGGGAGGTTGTTTCTGTTGTTCCCGGGCTGGCTGCTCCTCCTTGCCACCGCTGTCCTCTCCCTCTCGGACTTTGCTGGTTTCCTCAACTGCGGGAGGGGGAGGTTGTTTCTGTTGTTCCCGGGCTGGCTGCTCCTTCTTGCCACCGCTGTCCTCTCCCTCCCGGGCTTTGCTGGTTTCCTCTACTGCGGGAGGGGGAGGTTGTTCCTGTTGTTCCCGGGCTGGCTGCTCCTTCTTGCCACCGCTGTCCTCTCCTTCCCGGGCTTTGCTGGTTTCCTCTACTGCGGGAGGGAGTGGTTGTTTGTTGTTCCCGGGCTGGCTGCTCCTCCTTGCTACCGCTGTCCTCTCCCTCCGGGGCTTTGCTGGTTTCCTCTACTGCGGGAGGTGGAGGATGTTTCTGTTGTTCCCGGGCTGGCTGCTCCTTCTTGCCACCGCTGTCCTCTCCCTCTCGGACTTTGCTGGTTTCCTCAACTGCGGGAGGGGGAGGTTGTTTCTGTTGTTCCCGGGCTGGCTGCTCCTCCTTGCCACCGCTGTCCTCTCCCTCTCGGACTTTGCTGGTTTCCTCAACTGCGGGAGGGGGAGGTTGTTTCTGTTGTTCCCGGGCTGGCTGCTCCTTCTTGCCACCGCTGTCCTCTCCCTCCCGGGCTTTGCTGGTTTCCTCTACTGCGGGAGGGGGAGGTTGTTCCTGTTGTTCCCGGGCTGGCTGCTCCTTCTTGCCACCGCTGTCCTCTCCTTCCCGGGCTTTGCTGGTTTCCTCTACTGCGGGAGGGGGAGGTTGTTCCTGTTGTTCCCGGGCTGGCTGCTCCTTCTTGCCACCGATGTCCTCTCCTTCCCGGGCTTTGCTGGTTTCCTCTACTGCGGGAGGGAGTGGTTGTTTGTTGTTCCCGGGCTGGCTGCTCCTCCTTGCTACCGCTGTCCTCTCCCTCCGGGGCTTTGCTGGTTTCTTCTACTGCGGGAGGTGGAGGATGTTTCTGTTGTTCCCGGGCTGGCTGCTCCTTCTTGCCACCGCTGTCCTCTCCCTCTCGGACTTTGCTGGTTTCCTCAACTGCGGGAGGGGGAGGTTGTTTCTGTTGTTCCCGGGCTGGCTGCTCCTCCTTGCCACCGCTGTCCTCTCCCTCTAGGACTTTGCTGGTTTCCTCAACTGCGGGAGGGGGAGGTTGTTTCTGTTGTTCCCGGGCTGGCTGCTCCTTCTTGCCACCGCTGTCCTCTCCCTCCCGGGCTTTGCTGGTTTCCTCTACTGCGGGAGGGGGAGGTTGTTCCTGTTGTTCCCGGGCTGGCTGCTCCTTCTTGCCACCGCTGTCCTCTCCTTCCCGGGCTTTGCTGGTTTCCTCTACTGCGGGAGGGAGTGGTTGTTTGTTGTTCCCGGGCTGGCTGCTCCTCCTTGCTACCGCTGTCCTCTCCCTCCGGGGCTTTGCTGGTTTCCTCTACTGCGGGAGGTGGAGGATGTTTCTGTTGTTCCCGGGCTGGCTGCTCCTTCTTGCCCCCGCTGTCCTCTCCCTCTCGGACTTTGCTGGTTTCCTCAACTGCGGGAGGGGGAGGTTGTTTCTGTTGTTCCCGGGCTGGCTGCTCCTCCTTGCCACCGCTGTCCTTTCCCTCCCGGGCTTTGCTGGTTTCCTCTACTGCGGGAGGGGGAGGTTGTTTCTGTTGTTCCTGGGCTGGCTGCTCCTTCTTGCCACCGCTGTCCTCTCCCTCCCGGGCTTTGCTGGTTTCCTCTACTGCGGGAGCGGGAGGTTGTTTCTGTTGTTCGCAGGCTGGCTGCTCCTCCTTGCTACCGCTGTCCTCTCCCTCCCTGGATTTGCTGGTTTTCTCTACTGCGGGAGGGGCAGGTTGTTTCGGTTGTTCCCGGGCTGGCTGCTTCCCCGTGCCACCGCTTTCCTCTCTCTCCTGGGCTTTGCTGGTTTCCTCTACTGCGGGAGGGGGAGGTTGTTTCTGTTGTTCCCGGGCTGGTTGCTCCTCCTTGCCACCACTTTCCTCTCCCTCCCGGGCTCTGCTGGTTTCCTCTACTGCGGGAGGGAGAGGTTGTTTGTTGTTCCCGGGCTGGCTGCTCCTCCTTGTCACCGCTGTCCTCTCCCTCCAGGGCTTTGGTGGTTTTCTCTACTGTGGGAGGTGGTGGGAGAGGACAAGGTCCGGGTGGACTGGGTGGGTTAGATGAAGGTTCATGGTGAAAAACAGCTGGATTAGATGACCTTTCAGCTGATTTGCTTTCCTCCGGATCCGTACGGCTCATCATGGCCGCCATGTCGTCCGCGTCCATAAATTCCTCCAGCTGGGGCCGCGCGGGTGGTCGCTGCTTCGCCCTGGTCGCGTATGTCATCGTGCACTCGGTCTGCTCGTGTCCGAAGCAGCATCCACCGCGGCATCAGGCCGTTGTGCAGCTCCTGCTGTAGTGCCCGGTGTTGTAGCACCGCAGGCAAAGTGCCACCCGCCCGCCACCTCGATGAGTATCGGGCATCCTTAAACTGTGGCCTAGTGGGGAACGCCTTCCAGTGCTGTTGGGATTTTCGGGATCACATGGTAAACCCTGCTTGTTCCGGTCGTATGCGACAACCCCAGCTTTCGCCAGCCGTCACGTACCATACGTTGCACTTTGCCGAAGCGTTCCAGCTGTCGTACGATCACTTCGTCTTGAACATTTGGAGCAAGCCAGTGTACTTTGACTGCGACCTCGCGTTGGTTTGGGTTTATGACCAAGCAACGTTTCCCTTTCACAGTTATCTCCGTCCGGGCAGCCAGTGCGTCCATGTCGTTCTTCGAAGAAAAATTCACCATCCAGACATGGTTGTACTGAAATGGTCCGACGAATTCGATCGTTCTCAGGTCGGTTATTTTCTCCAAGGCTGAAGCGAAGTCTTCTACGCAATACGGTCGCGCTGAGCGGTCTTCGTGGAGAAAAACGGAGCTTTCACAAAGTTTGCCTCTGGGAAGCGTGGGTATAAGGGCCCTGTAGGCAGCCGTGGCGGACGGTGCGGGCGGGTTGCGGGAAAATCGGTCCGGCTCGGCTGCGCCGGTCGCCTGCGAGGAGCTCTCCCTCGACATGACCGGCTCCAACGAGAGCTGGGGAGGCGAGCCGATGACAGCGGCGCCAGGACTAATGCCAGAAGTCGGCCGGACAAGTTATGCTCCCCCGACGGCGACCGTTGAAGAGAGCAGGCAATGACCCCCGAAGTAAGCAGCGGCGCCGTCGCCAATACCCGTCTTCCACAAAGGCGCACTGTCGTCAAGACGGCGGCAGACGGGAGAGAAAGGAAAAGCCCCGTCTCGCGGGCGCCGCTTGCGCTGGGGTGCCGAGCGGCTTCCGCTACACTAAATAAAGGTCACTGATTTTGTTCATTTCCGGGGATAACTTCATAATAAGTCTTCATAGGCGGAGGACACCAGCATTTTTCTCTATTCCTGCGACACACAAGATTTACTGCTAGCGCTAATGAACTTTGGTGCTTGCTGTGACTATGTTCATCCGCAAACGCGCTAATAAATAAAAAGACAACACCTGCATGTTTTCACCGAAAATGAAAACCTGTCGCCCATTAATATGGTTGCTCTTGACTGATTCAGTGACTGGACATTCGGAAGCTTCGACCTATCCTGAAAGTTTCTTTTTAATACTTCGGACGCCAAGGATAACCAAGCATTGCGGAAACTCTCCCGAATTATGGGCACCGTTTCGCGCGAAAAGAATGTTGTACCCGTGAATGCTGAAGTGACCCTATATTATACGTTTTTATATTATTACACGTGCTGCTGCTTTCTTGTTTGAGGCAACACGATATGGCAAAACATAAAAACAGCTTTCAAAATCATAAACAATATTGCGCCGTAATGAGCGTTTGCTTTGACTAATCTTGAAAGCATATTTGTCTTCCAATTAAGAAATTTATCTGCCCCCCCTCAAATATTTCAATAAAGGCGCGGATGCTTTTATAAAAAAATGACAACAACAAGTGGCAAATTTCTTTCGCATATTGTGCCGCTATCACATTGTAGCAAACGCTAAACAGTTAGAAAGCTCGATGAGTTTTAGCTGCCCCGGTGGAGGACGAATTACGGTTCGCAATGGTAAGATACATACATTTCTCAGTTATAATACTGCTCATTTTTGTCCTGAACTATGCACTACGTCATTTTCTGCCATACAGGACGATTTCGTTTTACTGCCTGTTAAGGTTAGAATGACGCCATCGCCTTCGTGAAATTTCGTTTTATTGTAAATGCTATATCTTGCATAAAACCTTGTATCTTCTTGTCGGCGAACCACTTCCGACATGTACGGTTGGTGAGGCCAGTTAAGCGGTTGTATAAGTAAGCTTTTCTCTCGCCACCGTCAATTTTTATGCGAACAAAGCTGGCGTGAAAACATTAATCCATGAAATATTTTATGGTTCACTGGTTGACTAATTTATGCATTGATTGATTGATTGATTGATTGATTGATTGATTGATTGATTGATTGATTGATTGATTGATTGATTGATTGATTGGTTGATTGATTGATTGATTGATTGATTGATTGATTGATTGATTGATTGATTGATTGATTGATTGATTGATTGATTGATTGATTGATTGATTGATTGATTGATTGATTGATTGAATTCCGATCCCTTACATAAGGGTCAGTGCAGGAATGAATATAAAACAAAAAGATATAGACAAACAAGAAAGACATTTGGTGTCATGCTACCGGTAATGCAATTTAGGGAGGCCTGAAACGTTTTAACATTGGAAGTACCAACCGCACGCGCTCTGCAACTCTTCCGTGCTGTAAGGGAACAAGAATGCTTCAACCAATCTAGACGGCCCGACTGGTCACTATGGTCCCACCGAGGTCGCCGTTTTGGGACCGGGTGTACATATTTGCTTCTTTGTTTATTTTTATTTATCCCCTTATAATTTGAAACAGTAGTTTCAACCTCTGCTTTATATTGACGTTCATCATCAGTTCTACGTTGCATGATTTTGACATATTTCTAACAGATTCTGTCCCGTGGTAGTGAGCAAATGAAGTACACAGTTTTCATCGATGTTCTTTTTTCCACTTTATCCCTCACTGACTATTATGGGTTACACCACGAAGCTCACTATTATGGGTTACACCACGAAGCTGACTCCTATGTAGGGCACGCTACAGTCTTGTTTGCATGTTGTTTAACATTTCTAAGGGCATGTTTGCAGGTCTGTAGGAACAACTTTTTATAGACTTTTGAACACGCAACCTGAACCTGGGTGTGCTACCCCAAATCCGAAATAATAGTCCGTCTCACGTACGTAAAACTGTGTGCTCTAGCCGGAAGATATTTCCAGTTTTATACTGATATAAAGTGCAGTTTTCTTTTGGTTACAATAGTAAACGCCCTCTTTAACCATGTTAATTTCCTTTTCCGCTGTGACAAGCAATCATGCAGGGCCTGCCGGAATTGATAAATTTTGATTGGTTCATTTTCATTAGTTATAGAGGCATATCATCAACATAAGTTTGATCTTAACAGGGCTTTCAACTACTGTGGAAATACCATTTATAAAAGTCGTAAACAACAAAGACCCCAGAACAGATCACTGTGGACACACGAAAATATTTTTAATGAATTAGATCTGCAATCCCCACTACGTACTTTCTTTTGATGGTCTCCTGAATACGCGCCTATCCAATTTAGTTTTTCGAGCTAATGTATACTGCTTGAGGGTAAAAACAAATTTTTCGGGTATCTTAGCCAAATGATTCCACAGGATCTACACAGATGGCGTGAATTTGTTGTCCAGCTTCAAGAGTTAAATAAAAATCGGGTGCTTTTTCTATTTTTCTATCTTCTGAGTAACAGTTAAGAATGCCTTCCTGAATCCATGACGATGCGGGGAAAAACATTTTCGGTTCAAGAAAAATAAAAAGGTGGCAGCAGGTGCCTTGCTATTAGATGTTCTGTGGCTGCAACACTCAAAGGTAAGCGAAACCTGACGACAGTTGTTAAAATGCATCCGATTGTACGCTGTAAATATTGGCCTTGCATTCTCGGTGAGCTAGCCTGCGTTAATGAGGATGTTTCCGGAAATTTTTTGAAAATCTTCAATAAAAGGACACCCATTCAGCATACCTTCGTAACCGTTCACTACGGTTTCGTCCTGGTGTTCTTGCCTTTTCTTATAAAAAACTAGCAGCTTCTAGCTTAGTATCTCAAACTACTAGCCTTGACCTACTAGCGTAGTGGATCAAGCAGACGCCTCTGTTTTCCGAACTACTAGCTATGGCCTACTAGCCTAAGCGATTAAACAGGCGCCTCTTTTCGAACCACACTCCTCCCATTTTTTGCGGTAAAAATGCTTTGTAACTTGTCTTTATCATGCTTATCTTTCTAGGCTGTAAACGTGTGTTCCTCCTTGTAAAATACCAGATTTTCTGCCACTTTTGCAATGTTTGTTTTCAGATACAATGCTTAACGCTCTATTTTGCAATTGTCTTGTATACTTCATGTGCTTTTTATGGTATTCCAATGTCATTCTGGTGTGTTGATTCTTTTCTTTTTGCAATATCGTATGTTTCGCCCTTTTTCAAGTCATTGCCCCTCCCCCCTATGTAATGGCCACTTGGGCCCTTGGGGTACATAAATAAATAAAATAACTAAATAATACTTATTGAACCCCTTTCTTCTATAGCCGTAAAGGGATTCATTCCTCAAACGCGCCAAGAAGCCATTGATTGATTGATTGATTGATTGATTGATTGATTGATTGATTGATTGATTGATTGATTGATTGATTGATTGATTGATTGATTGATTGATTGATTGATTGAACTCACCTCCAGCGACGTTGTTTTCATAAGACACTAGCAACAAATACCAACTTAAAAGTGCCACGCTAACAAAAACACCGCGCATGGCGTTCCTGTTTCCTTATGCTTTCTTTCGTTCTGAAAGGTAAGGAAAAGGGTTATTACAGCTTCCGTGCTGAGACATGTGTGTTAATACACCGTGTGAATCAACAACATTATTATAATAGCCCTGTCATAGGGGCACTTTCAATCCTGACGAAAGCAAAGCGCGATAGAATTCTCTGCCGCGGTCGGATCACCGCTGCTGCCACACGGCGCGTTTCAATCACGATTGAGATAATGTACTGTCGTACGCCACATGGCGCCAAAGAAGGATTTTGAAATGCCTTCTGCGTCCAGCCCTGGGCGACCCTGCACAGCCTTAAGCAGCATCAGACGAATTAGCAGCCTTGCAAAAGACCATCCCTTGTAGCGTGGTTGTTTGTAGCAAGCTCAACGCAAGCAGTTTGTCTCCTGAGGTGTGGGAGCTCGTCCTTTGCGACGTCACCTGGCTTCCACCGTGTTATTTCCTCAAGGGCGCAGACCGCGTCAAGCCTTCTTTCTGTGCCTTTTTGTCTGTGCCCCTGGTATCTGTGCTGTTGTTATTAACAAAGAAAAATTGGATTGATTGATTGATTGATTGATTGATTGATTGATTGATTGATTGATTGATTGATTGATTGATTGATTGATTGATTGATTGATTGATGGATTTTTCGTTCCAACAGCGACAATATCGCCAAATGAAATGGTAACAGCTGCTGTACTCCATACAGCAGCTGGCACGCGTCGTGACGCAATTTTTGGTAGCATGTTGGATTGACCCACGGTATTGCAGGTGTATAAAATGCACTTAGAAAAAGTATGTATTTTAACTTTATAACTATTATGAGAGGCTTATTGACCCACGGTATTGCAGGTGTATAAAATGCACTTAGAAAAAGTATGTATTTTAACTTTATAACTATTATGAGAGGCTTATTTGAGTCAAGCGATTTGATACAATTTGTCGCGTTATTCAAAGTTGTCACCTTCTATAGCATTACTCAAAGGGGGCGAGAGGTTCCCGTCCCCTTGAGATCGCGCTTGGTAACCTCAATCGTGATTTGAGAACCCGGATTGAGCCGAAAGCGATCTAGCTCGATCGCGACCGAAACTAGCAGTGTAGGAGTGACCGATGTCGATGGACCTCAATCAGGATCGATTGAGTCGCCATATATGTGCCCGTGTGACAGGAGTATTGGGACGTGGTGCCTTGTTTTCAGTGTTCGTGTAATTCGGCGCTCCGGTAGGATATTTACGGTAAATTTTAAAGTAATTTACAAGGCAGGCAAATTCCAAGTCCTCCTGATTGCTTGTTTACAATTCCTCACTGAAGAATACTCCGGCCAAGTTCTTCAAATGGCTTCCCAAGAAGTGTACCAGCCGTTGCCAAACTTTTGTAAGACGCTTTCTGTAAAGGCATTGTCAGCGTGCTAGCGGGAGAGCCCGGCACGAGGAAACCGCATAATAAGCGAGTGTGGTGTGAGGCTTAGCGCAGCAGTTTATCGTAAAGACGACTATGCGCATCCGCGCGAAACGACTAAAAGGCGTGCCAAAGGCGCGCGTCGCGGATTGACAGCGCTAGTCATTACCCAAGCTCTGACATGCATGTGTTCTCTTCGTTGAAAGACACGGCGTGTGCTTGGCGGCATCAGTGTCCGATCTATGTATCAAGTTAGAGGTATAGAGAAGTGCAGTTAAAACTTTAGAGAAGCCAAAGTTAAAGCTATAGACAAGCCAACCTAAAGATAAAGAAAACGCAAAGCTGAAGCTATAGAAAATGCCAAGTGAAAGCTGGTGAAGACCACCAGCTCCGCAGTTTCCTTCGTCTTCGCATATAAATTCAGAGAGTGGCAAAATTTCTTCAGGATGCTACGAAAAAACTCCCCGTGGTGCTAGGAGGAGCGTTGGCAGGTTGCGTTCGTCAAGATTAAGCGCTTCCTCTCGTCTCCGGTGACGTTGGGGTACTACAACCCGTGCAAACCATTACAGCTAACATGCGACGCATCGCAATAATAACACTAAATGTATTATGGACTATCACGCAGCTGACTTTGATGCAATTAACGCCAACCTTTTGCATATCTTTTTATACCTTTATAGCTGGCCTTGCAGCACGATCTGTTCAACACAACTGGGACATGGTCAAAGAAAAGGTGGCCGAACTAACGAATAAATATATACCCCAAAGAAAAATATTTCAAAGGCAATGCCCTCTGGTACAAACAGAATACGAAAAGGTTAGCTAACCTCGAAAAACATCTTTACCGTTCCGCAAAAAATCCCCAAACAATGAACGATGGCTGGCGTATGATGATGCATCTAAATCAAACATTTTCGCTGTTAAGACAATCAAAGCTAACTTCATACAGAACACGTTGCCCTGTATGTTGTTAGAAAACCCTAAAAAGCTTTCGGTAAATCCTCGTGACAGCAAAGCGATCTCCCTTACAGATCGGAGTGGCAACAAGGTTTCAGACGATGACTGTCCTACACCCTAAAACCTAACTTTCATACACAACTTTTCTCACTGCACTTTTTCTGATTCCTATCAATTTCCAGACCTTCCCGTTTACGAATACTCTCCTATGCTGCCCCTCTTGATAGACCCAGCAGAGATTGCACACATAATCCTTTGAAAATGTATTCTTTTGCCGGCATTGAAGAAATCATGTGAAGTTCTTGATAAAGCGCATGCCAGTACTCTTAGATATTGCGTGCTAAGCTCTTTCAACAATGCTTGGCATAAGAATTCTCGCTGTTTGAGGGAAGATGGCCAAAATGGTTCCCGTCTTTTAACACGGTAGCATTGTACCTTCTAGCAACTATCGCCCGATATCCCTCACCAGCATCCCCTATAAAATTTTTGCATACATCATTTTCTCTAACCTTGCCCGATTTCTTGAATCTAATTCTTTCTTTCATCCCGCTCAAAACGAATTTCGTAAACACCATTCCTGGAAAACGGAAGTCTTAAAATTCACCCAGAAAATGCATGTTATTCTTGATGAGCATTTATCCGCAGACTGCATTTTTTGGAACTGTAGAAGGCATTTGAGAAGATATGTCACCGACTACTACTGTTAAAGCTTCGTAACCTAAACCTCGACAGTAGTTTACTCAAATGAATAGGATGTTCTCTTGTTAACCAGCACCAGTTTCAGCTAATAATTTTAACTATTCCTCTGCAAAGCAGCATCCGGAGTTCCACATGGTTCAGTTTTAGGCCCGTTATTTTTATTTATATGTAAAAATTAATGACCTGACTTATTGTGTCTCTTCACCTGCTCATCTGTCTGCTTATGATTATGTTGTTTTTCGTGAAATATAAAAACGGCGCCGATGTAACTACCTTGCTTATAGACCTAGACAACGTAGCTACCTGGTGTGATAAGTGGCGAACTGAGCTCGACATTTCTAAATTCAAGGCAATGAAAATAACTCGTCCTTCAACGCTAACTCCTACGTACTTTGTTAAAGGGATGCCATTAGAACCAGTCACGTCGAATAAATATCTAGGAGTACATATCACTAATAACGTGAAGTGGGATATGCACATCGATAACATTACCGCTAACGCTAACCGTACCTTGGGCTTTGTAAGACGCAACTTCTCCCAAGTCCCATCCTCCATAAAACGCCTGTACAGAACACCTATAAGGTCAAAGCTTGAATATGCCGCTTCAATCTTGGGTCCTGACCCGGCTTTTTTGATTCATAAACTCCAAATGGTTCACAAAAATTCTGCACCCTTCATTCTTTGCAACTATACCAGAGCTCCCAGGATAAGTTCCATAAAATCAACACTTAATGTACAAACCTTAGCACTCCGTAGAAACTTTTATCTCCTCTGTCTCTTTCACAATATTTACCATCACCCGTTCTTGAAAACAGAATTCATCCGTGCCTCGTTTACGTGTCTAGACGACGGTACCATGCGCACAAAGTGGATGTCCCCTCATATCAGTTTCGTTCTTATGCTGCTTCATTTCTTCCATGTACTTCAACTGACTGGAATCGCCTTCCCGCCACCACAGTTATTATAGATAACGTAATTAAATTCAGTTCTGTTATCAAAAGTGAAATTAAAACCACTAGCCTTGTATAATGTTTTGTTGCCAATTACCCCTGTTGTATTTTTGGACTAGCACTGTTTAAATCCTGTTCGTTGTTGAATGTTGTTTTTGAGCCTCCTAGAATTTTATTTGTATTTTCACTTTTCTGCTTGTTCTATTAGGTTTGTACTTAACACTACACTCTATATTGCTTCGGCCCTGAAAAAAATTTGTAAATTATTTAAAATAAATAAATATTTTTATCACCAGATATTTTTTACAATCTTTTAGGCAATAAAAAGTAGGAAAAGGGGTCACATTACAAGAGAAAAATTAAATTTTTGAAGTACTCTTTTCATGCATTAAATTTAGCACACTGCAAAATTACTTGCGTCCATGTGTTGCTTCGGTACAATGCATCAAAAATATGAACAGCAGATGCCTTGCAACATTCACATCTAAATCGTTACGGAGCATACCCGTCGCAAAGCTTAGTTAGCTCCAGTGCTTTCTGTCCGTACGCCCAAGGCAAGCATCACTGAGTGGCCACACACTCAATATATACAAAGGTCGGGAAATTTTCGCTACATGTATTATAACTTAGCAATGAATTATGTTCAGCGGCGGACAAATTGTGTCGAAAACATTTCGTCGTGTAGGCGCTAAACGACTCTGCATTCACAGTAAAGAAGCAGGTATAATTCACAGCTTTGCCTCAGCAAAAACCGTAACAGCCTGTTTCTGAGATCCGTTAGGAGTATGACTTCCTAGTGAGACACTGGCACAATATTGTTTTTCAATCGCTCCCAAGCCAGTGCGTCATTTCTGTGAATGAAAGTGCAAACAAAGTCGCTCATTGTGCCCAGGAAAGTTCCCAATTGGCCTGCATCCTGTTATCAGGCCATGCCACTGCAAGGTCATGGCGTGATACGGAAGTTGGCGCCTGTATGTGTTCTATGTGTGCACTTCCTCTTCGTCTCTTTAGCGCCCATTTCTTTCTTTACAGTAAGCATGAACCAATTTGCTCAACAAGTTTTGTTACTGCGAAATCACTGCGCTTCATCGCCCGCAAAATCACGCTTGCTCTTTGGAAAACAAAGCAGCTTTCCCAATCTCGCTTGTACTCGCCTAATCCCTCCTTCAGCGCCAACAACCCATTTACTAGCCACGCTCCGAAGCCACCCTACTGTGCCGCCCTTGAATAGGAGTCGCTTTCACCAACGTTTACTCCTTGACTATGGGCATGGCGGAGAGCCCTGCTTTGACTTGTGTGCCACGGACGAAACAAAAGAATGCCTCTTGTGTCACTCTGCCTGGTTTGCAACTCAGAGGCTGCACCTGTCAACGGCACTCCGGAAGGTCGACAACCACCAATAACTGCGCAGACTGTTTTATGTCACAGCATTTTCCCATCGCCGTTGCAAAAGGCTACAAAAGCATTTCTGCGTTTTAAAGGCCCCAGGTTTGTCTGAACAATTGTGGGGACACCGTGTACCGTCTTTCTTTATCTATTTCGCTAGTGTACCTGTTCTCTTTCAGGACTCATTACCGTCGGTAAGGTCCACTTATGAGGTCAGTGGCCAGGCGCGCAGGCTGTGCGTGAGAACCCGCCACTCTGTCTGGTGGCTCAACACTGTGGCCTCTACGCGGCAGCCGTCGCCAATTCGTCACGGCACGCATGGGCGTCGGATGCTCCGGCCAACGGAATTCTGCTGGGATGATCCCCCATTTAGGACGCAGTCGTTATCGAAGGAGTTGTAAGACCCACTGATGAGATCAGTGGCCAGGCGCCCGGGCTGCGCGTGAGAACTCGCCACTCTGTCTGGTGGCTCAACACTGTGGACTCTACGCGGCAGCCGTCGCCGATTCGTCACGGCACGCATGGGAGACAGATTGTCTAGCCCACGGAATACCGCGGGGATAATCCCCGATTGAGAACGCAGACGGCACCGCCGGGTTCCGAGAATCGTCGACGTGACGCGCGGGGGAGGTGGCATTACCGGCGTCGGGGCGCGCACCCCGCGAGGCACCATTGTTAACGCGCCCCGGTCGGCACAGTGCCCTGTCACCGCCTTTCGCCCTCACCCATCGGGGTCGCGCGCACTTTATCGTCCGTGAGCGGGCCGTTGACCCAAAGATGGTGGCGCCTCATTGAATATTCCGTAGTGCGCTGAGTGACAGCTGTCTACGCGATGTTGGGCACTCCCTTAAGCGTGTACGAATGCTACAAGGGCATCCCCGAGAGAGCGTGAGCTCGAGGGGTTATAAGGCCGAACTTGGCCGTTAGAAAACGTTCTTGTCTGAGCGCTGAGCTGGGCAGTTCCCGGCGGGAGAAGGAGTCTTGACCGTTAAACCTAGGTTGGGATTTGTGAGCCTCCTAGGCTAGAGGTTGAGATCGCGTCGGAAGTTTAGGGTACAGCGCCGTACCGGGCAACTAGACGGATCTTACGGCGAGACAGAGTCTCGGCCGTCGTTTCTCGAGTGGTTTGTGTACGCTCCGAGGATAGGAGAGTTAGAGGAAGTTGAGAAGCTCGAGTGATTTGTCCGCACTTGGAGCTAGCCTCTAGCTGAAGTTGGAACTTTTCCTTTTACTACTCATGTACCCAGTTATCTTACTGTAAATAGCTGTATATAAACCTTCGTTTCACTTAATCAACCCTAACGCCTCGAGTTCGTCAATTCGACCGCCATCTCCAAGAACTTCAACGCCATCGCCCTGCCAGCCTCCTGCCAAATCAACCGAAGCCCGGGCGATTGGGTTCCTGATCGACACCGGACTTCGGGGAAACGAACCACAACCATCTTTACTCCGCCCATAGTTTTGTTTTTGCAGTTACCTTTACTCTTTTTTCTCGCTCCTCAACCTTCACACCCCATCTTTTATATACCCTTTATTTCTCTTTAAATCCCTCGTTGCCTGCTTGCCATGTGGAAGCTAGCCAATCGGCCCGCCTTTCATGTGCTGTCTTATCCTTCTTACCTTTCTCCCTGTCCGGAACGCCTTAACGTAGAAACCCCTGCTAGCAATTAAACTGCCGTCGGTCCCGTTTTAAAGAGAGCAAGAAAACGGGATTGTGTCTTACACTGATTGAGGGCCTACGAATAACTCCTTGCAAGAGCAGGCACAGCATGCCCACTGACCGATTTGGCATTAAGAATAAGCTAGCTAAACTAGCTTCACGCTACCCACTTTACCTCATCGTACGAAGAGAGCTGTATTAAAAAAATTCATCGAGGCTCTGCAATCCCCTTCTGAAGAGAGACCAAGAAGCCGGACGGTCGCAAGGTTTCCTAGGATAAGGACTCTCCGCCAAGGCTAACTCCACCATCAAGGCGTTTATTCTGCCCCCTCCCCTGCAGTCCGCTTAAGTGCGTAGAAAGTGAAAGCATTATTGATTCCCCTGGCGATACTTATCAAAAATTTCACTAATACTGCGTCGTGTTTCGTGTCTTTTCTCATCATGAACACTTTCGAATGGCTACTAGATAGCACGCCATTGAGAACTGTGTCCTGACAAGCTTCAAATTTGTGGCACATGACAAGGCCGGCATTAATCCAACAGAAAAACGCGACACTAACACTGCTACTCAGCCAGAATCAGCGTTCTCCGTGGTGCGGTGCACCTATGGTCTTCGCGTGCAAAGTTCCCGACGATTAATGCTTAAGCATTCCTCTTCAGCACCACAGAGCACCGACCTTGTAACGTTTTGGATAGGCGTAAAAGTACAGAATTCAAAAATTTAACACATTTAGTAGATGCAGTATTGTGAACGTGGATATTGATATCATTAAATTTTAAACGCCCCAAAAATGTAAAAATACAAATATAGAAACAAAATGAAAATTCTTGTCTAAGACACCAACCTCACGCGAGAAAGGTTAAACCGAATAACCCAGCATAACAAAGAGAAATACAAGAACGACCGCAAAAAGACCCGCAGCGTCTAATTTCTTATACACGCACAAATTGCATGATTGGGAAGTGCAGATATGTATAGTCATAATTGTGTTAATACCGATTATTGCGCGGCGAAGCTGCTATGATACCCAGAAACAAAAGGGATAAACTGTTCGTAAACTGAAAATGACACCATCAAAAATGCCCAATTTGTGAAAAGATGTCGAAAAACCACGACTGAAATAAAGGAAAGTATAAAAATAATAATGAGCTAACAATATTCAAAACGACTATCTAATATATTGCCCTCACGAACGAGAAAGCCCAGAAAGGCAATCTAAAAATAAAAAAAATCCTGGGCCATCTTCACTAACGTGAAACCCGAGGAGGGTCGAAGCGTGCAGTGTATAAGTGCATTCTTGGGGCGGTTGCGTTTTTGCCAACGGTGATGAAGCATTTGGGCGGTAGCGACATACTGCTTGGCTGTAAAAGTCTTTTGTCTTTGAGGCACAAGCGCACCAGCGCGAGGCGTAAACGAGTGTCCCGGTGTTTTTTTAAAGACGATAGTGTTTCTAGGGCTACTCAAACTCAGAAAGTTTGGTCTGTCTGTCTGTGACCCGATTCAGCCACATTTTTTGTCGGACTTCGACATGCACAAAACCAACGCATTACAACACCAAACCGCACAATTTAATACAAAGCCACAATCCGGTACTTCCGGATGGTGTTGTCGTTGAAATGTTATTTCAGTGCGGTCAGGGGTTGTACGCGTGCCAACCATTCAGGCACATACTCTTGGACATTAAGCCCTTCGACATAAAGCGTCACACTCTCACGAAGGAACTGTCGCGCCGGCCTAGCATCCACATCACCGTGAAGCCATGCCATGCGCGCCCTCCAAATACTGTACAGGCCCCTAGCATTAGCATATCGTGCGCCATGCCCTCTTCATTTTCGGTTGGGCGGTACCGAACGCCCTGCGGGTTCAACAGAAATTCTTTGTGGAGTGTTCGCTGTAAGACGTCCCAAACGTGGGCTGCTATCCTGCAGTGTATGAACGCGTGGTCTATTGTTTCCGGTTCCTTACACATTGTGGAGTCGGTACCCCACATACTTCAAACCCTTATGTTGAAGCCACGTTTGAACTGTGAGTGTCCTGGTATGGCGTTTAAAGAAGAAAGACTTCGCCCCACCCTGAACTGGCATACTTTTGACCATTTTAAGAACTTCTTGCCCAGGGCCTGCATTGTAAAATGTTCTGCACCGTGGCAAAGAAAATAGGTTATCACATAAGTCCTTGTACAACTTTTTACTGAAAATATCGGTCAGGTACTGCACTGAAAAGCATTCCATCAAACATTGTACCTCCGGCACGATTTCCCTAAAATACCCGAAAATTGTCCCATCTATTCTGCTTGTAGACACTACAGACTGCGGTAGTACGTACGTGCCCTAAGCGCACCTGGCACATGGTTCTTAAAAAAGGGTCGCTTGCGCCCCGCAAAAACAGAAACCGATTTACTAACTGGCGCACGAACAAATGCGCCAATCCCAGTCCACCGTCTCGTACACGTCTAGGGAGATTTGTTCTTGCACACCCTTTCGACGTCGACGACCATATAAACACTGCAAATATCCAGTGCAATTTCTGAACATTCATACACGAGCAATTCATCACTTGCATTGCAAACCATAACTTCGAAACCAAAAAATAAATTGCACACAGTTGCCCTGGCAAACATCGACAAGTCGATAACTTTACACTTTTCCCCCTATCCCGTATTTGCTGTGCTTGTGTGTGCACAAGAGTATGGATCACTATCCCTATAGTTCTCAAGGGGGGTTCCAAGATACTTTACCAGTATGTTTACCCAACGGACACCTGCAAATAATCCTGGTGTCGTCTGCCAACTCCCATGCCAGAACCCCAGGCACTTGGGCCACTTCACCATACTAAACGCTTTAACTTCCTCTATGGCATTAGTGACACTTCCTTCATCTTTGCAGAATAGTGCGATGTCGTCGGCGTTGGCTAACAATTTGACTTCAGCCTGGTGCACCTTAAAACCACGGGTTTGCTCGTTTCCCATTCAAACACAACGTCTCGATGTAAAGACAAAAAAGTAGGGGGCTTAGAGCGCAGCCCTGGCGCACGGAACGCTCCACACTAATGTGGGCCCCCACACTTTTATTGCCTATTAACCTAGTGAAGCACCTCAGCCACCCAGCCAAAGTGACACAGAGTCTGCGCATTCGTCTTATATACTCACAGCGAAATCTAAACGTGTAAGTCCGGGTTATATGTTCATACTTGTCAACATTCTTGAAGAACAACAAGACATTGCGCAAATACAAGACCGAAAATTATTAAACAAGGGATATTTAGTGTTCAGTTATAAAAATATTTATAGATAGTGGATTTTGGCGAAATAAAATACTACATCTACTGCAGAAAAAAAGATTACACTGTCGCCCGCGGTCCCCCGCGCCATTGTAGGTTCTGGCGGCATATTACGAATTTAAGCGGCAACAGCTACCAAACGTTCCACTAGATAGGTTGCATGTTCTGCTTGGAACGCACGTGGACTAGGGCAAGGCGGTTCTATAACTGTTGAAGCAGGGCGCCTCGATTCCCGCGTGTCTCCGCTGTACGACAGGGCCAGCATCGAGGCACCCGGACTGGAGCAATCGAAAGCGGTAAATTTAAATTGACTTGAGCAAACTTTTAGCGTGCTTACTATGGTAGGAGCGCAACGCAAGAGGGGCGACATGAGAGGTGAGCGGGAAAGCGAAGGGAGGCAAGTACTTGGCAAATGTCGACAAAGACTATCGTCGTTTGTCGACGTTTGCGACGAAAGGAGCAGATACGCGGCCAATTTTTTTAAGCACGCGTTACGTTCTAGCGCCAGGCGTAAACGAGTTTCCCGGTGTTTTAGTACCGTGGCTACATGAGACGGCAATTCAGACGACGACAGGAGACGCCAACAGCCCCACGCTAGAGGGCTACGCCCCTAACAAAAGTGAAAGGGCACCAACCGGCTAACGCGCTGCATCTTAATAAAACTGCGTTCTGGCGAAGGTACAAATTTATTCCTTTTAATTTTAAAAATGTATACACTGCACAAAGAGTAGATTAAAATGACCAGATGGGTGGTACGAAGGCTTTCACATAGCAAGACAACTCTCAGACGTTCTGCCCCTTTTCAAGGCAAAGGCATCTAATGCCTCAGTATGCGAAAACCCTTCGTTGTTTTTGTCATCATCAGTCAAGAAATGGCCGCCGATGTGAAGTGTAAATAACATGCACATGTTTAATACGATAGGATTTGGACCCGGGTATCTCTAGCAGAGGGACGAACTACGTGGGACGAACTACGCACGAACGTGCGTGCCCGATGACGTCGAGCCTGGAGACTGTTTGTATGGTTAAGAATACAACTTGGATACAAAAGAAATGGCGTATTCCGGGCTCTTGTAAGGTTTGCAAGGTGGCGCTGGCGGTAATTAATGGTTCGACAGAGTTCGGTCGGCAAGGCGGCCAGCGGCATCAGACTAATGAGAAAAGTGTCGAAAAGGCGGAGGGGACTTCGCAAGGAGAACCTCCCGAGGCTCGTGCACTCTTTCGTCCTGAGCCACATCGCATACGTACGCCTTCCACAAATGGAAGAGGAACGAACAGAGCAAGCTCGAGGTAGTCATCCGAAGGGCATACAAGACTGCCATCGGAGATCCCGAATCCACCAGCACGGAGAAGTTGTACACTCTGGGCACGGACAACCCCCTCGACCAAATCGCCGAGGCCCAGAGGATTGCCCAGCTGGAGAGGCCCTCTATGACCAGACACGGTAGGAGAATCCTGGAGAAGCTGGGAATCCGATATCACGAACAAGAAGCCACGATGCCCGTCCCGGACGAGATCAGGAGGAAAATTCACGTGGACCTGATTCCGCGTAACGTGCACGCCGAATACAATGAAGGCAGGCGCAAGGCGAGGGCCAAGGCACTGGCGGACGTGCACGCAGGCGAAGCGGGCGCCCGTTACGTGGATGCTCGCGAATATGCGAGCAGAAGAGGTTTCGCCGTGGTTGCCATCAATGCCGGGGGGATCATCAGAGAAGCGGCCAGCACGACGAGCAGTACACCCGAAGAGGCCGAAGAGATGGCCATCGCACAGGCCATCACAACCCGGGCTGCATTACTGTCTTCAGTGATTCGCGGCAGCCAATCAGGAACTTTGCCTGAGGCAGGGTCTCCGCGGCTGCGACGAAGATTTTAAACGACACACCGAGACTCCTGGAAACGGCAAGAATCAAGGGGTTTCCGGCACACGCAGAGGAAGTGTCGGACACCAACGCAAACCGTAACGAAACCGCACACGCCCGCGCGCCCGAACGAACGGACCGCGCCGGGTCGAGCGGTGATCACTTGTGGTTCAGCAGCTTTAAAGAGATCACCAAGGCCTATCGGCTCGCCAGACGCGCGCTCCAGGCGCCCTGAAAAGGGCTGAGCAGCGAGCAGGCAGTCGTACATACGCTGGTTCAAACAAGAACGGTCATGAGCCCGGCTTTCATGCACAAGATTTTCCCGGAGGCACAACTCGATGGTACGTGCAGGGTGTGTCGCAATGCCCCCGCGACTCTTGAGCACATCGTCTGGGACTGTCTCAACTTCCCGGTAGATTCTACACCAGGAAGACTTCCGCCCGCCTTTGAAGAAGCGAAGCGATCTGACAACCAAGCCCTCCAACCCGAGGCCGTCCAGCCGGTCATCGTCGCGTTGGCCAGGCAGGAGTCTTCGCAGCCCGGTAACGGGCGGGGGCCTGTAACCCTGGTGGCGACAGCGAGGACGACACTGGCCAAGTCTGAAGTCTTAACTTGTGCTTTAACTGCAGGCGTAATAAATGCTTTTCCAATCCAATCCAATCAATGCAACATTCTCGTGGTTGCGTCGGCATGCCGGGCGACGACGAAGCCATTAGCAATTTATCCTTCTTGGAGCGCCGTGTGATGTCTTCGCTTGTACAGAACAGCCAGCAAGCGAACATCACCCAGTTAATTTACTCTGTTAAATGAAGTGTTTGAGAGGCAGGATTGCCTCAATTTAAACCCTTGGATGTTCGTTTCGTCCTAGCGGGATTTGACCCAGTAATCATGCGAAAACTGCATGTAACGAAAACGAAGACTTAACGAAAAATTGTGAACTTTTTTCAACTTTGTTACATCCAGGTTTAACTGTAGAAGGTCCTCTATGCCGGCGGCGGGAACGCCTTCACGCTGGAGCGCCCGGTAAATCAATGCTCTCAGAGTCACTGCGCTATCGCCACAGGTTCTCGGCGGTAGAAGAAAAATTGTTGTTGTCCCATTGCTCCTAGGACAAACACACTTGAGGGATTTGCCGGAATCCTATCTATAACTTTCGGGGGATAACGCATCTGCTTTACATATTTAATACGAACATGAATTGGAAACGTAAATGTTGTAGAATAGTGCTTGCCCCGAGACTCTGAGCGTGCTGCCACGCGAGAAAACCGGTGTGCACCAGCAGAACGAACCCCTATACAAGGGAAACTCTGACATGTGGCTATAATCAGGTCCATGGCCTGACGCTGCCCTTCAAATTAAGGTTGTCCGTGCCCGTGCCTTCAAAGTATGTTTTACTTCGACAGGTATCGCCTCAGATTATTGACCAACAACGGAAGTCTTCCACCGCGAACTCGTAATACGAACCCAGAAGGACATTTCATGCAACCAAACGGCACCTAACGAGCATATTTGTCGCCAACATGGGATTTTCAAATTGGGATCACGATGCTTGATTCAGTGAAATGGAGTAGCCGGGGGTATTTTGGTTTCAAACCTGTCGACTGAATAAACGATTTAACCCTCCTACCGAACTACGTGTGCCAGTCGGCTTGCTGACGTAATTTGCACTGCCAGGGGAGGAAACGAAACAGAAGAAAGCGACGGAGACACGGTATAGCAGAAAAGAAGCGGGAGAAAGTGCTTCACGCCAAAGGCAGAAAATGAGAGGGAAAAAAGAGGCACATACACCATGTCACAGTAAATAAGTTGTAGAAGCAAAGAACAACTAAGTGTGGCCAGGCTTTCTTTTTCAAGTCCCGAAAGCGCGGTCTTTTTTTGTGTGTAACCCGTTCTGTGCAAGTTCGACAAAGACGCCAGATTTTTGTAGTCTCTCGCCTTAAAATCGGTCAGGCGCGTTCGCTCTTGTACACAGTGGTCGTATATGAGCTTTTACGGTGACACTTTATGACTTGCAATGCCGTAAGTAGTCACGGTAAACATGAAAGAATTCTGATCCTAGGAGGCGGTCGTCGCGCGGCCAACACGGTGCTTTAAACCAAATCTTCCCTCACCTAGGCGAGCCGTGTTTCGTCGTCGCCAGTACTTTAGCCTTCCCTTGACCACAGCTGCGGCGCCCCCATGGAAAGGAATCGCTGACTCGCAGCGCCGATATCCGCTGCCGTCGCCACCACCACCGGCTTGGCGCATTCGCCCTCCGCACCTGGGTCTCCCCGTGACCACGTGGCACGCCGCGCGCGTAGCTAAAAGGAGCGACATGTTCGCTTAGTCAGTGCGAGATTGGCCATGTATGAGAGTGAGGCCGGGCCGTCTCCTCCGATTGTTGAGCGGGAGCGGGAGGCTTTGAGCTTTATTCGGTAAGGGACGTCTCACCACCCCACGGATATCGCCCGATGAGCTGCTTCACTGCAAAGTGTCCGGAATGCCAAGCGCGCAAATCTAGCGTCGGGTACTGAGAAAGAGCGAGAACCTCAGCTCACAGAACGGCGGAACCAGGCGTAACCAGTCAAATCAACCTTTCGCTTTGCATATCCAGGGTTAGCTGTGCTAAGCGCTGCAATTTTTCGTCGAAGGCGATAGTCTTTTTTGGCCTACTTAAGTGTCCAAATTTCGGCCTGCATCTCTGTCTCTTCTCTCTCTCCCTCGATTAAGTCACACCACCCAAGGTGTAAACAGTAGGCATAAACGTGGCGGAGCATAAATACATGAGTGACATTAGCACCGTGTTTTTTAGTTTAAATACACGGCTGCATAATTCGTGCCCTAGCAAATACAAAATTGGCCCGGATGAAAGTGTTTTTACCCAACAATATAAAAGGGCTTGAATGCGACACTAGCCCTTGTGGTGGCATTCCAAGAACGGCAACAGTAACCCAAACCAGCGCAAGAACTTGCACAGAAAGTAGCGCAACAGAACTGGAACGCATTCTGTGAGAAACGCGAGGACATAGTCCTCACATGAAAAACATGGTCCCTAATCAGAAGTATGATGGACCCAACATCCACGAAGAGGCCTGCACGTAACAACCTTTTCAGAAACGCACGCACTTTCTGAGGGTAAGGTGCGGAGCTTCTCGAGACACTCAAGTGAAAACAAGAAGCTGCATACCACGCAAAATTATTGCATCGTGCAGATTACAAAGGAGCGCCAACTGAAATATTAGACAGAAAAATCAAACTAGAAAAAGTTTTTTTGCAGTAACATTCATAACGGAAAACAGCTCACCGCGAGACGATGCATCACATTTGCGTGGAAACCTTGACCAAATTAAAGCTTTAACAAGGTACTTGAACAATGAGTTATGGTTCAAACGAACTTTTCCCCAAAAATGGAAACACTCCGGGGTGAGCCTTCGCTTGAATCTGGAAAAACCACCCAACACAGGAACCCTGAGACCTATCTCTCTGACATCTCACCTAGGGAAGGGGAATTATTGCGAATCATAGCGAATCGATTAACCAACTGCACGGAAGACAGGAACATATATCCAGACAGCATGTTTGGTTTCAGAGGAAACATTTCAATACAGGACGCCTTCATATAAATCAGGAAAGCAGTCCTAGGTGCCACTATTCTCGGAGACAACATTATTCTTACACTACTCCTCAAGAAAGCTTTCGACGTCTCTCTCACTGCCGTACTGGAAGCTCTAAATCGAATAGGGTGCGGCAAGCGCATATGCGACTTCGTCTTCGGTTTTATTCAGAAACCGAACAGCTACTGTTAGCATAGAAAACTCAGTTTCAGAGCCTTTCACCCAAAAAAAGTAAGGAACAACACCGAGTTCCTTCATATCACCCCTGCTTTTCCACAATACAACGCTCAAAATATCACACAAGCTCCTAGAACTCCCAGACATCGGCCACGTGGTATATGCAGATGACATCACGATATGTGCAATAGTTGAATCACGCGAAAGACCCGAAACCTACAAAACGCCGTCAGTTTAGCGGTCAAGCTGGCAGCCAACAATGGTCAGAAATGGGCGCCAGAAAAATTTGAGGTTATCAGAGTGAATTTCTACAACCAACCAGCATGTGAAATCCTAATAAAGGTCACCGTTGGTACGAAATCAATTCCAGTCCTGGAAAACCTACAAATACGAGTTCTCGGAATGACAGTTCAGAGCAACGCTAGAGCTGAAGAGGCTATCGCCAGACTAAAGCAAACGGCAATGAAACTGGCCAAAGTCGTTCGCAGGCTCCCAGAGAAGAGGAACGGTATGAGAGAAGAAGACACTATACGCCTGGTTCAGGCACTGGCTATGAGCAGAATTTTCTAAAGCCTACATTTACCGCAGCCTTGCTAATACATACCAGAAAAAAGTTACCATAATGCGAAATGCCTTCAAGGTGGCTCTGAACCCCGAACTATTCACCGCAGCTGCGAAAACTGATTAGCTGGGCCTTAACAACACCCTTACAAAAATAACGAAATCCAACTTTTTAGGACAGACACAACACAGTCAGGACAAAACAACACAGGATGAGCCATACTGTGGGCGGTAGGACAATCACAGTAAAAGTAAATGCTACCGCAGGAGCTCCATATAACGCCAGACCAAAGGAAATGCATGAATACCGTACCACTCCCTACGAATATGCATTCAGAGATCCACAAGGAGAAAAGGAAAACTACGACTGACGTCACCCGGTGGAAATTTAACACTCACGACAATGCGGTGCATGTCGTCGCGGTAAGCTAAACTACCATTACGACGGTCTTAGGGGTAAGCACCCAAGAATATGTGATTTTAGACTACCTCTCCCAGAGAAACGCCACAATCAAGGAAGCAGAAGTGGCCGCAGTACCTTTAGCCATTCTGCTGGGAGAAAAAGAGCAAGCAAAGAAGGCCGAACATGATAACGAAGTCCCAAGATGCGGCACGCATAATGACCGCTGGCAGAATAGCCAAACAGCTCCGATCCATACTGCCACAAGAAATGGGAAAGTTCTGCAATATCACATGTACCCCGGGCATAAAGAATTGGAAAAGAATGAGGCGGCCAATGCGACTGCGTGTTCACTCACATACCACGCAGCCGACGGGACCACCACGCGTCTTTACACAGTGGCAACCTATAGTGAAACCCTCATAGCCCGGGAGCTGAGGGTTCAGCTCCCAAATCCACATAGAGACCTCATGGCCTGGAAAGCGCAAACCCTGCATGTAATCCAGGCCAATATGTATGTAGCGCCGCATCGTCATCATCTGCTTGCAGCGCCACTGTTCTCATCATGAACAGCTGCCTACCATCATCCTTACTGGTGCTTGCCCGGTGGCGTCAGAAGGGCCACGCTGCTAAGATGGAACACGGCTGCACTAAAGGGGCGGTTGCATTTCCACGCCGCTCTCTAAGTTCCGGCAGGCCTTACACACCTGAATAAATGTAAAAGAGCCACAGCATCACCGAGTCCACGGCTGCCGTTCCCTACACGTACATACACAAATCCAGATGGTGGAAGATGCTGCGACACCATCATCGAGAATTGAAGAATACTGCAACAAATGCGGCGAGACAGCCGCGCTGTTCTACGCCACATGGGCCTGCCCAATCATATGGCAGACAGGTACCAGCAACACCTCAACGCAGCCTACCACACTGGATACATGACAGGTGGCCCTGGCAATCACGTCGCTCTAGGGCCAACTCCACCTGCTGGAAAGACCCAAGACAGATGCACTCGCCACTGGGGCCCTGGACCTAGGGTTCCACCCATGAATTCCACTTCATTCTTTCCCTTGCCACAGTCCCTCCTTTTCCTTTGTCTCAATAAAGTTTGTTAAGTCAGTCAGTCACTCAGGGCTAAAAAATGTACACTTTCCCCACAAAAAAGCGTGCGAGAGGAACGGGGAGAGGAGAGGGGCATTTAAGAGGCAGCGGCTGCACGAGAGAATCGAACTTCGACGCCATCTGCAGCCAAGCGAACAGATACGCGACAATTTTTTTCGTCACTCGAAGTATTCATAAATGGGGGCGAAAGTTAAATGTTTAGTTGACCGCGTGGGGGTGGCTAGTTTAGCTCTATGTACATGTACACCTTTACCTACACAAGGTGGCTCCCGCCTTCCCTACACCTACTCGCATCTTCCATTTGATTTGCAACTCGCGTCTTCCCAGCAACAGCACAGTGGGTAACCACTGAGCTATCGTTCCACGTTGCTAGCATTGGGACAAAATTGCCCGCCCCTCTCTTCATGAAAAAAACGCACTTGGCGATTGACCAAGAATATGTAGTTTTGAGGGGGTGCGGGCTTTAGATAAATTTTCGCGCATTCCTGTAGTGTCGCCATTTTTTGGGACACACCCTAATCACACGCCTTCCGTAGGAACCCATTTATTCATTACAAATATGGGAGGGATGATTTTTCATTTCAGCTAGTGAATAACACTTCGCATGGGTAGCGAGATGAAAAAAAAATTCTGCAGAAATTCAGAGAATTATCTACTATGCTGCTTGTCTTGAGTGTGAGTTTTTTTTTCACCCACATTTTTTTCGTTTTTGCAAATCTTTTCCAACCAATTATTTCCATTTAAGCTATTATTGTAGAGACGCGCCATGGTGGCGCGGACGCCACTAGCCGGGCCGAATGAGGGCGTGTAGCCCGCGAAGAATGACTCAACAACGCGCAGTTCACGAACAGCAAAAAGCCCCGTTTAATCCCCACCAATGCCTTTATACAGAGTGGGGGCGCCACCTCCCAGTTACTCGAATCAACAGGTGGCGTCCTCTACATCCCTCCTTCCGGATCTCTCAAACACAAGTGCTACAAAAGAGCACCACCAAGAAACAGTCCTTGCAGCAGTCTCACAGATCCAGTCTCCGAGGTGGCACCACGCGCCGGCCGTATCGTGTGTAACGGTGGCCTGGCGATCCTGCAGCAGGTGCAGGAGCTGGAGTGTCCGATGCGTCATACATTCCGGCCGCAGGGTTGGGGCTTCCCGTGTCATCTGAGGGGGCTGACTGAGGATTGCTGCAGGGGACGAGGTGTCTGCGGTTTCTCACTAGTATGCCACTGGGCGTCTGGACGATGTACGAGCGTGGTCTCTGAGCTGGGCTTAGGACCGTCGCCCTTGACCGCGTGTCGCGTACCCGTACTTCCTCCCCATCGTCGAGAGCACGAAGGTCATGCGCTGCGTGTCGGTTATTGTAGTCTCTCTGTTGCCGTCGTCTCTGGGCGGCATCCCTGTCATTGAATTCTTTCACCTGGGGCCAATCTGGAACAAGGCTTTGAGCCGTGGCTGGCACACGAGTTCGCAGAGAGCGTCCCATGAGCAGTTGACCGGGGCTGTAGCCAGACACACCGGGAGTGTTACGGTATGCTAGCAGAGCCAGAAATAGGTCTGTGGCCTTCAGAAACAACTCCTTGATTGTGCGAACCATGCGCTCTGCTTCGCCGTTGGACTGCGGGTAGCGTGGACTGCTCGTGACATGTGTGAAACCGTAGGTCTTCCCAAAGTCCTCGAAAGCTTTACAGGAAAACTGTGGCCCATTGTCGCTGACTACAGTCACCGGGATGCCGTGTCGGGCAAACGTGCTCTTGATTGCAGAAATAACGGCGTCCGCCGAAGTGGACCGGAGTGTGATGACATCTGGGTAGCGAGAACGGTAGTCTACAACCAGATGGAAATCCTGCTTAGCAAAATGAAACAAGTCCATGGCCACCCTCTCCCACGGAGCTGATGGTGTCTCTGTCGGAATCATGGGCTCACAGCGTTGGACACGTGTAGAAGCACATGCTTGGCAGTTCTCTACGGCTGCTTTAACCTGGCTGTTTAGACCGGGCCACCACACAGAGTCTCGGCCAGCGCCAAGCCATACATTCCGGGCGGGGGTTGCGCGACTATGGGTACGCGACACGCGGTCAAGGGCGACGGTCCTAAGCCCAGCTCAGAGACCACGCTCGTACATCGTCCAGACGCCCAGTGGCATACTAGTGAGAAACCGCAGACACCTCGACCCCTGCAGCAATCCTCAGTCAGCCCCCTCAGATGACACGGGAAGCCGCAACCCTGCGGCCGGAATGTATGACGCATCGGACACTCCAGCTCCTGCACCTGCTGCAGGATCGCCAGGCCACCGTTACACACGATACGGCCGGCGCGTGGTGCCACCTCGGAGACTGGATCTGTGAGACTGCTGCAAGGACTGCTTCTTGGTGGTGCTCTTTTGTAGCACTTGTGTTTGTCTCGGTCTACTATGCACCCCGCGAAGATCGGAGGTACGACCCAAACGTCCGCCCCAGTATCCACCTTGAATTGAAGAGGGCGTCCGTTGACATGAACAACAACGTGCCGGCGTTCTGTTTGCGCTGCATCCACGGCGCAGAGCTGGATTTGGCTTAAGCGCCTAGTACTATTCGAGCCGCGAAGTGTCCGTTCTTGCGACAGTGGTTGCATGTGGCCCACCGTGCTGGGCACTCAGATCGCGGATGAGGGGCGTGGCCGCAAAAATCCAATGCCGACTTCGGGCCTGCGCGGTACTCGGGAGGCCGACAGACGTTACTTCGTGCAGTTTCGCGCGCTGGGGCGGTGGCCATTCGGTACTGCTTATTCGCAACGGCGTCGACGTTCAGTGCGTCTGGTCTGAAGTCTGTCCCCTGATGCCGCCTTTTCTGATTTTCAGCGTCTTCGTACTGACGAGCTTGGATGAGCGCCTCGTCCAGTGTAAGCTTTGGATTGCGGCAGAGCTGGTCGGTCAAGCGAGAGTGAAGCAACCCTACGATAAATCTGTCCCGAACCAGCCGGTCGTCGATTTCCCGGGAGGCGTAGTTGCATTTCTTCTAGAGATTTCGGAGCGCCGTGAAAAACGCGTCGACTGACTCGCCTACCTCTTGCGTGCGCTTGTGGAACCTGCTCGATTCGTATACCTCGTTGACGGGGTGTACACAATATCCCGAAAGACTCGTTGTCACGCCGGAGTACGAGCGATAGGCCTCAGCGTCTGACATGAGAGACGAAAGCACCTCACGACATTGGGGACCCATACAGTAGAGGAGCGTGCGTACCTTGGTTTCTTCGGGGGCGGAGGACAGCCCTGAGGCTAAGGAGCAATCCTCGAATTGTTGAAGCCACACGGTCCATTGGGCTGGGTTGTCGAAAGTGAACTGCGGCGGGGTTCGCAACGTGAAGCTGGCGGTCACGGCGGAGGCGGCGGCTGGGTTATCTTGCATGTTGCACGGTTGTCCCAGGATCCCACTTCTGACACCATGTAGAGAAGCGCCAGGGTGGCGCGGACGCCACTAGCCGGGCCGAATGTGGGCGTGTAGCCCGCGCAGAATGACTCAACAACGCGCAGTTGACGAACAGTAAAAAGCCCCGTTTAATCCCCACCAATGCCTTTATACAGAGTGGGGGCGCCACCTCCCAGTTACTCGAATCAACAGGTGGCGTCCTCTACAATTATGTCGACCACATTTGGAACTTTCACGAAATCTTAATTATTCCGGAAATGCAGGTCGTTACACCGTTGGCCATTTTTCCTAAATATCTTGTACTTTTCTTATTTTCTTATATTTTTAACTTTCGTTCGGTCAATTATCTTAATTTACGTTAATATACCGATTACAGATGGAACTTTCACGAAGTGTGCATTATGTAGAGATGCAATGCGTTATATGTTTTGCCATTTTCCATTATTTTTTAATATTTTTCTTCTTTTTAGTTCCTCAGAATTTCGTCCAACCATTTATCTTCATTTCGATTACAGCGAATAAATTTGGAACTTTCGCGAAATCGGCATTATTATGGAAATGCAGGGCATTACATCGTTCGCCAGTTTCCGTAAACATTTTATATCTTTCTCATTTTCTTAGTTTTTCAAACTTTTGTGTGACCAGTTATATCCAGTTACGTCATATAGCGATTACAGGCGGAACTTCAAGTATATTTAAATTTTTTGTGGAAATGCAGGGCATTACGCGGTCCTCGCTTGGAGGGGGGCAGGGGTACTTGACAATGAATGCTACGCATTAATAACTTTTATTGACACAAAGTATTGGTGCACAGTGTGCGCCACCCTAGGGGTCACGACAACTTAAACGGCTTGGAAAAGAGCTCCTTCGCGAGCCGGGGGCCCAAGCGGTCGGACGCCTCCGTCCACTTCTCAGGAATTTTAATGGGATGGAAACGGTCTTCGGTACAGTCCGATATTATGGTGCTTTCCCGAAGCCTATTTAACGCCGTAGCGTGAGTTAGCAGTCGTTTGTTTGCACTATATTTGTAAAATTTATTTCTGAATAGTTCCAATAAAACATGAGTTCCAGTCATTTCCCATAACCACACGCCTCCAATAGTAGCCCTTGTATGCAAGCAAGTTCCTGTGTGCATTTCCATGGTGAACTAAGTATGACAAGTAATAAATAACACGTTTATTACCTAATAGTGTTATTTATTGGCCCACAGGGGCATCGCCGAATACCACGAATTCATTAGAAAACTCTGGCTGATCATTAGAGACCGGAACTTTAGGCAAAATGCCTATTTTTTCATTGGCCCCCATCAAGCCTATTTGACTTTTAAGCATAAACTAAGAAAAGTGAAACACTTTAACCATGCTTTATTATGCCTATAAGTGGCTATTGTGAGGTCCATGCCTATAAGGGCATTTTAGCGCTTTAAACCCTTTTTTGAGTTGTAGGTTCTTTTTTTGGGGGGGGGGGAGGGGAAGGGGCAGGTTCGCGCAAGCGTACGGTTGAAACTGTTCTCGCTTTATGAGCCCACAACTCGGCATTTGTCTCGCACTGTTTGCGAGAAGAATCTACGCGCTGTGCTAAACATGGCGAGACGCGACAACCACTTGTACAGCCGCCGCCACTTTATCCCGAGGTTACCCCGAGCAACTAAACTGGCCCGCCAGAGGCCCGAACGCAGCGAAATCGCAGCGAACGTATCCGCCCGGTGTTAGCATTAGATTTTTTTTCTATGTTACTCTGTCGCGCTGTGTCCGGGTTTCAATGGCGAAAACTTTTGCCCACTTGCTCCGTCGAGTGCTAACTCAATAAAGAATTACCAAATAAAGGGACTTAACGTGACACAACCCCGCATGTACTCCTCACATCAAAGATGCCGACCAAGAAAAATCACGTGAACATCTGACAAACCAAAGTTTCAACGTGGCCCTACAAACTTATGCACAACGTGCAGCCAATGACGGGACTTTGCCAACCGTCAAGACGCAGCACGCATAGCACAATGAGAAAACGGGAAACGAGGATGTAGAACGAGAATCCCACCACTTCGTCAGTGTGATCGCCACAACCGTCGTCTACCATGCCGGGGGACTTTCAAGGAAATTTACAATCCAGCTCTAAGGGGTTCTTGAAAATAAACTTGCGTGCTTTGTAATGTTGTCAGTCGATATCAAGACCATAGCTAATGAATGATATCGAATAGAAAGGATTCAGAAGCGCTTCCGTAGAACCTCATTTTCTCGTGACTCACCTGTGAGCCATTATGGGCACGGTGGGCTTCTCAATATCCTGCTCCTTGATGAGCTATGTATTACGCGCCTCAGGCGTGACCTGGTATTTTTTGGTAACTGTATTCATTCCAAGTTTGACTGTCCTTGCTTGTAAGATCTGTTAACCTGCCAGTTCCAAGCAGACCACTGCCGCCGCATAGCTGCTTTTGTGTTGAGAGAACACAGAGCCTAGAACCAGCTAGTGGATTCTCCCAGTCCTTTAACAGTCTGTTTTTATCACCCATTAAAATTTTCTCAAATTACATGGTTCTTTTTAAACGCTCCTTCAAAATTTTGATATTATAAATGCACATTCTGTGGACAGGTCACACCTGCACTTTTCCAACTGCTGTTGTGTTTTTGCGCGCCAGAAACTCCACCTTGGTTATGCTGTATGTGTTGAAACCTCTATACACGACCTCCGGGCTCTTGTTGTTAAGAAAGTGTGTTTGACTTCTTTGACCAGTCTCCTCTTTTTTATATATCTACACAATTATGTTCACCTGTTTTAAAGTAAACCTTTCTACATCTACCAGCCAACGGTTCTTTCCTGGCGTGCGGAACAAGAAACTCCCCACGCGGCTGGGGAGGCCGAAGGTGCTTTACCCCACCGAGCATAGTGTAGATGGCGCGGGGATAGGGCGCTAATACCCAACGTTCTCCGTGCTCACCTTGGCGGGCGCATCGGCGGAACCCTTCCGTCGGCTTTGTCGTCCGCTTAAGCGACGTGTTGGGCCTGCTTTGGCGCAGCTTCGCCGTCGTTGCGCGCTTAATTCGCACGCTTGATTAGTTCGACAGCATCTCCTGGGTAACCCGCACCCCACAGAATGAAGTGGTCGTGCGTCAAAGATACGTTAATAATTGGTCTGTAGGGCGGGAAAACAAAATGTAGAGACCGCTTACAGACTTCTGGCCGCTAGAGAAACTGCATCTTTTGCCCACTGCGTGTCACGAATTGGACCGCGAATACCAGTTCGGTTGTGTTTTAATAGGTATAACATAAGGGGGATGGAGCAACTGGTTCTGATAAATAGACATTATAAAAGTTCCGTCACCTTTCTCGCAATTCTCAAACTTGCGAAACTATTTATTTTAAATCTGTATAAATGGGAAGCACTACGCTCACATGCCGGATTGTTCCGATATCTGTGCTTGTGTCACGTGGTGGTGTAGCCCCGAGATTGAACATCAGGATGGTGAGGTTCCGCTGTCTCACACTTCGAAACACCCTCCCCTCTGTTTTCTTTCTGGCCACCCACGGCCCAGCTGCAGCGGCGGCGTCCACCGCTTGAGCCCGTCTGCGGCCGACGCTGCTGCGTTCGGGAATGCTGCCCCCACGAATTCCAGGTAACGGCTGGCTTCGCTCTTTGTAGAGCAACGTGTCTAAAGTCAAGTGATGTCGCATGGGCAATTGTTGTGGTAGTCATTTAAAGCTTTTCTTTCCGACCGCCTTCACAGGGTGGATTGGAGCCAATTTTTTATTTATTTATTTCGTTTCCTGTATGTTTTCTTTTTGTATGTCTTATATTCATGTACCCAGTGTATCACCCGAAAATGCCCTGGGCTGTTGGTGAGCATTTAAAATAAATAAATAAATATCTTACAACGGGGTCCAAGTTGGATGGTTGGTGCATGTTAAAAACATGACACACAGCGCCAGCTAACGGGACGCAGAGTGGGAGACACACGCTCACGGCGCTCACTAGCAACCAAATTTTATTGCTTGCAAGCGCCTTAAATAAACAACTGCAAAAAACTATAAAGATAAAGAGAAAAGGAGGCAAATAACACAAAATGAACCAAAGTTCTTGTCAGACACAGCGGTTACAGGGTCATAAAAATGTCCATTTATTAGGCACAAGAGACCTTTTTTTCGCAAGCAATAAAACTTGGCTGTTAGCGCAGTGTGTGTGTGTGTGTCCCCTACTCTGCGTCCCGTTCGTTGGAGCTGTTGCTCACATTTTTACTGAGTAGTGTTCTTCCCAGCAGCTTTGCTGGGCGTCCAATTCTGGAGGACAAAATAAGTGAATGTTTTACTCGAAATTATTGCACTGTACTGCGTTATCCATGGCACTTATCGGTGTTGTGTGTCTGTATCCTTGAGATTCATTGGTGTTGACGTCAACGAGCAGTTGCCGGTTTTGCCTCTTCCACCACAGCCGCTTGTTCCGCCTTAGGAACATGGCTAATGTTGCAAGACTTGTACAACAAACACTTCTGGATTATTCACAGCTTTACCGCAGACAAGAGCGTCGGAGCCCAGATTATTATATACCACGTTACAGTTCAGTATAACTTGGCACATCTGTGTGCTCATTGCACATTCCGACAGAAAGCATTAAACAGCGGAGAACTTGGGCACCACTATGTATCAGAATGCGGAACTCATTTCGAAGGTGCGGGACAAGTCCGCTACCATCCCTGAGGTTCCAATTGCTGACCAAGCCATTCCAAATCTTAAATCTGTCTCGGGCATATCACAGAAAGTTCTTGGATACTGTGTGCTAAAGGAACTTCCAAAGGTTCTGAGCAAACATTGATATTCCACATGCAATAAGATTTTGGAGGGATCCAAGTACAAGTATACTCCGCCAATTTCATTGGACCTTGACGATTCTTTTTTTGCACCTAAAAGTTGACTGAAAATAGATACAACTTTATGCCGTAAAACGTTGTAACGGCTGCATTTTCGTGGCTTTTAAGCCGTTCAGCCGTTCTTTTAGTGCCGATTTACTCCAATTTCTTGTAAATGTCTCATAATGGCGACCCTAGTCTAACACACTTTCATAAATAAAATAAAATCACTTTTCAATAGCATAGAATTTGCCCACTGTTTTCATTGCTAATAAAGAATTTGCCCTAAAATACGCCCCCGAAATAAATATGACCTGAGTCTATATATGACTGCATTCGCGTTTCTGACGCCGATATATGCCTAAATGTCTGTTTTCAGTCCCTATTATAGGCGCTTAAAATCTCGATTTTTCGTGCTCGACGTTCCGATCTCTGCTCATCATACTTTCTGAGATAGCGTCATACGTACAATGTGATGTTTCACCTGCCATCACACCAACCATTCATCAGACCCATTTAGACAACACTTCCCATGGGTTTGCGCACACTATCTTGACACAATTAAATACGGAATAGTTTCATTAAAACACGAGTTCCAGCCATTTGGCATAACCAAACGCCTCCGGTACAAATAGCAAACGGGAGCCCCCAATCATGTAAAGCTCTAGGTTGAATTATGACATTTAGGAAAACTCAACACGTGTTATACCCTATAGTGTGATTAGTAGCCGGATACAATCGCCGGATACAACAGCTAGTCCGTAATAACTGCCTAAATGCTATTATATATTTACACCCCATTCTCTTTATTACAAATGCTTCCTTGAATAACGTACGTGCGATTCACTGGAATTCTCTCTGCTCTCTCTTCTTCAAATTCTCTCTTCTCCAAAAACTGCGCAAAAGGTAGCTGCTAGCTTTAAAGCCGTGTGCTAAGGAATAAGTGCAAACCTTTAAAATCATATATTTTGATGGAGCCCTACTAAGAAATAGCTTTAGAATTGTCGGCGGTGCTTCCACTTTTAGTCAAATAATTTGCCGCGATGCTTCTCTTAATTATAATCTCTCGTTTTGTGCTGTTACTCAAACACATATTTCATGGAGGTTTGCCTTCAAGAATTATATTCGAGCATCTGATCTTTTTGCGTCATAAATACCTGCAGATCAAACTTGTTAGTGGCAATGTATTCCTTTATTTTTTTTACGCGCCGACGCAACGCAGGCGATGAGGCGCGCCGTAGTGGAGGACTCCGGAATAATTTTGACCACCTGGGGATTTTTAACGTGTGCCGAAATCTCGAACACACGGGCGTTCTTGCTTTTCGCCTCCAAATGTATTCCTTTAGAGCTCCAAAATTCCAATAACGTGATTAAGGAAACTATTGGAGCAGAGAAGGAGAGCCTAAATAAAATATTTGTCATATAAAAACACGCACACCTTGAATTGGCAAACTGAAGACCGCTGAAGCACGGTGACGTTTCGGTGATTGAATCAATACGTAGATCTCACCTTTCAAACATTTGTCTCAAGACTATATCTCTTCTTTCTTTGAATCTTGAATTAATTTAGAAGTAACAAAAGCGTCACTTTACCGTAAAAATTGTATTTAAACGTAGGTCGTTTTATTCACATAACCTGGAACCTTGTGGTTCCCACTTGTGTAACGAAATATTAGAACTTTGTAACATCCACACCTTGCCAGTCGACCAGCCTACATCCCAAGGTACTGTTCTTTTGGTAGAATGTTCATCCGAAAGCAAAAATGACACTCAAGGTACAGAAAGGTTAATGTGCATAATAATGGCGATCCTCAAAGTAAAGCTCTACTCACCTGAGTATATTGAACGTCAGCGCCAAAAAAAGTCATCCGCATAAGATTCTCGATGCAAAGCCGATTTCTAATCTGGAAAAGGCGACTCCCACAGAGACGGCTTAAGTACGCCGTCAACCAACAATGCACAATACTTCATTCATCTTGCACAGCGGAAAAAACACACGGGACACGAGTAAGAAATAGACACCACAAACGCTGTCTCTCGACTGAATTTTATTGGAAAGATACACACATATAAACAGATTTGTGCAACGTTACGCATGCGTAACTTCACACAATATCAAAAAATATATAAAAAACACAATCAAAATTGGGACTGCGCTTGACCCGTCAGCGCACAACACAACACCGCATGGTATATCTTCCGTCACTTATCGCGCACCAACAGCCTGGAGATAATCTACTTCTTTTTTACATAGTCAAATTGACGAATGGCTGACGCATCGATCGTCATTTTTGGCTATGTGAAATGCTTGAATTATTTCTCTCGTGAGCTGGTTTCTGTGTCTTGCAATTACTGCAGTGTTCGTAAAACACAGCGTGTACCCACAATCTCTGCAGTGCAGAGAGAGGTGAGACCCCACATCTCTTCCCCGCGCCCGCTCGTGTTCTTTTAACCTCACGTTCAGGGAACGGCCCGTCTCGCCTATGTACTGACGGCCACACGAAAGGGGCAGGGCGTAGACGATACCTGTTGCACTGGAAACAAAAGGGGCCCCACAGGTGCAACAGGTGTCAACAGGTGTCGTCTACAACAGGTGTCGTCTACACCCTGCCCCTTTCATGTGGCCATCAGTACATAGGCCAGACGGGCCGTTGCCTGAACGTGCGCTTAAAGGGGCCCTGAAAGGCATTTTGAGCACACTAAATGAACTAGCGCAATCGCTAGATTGGGTCGCCAACGTCACCTGTGCCAAGTATTACTCTTTTACGCGCAGCGGAAAGCTCACACTTTTGTTGCAAAATTTGTCGCTTTTTTCTCACCCTTTCCTTCGTGTTTTTGGACGCCACCATCTTCACATGTCTACATCATCGATTCCCAGATGTTCGTCATGAGCTAGACATCCTGCTATTGGGCGGCTTTTTCACGCACTTCCGGCAAAGAGATGAGTCGTCTGCTCAGCGTCGGCTCGCCGGCTGATCTGCCAGCGGAGTGCCGGAGTGCTTTGACATTTTACGACAAACGAAACAAGTGTAAACAAACGCTTAACCGTTTGTATTGAATGCAACACGGCCATAACACGACGTGGATTTTATCTTACGTGAGTACGTACCATAAAGAAAGTCCCGTGGCACTTTGGTGCAATCGCAGAGAACGCCCTGAGCCGAATGCCCGGGTTTGACGCGTACATTTTATTCAACTTCAAAACAATCCAGAGATGCGTTTCGAACGAACGCAACGTCACAACATGCGTTGCAAGTCTGAACCGCGATTGACAGACGATGAGTTGCTTCCTCCTGCCCGTCGTAAATACGGCACTCACCTCACACCCGGTTTGCGGGGACGAGCAGCAAGTCACAACTCTGGGGCGCAAGCGAGAAGGCTTTTAGCCAGGCACACTGCACATACCCCATGCGAGGTTGAGTGGTACGTCGTTCGAGAAAGATAATCCAGACCATGGGAAGCACTATCCACCCGCAGAAGTACAATGTCGCATTTCATCGCGAAACGAACGCGTCCACAACACACAGGAGGGGATGCACACACACACACACAGCTTCGGTCGCTGCATTGGCTTAGCTGCAAGCTTCGTTCGGACAATCAGCGATGCTACGACGATACAGAGCTGCGTGAGGACGACGTGCTAACCACTTCACGTATTTAAAAACACAGGGGCAAAGAACTAGGTTGATCGGAAGCAAAAAATCTTTCCTCCATTATAGTGCCTGAAATATACTGGCTAGTGTGCCGAGGGCGGGCTCCAGGCGGGCGCCGGGAGCGATGTACGCGGCCGTCTGCCGCTTGGGGCGCTGCCGTGCGGGAGTGTGCGCGTTCATCCGGCCTGAGCAGATCGCGCGGTTACCTCCGAGCTGCGTAGCAGACGGCAGCGGCAGAACTTTCCATTCCCGCTTGCGACGAAAGCGAGCGAAAGCGACGGGAATTCTGTCGCGCAACCAAAATTTGTCCCGACCATTCGACAAAAACGATCGTCGCGCGACAAAGCGACGGAATTCCTGCCGCTCTCACTCGCTTTCGTCGCAAGTGCGAACGGGCCTTTATGCGCAATCTCCGCCCCACATAAAACAAGCTCTTGCTTGTCGCCTGAGCATACGGTTGATATCTGAATACGTTACACTGTGCTTGCCAGTGTATTTAAACGATGTCACTAGGTTTGAAACGTACGCGCTCGGCGTGCAGCTTTGTAAACGCAAGCGGTTTCACATACGCACGCTATTTTGCTGCTAATAGAGTTTTAGTACAGCGTTTGTGGCCTTTGCATACGCTAAACGCTAAATTTTTGCGTCCCGCTACGTGACACCGCGATGGGAGTTTTAGTAGAGCGTCTCATCAGTTTTGCGTAGCGACACACTAATGCATACGGCGCCATCTGCCAAATGTTTTCCGAAATGTCTCGCCGGCTGATCTGCTAGCGGAGTGCCGGAGTGTTTGGACATTTTACGACTATCCAAACAAGTGCAAACAAACGCTTTCCCGTCAGTGTTGAATGCAACACATGGGTGCAGCTTGTCAGAACACGGGTTCTCGCTGATCGAGTGCAGCGTTGGTTTGCTCTTCGCCTTCACGTTCATCGCCGCTGATAAAGCGATCCGATCCGGCGCGTTTTGTGCACGGGTTCTGTGTCGGTTGAAAATGTCTTTTTTCACATGCCGCCGGTAGTAGGAATTACAACCACCGCAAAATAACACCCGGCACCAGCGGGGCCACATCTGAGACCGCGCTTTTTGGATAAACAGTGCGCGGTGCACCAAAGGGAACGAGCGCACGATTCTCCCCACGCGGCTTCGAGTTCGCCGCCGATACCAAATGCAGCCCTGCAGCTACGTACACCGCGAAAGGGCAAGGCCAGGCCGCACACATGCGGCCAGGTCATTCGTTCGCTTTTCCAGCCTGTGTCCATGGTGTCTACAGAGATGAAAAAGCCGAAAGAGCTGGCCCGTAGCAGACGGCAGTCTGTGGGAGCGCAATAGCGGAAGTACGTCACCGCTGAGGAGCGGAGCATCATGGGAGGGGAGGCCAACAGCGAAGAAACAGTTGAAAGGAGGAGGAAATACGGCGCGACGATAATTCGCGGTTTTTGATTTACGATTTCTCAGCTAATACTCATCGCTTTAACAAAATTCTTGCAGGAGGAGATTGCTAATACATTGCTTCAGTCGAGAGACAGCGTTTGTGGTGTCTATTTCTTACTCGTGTCCCGTGTGTTTTTTACGCTGTGCAAGATGAACGTATTCCGACTCGCCCAAATTTCCGCCTTGATAGAATACCTCAACCGCACCGCACAAATGAATAATAGTTTGAATTGCGTAAATGAAAAAAGTCTCCCAAAGCTTGTTTTAATAAAGGCATTCGCATTGATATATCATGAGATGGAGAAAAGTTTTTAATTCATACATTTTTCGCCGTTGGTTTAAAGTTACCTTCAACAGTGTTATACGCTTGTTATCGATCCAGCAAACCACGTTACGTAGTGCAGATATCCCGGAGACGTCAGCAATCGACATTTCAGATGTCCAGGAGACGTACCATTGGGGTCGGAGTTACATATATTCCACGTTGCTACAATTGCAAAAAACCCATCCAAATCACACGAAGGATCACGTAATATGGACGTCTCATGGTACTTTTATATGTTGTTTACGGTACGTTATCTTAGTGATACGTCTTATGGATATTGCAGTGGTACGCATGCAAGACGTATATAGATGTCTGTCCTAGATTGGTTTTCTGTCTTTGGCACAAGCATTAGTTTGTTATATTCATGACTTGTGTACGTTAGTATGATATTGTTGAGATGAACCTGTATGCCTGAAATGTACATTCTTTATACATTATTTGGAAGTTTGGCCAGCCCCCTTTCCAAGGTTGCCTACGTGTTGTGGGCATTTATACTTCAAATACATGTCTTACTACCTATTCAGCACTGTTTGCTGTTACTTGTCACCCGGTTTCTAGATTATTGTGTTTCCACTTTTGAAGTGCTGCATACTGCATGAATTCTCATATGTGAAGTGCCAAGCTGACCACACACTCTCGCAGAAGCACACAAAGCACAGCTCTAAACAAGAAATGTCGAATCGAAAACAAGAGGCAGTAAGTAACAGCAAACCAGTCCTGATCAGCGCAAGCGCCCTGGACACTAAGGCAACCACATAGCGTCATCGAATTGTACCATGCAGCACGGTTGTACATGCCTTCTGCAAATACACTATCACAGAAACAATTCAAAAATTATACTAATTAAAAGACAGTCTCCCATCCTATCTCTGAGTACCTGCAGCTGGGTAGTAAGAACGCTTTCAAAGTACACATAAAACACAAAAGAGTTCAGGTAAAACAGTTTATATTGACTTCGAAACTGTATAATATGCTTTCGCAGCACAACCACTTTAATTTTCATTCCTATGTGCCCTCGCCCACAGGGTACACATTGTACAATTACAAAAATAGTACAAATATTCTTGACTATAAATAAGTCACACACAACAGAAAGGTTAACAAAAAATAGGAAGAAAAGCAAACATGTAAACCCAGGGTACAAGCACAAGATAGTTATCCAAATTGAAATATCGCACATTAAAATAATTGGGTGAAAAACAACGCAAGAAAAGTGTGAAAACAAAGAAATGATTGAATGGTGGTTATAAAAACACAGCAAATTTACGAAAATAAATAGTTCGGATGTAGTGAAAAGTTTGTGGAACCATACAACGAAAGCACCTAGGAAACACAGAAGTGTTGTTGTGTTGTGGTTGTGAGTGCCCTACAAATTTAAGCTACCTTAAACAAACCAACATCTAGGGAAATGGTTGTGATCTATAGAAAAGGTGTGTATAAAGAAATGACTGTACGGCGGTTACAAGAGCAGTACGTGATGAAATGATTCACACTTAGTGAAATGGCAGGACAACAATAAAACAACAAAAAACTTTCGAAACAACTTATTGAATTCTGGTTAGGAAAACAAAAAGTTACACTATTTCAATATTTCACACAAAGTGATATGATTTGGGAACACACGAAAAAACGGGGAACACGGAAATGATTCAATATTAGTTACAAGACAGATTTACATGACTATGTGGTTCACACCAAGTGATACGCTCAAAGAACAATAACAAAGTAAAAACGCATGGAAGCACGGAAATGATTGAATGGTGGTTGAATGGTGAATGCCTCCATCATCAGTTATGGTAGAGATTCTTGAACAGTTTGCGTTCTTCGTTGTGGTGCCAGAAACTGCCAAAATAGTTGCAGACCGGATTGGTTGGAAAGTGAGTAAAACTTTCATGGTCCAAAAGCTGAAAGAAATTTAATACCGTTTCTAGCACTAAAAACTAAACTAAACACTAAACTAAGCACTAAAAACACTCATCATGTTGTCCTGTTCGCTTGTCCTGCTAGGCCTACATTTTTAGTTGAAGTATACGTTGTACAGCAGGAAGCATCAAAGTAGGGCAAGACATTTTTACAGCCCCATGACATTCACACATAGTCTAAATTGCACCAGTCAGCAGCCTGCAACATGAAAGTTATTAGCAAACGACCGGCCACACACAAGAATCATACTCTGCCTTAAACCTAGCGAAATCCCAAATGCTGTGTTACTCTGATCACCATGGTGTATTCCACACTAAATTCATTATGCTGATAATTCCATAAGTGACAAAAATTTAACAACCCATTTTTGAATATTTTTACTAAGTTCTGAAAGGTTAATTTACGTTTGCGATGCTGCAGTAAGAGTTGGAAGCACAACCAGCTCTGCTCATACTACTGTACCAGTTACGACATGCGTGTAGTTCAGGCGTTACAAATAAATTCGGGTTGCATACGCGTTGTTCATTCCAACATTTCACGACCAAACTGAACGTTCGAAAAGATTGAACACTAAATCGAAACGCAAAAAATCATCCAGATGGCATTTTAAACTAATGCTGCACTCTCGGAATTCACTCGATTTATTATTTCATTTTAATGCTACACCCACGGCAATCATTCAGTTTATTGTGCACGTTTTTTTAACCGAAAACTATTATGACAAAAAAACGCATCTGAAGAAACGAAACCAAAACTAATATCACGCTAAAAGTACACAGTGTGCGTGTAACCTATACACGCCTATATTCGCAAACGCGCTTATATTCACACATGCACTTATATTCGCACTCTCCATCTTCCCTTATTTCATTTCTTATCAAAACATTCGCCTAGCAAAACAGGACAGAACACAAACACTTCAAACACAGGGCTAGCAATTGCGCGAGAATTGATTCTGTTTACAAACGTAGCAGCCAGGTACAAAGGTCTACCGACAAATCTCCGCAACGCACAGCGCGAGTCCCTCAAATCGTTAGGGCTAACCACTTACGCGTACCACAGTTCGAGAGCAACTCTGCTACGTTAAATACATATGACAAGAAAACAAGGTTCACTAGTACTCACTTACCTCCACTACTTGGCAGTATTTCTTCGTCCGGTAGATAAATCCCTGGTTAAATCACCGAAACAACGAAAGTTGAAGGCGTGCACACCCGTGCCGTCACCGGCCTGTAGGACGCGTATCGATACGGAGAGCAGTTAATTCGGACTCGCTGCGCAGCCACTTCCTGTCTCGTGTTCGTCCGAGGGAAAAAACTAGTTCCTCAAAGACACCCACCTTGATAAAACGCGTTGCGAAATAGATGTCCAAGGTATTGGTAAAACCAGATATTAGTTGCCAATTATATAAAGAAGAGCTTGAGCGTGGGTATTTTTTAAAGAAAAATTACTCCCACCTCCCCTCGCGGGAACCCCTGTGTAGATGCGACGCATAGGGGGTTCCGTTGTTGTTTCCGTTAGGTTGATTCTCCCATCGCGTGAAACGTGCCGTGAACCCCCTGCCGCGGCTATGACGCAACACAATTCAACACAATCCACTTTAATCCAATCCAATCGAATCCAATCCAATGCTCCCCTCGCGAGAGTGTTCGCTATCGGAGAGGAGAGGGGGTGAGCGGCGGAGAGCGCAGCTCGCGCTGCGAGGAGAATGGCGGAGGGGTGTGGACGGACAACGACAACGCCGTATGGAGGGACAAGGCGAGTGAATGAGATGCCGTCGCATCTAAAACAGTAATTGTACCGACAATCTAGATTACGTCATTTAAGGCAATTTCAGGGACGGCGGTGGAAATACAGCTGCCGTGGGGTTGTGGGCGCCGTAATTTTATGGTTTGTTCTGAGGCCGCAACCACTTGGAGCGTATTTTCCGCGCTTTTGCGCGTCGACATCGGCCCACGTTGACGGCGTCGGCAAAATGCACGGCGACGTGAGCTGACGCGGGAGGAGGAGGAGGAGGAGAAAACTTCATTGAACAGGTAGATCGAGCTTCGAAGTGGGCGGGGTCCTCAGTCCAGGACTCCGTTGGTGCGGCCTGCCGTCTTCGCCCTTTCAGCTAGCCAAAGCTGCTTACTTAGGTCCGAGCTGGCAAGTTCACTCTCCCACTGCTCCTGTGTAGCTACGCCGATGTCTATGCTACGCCGACATCATCCGGATTCCATGTCCATCTCCTGGTTTGGGGTCATTACGTTCGCAGAAAACAATCATTTTTTTAACGTGCGGTAATTTGGGGCCTTGAGGCAAATTACAAGCTATTTCTGTTCGAAAGTGCGCATTCCTCCATGGCTAGCTTGGCTTTCATCGGGGAGATCGGGGGTTTGGGACAGCTTTTTGAGAGTTAAATACGGGAGCTCTGGTTGCATCGCTTGTAGTGTTAGCATGAAGGGCTTGTCTGCAAGATTGGTGCGTAACGAACAAACGTGCCAGAAATCTAGCGGTGCATTCAATTTCATACGTGGCTACCGTAGCTTGCATACGGGGAACGATGAAGCGCGATAGCTTTTCTTGGCTTAATTAAGGGAGCTTTGGTTACATCACTTGCAGTATTAGTATAATTGACCTCGCCTCCAAGCTCGGTGCGGAAGAAACAAGCGTTAGCACTGCCGAAATTTGTCAAATACGACCAAAACGAATCACCCGACAATATTCGCTGGCAGCCTCTGTTAGGTTACCAAATTCTTGGCCTTAGGTGCTGGTGTTGTCTTTTGAAAGACTATGGTTCAAATTTTGGCAAAACCTCACGGATTTTTTTAGTTTTTTTTTTTTTGCAATGAGGGTGTCATCGAAATTTTTTCAAGGCAAAAAAGGCAGAGTACCTTGTCGTTTAACCTACAAGTGACGTTTGATGGTAACGTCAGTATCAAGGCAGCCCCGAAATTCGCTTTGCTCACAGTTTGAATTCATGAAGCTGCAGTCGGTACGTTACATCAAGGTTAAATCAAGTAGCCACTAAAGTTGTGCTAATTGCGTCTTCATTCATCATCCTATCTTATTTTGTGTAGATTTCATGGCAATGACCCCCGCCGCGCACCCCCCCCCCCAAAAAAAAAAAAAAACCTTACAAGGCTCGTTGGCAACGTCGCTTGTACACGAATTCTGCACAAATTCCCTGCCTCTATCCGTGAGGTTCGGTATTGGGCTACTGTTTTGAAGGTCAAAGGTTCAAAGCAATAGTGGTGGATTACAATACTTGCACAAAAACCCTCAGGAAACAAAACCCCTCGGTAACTTAAATACAGTACGCCTGCGGAGAGTTTCAAAATAAAATATAGCAGATATAGCTAAAGTAAATGTAACTGCGATTGACATGTTCGAAGTAAAAAAACCGGAAATAGCAGCAACATCTGAACAAGGTCAGCAAATGAAGCAGCAGTAACATCGAGAGTACGTCTTTAGTAACGTTGAAAGAACGTCCGACATTAAGGTACCACCAACGTTATCTCAACATCCAAAAAGTTTTATTGAAATATTGCACGTTGTACGGATGTCTAATAGAGATACTGCTGGGTCATAGACGTTCGGATTTTTTTGGGACGTCGCAGAGATGTTAGTGGTTTTTTGGGGAGGGAACGTTGGCCAAATATTTTACAAGAAACACCTACTCCTCCCTCGGTCTGTTTATTTTGTCGCATAATATTTATTTCTGGTTTTCTTTATTGCGCAGTGAAAGTAAAGAGGTCAAGTAAATTTGACTGCAAATTTGACCAGTGCTTTTGGGCAGTGTTGCTCCGAAAAATTGGTAGTGTTCAAAATTTCGGCCTTCCTTCTGTTTTGTTGGCTTCTCGGATTTCTTCGCGCGATGTACCTAACAATTCCACAATGTGTGTTACGCAGAAGGAGTGCTGAAGGCTATACTCAAGCGTAAAATTGTCTACATTTCCGTCATTCTTAATTAACAAACTCTATAAAGCAGAAACATTGTTTTTTTACTGGCTTTTAAAATAAATTGTACTCTTGCGCCTGCAGGATAATACCCCAAGTATTCTCATCACAACAATTTGGGAAATTCTTTGATGGCCTTCCAAAATTTTGAATGATTCATTTATATTATTTTTTACACAATTATAAGTTGATAAAGCAACTCAAACTACATTTTTACCCTCCCCAATAAGGAACCTGTCAATGTACTGCAGAAACCTAATCTCAAGTCCACATATTGCTTAGTGTGTGCGAAGCGATTGCGCGAAACATGCTTAAATTATGAGCTAAGGTAAAGACATTTGCACGAGCAACAAATGAGGCAAGAGAACTGCAGGATAATTGTACACGGGGATAATATTTTGCCTCGAACATCAAATGGCAACAAAAATTACTATTGAAGCACGTCCTACCAGTACCGTAACAGCGACTCAAACTTCTATAGGACTACCCGCACTCCTCTCGGCCTCCTCCTGCGGGAGCGAGGGCTAGGGTAGACAGCGGCGGCACTCCAAGTAGCCCGCGCCTACCAGACGCAGACCTCGGGGTCGGCCCGACGCCGCAGTGAGCGGCGAAGACTACGGGACGGTGAAGCCCTGCGAGCAGTAGTATTAACTCTATGCCTGCGAGGCCTGACCCGTCCCCGACTGCAGGAGATCCAATAAAGTCCTTTCTCTCTCTCTCTCTTTCGCTTCTAATTTCAATATCATCGCTAACCAATAAAAAATAGCTGGTTTAAAAAGTCTGTTAGTAGCTACGGATTACCCAACATTGGGAAAAGGTGTTTGTATTATTTTTTTTTAAATTCTAGCGGAAAGCTGTTTTCTATGTAATTGGCACACTGAAACATGCAAATCTGGCCTGACACCTTGAAAATGGCAACAAATACAAGGCGTGCCTTCACACATGCATGGCCACATTGCATATGCCGCACAATGCTTAGCACCTATATATTTAACAGCGGAGCTGTTGTAGCTGACCGTAATGCCCGGCGCGTAACGCGTAACGCGTTAAAAATACCACGAATATGCCCAGTGGTAGTGAGCGCTTGCGTAGCGGGGACCGCCCAGCATCCCAGGCACGCGCAGTGGCTTTAGCAAAATAAAAAATAATAAAAAACTGGCAGAACGTCGAGGAGCGCCTCGCGTTGCCTAGCAACCAACAACGCAACAGCTGGCTCTGCTGCACCTGCTGCACGGTACCTTAACGCGTCTCCGAGAATGCCGCGCATGCGTCACACATGTACGTGCCGCCGCTCCCTTTTACCTATTGTGAAAAGCTGCCGCAAATGTAGTGCTGGGAATGCGGAACCCAAAGATATCGATGCATATGACGATGACTACTGCTATCACAGCGCGAAGTGAGGATGGAACATGTAAATAAACAATTTCCAATGTGTACAAAAATATGGTGGTATTGTGTCCTTCGGTGGTCATGTTGAAAAATAAATCCTGCATCTTCGCTATTGTTCGAACCTTCCGCGACTGAGTGCAAGCTTCGCCAGTTTACTTTGTTATAATGAACTGAATCAGAGACTCAATCTCATAACTCTTTTTAGCCGAAATATTGACATCACAAAATGTAAAATGCTTCGGCGTTTGCCCTACAATTGTAAAATACACCCAAGACATCACCGTAACTCTAGGGGCCGCATGTTCTGGGCTGTATACGAACTGCTCATTGAGTTTTGAAAAAAAAAAACGGAACGAAATAAAAGCCTTTCGTATTGCAAGAAAAATGTTACAAAAAATAATTTTTATTGCATGTGGTGAAATATATCTTATTGCCGGTTCCCCTGTGCTAAAAACATATTATTTACCGTAAATGAGGCAATTGCCACAAATAGCATTCCGTGGACACAATGTGTCTATTGGTCATGCCCGTTCGACACCAATAATCCTGCCAAGCAAATCCCCTCGCATGATCAGTTAAAACCGCTCGTACGAAGGTGCCTGTGCGAAAAACTGCTGCCGCGTATCGGTTGGTCATTCATCAAGGTGACAAGTCGGGGATGTCTCAACATCCGTAGTGCTGAACGCAGTCACGGTCAGAAAGTACCAAAGGTCACAGGCAGTTATTAGGACCTCACTCGGGCTTTCTCCCTTTCGCTCCTTCTCGAAAATATTTTGGTGATGTCGCGAAAGTAGGCTGTCTAACCCAGAAATTTGTTGTTTTCAAAATTTCGGCATGTATTTCGAGTACCGTGGTAGCTACACAAGTCCCTCTGCGCTTTTATCTCATTCCTCATTCTTTCCGACTCCTTATACCTTCCGGTCTTAGGCCTTCCTGTCTCTGAGCATCTCTTAATGTACGTTTTCATAAAAAAGCTCTCTTCATTAGAAAATTCTAGTAAGACTCACACTTCTTTTGTTTACAGTGCACGCCAGAAACGCCTAGACGTCTCTGCGTGCCGATTTAACGCTAGGCTGGGCCATTGTGAGCTCTGTTATGACGCTGAACATTGTTATACGCTACACACACGGATGTCGAGGTGGCGCATTCCTTTTCATTTCTCAACGTCTAAAGGTGGCCAAAGCCGAGACTCATGAGGCGCTTGTTATGCTACCCACAAAAAACCTCAAGCCTTGGAATTTTTTTCTGTTGTCTTATATCAAACCTCTAGACGTTAGCAGCGTTTAATGCGCACAGGATGATGCACCCTGCGGCGTTTCGCTACGCCCACTATCTCGAATGATGCTAATCGTTCAGGTCAATGCGTTCGAAAGTAGTCCGTGGCAACAAAGCAATTGCAGGTGCTACCATGAATTCATTCCGCTCGCAGTGAGCTACGTGTATTCACCACAAGATGAATTGTGTTCGCCCACAAAGAGTGATGAAAGTAATATTTCTTTTCAGAGGATACACGCTTGAGCTGCACGACACCAAGTTGACAGTGGCCTCTGGTTTTATAAGGAGGCTTAGATTACCTTATGAACCTCCCACTGCCACGCAGCTTTAAAAGACCTTCAGGGCAACTACGAGGCTGGCGGCTCCAGACGGAGCCAGCCACAGCTTGTGCAAACGCTGCAGCAAAGGCGAGAAAGTAGGTGGGTAGTTGCAATTATTCGGAGATTAGGGTGAAGCCGAGTAATAGAAAAGCGCTTAAAACCGGAGACGGGGGAAGCCGTGAACCCGCTGAACAATGTGAAATAATAGGAGAGAGCTTGAGCTTGGTGCGGGAGAAAAGTAGCCTTGCAAGTCAAGAGGTCTCAACGCGCACAGGACGATAGACAAATTCGAGGTAATTATGGTGGTTGGCGAATAATTTTGAGCGGAGAGATTTCAGTTGGCGCTGATTTGTCAGGAGCACGATGTTGCGTGAGAGCCTCTTTCGGTCCTCTGCGGTTATTTATAACTTTGTCGCGCCTGTGTATCCCTGTCACTTGGGAAAGACATTGGGATTGGAGGTAAGGCTGAACAGAGGCAAATGTTTTTGACCATCCACCGTGTATTCGGTCGTAAAAATGGGAGATGTGTGCCCGTTAATCCGGTGAGACAACAGCGAGTCAGAACTTCAGCTTAGACCGAAGGTGGCGTTCACGAAACCGCGTTGCCATGGTGGTGCGTGCTACTCGAGCCCTCCAGAGAAGAGACAAACCGGGGAGGCCTCATGGGACAACTGCTGAAAGCAGCTCTCGACAAAACGCTCGTCAGGACGACGCAGGGTCTGGGGCATGGTTCGTTAGGATGAAGTAAGAATAAGAGCCTGTTAGTATCACGGTCACTGGTCCGCAGTCTGGCATTCTTCGCAATAGTGGGTAGACCCAGTGAAAGTACTCTGGTAAGAGCATTCCCGGGCTTCTTGCTCATGACCACGTGAATACAACACATAGGCGTGTGCACGGAGTGGCGTAGTACTGGAAACATTTTAGTTTTAAAGGGGATCGGGAGGGCATAGAAATTGAGCGAGAATTTGCAGCGCATTGTGCAAGAGTTGTAGAGTTCCGACACCCTATCACAAAACATGTGAACCTGCATGTAGGGCTGTGCCACTTTGAGAGCATGATTGCTAGCTAAAGCATTCGCGTACTTTTCGAGCGAAGTTATGTAAGAAAGAGCAAGAAGGTGAAAATTGGAGCTAAGCGTACAGTTTTTTGGAAGTTCAAAAGATACAGCTTCATGTATACCCATCCTAGAAAAGGCTTTAAAATGAATATGAATACGCTTTGCGCTTTACGTGCTACGGTATGTAATATATCCAACTCTTGCAACATGCAGATGTAACACAACTTTAAATTGCTCTTGTCAACACAATAAAAAGACTTGATCAACGAAACTATTTTGAACAAGAGAGGACAATGACAAAACTGTCAACAATATTTTAGTTATAACTTGTTCGTATCAAATGTCGAGAGGGTACAAAGAAAACGTCGAAAAAACAAAAACACCAATTTTTCAATTAAGCGCATTAATATTGTGCAGGAGATATGCTCATGTAGTGCATACATATTCTTTAGGTATAAGAAGCAAATACACGTGTTTAAGCAAGTAACATACTTGGCCCCAACAGTAAATTTTATTTGTTCTAATTTTCCATATTCGGTTTTTCTTATCATTGTTCACCCTGCAAGTGTATAAATGGTGACTATAACTGAAGACAAATTGCTTTGTGCGCTATACTATCTTGCATCGGTGTACTATCTTTGTGCCTTCTCTTGCACTTTTAAGCCCCTATTGCAAGTATATATGAAACTAGCCCTACTTAAAGCAATAATGGGAACACTGATCACTTGTTGATGACTACACGTGCCTGCCACTCTCTATTTGTTCCAGATGTCTATATCTCCTACGTTTTCTCTGCAGCTTTCATTGAGTAAAATTGCCTAAATGTTTAAAAATGAAAACGACCCTTGTTTAATAATAATGCTTTATAAGAAACGTACGCACCATTGACTGCTATCAAGGGGGCTAATAAAATCATTAAACGGCGCAACTTGTTCTAGTCATCAGTCAGACGATCTGTTTTCTCAAACTGTAGCTCAGAAACAATGAGTCGTTTAAGGGCACGATTGAAATTCGGTTAAACCATGTATATTTAATCCATTTCATATTCTGTCAACTAAAGATTTACCTAATAAATACAAGCTTAAAAGTTATAATGGGCATTAACATATTCGCACACTCTAATAATAGCTGTGCTTGTAGCAGAGATGTACTACAGAAATCAAAATAAATTATTACAGGAACTTCGTTGTTGTGGAATTAGCCAAAAAACTTATCTTGTCTGGAAGGGGGTACAAGCCTATACGTGCTGCTCATTCGGCTACAAATAACTGCCTGGACAAAATACCTTTACTTCAAATGCCCACACCCAATGCAAGAGGGCTTAATCGTGTGGATGGGCTTTGTATGAGCTACGAAAACCTTACAGCGGCAGAACCTTCATTATTATTATTATTATTATTATTATTGCCTTTACAGCCCAAGCTGTAAACAAGGAAGTGTTGCCTTCGGCTACGTCTGCTCCGCTGCAGTCCGTGTCTTCGGCTTCTCCTGCACTGCCTCCTACTCCGTCCCAACTTTCCCCGATGCATTCTGCGCCTGTGCTTGACTGTCTCCCCCCTACTGCTGAGAAGAAGCGTCGAAGCCGGGCATGTGTAGGTGCATCGGACACATGTGGACTGGTCGTCGTTCCGCAGCCGAAGCGCCCCAAAGCAATGTTCGTTTCAAAGCTTTCTCCGTCCACGACCTCTGCTAGTCTTAATGCCCATCTGACAACCTTAGGCGTCTCGCCCTTGAACTGCCGGCGACTGAAGTCTAAATATGACACGTACGCATCATTTTATATTTCCGTCAGTGAAGAGTTTTTCGAGCACTTGAATGACCCCGCTGTTTGGCCGAAAGACTGCCTCTTTAAGGAGTTTCGAGGCATGTTTCGCGAAGGCATGCTTCACAGCTCTGAGCGCAACACATCAGAAAAAGAATAATGACTAGTTTAGATGTTTTTTATCCGAATGTGCGAGGTCTTCGAACTAAGGCGACTGAATTTTTTGGTAATGTTCTGGCATCTTGCTTTCCGTTAATAGCTATATCTGAAACTTGGTTGTGCCCTGATATTCTATCCAGTGATAATTTTCCTCAAAATTACCAGGTATATCGTAATGATCGTGCCTTAACGGGATGCAAACAAAAGGGGGACGGGGTACTTCTCGCAGTTAACAAATCTCTCCCGTGTGTGCTACGTAGCGATATTGAAAACGCAGGTGAGTCTTTATGGGTCGAAATTCATATCTCTAAAACTGAAAAACTTCTAGTTGGTGTTTTTTACGTTCCTCCTGATGTAGTTCCTGACGCGTTCAATAAGTTAGTCTCCTCCATTGAACAGGTGCTCACTACTCATTGCGACCTCAAGGTCCTCCTCCTTGGAGATTTTAACGCTCCTGGCGTTCAGTGGAGCCACCTCACCTGTTCCCACTACAACCACCACTTTCAACAGAAGGGTAATAGGTTACTAGATTTTTCGTCTTTCACTTCCATGGCACAGCGTAATCACATAAAAAACTGCAGTGGAAACATTCTGGACCTGTGCTTTTCAAACTTCGATGGTGTTAGTGTGTCGCGTTCTGATTGTGCTTTAGTAATACCCGACAAATGTCATCCTCCTCTTTCTATTTCCTGTTGCCTTCCTACAATACTCCACCGTTCTTTAATTTCAAGCAATGCGCAACCTCGCTACGCTTTCGCCCGGGGAGATTACGTTGGGCTGTATGGCTACTTTTCTGCTGCCCCTTGGTCAACAGTCATTGACCTCTCTGATGTCAATGAACAAGTTGACCGTTTTACTGAGATTGTGCTTTTGGGTATGAAGAAATACATCCCGCAATATTTACCAAAGAAGTTCAAGTTCCCACACTGGTTTTCTTCTGAATTGCGGGATGCCCTGAAACTCAAAGAACGTGCGCACAGAAAGATGAAGCGCTCTGGTGCGAATCAGTTCGCTCAGGAGTTCCGGCGCCTACGTGCCCTATGCAAAATATTGCACAAGCGTGATCATGCTTTGTACCTGGCGTCAGTTGAAGCTAAAGCAACTCATCAGCCGGGTGCCTTCTGGAAATACATTCATTCTAGATCTAGTACAACGAAACAATATATTCGTCTTCTGGATTCCAACGGCGATGAGGTTGCAGATGCGGCCGACTGCTTTGCTCGTCAGTTTTCTTCTTTGTTTGGGCTTAGCGGTGGTAGTGATGACGGCAGCGTCTCTTGTCACCAGGACGGTAACTCCGCTTGTTTCCAATTGGATGAGAACATCGTGCGGACCAGCATCAAGCGGCTAAAGCCCTCGTTGTCTTCTGGGCCAGATGGTATTCCTGCTGCAATTCTAAAAACGTATGCAAATATATTCGTTCCTGTGTTCACCTCAATATTTAATAACTGTCTCCGGTCTGGCACGTACCCTCGTTCATGGAAAATTTCTCGTGTATTCCCTGTTTTCAAGTCAGGCCCAAAAACTGACCCCATGAACTATAGGCCAGTGTCGCTCCTTTGTTCTGCCTCTAAAATATTCGAGTTATCTCTTCATGCGGTCTTGTCTTTCTCACTTAAACACGTCCTCATTCCTAATCAACATGGCTTCATGCGTGGTCGCTCAACTTCCACAAACCTCGCATGCTTCAAGGAGCAGGCTGTCCCAGCAGTCGTTGGTAGAAGCCAGCTTGATGCGGTCTACTGTGACATGAGCAAGGCCTTTGATGTAGTCAACCACTCGTTATTGCTTACCAAGCTCATTCTGTTAGATGTTCACGCTTCTTTAGTGGGTCTTATACGTTGCTATCTCCAGGAGCGATATTGCTATGTAAGTGTTAACGGTCAAACATCATTTAGATACAAAGCAGCAAGTGGCGTACCCCAGGGCTCCGTTCTGGGCCCCCTTCTTTTTTCCATTTTCATTTACGATGTTGCTTCTGCCATTCAAAATTCATCTTTTTTGTTGTATGCTAATGATATGAAAATCTTCAGAGAAGTGCGTAATGTTCAGGACTGTAATTCTCTTCAGGCTGATATCGTGTCATTCCACCGTTGGGGCACGAAAAATGACTTAATTTTGAACCCCTCAAAAACTAAAGTTGTTTCCTATAGTAGGAAAACTCAACAGCTGCAATACTCCTATAAAATAGCAAGCACTGCACTGCCGAGGGTGACCGAAATTCGGGACTTGGGAGCACTATTTGATTCTTCTCTGACTTTCTCTTCCCACGTTACACAAATTACCGGACGCTCTCTTCGATATCTGGGTGCTGTTTGCAGGTATTCTAGAGAGTTTAAAAGTCCTCTTCCTTTCTTAAAGTTCTATTCAGCTCTCTGCTTACCTCTTCTCGAATACGGTTCTGTTGTTTGGAATGGAACTTGCAAGTCCAATAGTGACCGCATCGAAAGGGTTCAAAATAAGTTCCTTTCTATCTTTAGGCACCGTTTCCGTCATGTACAAGAAGACGCAAATGGCAGCATGTCTTGTCTCAAAAGTATTCCTTCCCTTTGGTGTCGACGAATGAGAGCTGACATTATCTTTCTTTATAAACTTCTTCATGGTGATATTTTGTGTGATGACTTGGTTGCACTTATCAATGTCAACTTGCCGAACAAACTTTTCCGAAGATTTCGAACGTTCAGAACAGATGCTTTAAGTAGACGACGCTCGTGCATCTGCAGAATACAATGTGCATATAATGAATATTCCGATCGTCTTGATATATTCCAGAGCTCTTTGTCTTTGTTCTCTAATGAATTGAAAACTGTTGTGGCTTAAGTGCCTTTGTGTCATTTATGTGGCGTATTTCTGTTCCGTATTTATTCTATGCAAATCATCATCTTGCTTGTTTGTTTTTCACTTTTCCTGATTTTGTGTTGCTTGAATTTCTGTCGGTTTAAGTGTCAGTGCTTGTAACGCTGAACTTCATTTTTCCATTTTGAAACTTCCTAAGATCTTGTTACAAAACCTTTGTTTTATTTGTATAATCTATCTCCGTCATGTTCATTGAGTATTTGCTTGCGTATTTTCAATTTTTCACTTGCCCTCAACGTTTTGCTGGCCGGGTGTCGTGGCTTCTAACACTAGGCTTCCTTTTTTTTTGCTGTTTTGCTTTCTGGGATCTGTGTAACTATTTTTACTTTATTGTGTCTTTCATATATATGGTTTTATGTGTTGTGTTGTCTTGATTTTAGTTTGTTTTTATGAATGGTTGTATATGGTGTACCAGTACCAAGACCATAGGGTTGTTCCTGGACACCAAAAATAAAGGTTGATTGATTCATTGATTGATTATTATTATTATTATTATTATTATTATTATTATTATTATTATTATTATTATTACTAGGCGCCATCTTGCGCCGCAAGATGGCGCCTAGTGCGGATTTCTGTATTTTGTGCTCCCAGGCTTTCTTCGGTAAGCAAACGTTTTTCCGGTGTGCCGCCTGTAAAAAACGTGTGCACGCGAAGTGTGTTGCGTGGCCGGACGCGGAGCTGCAACTTCTGAAGTCCGGTGCCCGGCCGTTCAAGTGCAATCTGTGTGAGACGGCCGAGGCGGCGGCTAGGCCTAGCAGCAGAGCTTCGCTGGCGAGCAACGACACCGGCCTATCCGCCACCAGGCGATCTTCCCCCTCTTCCCTCCGACGGAGGTTGCCGGCCGAAGAGGCCCCTGTTTCGCCGTCCCAACCGGTTGGCGTTGGGGCTGATGCTGCTGTCCTCCGTGCGCTCCTCACCGAAGCATTGGAGGGCATTTCTTTTTTGAGTGACCAAATGGCCCGACTGCGTGACGACAATGATCAGCTGCGCCGGGAGAATATGCAGGGTTTTGACAGCCTTCGTCGGGAGATTGAGCGGGAGCGGGCCCACCACACTGCCATCGTCGTTTCCCTTCGGCAAGAGGTACGCACTCTCCGAGAAGAGCTCGCCGCGCGGCGACCGGTTTCCCTGCCGGCCTCCCCCAAGGCCCCCTCTTCTCCCGGCGTGATGCTGTCAACCGCGGCGTCGGGTATGGCTGGGTGTGTGTCACCTGTATTCCCCGTGACAGCGTCGTTCGCCGCTGCCGTCGCAGCCGCTCCTGCTGTTACTGTTGGTGGTGCGCCTAAAAAACGTTGTCCACCGTCACCAGCCGGTGGCTGAACACGGACAGCAGCGTGTGCAACGGCAGCTTGCGTCGACCGGCTCCAGCCCGAATGCTGTCGTCACTGGTGCCGATGCGTGTTTCACATCGCAACCGTCAGCTGGAGGAGGAGGATCCACCGTGCGCCACACCAGCATTGGTGATCTCAACGGCAAGGCTCGTCAACCCGCATCCTTCGGAACCTCGGACTCATCTGAGTTCACGGTGTACAGCGGCGGCGGCGGCTGCCGAAGGCTCTGTTCGTCACGAAACTTTCACCCGAAACAACGGAAGCCCAGCTGTGCTCGTACCTGACTGCCAGAGATGCTGCTCCTCTTGCTTGCAAGCGGATAAAAACTAGGTACAACACCTATGCTTCCTTCTATGTTGCCGTAAGCAACGTGTGCTATGAATTACTGCAGGATCCAGCTCTGTGGCCAAATGAGTGTCTTTTTAAGCCTTTCCGGGGCGTACTACGTGAGTCCATGCTGCACCTGTCTGAACTTTCCTCGCCCGCATGATCAGTGTTTGTTACCAAAATGCCCGTGGTTTGCGGATCAAATCTGCTGAGTTCTTTTTCTCTATAGCTTCGTCCTCACATAATGTAATCGTCCTTACGGAAACTTGGCTATCCTCCGAAATTCCGTCTAGCGATTATTTTACCGATAATTATGTTGTTTTCCGAAGTGACCGTACTGGCCCCACTAATAAAAATTGCGGTGGTGGAGTGCTCATTGCGGTGGACAAGTCGTTGAACTGCCGTCGTCAGTCAGACCTCGAAACTGCTGCAGAATCAGTGTGGGTGGAGGTTCTCGGCGGTAGAAAAAATAGTATCGTAATTTCCACCTTTTATATACCTCCCTCCATAAACTACGCTGAATTTCAGCGCTGTGTCACATCAATAGAAGATGTTGTTAATGCCTACCCAGACGCTAAATTTCTTATATGCGGGGATTTCAACGTTCCCAGTGTAGACTGGGATGATCGCACTGTCAGACACGATCATCATTACATTTCCCAGAAGGGCTACTGTCTGTTAGACTTTATTTCTTTCACTGGTCTGGAACAAAGTAATAGGTGTAAAAACATTTGTGGTAATGTTTTAGACCTTTGCTTTTCCAACCAGGCGGACCTTACCATTTCTCTGTCGGATACCTTGCTGGTCCGTCCCGACAAATTTCATCCTGTCCTTCATATCTCACTGCCGTATGTGTTGGGGCAATCGAGATGCTCCAGCCATTCTGAACATCCGACGTACAATTATGCTGCTGGAGATTACGGTGCTTTTTATAAATACTTATGTAACCCTAACTGGTCTCTCCTCGTCAAACTTCCCTCTGTTGATGACCAAGTCGGGAAACTTACTACAATTCTTCAGCAAGGAATGCAAATGTTTACACCAAGAACGTGCGGAAAGAAATCTAAATTTCCGAAGTGGTTTTCTGCGGAACTGCGAAAGGCTTTAAAATGTAAAGCCCGTGCTCACAAGAAAATTCGCGGGCTACAATCCGAAGCTTGAAAAAAAGAGTTTAAGTATTTCAGAGCCCTGTGTAAAGAGCTGTATGATCGCGATCGGTCAGATTACATTGCCAATGTAGAAATCAGCGCTACACGCGACCAGAAAAGTTTCTGGCAGTATGTTCGCTCTCGATCTGCTGGCAAGGTTGCCGAAATCGTTAACCTTCTAGACGACAATGGAAACCCGATTGGAGACGTTGCTAATGCCTTTGCGGATCATTTCAGCTCAGTATTTCCAAAGGGTGAAGTTAACATTTTGTCCAACTCTTCCTCTGCGTCGTCTAATTTCTGCGTTCCCAGATTAAGTGAGGGCGACGTTCGGAAAGCCCTGAAGCGCCTCGAACCGTCATTTTCCTGTGGCCCTGACGGCCTTCCTCCCGCCATATTAAAAACCTATGGGGAGCTTCTGATTCCCATACTAACCGCTATATTTAATATTTCAATTCAATCTGCTACTTTTCCAGCAGCCTGGAAGTTGGCACGCTTGGTCCCTGTCTTCAAAACTGGTGCTAAAGATAGTGCTAAAAACTATCGGCCTATTTCGCTACTCTGTGCGGCGTCTAAGCTTTTTGAGACTGTGTGGCACGATGTTTTAACTTCCAGTGTTAAGGGCATACTAATTTCCGAACAGCACGGGTCTATGTCCGGATGTTCCACAACCACTAACCTCGTTTCTTTCATGCAGCGAGCGTCCGAAGCGGTTAATCATAGGAGGCAGCTTGATGCAGTGTTCTTTGACCTGAGCAAGGCTTTTGATGTGGTCAGTCACCCATTGTTAATTTCTAAACTGTCACTCCTGAACATAGATAATTCAATTCTTGACCTCCTAATTAGTTACTTGCGTGGGCGGACCTGCTACGTAAATGTTAGCGGCCAGCAATCCTATCGTTACTGCGTTTCAAGTGGTGTGCCACAGAGGTCTGTTCTGGGCCCTCTTTTGTTTTCTTTATTTGTCAATGATGTTTCAGCTGCTATAAGGCATTCTTCTTTGTTACTTTATGCTTATGACATCAAGATTTTTAGGGAAGTTTTGTCTCTTAGCGACTTGCCCGCTGTTCAGGTTGCAGAGCACGTGCAACTTCTACTCTGCAGATGTAGATATTTTTAACAGCTCCCTCAACCAGTTCAGTTCAGACACTTCCAGAATTCTCATTCGCTAATATGCTCCCTCTTATTCTCTTACATGGAACTATATGGAATATTTCTTTGCTCAGTCATACTGAATGGGTCTTGTTCTAGTTATAGTAACTTCTTTTTACCTGCTTGCCTTACTGTATAGAGAAGAGAGTATGCTGTTTATATGACTCTTTTGTTGTTTTCCATTTTATGGATTGCTGTTATAAGGTTACACGATTATCTGTAGTGTGCAGATGTTCTGTTTCATCGCTACGATGTAATTACCAATTCTGTTGTATCCTGTCAGTTCTGTTTGTGTTCATTGCATGTAGTGTATACGCTATCTACGTTTTGTAGTGATTTGTACGTCATACTTTGTAATATACATTATAAAAGTTATTTTTTCTACTCTTTTATTTTACACGCTGTCAAAGTGTTCTTTCCTTTCAATTTTTGTTTTCCTTTTTTTTACCTGTATCCATCTGTGTACCAGCACCAAGGCCTCACGGCTGTTCCTGGGCACAATAAATATACATGATTGATTGATTGATTGATTGATTGATTGATTGATTGATTGATTGATTGATTGATTGATTGATTGATTGATTATCATCAGCATATCTGCGCCCACTGCAGGTCAAAGCCTCTCCCTTTAATCTCCAATTATCGCGGGCCTACGCTAATGACAATCACTTGATCCCCGCAAACTTGTTGATCTCATCTGCCCATCTAAGTTTCTGCCGCCCCCTGCCACGCTTGCCCTCTGTAGGTATCCACTCTTTTACCCTTAATGACCAATGGTTATCTTGACTTCGCATTACATGCCCTGCCCACGTCCATTTCTTCTTCTTAATTTCTACTAATATGTCCTTAACCCGCGTTTGTTCCCGGTCCCACTCCACTCTCTTCTTTTTCCTTAATGCTACACCTATCATCTTCCGTTCCATTGTGCTTGCCGAAACAGAGCTGTCGGATTCCGTTGTACTTTTCGGCGTGGGCCATCTTTGGGGTGCTGACGACTATGATGTTTTGTTTGGGGCTTGTCCGAAGTAAATCGTCTTCGGCTTCTTCCTTCTTGATTGCTGCGGCGGAGAGAACACCGTCTCTGATCTGTGCGTCATTCAATTTGGCGACGTCTAGTCCGTCCCGCGGTCGGAGGACAGCTCGAGGTCTAAGCTTCCGAGACTGCCCAGAAACACCTGAGGCATCGTTTCGCACGGGGGGTAGGGACCGCATGGTGACCTATAGGGAGATAATCGACCATTACAGATTAGGGAGGGCCAGATATCCCGCAGCTCATCGCACCTTGGGAAAGTGGCAGTCAGTGGCATGGCGTCTACTTCAGTCCTACACTTTTCCGAACCCGGTGACGTACAGTCATTGTTACCCCGGTCTATACGAAAACAAGTGTAAATTATGTTCAGCAAGGGCCGACCTTGAACACATTTTATGGGCCTGCCCCCTTAAGGTGAACACCACACCTCAAGCACTAGACATCACTTCCTCAGAGCAGTGGGAGACCGTGCTGCTCAGTTCAGACCCGGGCGTTCAACTCCGGGCCGTCCAGATGGCCGAAGACGCCGCCAGGGAGCAAGGACTCCTGGCCGCCGTCTGAGGGGGGAAGAATGAAGGGGACTCCCATCTCACTTCTTCCCTTACCCCCGTCTCGGGCACAATAAAGTTATGCACTCACTCACTTCCGTTCCATTGCCGGCTGAATCGTTCTCAATTTAAGTTGAACCATCTTAGTGACCCCAACGTTCTGCCCCATTGGTGAGTACCGCTAAGATGCAGCTGTCATACCCTTTCTTCTTCAGGGAGAATGGTAGGCTGCCATTCTATATCTGGGAATGCCTGCCGAATGCTCTCCACCCATTCTTATACTTCGAATTATCTCTGCCTCATGGTTGGGATCCGGGGTCACAACTTGTCCTAAGTAGATACATTCGCTTACCACTTCCACTGACTCGCCACCTAATTCAAACTGATGTGCTGTCCCGAGGCGATTGAGCAGAACTTTAATTTTGTGCTTATTTGTCTTCAGGGCCACGATGAATCGTGGGCCTGGACACAACCTTACCGCGACGTCCTTACTGCCAACTGACAACCTTACCGCAAGCAACGCGCCACCCTGCGCGTTACGAACACCAATCTGCCTCTACGGTTCCCTGTCTTTATAAACAACTAACCGGGTCCCCAAATTCGCTTTAAAAATTTCTACTGTGCTCCACCACCACTAAGCCTAACGCACCAAGCCGCCGCCATACCGTAGCTACTGTCACAGAGCAATAATTTTTCAGGAGGCGCAACAGGGCTTCCTCCGGCGGCGCGATAAAGTCGCTGCGCCGGGCATGGCACCGACGCGCCCTCTCTTGCGAGGCGCCAAAATGAAAAGGCTCGCCGGTTTAAGGTCAGTCAGTGCATAGCCGGCTGCAGACACGCCAACGAATCCCTCCCGCGAGGGGACATTCACTGGAGTCAGTTTGCGGCGAAAGAAATGTTTGCGTTTCAAAAATTGTTGTCGTAAGACGGTGAGGCTTTGATTTTTTTAGAACGCGAAACCTACAATAAAAAAATATGTGGTTGAGAATGTAGATATGATTAGTTACAGTGAATATTGTTTCTTATCCTCTATGCCATTACTTCATATTCAGAGTGCCCTAACTTTGCCACCCTGTCTGTGCAACATGAAAAGCACACACAAATCTGAGAATCTGCCTCGAAAGGCGAGCGCGGCGAGAGTGAACCACTCATGGCGGGAAGGCGGCGTCGGCAGACGTCGTCTGCTCCGCGATTCCTTCTAGTGCTTTGTTTCAAGCGCGACACGGCTTGTAATTAGGGCAGTATTTAAAATACCTGCTGTTAAAATGTCCAGCACTTCTATTGATATATTTTACAGAAAGAAATCTGCCAATTTTCACAATATATTCGATGATATTACGATTTTTGTGCGTCGCGTCTGTAGAATTACATGCAAAATATGACAACGCGTTTGACGCGCCATCTGTTGTGCTGCTCCACAAGCTGCATTTCCTCCTCGCCAGACAGTGACGTTAACGCGTCGCCCATCCGCGCTGTCCCAGCCTAGCGGATTCCTCTCAAATACTTCTTTCTCCGTGGCTACTGGTTATACCGGTGACCGAACACGTCCCCCGCTCTACCAGCGCTGCCTTGTAAGATATAATGGATTTCGATAACACTGGCATAACCATTCGTCTGGAAAACCAAGGTGTCTCACCGTCATTATCATCATAGCCCATTGTGTGGAAACGTAGATCCGCACAACAGACTATGAAAAGGAGAATGCCAGAGGTCACGCTAACGGGTCTCATTAGTAACTATATTATTGTCACCACACATTTAGGGGGTAAAACCACCCAGCGCCGTGACCAAAGACCAGCGGCGACGACGAAGAAGGGGCTGGCGTACCTTGCACTGGCTATCTGATTGCCGCCATGTAAGTAATGTAAATAGACTGTTCGCCTTCTTTATGGTTCATGTCACTTGCTCGGCAGCCACGTAACATTTTGGGTGAAGCTGCTAGGTATCGATCCCCATCGTGGCTCCAGACTCGCCTGGCCTGGATTCCTAAAGCGAACTCACCAAGCCTCTTCGATAACGTCGCACAGCCCCAGCCCCGGTGATCATGGACTTTATTATCCTCTGCCCTGTTTCCCCAGCCAATAACACTCCCAGACCCGCCGACGTGCCAGCCGCGACACAACAAGCCGATGCCGATCCCCTGCTAAGTTCTCCGGCGGGGATCGAAGGCCTTTGGGACGCTGCCTTGTTGCATCAGCCAGCATCGCTGTTGTGGGGCCGCTCCTCACCGAGCTCTCCATCGTCACCCGTAATGAATAGAACTTTTCCACCCTTATTATCACCTTTGTCGTTCGTATTTTCAACGCACCCAACTATTAACTGGGGCCTCGACCGGGCAGGTAGTCCTAGACCGGGGGTGCTATGGCACAGGACATGGCGGACAATGCCCCATGGGGTCATGGCCCACCATTCACGACAACGATGATGACGGTGACGACGACGACAGCGACGAAGGAGTGGCTGGTGTGCTGTCTTCGCGCGCTTTGTCATCGCCGCTTGTACCTAATTGAATAGATCCTCAATCTGTCACGGCTCCTCTCACCTGTGTCCTGCTGCCACGTAACAATATAATATATACTTCCTCAAGACGTGCTTTATCTGTAATCATCGCATTAAATCGAGCCCCTTTAAAGTTGCTTTCACCGGTAAACAATAAGCCATTGCTGAGAAAGCACGTTCTGATGGGGAAATATGAGCAGCCATTAGAATATACACAGCCCCGTGGTCTTCTATTATTGGAATTTTCGCATGCTGTATAAACGGCACCGACGCATCGCGGGTTACTGACCAACAGAGGGGTTCAGCTACCGCGGACACTCTTAGGCACTTAAAACGAAAGAGCACGTCCGGAAATTTTATTATGGGTATGCAAGCAAGCACATCCTCCTTTGCCGAAGCGCCTAGCCGAGAAACAAAGCTGGCAGCGCGACGGATATTACTGTGACCTCGGCTGTCGCCTACACTTGGGCGTCGCAGACTATCACAGAGGGAGAAAACGAAGCGAAGAAGCCTTTTTCAGTCACCTAAAGCGACCATTAAAGGAACCTCTTTCATGTGTGAAAAGTTCAAATTCCCTATTCAACTCCACGAAATGACGTCAACAATCCATAAACGCCAATGGCCAGTTCTGCTGGAACAAAAACATTTTACGATCTGAGGGATACATACGGTAGCAAACCTGAAAGATTCATGACAGCACCACGTTTGTTAAATATAAAACTAAACCGACTGTGCGGAAAGTGTGAGAGCTTTTTAAGCCGCTCATCATTACGGTTGATTGCAAGGGCGAAAGCTACGCAGTCTGTTACCTCCACTAGCACAGGTAGTGCTACTACCGGCATTTAGCTGCCATCGGCTGCTCGCATAAATCCTGTGTGCTGCCGCCGTACTCTCTTGTTGTTGCCATCATTAGTGGAAAGGAAGGCCTGTGTCCCGCGGGACAAGAAGGGAAGAGAGGTCTGGTCCTTATGGAGCTCGCCTTGAACGGTGATCAAGTCGTGTAAACCACGGATACATTGGCCGTGTTCGGTGTCCCCTTGTGGGCGAAGAAACGTGTGAAATTATGGGGAAAATATTTTAATGATGATGATGAGCAATTCACAGGTTCGGCAGCTGCAGCATAATTATTTCGCATCCACCACATCGTAAAAAATGCTTAAGCGACCTAATAAGTATATTTCTCGCACGGCGACTACAATTCCGGAGGCTAAAAGGAGGCTGCTACAGAGGTTATTCTAAGCTTGCAGCTGGAAAAGATAGCTTCACGCACAAGTCGCACGATGTTTGTGGTGTGCTGAAGGCATCGTCACAATTGAAGGTGTCATCTGCAGTGCCTTCGGGGATATTTGCTCCCTTGTCGGCTCCAAGCATCTGGGCTAGCACGTCGTGGATGTAGAAACCACAATTCTCACTCTGGGTGCGGGTCTAGAGCTCTTTCACTGCAGAGCAGTATATTCCTCAACCTTCGCCCCCCCCCCCCCCCTTTCCTTACGGTGAAGCCGATTTACGCGGCGCCGCTCCGGGGCTCCTCCTCACTGCCACCTACCCGTCTTTCACAGCGCTATTTCCCTTCCCACCACCGATGCCTCTTTCGCAAGTTGCGCAGTCGGCTGACAGCGGCCGTAGCGCCATTATCATATGCTAGCAGAGGATCAACAGCAGCGCGAATGGGCGTAAAAACACCCGAAAGCTGCGACGCCACCACCACCAAGTATGTAACCGCGGCCACGGCCGCCTCAAATTCTACCTCGCCCACTAGCTGCGGGTTCCCTGCCGGTTGAAAGCAACTTGCCCCGTTGGAACGCCGGCGTGACCCCTTCGATCTTTTGTTGAAAGCCATTCCGAGCGACATTGCCGCTATGCAGCCCTCGTTGACGAGCTAGCCATAGTTCTTCCATCAGAAGAATAATACTACATCTTGGTCTGGCCACATATAAAGTATTTCTCTCTCCCTTGACCGGTGTATTTTACGCCTAATTATACGCCCATCTCCGGTGTCCGGCTTAGGCGTGCACGGGCTGGGGATGCAGGGAGGGGGCGTGTACGCACAGCAGGACTTAATGCCGTTACCGATCACATACACGTTGTTGTGGTGGGACATATAAACGTGTGAGTCTCATGGCTCAATACGGCCTGTCAGCTGTCCTCCGCAATCGACCGGTTTGGGTATGCGTTGGTCTGTTGCACAAACAGTAACACGCCTACGACTCGGCAACGAAAGGGACACCGACATGTGTGCTTGCTAGAATAAAGGTCGAGGCCTTCGAGGTATTAACTCGCAATGGGATGGACGCAGGGCGGAGGCAAGAAGAGCGGAAACAGTAGAGGCGTCCTCCCCAACAAAAGCGTGATTGCGCGGGAAAACAATGGGAAGCCGCTCCCGCCGCCGTTGCTGGCTCAAGTTCTAGCTGGTCGGATCGCTGCTAATTCCTCCCGGGTGAAGAAAAAATAGCTCGCTTGAACGCCGACGTGGGCCAATATCACCTCTTCAGCTTTATTGGCTTTCACAGCGACATGTTACAAAATGTCCTCTACTTCTAACCACCCGCTCATGACCCGTTGTCGGTTTTGCGCACACGGGTTCAAAGTGAAGGCGGTGGGTGTGCACGCGCAGCTAATGGTTGCATGCCCTTACTGATGACATATCCCTCATTTTGGTGCCTTGTTTAAACGCGGCCATCAAGCAGCCCAACGCGACCGGCCTGGTGTCCTCAGTGGTAGAGCGGATTGCGTTGGCGTTTTACGCAAACAGTAACACTCCCACGACGCGCAAGGAAAAGATTCAGCTTTAGGTTTGTCCGCTAGGATAAAGCTCAGGTCTTTCTAAATTTCATTCAATATGGCCCTTTACAAGTATCCTAAATGAGGCCCCCTTAGGTGGCCCCGAACAAACATTTTACTGGCGTTCCAATGGGGCAAGTTGCTTTCCACCGGTAGGGACCCGCAGCTAGTGGGCGAGGTAGAATTTGAGGCGACAGCGGCCGCAGCTACACACTTGGTGACGGCGGTGTCGCAGCTTTCGGACTTGGAAGTATGCTCATTTGTAAATTACCACCAAACGTGTTTTGTTTACTGCACTCCATAGAGGGCGTGAAGCTTCGCAGCTCATCCGTTTCCATAGAGTGGGAGGCACTACTTTTAGTGACTCTCTGCCGACCACAGGTGCCTCAACAAATATTAGCTGCTACTTTCAAGAGCTCTAGCTTGTGATCTCATCTTAATGACTCTTTTCTTTGACTTTCGACGTGTCCTTCAGATAAAAGATGTCGTTCCCGAGCGTAAGCGTCGTGTATCATTGTTCTTCGCGTCTCACTCCCTTAAAAATATTCAGCGAGTCTTTCAGGTTAACGTCATCGTTGCATAAGAATGTCCCCGGGTCACGAAGATTGTAAACTGTGATGTCCAGGTTTGTGACTGCCTGCATGGGTCCCAAGTCACCTGTTTGCTGCTGCATATCGTGGTGGCCCATGAAGAAGTTTTTGCAACTTTCTGGTCCCCAATAGTCAACGCCACCTTCTCCACCAAAAGGTGTCACAAAACTGGATGACCCGCATCTGTATATTCTCAATAGCATCACCTGCAGCAAGCCAGCGAAGAGGGCGAGAATCCTCGGCCCAGAACTTGGCGTCACGAACTCTGGCCTGCACATTTGAGTTTACATTTATTAAACTTTGTTAGGATAAGAGTGACACTTCAGGACCCTAAACGAGCTTCCAGGATCAGAGAGGAGGAGGAGTAAAGGAAACTTTATTTCCACCAGTCTAAAGCACAGAAGGTTGTGACCTCCCTTCCCCCATCAGTCAGCCAGAAACCCTTGCGATCAGGGAACCAACTTGAGTAGATGATATCATAGTTGTAACAAACCAAATGAAATGGACTTTGCTGACCATGTAGTGAGGCGAAATGACGACCTGTGGACCACCAGGAAAACCGCCTGAATACCGACGAACGGGTCCAGAAGAAAGGGGAAGTCCAATGATTCGATGGAGGGACAAATTGAGGAAGTTCGGGTGTAAATAATGACTTCAGAAGCGCAGTACACAAGCGGCAGGGGATCTATAGGAGACGCCTTCGTCCTGCAGCGGACTTACATAGGCTGTCGTTTAAAATGGTGATCTGTAGCCTTCATCTTTCAAAGTAGAAGTGTCATTCGCGGCAACATACAGACTGGATCATAAGGGAGTCATCCCTTTTTTGGGTTGTTTAAACCTGAGGGCGGAACATTCTGATCCCAATCTTCAGCCAGCCATTACTCGCGCCAGCTTCAATGGACGTTTTGTCATGTTTAAGCGGCAGTGCTGCAAAGCTCCGAAATGCTCCGATGCAATATTTTAAGAGATTCATCATGCTCCAGGAATGTGAAAGGACTAACAAGGTTAATATGGTTTCATTAAACGCTTCGGTTACGCACGTAAAAGCAAGCGCTTCAGTTGCGCTCCCTCAACGTAAAAAAACCGGTTAGTTATGTCTCTGCAGAGAGTATACCAAAAGCGGGTTGAATAGATAAAGCCTGTAACGTGAGCCATGTTAACGTATGGGTGTATTGCGAATCTTTTGTTCAGACCTAGCATAGAAATTTACGATAATGTACACGAAAACATGGTTGAAAAAAAAACTTGAAATATTATCTTCCTGCGCTTTCACGGTGCGGTAAATATCTCAGCTTACCGAAGCTCCACAAAACAATGCATGAAGGTCGAACTAGCAATGTTATTGTAAACTGAGGCACAAAACAAGCGGTTGTTTTTTGCACTCGATGAATTCATAATATTCTCGCCAGGCACCCTTTTTAGCAGCAGCTGTGCAAGCTCACAGCTTTCCGGAGAAAACGGCGGGTGAACGGATAACCAGTGTACCGTTCTGCTCAACCTTCGTGGCAGTGAAAGGCAGAAAATAATGCGCCATTTCTTTACTAGCGCGCCAACTCGGTGAATTATTCAAAAGCTGAACTAACCGTGTAGCCACCTAGGCATTTCATACCTTTGAAATACTAAAAGGTCATCCACATAAACACAACGTTCGCTTGATAAGACTGCTAGTTTCAGATAAACAACCCACAAACTTCAACAAATACATCAAAGAAACATTCCAGACACAAAAGAAAACTGAACTAACAGTGTTCACACTCCTTCACTTTTTCACCCGCATATTATGACGTCACAAGGCTCGCTTGTGAATTAGCGGCGGCGTGTCCAACCGATGTTCAGGATGAATTATTTTGCGCATGCAGTAATAATTCTAGTTCTGTTGCATCATGCCACGTGGATGCTAACATGCATTTACCACACTAATAATGTTTCAGTATCCCCCGACTACGTAACTCAACATCGTGAGTCACGCAAAGCTTGAAAGTTACGAAACATTTATGCTCATTTTAAAGTAAAAATCTCCGTTTCGACTGCAACGGAATCGCGTTCTGTTTACCCAAACTCAGAGTCGAGTTTTTTTACAAAATAAACAAGGCTGTACTTAGGTTCAATGTCCCTTTACATCCATGCGGACACTTTCTGCATCCATTAAGAAGTGGTAATAGAAACTATAAATTGTTTCCTCCTTTTTTCGGCTCAATTTCCCATTTAGCTCAGAAATTTTGCCCTAATAACGCGCAGAAATTCCTGCAACCCTTATTGTAACTCTGTTATTTTTTTGGCAGCCCTATGAATTTTAGGTACACGTGGTTGCTTTACACTATACGTTCCAATAGACCTTTTCGCATCTACTATTCCGATTTTCTTTCAACCGTCCATGGAGGTGTACAGTTCACTCTTCATGTATTCAATTTCCATATACAGGCAGCAAAAGAGACAGGCACTTTCTTCGCAGTTTTGCAAGGGTGTAAAATATGGTTTATGTCACAGCGCAGCCTTAGCTACTGCGGTATGCCTGTGTTTGTGATGTGCCGAGCTAATATCTCTTTCAGGACGGGCGAAAGCTTATGGAAACATTAGTCAAACTGGAACGAACATCTCGTGGGGAAGAATAAACCAGGGGGGTAAAGCGAGCTCCGAGACCGTACGAATCGTGGGCGCTGACATGATACAATTTCTATGGTTGCCAGATAAATTGTATTCAGCTTTCTAAAAAGTTGTTCCGTAATTATTTAATTAAAACAAAGAACTGAACCAATATAGTTACAAATAATTGCATCAGTAATTAAAACTAGCTTTATAAAAAAACTTTTAGTGTAATTAAGCTCTTATTAGCGGAGAAAGAGTTATTGCGTAGTTCAGTTTTGGTTTCGATTTTCTGTGTGCTAGGAACTGGCGAGGCCCTTGCGCCTGACTTGCGCAGTGTGTGTGTGCAGTCTCCAGCTCAGATCTGCGTGCGTACAAAATGTGTACAACCGGTACAACTCGAATTCACGCGCTGAGCAAGTGCCTCCCCGGGCGCTTGCGAGGCTGTCATTCTTTATTGCCCCTGAACTGGCGCCGGAACAGCGATTCTGATCTGACCTTGACTACCGCAAGTTCACTACAGGCTACGGAGTGGCAGCCAGCGATCGTTCCCGTTGGAAGAGATATAAAAGGAGCTTTTATAATAGTTCGGTTCGAGTTATTTTATTCATGGAACTTTTTGCAGCTTTTAGTGCTTCGAACTTTCGCGCAAACGTTCGTGAAGGTAGAACGAAAAAATAGGTAACGAAATGCGGTTTCTTTTTTAATCAGTCAATGTTCTCTCCTCGCGCGCTCTGTGCGGTAAATTACTTCCCATTCAATACTGCGCATTCAGTCCCGCAAGCTTTCCCTTTGAAGCGGTGGAAAGCAGCTAGAACTTGACGAATACAGACAGAAAGGAAAACGGGACGACACGCCGCGGGCTGTATTTCGCATACTACCTTGGCATGCATTTTGGCCTGCGATCGACCGTGCTCTTTCGTTCCTGCGCTTCAAAGCGCCGCGACTCACCGGCAATATCAGCGTTGGCCCATGTGATGTTTTTTAGTGTGTCAATAAAGGTTTTACATTGAGCTAAAGCCACAGTTCACTACACTTCGTTTGAAAAGCATTGAGCCACTCGCAAAATGTCACAGAATAGCAAATAAAGCGGCACAGCGCAAAAATGCAAGGAGATCATACGGAGATTCATTTTTTCTGTGCGCCCCAGTACGGATCAGCTGATTCCTTGACGTCCTCGCGCATGCGATCAGTCGCATTCGAGCTTGCGCGCAAGTGTTGTGTGAGCGTTGCCACATCTTGCTCAAATAGTCTCATATAAGTCACACGCTAAACCGAAAACACGTCGGTTACCTACCCACAGGAGATAAACTACGCAATGCTGTCGACGCCGGCTACACAATATCTGCCTGGCCAGCGGTCCGCCATGTTACAATTTCTCCCGGCATGCTTCGCTAGCCGGACGCGGAAACGCCACAGTAGCACGTTTCCAGATTACAACCCATCGCTTTCGCCGTTTTTAGTAAGCAAAAGCTCAGCTGGCAACCTTCAAATCGTTGTATCATGTCTGCCACCGTGTGTCGTACGGTTCCAATGCATTGGCTCAACGGCGCGCTTTCCCTCTAGAGTCAGTATATTATCTCTATGGAATAAACAGGTAAAATGCAAAAACGTATAAGGCGTGCTAAAGATGCCCATTGTTACCCTATTAACGAAACGTCGTACCTGACTGAGGCTGTCCCTTAGTACATCTGTTTGCACGTGGGCGTACTTCCGCCCGTCGGAAGCGGCGACTCATGGAGACGCCAAACGGGGCGATTATGCCAGCGGAGAAGCCAGAGCCGGGAGCTGTACCTCCACCGTCTTACAGGAGGGAACGGCGCCCGCCCGCGACGCCCACCCGTTTGCTCTCTCAGCACGGAACACCCCCCCCCCCCCCCCGCTAGCGGCAGCGTCGTTTGGACCGTCGGAGAAGATCAAGCCGCACGGCCGGCCGCGTCATTGTGAAGTGACCACGGGTTCCTTAGAGAGCCAGGTGCCCTGGCCGCCAGTGATGACAATACAGTCATTGCTAGGAGGGCTGCTGCGCACATCCAACCGTCCCCCAAGGCGACTGTAACCCACTCCGCTAGTTACTCCAGGCGAGCGGCCTCGTCACCAGCTTTGAGGACGTGTAGGTCGCCGACCCACATCTCAAACGCAGCGGGCGTGTTCCCCTCGTTGTCAGCCTCCGCTGTTATTTCGCGGTAACCGGGAGACGCCACGATCTTCCCGTGCCGGAGGACACGAAGTCAGGGCTTGACGCCACTGCACTCGGAGCAGCAACTAGGGAAGGAACGGCGAAAAGTCTAGGGAAGTAGACCAGTGCGCGAATATCGATCACCCTATCCGCGTACACATAGCTGTCGAACAAGTCAGCCTCCAGTTGGTCCCAATCGATCGTCTGATGAATAGAAAGGAAATGAAGCCGTACTCATTGAGAGGCTTAAAGGAGCCATGAAGAGAAAACAAAAGTTTTTTTTATTCGAAAGATTAGGTGTTTCATAGTACCCTAAGCGCTTTCCCGTAAGCAAATGATGCTTTATAACTGAGAAATAAGGCAATTTAAGCCCAAATTTTCAATCTCCCGCTAAATTGCACATTTCGTGACGTGAACAATGGCGTCATACGAGCCGGTCCATGAAACAGATACTTAGTATGTCGACTCCATATAGCACCCACACGCGGGAATCAAACAGGAACCGGAACGCGTGCCGAAACCAATACGGCGGACATTTTGAAAATACTAGTAAAACCTAGTGCACCCGCAGGCCTAGTCATGGAATCGCCTGATCGGGAGAACAAAACTCTCGCCGAGAAGCTCGGGCTTCCATTTAACAACCTCATACCACTCGAACGCTCAATGCTTCTAAGTGCACGAGCGGCAGGAGTTGTGGGATACGCGTATGGACCGGAAAGCGACCATTCCGCGATAGCCACAACAGACGAACGCCCAGCAGTCGGCACCGCTGCCTCGTCAGCCCCGTCGCGAAGGACGAATACAGACGGGTACGTATGTGCCGTATTTTTATTACTGTTAATAATAGTTCAATTTCAGTAGCAGTATCGCTTATGCCAGTTGGCCGGTGTCGTGTATGGAAAGCCGTTCGCGCGAGCTCTCTGCTGCGACCAGAAAGATACGAGCGTCAATGCGCGGTGTGTAGGCATTTTTTTCCCCAAAGTCAGAGCGCTTTGACGGCAATTTGACGAAGTCGGCGCCGAGCGCCAGCATGCCCCAGGAGTGAGCTAACGTAAGGGTCCCTGCCGTAATCACTTCCTCGGAAATGAAGCGAGCACACTCGTACCTTCTTTAGCTCTCTTTCTCCTCCGTTTGCAAAGTTCACAAAACGTAGCCACTTGCTTCGCCGAGGTTCGTCGTTGGGCAGCACATCATAGGAGATCTCCTCACCGCCGGGGATGTCGCACTCCCTCGACGATTTGCCCGTACTACATGAGCATTTCAAAACACAGCAAAGAAATTTCATTGTAAAGTACTCGAACAAACTGAAGTTTTCAGTGGTTGTAAACTGGAAACGAGCTCCTAACAATAGCAGCAAGCCAACACCATTCCGAAACTGCTACGATTGTCACTATCTCGTCGCTGCTTGCTGTTCCTTACTCCCCTCGTTTCTATTTTTACCATTGCTGGTTGGCGATATGACGGCCAACCTCCTGTGAAGGGATTACGATACCGAGCAAGGTCGCGGCTGTGCGTGCTGGGACGGTTCGTTGGCCCCGAAGAGCCTCGAACCTAAAAATTCGTCTGCGCGACGGTAGCGACGGCGAGATGTAGAGTTCGGCTGGCGGTAGTTTCGTACGCATTAGAGTACACCCTTGCGTGTTTATTCGCAACTTCAACCGTTTACTACACCGTTCTTAGTGTCATAAAAGGAATGTGCAGTATGTTTAACGGGCATATAGCTCACTATGCAAACTGGTAAGCCCTGCCTAACATGCGTTAGCTTTTGCCGGCCTCCGCCAATCGCAGAGCATTCTCGTGTGACGTAATAGATTCTGTTGCGGGAAATGAGCTGGTGGGTCTCATGGTCATTCCCTTTTTTCCTAATTATGTAGCTTATTTGAGCGAAGTTTGTGTTAAAAGTGGTGTAAGTATGGTTCTAACGAGGCAATCTTTCGAATTAACTAAACTTGTGTTTTCTCTTCGTGGCTCCTTTAATTTCCTTCTGCTTCATCTCGGCGACACGCAGGTGCCACCTAACCTGAAAGGTCGCCGTATGCGCATCCTGCAGCACCGATTGCATTCCAGCAACGCCCCTTGTTAAGGCTTCTCGCACAAAGCACCGGCTGCAGCGTAGCTTCTCCGTGGAAGATGGCGGCGAATTCAGACGACCGGGTGGCCCTTCCTTCTGTGACGACGGCCGCAGTACGGCAGTTTCAAGCGGATTCCGGTATTAGAGCTCTTCAAGTCTTCAACGCAAACTAAAACATCTTTTTGCGGTAATGAATAGTACAGGTCCGTTACATCGAAAGAACCCGCCATGTATCCTCGGTCCCTGTTTTCCTGGAGGTAACTTATCACATCTTCAGAATTGCTTACTAAAAACGGATCATGAACGGGAAGCCGTTTTAGTTTTTCTTGTAAAAATGAAGAAACATTTTTTAACCACGACCCGTTTTCTGACACAATGACACGGAAAGGGCATCCGTCTTTGTGCGTCTTAGCGGTGAAAAATAGCTGCAATCCCAAAGTTTTGCTCTGGTTCACAGACCTTACTAGTTTCTCCAGGCCTAATTCGTTACACAACTTTTTCGCTTTAGATTTCACCTTTGCAAGGACAACGCCCTTGTGGTGCTTGAAAACAGACACAATGGCTTCTTTCGCCTTTGTTAAGAACAACTCACGGGGTAACACTAGAAAACCTCCTTCTTTGTCTGCCGGCAAGAGGGCGAGGGAATGCTCTTTCAAATACGTCACTGCTCTGTTGAAACTACCAACACTCGAAACAGGTTTGCTTTTCTTCAGGACGTCCACCCCCTCTGATACGCATCTGTCTACGTCCGTTTCTGGAGCTAGTCTTGAGATTTGTCTTACCAGCCCAAGTAGTTCCGCGGGGGACTTCCGTGGCTCGACGGCGTATTTTGATCCCTGTGAAAGCAGTCGTTGTACGCTGTCCGGTAGGTTCATCAGAGCGAGGCATCGTCCACATCTTAGGGGACGTGAACCTACCGGTCAGCGTACAACGACTGCTTTCACAGGGGCCAAAATACGCCGTCGAGCCACGGAAGTCCCTCGCGGAACTACTTGGGCTGGTAAGACAAATCTCAAGACTAGCTCCAGAAACGGACGTAGACAGATGCGTATCAGAGGGGGTGGACGTCCTGAAGAAAAGCAAACCTGTTTCGAGTGTTGGTAGTTTCAACAGAGCAGTGACGTATTTGAAAGAGCATTCCCTCGCCCTCTTGCCAGCCGACAAAGAAGGAGGTTTTGTAGTGTTACCCCGTGAGTTGTTCTTAACAAAGGCGAAAGAAGCCATTGTGTCCGTTTTCAAGCACCACAAGGACGTTGTCCTTGCAAAGGTAAAATCTAAAGCGAAAAAGTTGTGTAACGAATTAGGCCTGGAGAAACTAGTAAGGTCTGTGAACCAGAGCAAAACTTTGGGATTGCAGCTATTTTTCACCGCTAAGACGCACAAAGACGGATGCCCTTTCCGTGTCATTGTGTCAGAAAACGGGTCGTGGTTAAAAAATGTTTCTTCGTTTTTACAAGAAAAACTAAAACGGCTTCCCGTTCATGATCCGTTTTTAGTAAGCAATTCTGAAGATGTGATATGTTACCTCCAGGAAAACAGGGAACGAGGGTACATGGCGGGATCTTTCGATGTAAAGGACCTGTACTATTCATTACCGCAAAAAGATGTTTTAGTTTGCGTTGAAGACTGTATTGATCAGTACGGCAGTGTGGCATTCCAAAATGACGTCGGCATGTCAGTGCAAGGCTTCCTAGAGCTGCTCTCAATGTATTTGACCTCTACCTACGCCAGTTGGGAGGGCAATACGTTCCTGCAAAAGAACGGTGTCTGTATTGGTTCTTGTATAGCGCCGATCCTGGGCGACTTATTCTTGGCCAGTCGGGACAGGGCACTTGAACGCAGCTTACAGGGGTCTAGAGTGGAAAAAGTATTCAGGTTCGTAGATGATTATTTCGGGCTGTTTAACGCAGACAAACCAGGTTTCCCGTCTGCAATGGCTCAGGCCAGGAGCACCTTTGAGTCGTGTTTGTCCCCGCTCATCTTGACTCAGGAGGGGCCATCAAAAGGCTCTATCAAGTTCCTTGATCTGAGACTCCGGCTTCTCAAAAACCACGTCTGCTGGCAATATGACGAACGTGGTAACAAGCCACTCTTGCCTTACGCGTCTGCTCACACGAAACTCGTGAAAAGAGCAATTGTCAAGGCCTGTCTTGGCAACGCGTTGAGGAAATCTTGCCCTCATGCCATCCAGAGCAGTTTTGAGGTGCAAACAAGGCGGCTTGTGACTACAGGATACCCGATGGGGGTTCTGACAGCTGTTTCCGAGTCCATGTTGAAGGAAGGAAAGAAATGGGACCAGCCTGAGGCTACCCCCACCAAGAAAGAGCGCTTTGCGGTTATTCCGTACATACACAGACTTGCCCATGGCCTGAAAAAAGCAGGAAGTAACGTAAATGTAAAGGTGGTATTTTCAGCCCCACTGAAACTGTCCCAAATGTGCCGAAAGGTTAATTCAGGATCGGCGCGAAGCAAGTGTACTACCAACCATGAAAACAAGTTTCTTTCTTGCACTGAAAAAGTTGTTTATTCTGTCCCCCTGTCATGTGGCAAGCAGTATGTAGGCCAAACCGGTCGATGTCTCAATGAAAGATTAAGGGAGCACCACTATAACGTTTCCAAAGCGTTCAGTGGTCATCTCGCCAAACATTGCCGCGATTGTGTTTCCAAATGTCAGCCGGCGCTGGATCAGAGCTTAGTGATAGGGAAGCATGACAACCAAATCGTGCGGGAAATTTTAGAAGCCAACGAAATCTTAAAGTTAGGACAACAATGCGTAAGCACTCCATCTATCTCCCTCTCAGATAAGGAGTGTCAGTACTTGGCGCAGTGCACCCCTCCCGGTAAATGAAGATTACTTAGGCCTGTCCCACGGTTCGATTGCGACCATGATTTTTGTTATGTCATTTGTACTTATCTCGTTTCGTCATGACCACTGTGAGTTTTATGCCTTCCCAAAATTCTTATCGTGACACGCCAAGGAATACGTGATGTATCTATTCCTTTCATGTTATCATGTATAAAAACTTTTCTTCTCCTTTTCTACTTTTTCCTTTTTGTTGTTATTGCCAGTGTTCCTACAAGACCACTGGCAAGCGCAATAAAATTTCAGTTGTAAGTCAGCGCTGTGTCCGTTCCTTCTTCCTGTTGGGTCCTGTTTTATTTGCGCTGTTACCAAGCAAGACCATGACTGTGGCATTTGGCCCGAGAGCCACACCTCATTGATGGAATTGAGGAGACAGCTCAGGGCCGGATCGTCGAGGTTCTTATAAACCTCGTACGTAACGCCGTCAGGGCCAGGAGATGACCAAATTTTCACCTGGTTTAACTCCAGGAACTCTGCCATTGTAAAAGCCGATTGCATTCCACGGACCGCGGCATCAGAAGGAGAGGCTCCGACGTGGCGCGGTAGAGGAAACGGGCACGGGTTGCTAGCCAGGAGGATGTCAAATGCAGGGTACAAGGCGCGAACCACATCGAAGGAAAATTGGTCCGGGTTCTTGCCTGATGCCCGGCATGCACTGGCTGCTGCATCCGGAGTGCGGCCGCCTGATTCCATGGCCCGAAAAGTGCGCCAAATAGACGTGTGGTAAACGAAGGGCCGAGCCACTCACACCAGCTAAGCCATTATTGCCGCGAAAGACGTTTCTCATGTCGTCTGGCCGCAGTGGTCAACCATTGCAAACGCATTCGAGCCGGCGAACACGAGGGTTCCCGCAAGGCAGCCACTTCAGCCTGTTTGCGCTGGTCCCACAGCTGCAAACGTCGGAGGTCAGGCTTTGGCCGGGACTCCTCTACCCATGTCCTCCGACTGGCACTGCTCAGTGCCTCTTTAATTACCCTGGTGGGGTCGGTGCTGGGGGCCGCCATGGTTGCATTGATGTTGCACCGGAACTCATACCAGTTCACTACAGTGTAGCTCCGCCGAAGCCGACGCGTCGTGTTCGGGGCAATGCCAAGCCTGATAGGGTGGTGATCACTGCCCCAGCAGTCGGCCTCTCGCTGCCAAGATACCACTGCACTACCAAGCCACCAGGTTAAGTCGGGTGAGTAGGGCGGCACCCGGGGATGAGCGCATCGACGCGAAGGACCTGATATATCATTTAGAAGTGCGAAGTGGGCATCGTTGAAATGTTCAATTGACGTACGTCCTCGTTCACTTGAGTTCGCATATCCCCAATTGCAATGGGGCGCATTGAAGTCACCCGCTACGAGTATGGGACAGCCAGCGTTCGAACGGCGCAGAGATGTTAGCCAGCCCAATCGCAGCCGGAGTGCACGTCCGCTGCGTGGCCGCACATAACACGACACAAGAATTTTTGCACACCTGGGCAGTTGCACCTTTACCGCAACAACTTCCTGCCAAGCCGTAAATCATGCTTCTAATGGAATCGGAGTTTGTGCATACGCCGTATGCACATAAATTGCGTCTTTGCCTTGTCCAGACATGGTGGAGCCACAGCGCCCATCAGGTATGGAAGGCATAGCATAGGCTCTAAAACAGGGAAGGCGAGGTAACCCGTTCGTCTCTTGGAGCAGGAACGCCCAAGCTCGAAGTTTAGCTAGGCGGAGATGCTCACGAAGCTCACCCATCTTCGTTGCGAGTCCCGGCCAGTTCCACTGTACTATATATTGTGGGCCAGGCATAGTAATAAGAGGTCTAGCGAAGTTGGGCTGCTAACACAGACACCAAATTCTGTAGCTGCTGCACCACAAACTGAAGGAGCTCTTGCTTGGTGCGGATGGAAGGGACTGGCTTTTGCTGGTGCAGGCTCGGTTGTGAGGGACCGGAATAACTCGAATGGCTTGGTTGTTCTGGCGGCTGACGTTGCGTCCAACGAATTAGCCTAGCACGGCGCTGGCTGAGCTTGGTGACCTCAGCTTGCAGCACAGCCAATTGTTGGTCCACCTCTACTAGCTCATCTGTAACCGGAGATGCCTTTCCAGTTAGCTGGTGCTTATTCTGGGGCGTGAGGAGCGACGGAGCAAATCGCGGTACGAGGGCTGTGTGTACTCTGCCGGCTCTGCAGCGACTTCGTCCATAGTGTCTTGGTTGTCCTCCGCCAAACACTCGAAGCGATTGGACGTATGGGTTGCCTTGGGCTCAGACCGGCGTCGCCACGCTTGTCGTTTAGCAAGTTTGCAGCTTTGCATTTCGTAGGACATTTCTTGTCCGTAATGTCATGGTCATCGCTACGACACAGACCGCATCGAAACGTGACCTTTGGCGGCGTGGCCGACGGGTTAGCTGGCGGTTCCGATTCAGAAGTATCGAGTGGTTCTGGGGCAGAGGAAGGGCACGAAGTGCTCATGTGCCCCTGAGGAAAGCATCAGTAACAGTGCACAACCCCGGCCTCGAACAGGCGGGGTCGAAGTACGCAGCCATTGTACAAAAGTCGTTCTGGCGGCTCTAGCGGACCCCGCAGAGTAACCAGGCACGTGCGGCCAGAGCCCATGAAGCGGGCAATAAGCACCTGGTGAGTGGCACACCGTAGGCTTTCCCGAAGGACTTCCGGATCCTCGCCGGGGTCTACGACGACGACGAAGAAAGAGTGGCCTCTTTGCGTTCTTCCATGTTCGTTGTTTTCGACTGAATTCGTAATTATCAGCTGGTTTATCCCCTCTTGTGCCTTTTGATCCCCGCTGCAACGTCTCTGGCCCCTCCACGGAGAGTCGACAAGCAAGAGGATCACCCCTCGGGGTCGTCCTCTGCTTCGGATCCCGCACACCGGCCGCTAGGCCTAGCACCTGAATCGCAGTCCAATTGGCGGGCACGGCACCGCTCAGCTATGTCCCACATGTCAGCGCAACTGGCGGTGACCCGTGCTGCTGCAGAAGCGACTACGCACCCGACGCTAGAGGATTTTCCACCAATGGAGGTAACGCCACCATTCCCGCTACCTCCGGCTGAGCCTTCCAGTTTATATAAGCGTCCGTCTGGCCAGGGGGCACTCTAAGTCACTACTGAAGACTCAACTTCACCTGCGGCCAAGCGGCCGTGTTCCTCGGACACAAACAACCCACTTCAGCGGTCGGATGAGCGCAGTTCACCACCGGCAGCCGCTCCACCCCGTGCAGCGACCGCCGCTCCACAGGGCTTTACAGCGACGGCCAGCTCCTCCACGTACAAGGTGGCCATCAAACCTCAAGAGTGCTTCAACATCCTGTCTCTTCCAACGAAGTTACTTCAACAGACTCTCGACAGCTGCCTGGAAACCTCTGCATTTACTGGCTACGCCGACCACAGTAGCACCAACACTATATCTGTGTGGGCGCCGTCTCTAGAGGCTGTCCAGCGGCATGCTCCCTACACCGTATTCCACTCGCGGCTGAAACGCAGCTTCAGTACAAGTGTACCTGCTGTCGGGAAGTGACATCCGGCGATTTACCTTTAGGACACACTATTCAGAGGATGTTTGCTGGTAGATTGCAGATTCACGCCACTCAAATGGAAAAAACTGCCCAGCCCATGTGAGTTGCGTTCGCTCCACTCGGCCCCCTGGTGGCGATCCCATGGCTCCTGGAGTGAGTTTGCAGAACACGCGCCGACTGACATTGACGCGCTAGCGAGTTCTCGTTGGCGTGGTGTTGCCGTAAGCACCGACTGCTTGCGGGCAGTGGGCACAGGCCAGAATCGGCAAACCTATCGCCTGCTTTGAAGACGCTTCTGTAGCGTAAGCTAAGGTTGTAGCGTAAGCTAAGTTTCGCGTGGCCCGTGAAGGGCCGTTCTGCGCAAGCGCGAGGAGCATTAGATTGGTTTTGATCTGATCGGATCGGATTGGCTTGGATTGCTTGGATTTGGATTTGGTTGCATTGAATTGGATTGTGTTGGATTGACATCCAATCCGATGGGAGTACGCGTGTGCAGAGAATTGAGTCTGCACATTCGCCGGTCTGCGCATTCCAAAGGAGTGACGTCATAGCCGCGGTAGACGCACTGGCGCCGGCGCGTGCCTAGCTGCGCGTCTCCGTTGCGCAGTAGCCAAGTCTGACGCTGCGCCAGAGCCACTTCATAGCCGTTTCGCGTAGCTCCTGGGGAGCTGTGCGCCGCATGCGCGAGGAGCAGTGACTGGACTAGACCGGACCGGACCGGATTAGATTGGATTAGATTAAATTGGATTGGAAATCGTTTTAGCGACAGTAAGCATGATAATGAGCTAGTCCTAGAAAACCACGAAACCTAAGAATCACCAGCTGAATGTACACGTATACACGCTACGTATATCCTGGTATAACCGAGCTAAGCCACTGCTAATTTTTTACGATACAGGCATGAGTGAGGCAAGCTCCAGAAAGGGGCGGAAAGCGCATGGCATTTGAACGGCTGCGGTGACACGGAGGTCGTTCATCCACTGCGTAGACCTCGGCTAGTGATTGCTAAGATTCCAAGCCGTCCTGGTAGGCTTATCTGACACATTTTACAGCCGACAACATGGCAGAAGCACGGTATGGCCATTGCTGAGATATCGAGAATGTCCATCCAACGATAACGTCGGATGCCAAGTATGTTGTTTCAAAGCACAGAAACCGAAACTTTTGGTCATCGTGCAATCACGCAGTACCCTCACCTGGTGTCACTGCGGTTAGTTGCTGCAGCCGCCCCAAACACCGCCTAGTAGTTTTTCTTCTTCAGGCCCTATAACATAAACGCCACCTTATCGCCTGGATAAACGATGGAGAGTGTGTTCAATTAGGCCAGTTTATGTAGTGAAAGTAAAACCGAGAACTTAACCAATTCACAACAGTGTCACCACGTTGAAAGTTGTTTACGAGCTCTTATTTGCCTTGAGCTTTATTGTCGGAATAGATGGGATCCGCAGAATACGTGATCGGGCTTGTCACTTCGAGGTTCAGGCCGTATTCTCTTCGGCGCCTTCGATGATAGGGTCATATCAGCATGAGTTTATTCGTCAAGTCGTGTTGCTTGTGTGGGATAGTAGGCAGAGCAATTGTGGCTCATGTCCGGGAGTCTGCCACAATGTTTGCGCTACCCTTCGTGTCGCTCCAAGTGGGCAGTAGCACTGCAGCTTGGGTCCCCAGCCGGATATGAGACCCAAAGGCTCGCGTAACCGCTTGGGCTGGCTGAGGGCCTCCAAATAGTCTGTCTACGCTACGAACTAAACATCGCCGAAGTAAATGTAGTTACTGCTTGGACTACGTCGCATAATTCTTGCTTCGTAAACTAGCCGTAGCGGAGAACACGTCTCCGCGGGCGCGCCAGGCCGCAGGCTGAGCGTGCAGCGTTTCCTTCGAGGTTTGTATCAGTGTTGCCTCTGCCGAGGGGAGCAGCGTGTGTCTGGCGGGGCGGCAACAAGAACAGCAAAGAGTCCAAGAGTGATATCTCGGAGGCAAACGTTGCCGCGACCGTGTCGCCGGAGCGAAGCCACCCCTATCCGACAGCAAAGCGCAGACGACGCGTGGTCCCGCCGTGCGGTGCGCGTTCGGCGTTAGCAGACGGCGGGATGCTTGATTTTCGGGAGAGCGAAGGTTCTCGGTTGCGACAAGCCGCCGAGCCAATTCGTATGACGCGATGTTCGCTAGCTTTGGCCGGTTGGAATCCGCTCGTGGTAGAACTAATGCGCGTGAACGTCGTCAGACAGAGAGCCCTCGTGTCGACGAAATGCCCTATACCGCGCATGGCATACGTAGCCGGTAAACTTGGCTACATGCCTACGTTGAGGGGCCTACTACAGTCAAACCCGGCTATAACGAACCCGGATAGAGCGAATTGTGCTATATATCGAACAAAAATATTTCAGTTACGGAAATACATGGGAAACATATTCCTTATAACGAAGTTCACATCCGATATATCGAACTCTGGGCGCCTGGAATGGCCGCCGAAATGCACGATCTCGGAGCGGCGATTGAGATGTGGATTTTCCGCGACCACGGAGCAAGAGCGGCGACTGAGACATTGCGCCTCGCATGGAGCGACGTGGTGCCTAATACTTTCCTTAACTGTTTCCGATGCGCGGGACCCGCGACGGAACCCGCCCAGTCAGCGAGTCCGGACCAAGACAGCAGTATTGGTGAACGGTAGGAAGAGCTCGCCAACGTTCCCGATGATGTCGCGAGTCAAATCCGTCCGACGCTTATAATGAAGCGCTTTCGGCAGTCGATGAGCTCCGCCAATGCTTCTTAGATTTTTGAGGACGCGGACTCGAACTGGTGCAAACAATGTTTCGTGTAGAGAATGCTACGCTAGTTGAAACCGCCAAAACGAAAGGGAAAACAAAAATCGCCGGGTTTTTTTTTTTTTGCAACGTGGGCAGTTACGGCGGAATGTAGCTTTGATACTCGCAATAAATGGATTATTTTGGTATGGTAATGGCTACTGTACTGTGTTCGTTTCTGCCTACGCGGATGGCGGAGTTGGGGAGGCGGCGGGGGGCTTTAGCGGATTGCGAACTCGTAAAAATAAGCTCATTCTGGGCGGGTTCGGCTATATCGAACTATTGGATATATCGAACTAATCGCGGTGCATGTTGAAGTTCGCTATAAACGGGTGTCACTACCACCATGATGTCGTTTGAGCACGAACACTGAAACACGAATAAACATGGCAAGCCGCCGATACTGCATAGGCGTTTAAGCACTGAACTATGCAGAGGCATGAGCTACGTGCAGGTGGCACAAAAGGCAGACGCCCGAAAACGTGGTTAGGTTAGCGGACGGGCAAGGTAGTTGCGGGCAATCGGTGCTTCTACGGGCGTTGACACGCGGAACTACGAAAAGAAAGACTGACTTGCTGGATGCACCAAGCGCTCCCGTCTAAACCGTATTTGGGTTTGCGAACCGGTAGGGCTGCTGCGACAAGTGAGGCGTACGCGCAGCGTGCCGGGCGTCAGAGGATCTCTTGCTGCCGTGGCTAGAAGGCTGTGGCGCGGGCGCTGGTAGCAGCGGCAGGTATCGCAGTGGTATCAACCATACCTAAAAGGCCTGTAGCTGAGAACGACGCTTGGTCCCCTTCCCCGGAAGACACGTTGACCTCCGGCCATTGAGACGCTATTGTCAAACCATGTTGGGCGCTATGATATGGTGGTCGCGTCTACAAATGGGTTGCATCAACTGGATAGCCATCTGGAACTCCAAACCTAAAGGCGAAATCCCTACCGCGGCGTCGCGAGGACGCTGCTGAGGGTTCGGTACACTCCCAGGAACGTGCCAAGTATTCGGTCGGAGGCCGGCGATGTCAAGAAACAACACCTCATTGCTCGTAAATAATACGGAGCACGCACTATACATGCTCTCTAAAGCCTGGGCGGGAGACAACGTCCCCACAAACTCGTTAATCCGTCCGTGATAGCCGAATCGGCCTGTCTCGCAGGGGGCGGAGGAGGGGCGAATTTCCCTAATTCGGTGTCGGGAAACGTGAGTTCCCTTGTCCAACCCGCACTGCTTCCGACATTCACAGAAAAGCTCTAAAAAGAGCAATCCTTTCATGCAAGTACCCTTGGTTGGGACAGAAGGGTCTCCTGAGGCGGCGCAGGGTGCCCGTGGAGGAGCAGGACGCTTGAGGGGAGGAGGGCAGGAGTCCGCACGCTGGGATCGCCGACAGGGAATCGCGCGCTGTGCGCGCGTGAGGCTCCGCATGCTCGCGCTTCCTTGCCCCCTAGCTGGCTTCCCCGTCGGAGAAACATGACGGTCATGCCTACCTGTGTGGTCCCCACACCTGCAACGAGCCCCAGAGTCCCTCATCACTTGCCACATAACATGACCAAAAAGCATGACTACAGGGTGGCCGCAGGAGGCCTGTCCACAAAAGGTTGTTTTTCATGCCACTAGACACCTTGCCATGGCTGCACAACAGCATAAATTGCTGTCGGTCGCCTCTATCTTGCACTATTTCTTTTTGCCTTTGAGCAGTTGCAGCCTCTTGTGCACTGTATGCGCCTACGGGGCTCGCACGGTGACGTTCGTGAGCACCTCCCAAACTATTCCTCTTCAATCGCAAAGTGGTTAGTTGTGATCCCTGGTTATTTCCAATCCTCTCTTCTGCTCATTCTGTCTTGCTGATGCAAAGTGACCAAATGCTAGAGCTCTAAAAGCAAACAGTGTCTACGTTTGGGCTGGCACTGCCACGGTATGTACTCGTTTGAAAAACAGTGAACCCGTTCGCACACCGATCATTAAATCGGCCAAGTGCAGCCCCTACTATGTCCGGCCCGACCTTTACACCGTGTCAGCATTGAGATATGTAATGTGATCTTTAGCACAGCGACAGCCACCGCTGATTAGTGTCGTTGCTTACGGATTTTTTGGTAGACATAAGAAAAGTGAGAATCCTAATGAAGGTCACCATCCAACCATGAACGAAATACTTGGCTGTTCATACATAATTAACAGAAGTTCAAGAACAGGGAGAACAAGCTGATGAGTGTAGGGGTACGATAAAATAAAATATTGCACCACTGATAACTTATGTTACTAAAGAGCTATAGATATTTGTGCTGTCTACAACTTAGACTATGCTAGCAAAAGGCTCGCAACTTTGCTGATGTGCAGCTTCGTTACGGCCATCCAGGTATTGACCCGGCACCCATGTACAAAGTCTAGAGGTCCATTAGGGCCAAAGGGGGTCGTAGGTTGTAGTCCATGCAGAGTTGGATGAAATGTTACGCGCTTGCGCAGCTCTTGGAAGACTCCGTGAGAGTCGGTGAGAATGCCAATACGTGGAGGCGGCGGATTCGGAATAGTGCAGGCCGAATGATACATTGCGCTAACGATGCTTTGGAGCTGGCTTCCCGGGGGTTGGGACGAAAAAAAAGTGTGACGTGTGAGGAACCCGTCCAGATCAGGTGAGATCCGGTCAAATTGGGCAGCGGCAGGCCAGGCTCAAACGAGCAGGTCTGGTACACGTCAAGACATGACCATCATCTGGAAATTTCGCAGCGAGGACAGATTAAAGTGCATTTTGCCACGTTGTAGGACGTGAACGTCAAATACCGGTTGGTTGGTCAACAACTGTAACATATAACCGGCAGGCATAATGAAGGGAGGGGTGGTGAGGCTGACGGAGCTAGTGGTAGTGTACGTTCATCACAATCAGGAGGTGCAGTCCCATGTGGAGTTATTGTCCACCTAATGTTGTGTTGTTGTAGTGCTTCTGCAAGGAGCTCTTCCATCGGAGGGACTGGTTCGGCCCGTCGAAAAGCATCGATGCGAATCTGCCTTGGAATTCCAGGGGTCGTTCGAAGCGCTGCCCACAAAAAACAGCTTAGTTCTTCCTTTGGGTGGCAAATGTAACGGCGGGCGCCGTAAGGCAGAACACCGGCGGCTAATGACCCTGAGAGCATAGGACATGTCATATAACTAGCACAGTTATATTTTCTCAGAATACGAGGTATTGGGCCCAACATTATACTTCTAGTTTTTCGCAGCTGCTTTATTCGTTTCATTGCGCTGTTGTTGCAGGCGAGGGGAGCGCCTAGTGGACGAATATAGTCACAGCGTGAGTCAGTGGGTGTGCCATAGATGTAGATAGAGTGATGCATGTTGGCGGGTGGTCAGTGCTGACGTGGGACCAGGAGAAATGCTGTCTTATGGGGAGCCAGAGTAAGGGCGAGAGTTGGGAGTGTTTTTATGTGGCCGTTTACTTCCGCCTGTAATTCTGTAGCGCAGTCCTCAGTGCTTTCGTAGTCAGTGGCTTCACGAGGCAGAGTGAGTTCTCCAGCATCAATACGAAAACAAGCCGCACCATCCATTTCAGGTAGTGGGCGACGCGTTCCATAGCCAAATTCAAGAGAACAGGCCCAAGGGCAGAATACGGAAAAATACCCCTATTATAATAAAAGGTTCCGAGGTATGCATAGTGCATGCAAACTGTGGAGCCAAATTGCAGCATTTTTAACACAATTGAAATTTAATTTGTGACATTTTGGCTCAAAAAGGACATAGCAAGTTTTTCGAGGATCGCCGACTGCCTTTACATTGTCGAATGCTTTTCGCACGCCATATGGGAGAGGGCAATCCCGATTGCCGCACCTTTCTGAGCGATTGAGAACCCGTTGGATTACCCAAAGGCACTCGTTAGTAGTGAGGCGAGGAGGAAATCTGGTTTGTGACGGGTGAAGCCAGGGACGCGCACGTCGATCAGTATTAGGTGGGCACATATATCAAAGTTACGCCGGTGCCGCCATCTCACACCATCATACCCATGGGCACAATGACGTCCTGCCTATTAAAACAAGGCTGAAGCTTCCCTGTGGTCAAAAGGGCGTTCAGATCCGTATGTAAAACCTGACCGATGCCGCACCGCACAGCTTATGTATTTAAGGAGACGGTTGTGGCGACAGCGCGAACCCGGAGCCCTAGTGGGATGAACCCACCCACGCATCGCCTGTGTAAGGCTTTGCCGTGTATGACGAAAATGGCATCCTGGTGGCTGACCCAAACCAAGGGTTGTTTTCGACCTTGACGGCCCCCTGGCAGCGGCAACACGCCACTTTGCCCCCTGTTCTCGCAGACGGTGCCCCGGGTCTGATCCGCCCTGTGGGCTCTTTCACCTTCCTATTTCCTTTTCCACCCCTGTCCTGTCATCTTTTCTTTTCCTCATTTCTACACACACTCCAGGTGGCAAAGGTTAATTCTGCTGCTGAGAATTGAAGAGAAAGCTTCTGGCACACACTGCCACACGATCATCATCATTGTACATTTATTCTCTCATTCCCATTAAAAGCGTGCCATCAGGGTGTCTGGCGGCTCCATTCCCCGGCCGCTCAATCGCATCGAGGTGGTCGCTTCGCGACCTATGGTGTCGAATCCCAAGGAATAACGAGCGGCTCCCAATGACGTGGACAACGAGCGACGCCGACGACGAGTTTCATCGAGAAACGGCTGCCCGAGCAACTTCATCCACCTGGGAACCGCACCCAGGGAGACAACTGGAAGGTGGTAGGCAAGTTCGTGGCCAGCCGCGAGGAGCTTCGCAAGATCTACGATTAGGTTGAAGACGTCACACCGGTGTGGATCTGACACGGGTATAAGATTGCGCAGCTCAGTATTACGACCAGACGCTCGAAGCCCTGACTCCCCTTAAGTGCCGGCTCGAGGACTTCAGCATCGGCAGCACGGCGCGACCTGCCCCGTCCACTGCTATTACTGCTATTACACTTGCCGCAACGACAGATCCGGCCCAGATCTTCACACCTCGTTTCCCACGCTTGCCATCAAGCCTTGAAGTAGGGACGTGTGTCAATGTACGTCGTTCTGGGAGCTGTTTAACAATGCAGTCCATACGAACCTGGCTCTCAGCACAACTACTAAGTTTCTGTACTTCCGTAACTACCTGGAAGGAGAAGCAGCAGCTGCCATTGCCAGACTTCCAACGATAGAGGCGTGCTACGAGAGTGCCATCCAAATTCTTAAGGAGAGGTTCGGGGACAAGAGCCGGGTCATACAGAGGCATTTCCGGATGCTCCGCGAGCTGCGCCACGTGACATCTCCATCCCATACGACAGAGCAGCGCACACTTTACAACTGCGTCCAGCTGAATGTCCGCTACCTCACTCAACGTTCTGGACGTCCCTATGAGCAGCTTCTCGGCGATGCTATAGGAATTCCTCTAGAGGCTTTGCCAAAAGAGATCGTCGCAGCTTCTGATCGACACGTTCGCCTCCCAGAGAAAGTGCTATCAGCGGCGTCTTGCGGTTCTGGCGAAAAAAAAATCGACGTAACACCAACTGGAGCAGCTTTTGTGGTACATGGAGACCGAGCTTGAGGCAACAGAGAGATGTGCTCCAGTGCACACTTCGACAGCTTCAAGTGACCACTTCCAACGTACCGGGCAACCAACGTCGGTTTTGCACGCCTCTCAAACATCGATGCCTCAATGCAACGAGTGCTTCTTTCGCAAATCGGCAAAGCAAAACACGGCGGCACGCAAGGCTACGTTGAGCATCGAAGACATAAGGGAGCAGCTTTCAATGCAGAACCGATCCTATAGATGCACGGGGACGAGCCACCGATCAAAGGAGTGCCGATGAAAGATAATGTGTACGACGCGCCAGGGAAGGCATGCAATCCTCATGTGCGACCCTGGCATAGACTGTGGGGCAATAGGCTTTACCTGTTCAAGAGATTGAAATATTGAAAATCAGTGCTAGCTGTCAGGTTTTGGAAGGTCATAGGTGCAAGGTGAGGAAACAAAACTCTTCCGCCGCTCCTTTTAGGGGCCGATCATGGTGTTTGAAGTATTTATAAAAACCATAAACATAAGAAAAAAGCAACAGGCGGGTAGTTGTTTCTTCTCCAGATTTACCTTGATAACTAGAGACGTCCTGGAGCTCCCGGCCTTTTAGGCAGACAGGCAGCCCGTTGGCCAGAGCTTGAGCAATGCTCCGACAGCTACCATTTGAGGCTTCTGCCCTTCTGCCTTTCCAGTCATCACCACAGGGTGTCGCAGCGGGAGTGTGGTGACTTGGGGTCCGCGGTGTCGCCAATATTTTCACCTTAAATACACAGAGTGCTCCGTGCGAGGGCTCATTCTCAAAAGGCCACACTGCGTATTCGTTGTAGTAAGGTTGGACACGTCGGGCAGCAATCCCATACGCGTCGGTGATGTCAAAAGCGGCACTAGGGGCATATGCTAGCGAAGTGTATGATAAAGGACGTTAAAAAGCTGCCTCAGGGCCAAGTGAATACTGCAAATGACGAAACTTGCGAACATCTTTAGAAGCTTCTCAAGTGCTGTAAGCTCCGGGGAAAGTCCGCGTTTCTCCAGGACCGGCCACCGTTCCTCAGGAAGTGTGTTCTAGTGGGACTGGTCTTGGCTTCAGCAGAAGATTACCCAGTCCTTGAGGATGCATGCTCGTTAAATGAGAATGGCCTGAGAGAGAGCCCCTCTGACAGCGCTTGCCTTCCATTTAGCTTAGTCGCTTGAAAGGCCACTATTCTGCGAGCTTCGTTATGGCTAATGATTGTTATTCATAAATTCTTGCTTTCCCTTCCGCATCGAGAGCTCAGGTTTTCTCCTGGGAAAAGGGAATGGACGGTGATACAGAGCCATTAACCGACGGGCCTTTCTCTGTGCAGAGAAAAACCTGCTATGGACCAGAGAATTGGGGAGCGTATGACTTTGCAAGAGTTGCCGTAGTGCTACTTTGAGCAAACCGCCCAAATGTGTGGTTCATCCCAAGGAGACAGCGTCAATGGTCGTTAAAAACTAAGGGGGGGGGGAGTATTTCTTTTGAAAAGGGGAATGGTTAGTTGGCTCCTGTGGTCATCTTCGCTGTAGTATACAGCGTCTCGCTAAATTTAGGGCGTTTCGGGCAGAGACGCCGGTACAATCCCCTGCCGCAGATTTTTAAGCGTAATTCGATAACTCTTGCTGCCGTAGTGAAGTCACGATAATTACAGCTGATGATAAGCAAGCGTGTTGACCACTTTTTACTTGAATGCAGGGTTTGCGTCGGCTTCTTGGGTTGCCTGTCTGGTGGCGTATGCTATTTCTGAGTAAACACATTGACGCTACTGTCCTTGCTTGCAAAGGGAATGAAGTGGGGTGTTTGCGGCAACCTTGACATATTGGGCATTGAATGGCGTTATATTGCCACGTAGCCAAGGTCCACGCCGATTTTCTTCAAGGGACAAAATTTAATTGCAACGAACTTGTGCTCCTCCAAAACTAAAAAAACCTACACGCTGGATAGAACCGCTTAACGCAATAACGTGCACTAACCGGCGTCGGCGAAATGAATGCCACGGCATCCGCTCTGCGAGTATCTTTCGGCGTGATTGTTTCTCGAATGATGGAATTACATAGAGAACACTGGAGATCAAGGAGATTACTCTAGTCTAGTAATGAAAGCCCAGAACACTCTCCGTATCAAATAAGACAACCCGTGAGGCATAAAAACAAAAGAATGGAATACCCGCTTCGGTTGGCACAAAAGTAGCCGCGTGGAGCCCGGCGGTATAAACTAAACACATAAGTAAAGAAACCCAATAAATGGTTCACGGAAATATGCCGCAGACAACTTGGATGCTTGCATGGCGCCATGTGTGTATGCCGTCAATGACTTCATTGAAACGATGCATTCCTTCCCCTCCTTGGCTGAAATATTGTACATCGGGGGAGGGTCGAGATATCATGTGTCTACTCAGGCGGAACGTTGTACGGGTACTGGTGCTCAGGTGGTATGACGCAAGCATCATGGTTCTAGATTAGTTTATTGCTGAGTACGGCCCAATCATTCAGGATCTTCCTTTTGAACTACTGCTCGCTTTACGTATTTAAATTCTTTTTTTGGCGTCCTTGTGAACCAAATTTGAATTTCTGCGTGAAAGTCCTCCATTATGCGGAAATTTGTTTTCAGGGGAATATTTTTTTCTCATCATTGCATGGTGTCCGCTCGGATGAGAGTGTGCGGCTGACTTGCTCGACACACTTCTTTGGAACTGTGAGAGCTGAGAAATAGGCTACTCTGAGATGAACTTTGTTGAACTCCCTATATCATCTTGATTAATATGTACAGTTCCATTTGCAATCTCTAACAGTTAGAAAAATAAAACCACATTAATCAAGAGTATACAATTTAGCTACTAAGGCGTCAGCTCGTGCGTTCTTTCAAAGGTGACTTCAAGTGAAGTCAACAGTTCTTTGATGTGATTCCATGATTAGGAAAGACCTGAGCCCTAGACATTTGTCGAATAAATGTATAATTTTAAAGCTAAGATGCGTTGCATATGCCAAAAAAGTGATCTATAAGCATTAGTTCGGTCTAGAACACAGTTCTGCTTCAGGAGTTGCAAACAAATTGTTAATTTGCTGATGAAAGGTTATTTTAAAATAGTTGCAGAGACATCTACGTTTGTATCCTGAGATTTAAGGCGCGATAGCAATACTTCTCCTCCTAGAGAGTGTTTTCGTACGCTGTTGTGCATTTCCGATCAATGATTCACTACCACTAAACGTCATCGAAGAGAGAAAGACTAGGCACCAGATGCAGCACCTCGTTCCCTTCCCCTATCAATAACCTCGCGCTGATCATGAGGTAACCAGCTTGCAAAGCTGCCTCCCATGTCACTTAGGTGTGGAATATGTTATGCTTGACATGTTCTCCCCTGACCATACCATTGACAGTGGCCAGGATGCCCGCAAGAGAGTGGAGGTTTCCCCAATATTAGCAGACCTTTATGTTAATGTGTGGTCTTTCTACCGCACACGTTAACGCACATAGATTTTCAGATACTTGAGTTGGTTTTCCGTTCCTAGAGTTTGTTATTCTTCAGCATTGACACCTTGTTGAATCCTGGGGGAAGACCGTGTTCCAACGAATAGCAGAAGGTAAAATTCATGTTTATTTTACGAGCGCTGGTGCTGCTGTTAGGGCACCCGTCCGGTAGGGGGCTTACCTAGACCGGGATGTCGTGGCCTTGCAATGCAGTCCATCCCTCTTCAATGGTATACGCTGGGTCCCAGGCTCTTGACTGTTTAGGCAGGCCACCCACACTGCTCCTAGCAGGGGGCAGAAGGGGGGGTAGAACTGGGGTTTGTCGACACTCTCATACTTTATGGTATATGGTACCGGTTAAGGGACAGAAATCACAGGGGGTTGGATATAGGGTCGGCTTCACAGGAGGGTTCGTTCTTAACGTCTTTTGAGGAAGGCAGTGTAGTAGTCGTGGTATTGAAATGTGGATGGGAACATCTTACCGAAGCGCTTAAGTATTCTTCCTGCAGAAAACATTATAATGTGTTTTGGGAGTCAGTAATAATGTTCCACTTTTACTTGATACTTCCGCTATTTGGATAGCTGAAAGGATGGCTCCAACTTCAACTTCTTTCTCCCTGTCTGTTCAAGGCCCATGCAGTCACGTAGATTTTCATAGTAGTCAACGACGACACTTGCAGCCTCGTGCTTTCGTATACCCCAGATTTGGTGTACGCTGGGGCTTCATGATTTGGGAACTTTCCCCAAACGACCTTCATCCTCCCACATTGCCTTTTCCTGTGTACAATTGGATCCATAGTTTTGGTACAGGAGAGCTTTCTCGCGTAGCCGCTGCAACCGCGACTTGTCTATCATGGCGTGCAGTCGTTTCTTTTCAAACGGAGGGGTGGGGGTTGCCTGTCTTCTGTACGACGCCCCCCCCCCCCCCCCCCACCCCCGGCTAGAATTTTTTTTTTCATCCGCTGACTTGGTGCTCGCATAGTGGTTTCTCCGATTTGTTCAAATGAATTCGGAAGACGCAAGTTAATGACATATTCATCGTCATTATCACCAACATCCTGTTTAGGACGACTGCAGGGTGAAGCCCTCTCCCATTGACCTTCACCCACTCATGGTCTGAGCTTCCAGAGTCCATTCTTTGCTATGATCCTTATTTATCCCTCCATCGACTGAGTGGCCTTTTCCTTCGTCTACAGCCGTGTATGCATGTCCATTCAGTTACCCTGGTGGTCCAGCCGTTGTTAGTTTGGCTTAAGGTAAAAATTGCGAGGTTCAGAACTGGCTCATGTGCGTTCCAGATGATAGTGTTCCTATTACTTGCTTTAGTGCGGGTAAATTTCTTTTACCCGAGGGTCTGGAATATTCGCCTCATGATCGGTGGCTGCGTGAGTCTTATCGGTTCTTCTTCTCTTTTTCTATTTTTTCTCTTCATTCGCCATTTTATTTGGGGGTAAAGATTGATTAAAGATTAGAGATTGTTGAATTGGTTAACGTTTTTTTGATATTGGTGAGCTTGACCCCACCGCATGTCTCCAGAGCCATGATAAACAATATTACGTGTCTGTTCTTTTGGAGGACATCCGTACCTATTTTAGGGTGATTTTTGACTAGGCCGCGTTACGCTATTTGTCGTTTGGCGAACCAAACTTTCAGTGGAGACAGAACCGTGGGAATATTGCAAAATATCTTGAAAACTTATGTCATTAGAATCTATATAGTCGGCTTTATTTTAGTTATTTTCTGCTTATAATATATGCCTACCTTGATTTCTGAGAAACTGGCGTTTATTGTTTTCCCTTGTTTTAATTAGGTCACCCAATGTTGGTACCGGCATAACATCCGGCAGGAAACACGCCGCGGTGGCTCAGTGTGTAAGGCGTTGCGCTGGTGAACCCAAGGACACGGATTCCATTACCGGCTGCGGCGCTCGTTTTCTCAATAACACCGTTGTTTTGAGATTTAGGTGCAAGTTAAAGAGCCTAAGGTGGTTTAAATTATTCCGGAGACTTCCACTACGGCGCGCATCGTCTCCCAGGTGTAGCTAAGGATGAATTACCAGAAATTTATATTTTTTATCTTGTGGTGGACACACGATTTGTTGTGATGACGTAAGTTTCCGGCACAGCTTGTGATCATGTCTGCCGAGCATATTACCATCGAATGGGCGTAGTACAAACTTCACCACTCAGGTGCGACGCCTGCTGAAAACGCGTGTCCTTTCTCTCGTATCCGCCGTCGTATCATTGTCCTCCTTTTTATACTTTAGTTGCCGTTGAACCAGAGTACAATTCGGCGGAGCCCTCTAATCTTGCTGCCTTCATCGTAGCTTCTGGGTGGCAGTGGTGACGTATTTCCGTGGACGCCTTATGAGCACGGCTTATAGGGGGTGGTTAAGAGCCACGGGGGAATTGAAACATGAGCCAAATAAGGCTATCACGGTAAAAATCTGTAAAGTGGCGGATGATATTCTGGTACATGCATTGCATTGGTTCGATGTGTTTCAATGCTCGACAATATATTTTTGAAACACTGGCGTCGGTAGTGCGCACTGCTTCAGATTATTTCTCCAGCCTTAATCTATGCTCAGTGATAATGAGCGGAGTCTCTTTGAAGGAGCGATTGAGCTTTGGGAAGTCAAAGCTGAAATGTCAGGTATTCAAACCTATAAACCAAAGATTCTCAAGCGTCCTTGCACCTACCACAGATGACGTAATTACGAAGGCCTATGAGCTCGACATTTTTACATGGGTTATACCATTTTCTTTCCTAAAGTAACTGCACAGAATTGAACAGCATGGATGGTTAAAGACACATATCTTTCTGTCACTATGATTCAAGATATTTGCAGATGTACCAGCACGCAGGCAACATCTTGTAATTTAACAAGTCTCATAGGTTTCAACCAGACTTGGCAGCATTCTTACGAACATTCATATTGCACGCTCGTAGTACACTGTTGATCCTATGGTGCGCGGGCTTGTTTCACACCTTCAAATTGACCTAGGCGTTTGATATGATTAGATATTCTTTTCTTTTTGTGGTAATGAACTCTGCTCGCCTCGGTGAAAATTTGAATGAAGGCGTATCGCTATACTATAAAAGCTTCTCGAGCAGGGGTGATCATAAACCGTGAAATCTCTATACCTGGAGTCGGCTACGTGCGGCCCGCGGGCCGCATGCGGCTCATGGGGCAGTACTATGTGGCCTTCAGCGTGTCGTCAAAACCACCTACCGTCTCACCTTTCAATTCAACTAGGCTTAGAAGGGAGACAAGAACGGATAATTTATGGCTTCCAGTTATTCACAATTATCCAGATTATTGTCAATTATTGTAAAATATTCTCGTTGATGCGCCTATTTTTTCTATTGTCCAGCAAACCATCCTCCCGCCTACCCTCCCCCCCAATGGGCCCTTAGGCCCTCAACCGTGTAGGCCACATGCAGCTGCAAGTACTTCATTGTTCGCGTTCTAAAGTGCCGGCTCTACATAGAATTTTTCCGACTTTTTTGTGAGCGTCTCAATAAGAACCTATGCCTGGGGACAATTTCTTTCTTCCATTAGTGTCTGGGGGTGCTGTGCTCACACATTTGTTTGTACACCAGCTTGTATCTCAGTTTTTCTTCTATAACGTTACGCATCATCCGCTTCTGCTAAACGTTATTCAACAGCGAATAAGTATTTATTTACCGCTTTTGCTTGTCTCCACGGGTAAAGTAAGTACGAAGCCTGCATGGGGCTTTTTAAAGGAGGGGGTCGACACCATTCATTTTCTTACTGCGAGGTTTTCCCTGAAATATCTGTTTCTCTTTCTAGGAAGGCTTTGGCGAACAATTTATTAGAGAGTCTGTTTCCAGTGCCGGTTTATCGCCAGGCTTATATTGGCCACCATAAGGACAGTGTTTTTAAGCGTATCACACGTATGTGTCTTCCGCCAAATGCAAATCGTTTTTCTTTAAGCTGCATACATCCACACTCCATGGGAAAACATGGTTGCGCGAAAATGGAATGTCGAATTCTCGGTCTGACATGCAATCAACCTGAATCCATTGATCATTGTTTTGGTTTGCGCCGGAATGCACACTTTTTCTGGTATGTTTTGCAATGAACTGTTCAAGATACGTGAACATTACCCCTGATAAAGTTCGGTTCTTGCCTTTTCGGGATGTTACTGGGGTGCCCTATTATATATAATTATTGGGGTGGGATTGTATAGCTTGTGGAAGTGCCGCATAACTGACCGGCACGGGTAACCCCTTGGCCCAACAAAGTCCATAATTAGGGGGCGGGCTTCGTTGGTGAGGACCATTTATGCGGCGCAAAGTGAACCTCCCGAATAGCTTTATAAGTTGGACGCGTGCTTCTACTTGTCGGAGTTCTGATGGATGGCTTATTTGGCTGCAGTGATGTGCATCTTGGATGACTGACAGTTTTTTGCAGGCTGTTTTAGGTGCAGTTTTTTTTCGCTCCATGCAAGAGAAAAATATCGGTATACCGACAGAACAGCACGCGACGAAAGGGCACGCGACAAAAGAGCACCGACATAACAGCACGGCGTCAAAAGGGCAGGCGACAAAACAGCGCGCGACAGAACAGCACAGCGTCAGAAAGGCACAGCGTCAAAAGCGCACACGACAGAATAGCACAGCGACAAAACAGCACAGCGACAAAAGCGCAGGCGACAGAATAGCACGGCGACAAAACAGCACACGACAAAACAGCACACCGCAAGCCCACAGCCCTGAAACAGTTGGGCGCGGTGGCGTAGCTAGGTAGTCTGACGTAGTGCACTGGCGGGGCAGGCTCGGGCCGGGTAGCACGCATTTTCTCGGGCCCGGGCCAGGCTCGGGCTGGAACCAAATTTTTTTCGGGCCGTGCCAGCCCGAGCCACCCGTGCCGTCCCTGAGGCCTGGCAATCTTGTGCCGCAAATCATAAACTGCTGACAACAAAAAGATTTTTGTTGATCTTTCAGGCTAAGTGAGAAGTGAAGTGAAGTGAAAAATAAGTGAAGTGTAAATTCATTACGGCGCTGTTAACGGATAGGATAAAAGACGATTGCGCTTACAAAACCTTTACATGAATAAAAAAATATCTCGGACCCATCAGCATAGTCGGAGAGAGTGGGCCAGAAAACGATGGCACTCTAGCCACACAGTACAACATGATTGCCTTTTCCCTTTTCTTTTCAAACAAACACACACAGAACAAGCGTGACCTAGACTTTGCACTACGTGGAGAGTTTGAAGGACCAATTTTTGAAGCAGAGCCATGATTTCTTCCGGAAAGAATTTTTTAAAACCATGAAAAGAGGCAAAAAGTAACAGAAGTGCCGAATAAATATTGCTGCCAACGTAACTAGAGGGAAATACTAAAATGAAGTGGTGAAACCAGACGCATCGTCTGCTCAAACTTCAGCAAGTAATGGAACAGCGAAAGTTACAGTATCTGCTGAAGAATTTCAATATTGCAAAAAATTATCCACTTGCTCCGAATCATATAAATTATCCCCGGTGTGTCTTGATTTCCAAGACTGGCACATGAAGTGGCAAATGAAGTTCACGACTACTGAAAGAACAGTTCCTAAGTGAGGATATTGAAGTTGTACAAAGTTCGGTCTAAGTGTAATGGAAATTTAAATCCAAATTATTCGCATTCGCTTTGTGCTTACGCTTTTTAAGCTAATAGCAAACTTCTTCGAGTTCATGTTTATCATGTTTATAGCCCGTCGGAGTAGGGAGGGCCTTTAATAACAGTCTGGCGGGGTCGGGCTTGTTTTATGAAATTCTGCCGGGCTTTGGTCTGGCTCGGGCCCACATTTTAGAATTTTTTCGGGCCCGGACCGGGCCTAGGCCGGGCCGTGTCTCTATCGGGCAGGTTCCGGCCGGGCCGAGAAATTGCGGTCCCGTTAGTGCTCTGGTTAGGGCACAGCTCGGGCACTGGACGGTCCAAAAAAACGAGCCCGGCCCGCCCCACGGGCCGTGCTCAGGTCGGGCACGCATCAGGCCAGGCACGCTCGGGCCGGGCATGCGTGCCGGGCCTGGCACGCAAATGCGTGCTCGGGAACGTATTTTCTCGGGCCCGGGCCTGGCTTGGGCTTGCACGAAAACACTTTTTGGGACGAGCCGGCCCGGGCAGACCCTGAAACCGGGCAGTCGTGTGCCGCAAATTTAAAATGTTGACAACAAAAATTCGGCTTATTGAGCGTTTGGGTAAAATGGAAACAAAAAAAGCGAAGTTCTGTCAGTCTGTCGCCGTGGCGATGCTAAAAAAATAACAAAATGACGTATTGCACTTAGAAAGCCTTCAAGCCATCAAAAGAAAACGTATGGACTTCATCAGCATAGTGGGAGAAAACGGGTAAGAAAACGAAAGCACTTTGGTTGTCGATTACCTGATTGTCTCTTTCCTCCGTTTCTCAAACTAAAAAAAAAAGAACAAATGGGACCTGGACAATGCACTTTGTGCAGACCATACCACCAAGATAAGCGAACGCACCCTTGGGTCTTTCTTAAAGCTTTTATACACATACCTTTTTGCTCATAAAGCGACTTTTTCAGTAGAAAACTATGAGCATGGGAGGAACTTAGGTTTACTTGTATAGACACCTGGTTCAAACCGACAACGAACCTTGGCAAATGAAATTGAGACAAGTACAAGTTAAACTAGCTCTCGGCAGAGTGTGCTAGCATCAAAAACAAGTAGGAAAGAGAGTTCTTTGGGAAACTAATTGAATGAAATGACAAAACGTAGAATATCTGTCCAAGAAATCCATAAATAAAAATATCCACTTTTCTCAGCATCATTCAAGCGATCCTCATTGTGCTTTAAGTTCGAAGACTGTCGCAAATGCAGCGCCTGTTTTTCCAAAATTTTCTGTAAAGATACATTTTTTTGGTCAGGATATTTATGTTGTACAAATATAGGTCTAAGTATAGAACAAGAGTAAATTCAATATACTCCCTCTATGGTTATGTTAGGCTAAGAAGGCCAAGCTTTGAGGGCTCACGTTGGGAAATCATCGTACTAGCGGGCACTAAACAGAGACAAAGGTAAAAGAGGCGACGAAACACACGCTGGAACTTCAACTCAGTTTATGCAACCGAAACACGAAAAAAAGCCTTATGTACATGAAACGTGGAAACGGTAAAAAAGCAGCGAACACAAACCAAATAAAATAGTATCGCACTCGCAGTAGTATGATTTCCTTAGTTTCGCCCAACTTACCGCCTTAGTTGTCCTCATGTTTGGAGTCTAGCGGACTCGGGCTGAGCTTAAAAAACAGTGCGCGGGCTGGGGTTTCTTTTATTAAATGCTGTCATGCTCGGGCTGGGCTCGAGCTTTGATCTTAATGTTTTGTCGGGTTCGGGCCTGGCCCTGGCCGTGTTTCTACCAGGCGGGGTCGGGCCGGGCCTAGAAATTCCGGCCCCCGCGCTGCTGCTCTAGTCTCTATCATCCAACGATTACTGCTCTCTCCCACTCGACTCGCGAATTACGCGGTCGTTTGAGGCACGCGTTCGCTCAATTTTTTTTTCAACACTTGAATTCACAGGTATGACAGGGGCACGCGCGCCGGTTCAAACAGCGGCCATGTTGAATTTCTCGCACCATACGTTCACCGGTACTACACCACACCCGGTCGCGGAAAAAATGGTCCCGGAACAAATGGCCGCGGAACTAATGGTCCCAGAACAAATAGCCCAGGAATAAATGGTCCCAACTTCAAAGTAGGAAAAAATGGTATCACCCCTAGTGCACCTATGCATGAACGCCTCTATGAAGGAAGGAGGGAGAGGGTCAGTGTATTTATATTGATATGTCTGAATTTGTGCACAATGTATTTTGCATCTGTTTATATACAGGGTGATCAAAGTTAAGTCGACATTTATTTTTAAAGTTAGGCGCTTAGATGCACGTGAAGACCACCGCTACAGTGAGGTTATGCGCCAAGGGGGACACACAGTGAGGTGGTAACTATAGATGTCCGTGGATTGATTAACTTAAATTGATTAATTAACTTTTGAGCGGCTGCAGTAAGCAGGCATGTTTTTATTGAACATTTAGAGGCAATCGTGTTTCCAAGCCGTTTCATTTGGCAGAATTCTTTTAGCGCTTTCGTACTGAGATGTCGAACCGTGAAGTTTAATCGCCGTTCGCATGATTACGCATGGATGACAGTAGAGGGTGGTTTTAACGTAAAATTAAACGTCTAATTAAAAAAAAAACCTGTCGACTTAACTTTAATCACGCTGTATAATATATTTGCTAAGGCTGAATTTACTTGAGGTAAATGCTGCATACACATTTGTCGTCGTACGTGTATGTTCTCCCGTGCTTCCTTTGCTTTCTACTTCTGTTTATTAAAGCTTGTGACGCGAGTCCCACTTGAGCCTGTGCGGGGAGCGGGTCTAGGCCCACTAGTCATAAGTCCACTCGTCATGGCCCAACTCGTCACAGGTAAACTAGTCAGGAATGCCAACTCGCCACAGGGCATTTCGTAAGAAGAATTCTCGTATCACCGGAATATTCGTCACAAGGAAAACGCGCATTACGAGCTTGTTTTGGGACATTGAAGCGACCTTTCCGCCGGCTATACGTCGCCCATAAATGATGTAGGCAAGCGAGTGTGCTCTCAAAGTTTTTGACGTAGGAAGTTAGGTAAACGTGTCGTCATACCGAGTTAATTATATTAAAATGATAACTGCATTCGAATTAGTATTAAACAGCACGCAGAAAAGGTAAACAATTAAAGCTCACTCGATATGACGTTTTGCTGTTGAGCCCAAGGAGGCAGGTTCGATTGCGACGGCCGCTTTTCTGATGGAGGCGAAAAGCGAAAACGCCCGTGTTTTCGACATTTCGGCTCACGCACATTGAAAATCCCCAGGTTGTCAAAATGAATTCGGAACCCTCCACTACGGCGCGCCTCATCGCCTACGTAGCTTCGGTGCGTTAAACACCCACAATCAATGAAATCATCAAATAAACAATTTCAAACCTGATGCAATGCGCGGTGGTGTGTCCTTCAGTGTTTACATAGAAAAAAATACTACAGCTTAGCTATTTTTCAAGCCTTGCGGGAGTTATTTTTTATTGTTTTTTTATTCGCAGACTGAAATTGGGGTGCGGTTTGTATGCAAGGGCAGGTTATACGCGCGAAAATACGGAAGTACACCACCCAACACCCCTGACGATCAGCACTTGAAGAAGTGCAAGTCGCGCTGACCTCACCCCAACTCCCCCCCCCCCCCCCCCCCCCCCCCCCAAGCAAAAAAAAAAAGCTCTTTATGCACACCTGCTGGTCGCACAGACCTCCCCACGCCCCCTAAACAGCCGTAGCGAATTTACCATTGTAGAAACCAGCCTCAGAGCGGCTTTCAACGCCATTTTACGGTCAGGACTTCTAGGCTTTTGTTCACACGGCCGCGGTGTAACGAAATCCATGCGACTAAAAGGCGCCTTACACGAGAGTTCCTATCTCGAGATGGCACTGTACCAAAAGGTCGGTGTGACGAGTTGGCCTATGAGTTCTCCGGTGACGAGTGGGCTTATGACGAGTGGGCTCGTTCCCGCGGGGAGCCCATGTACAGTGGCAGTATTATTTAGGTTATGTGAAGTATCGAAAATGTGAGTGGGCCGGTACTGCTGAATATCAGACAACACAGAGCTGTACTAGTGCATCATGCTTTCCGATTTATCGCTATTTCAAGAAAGAATTTTATACGATGAAGGGTCTTTTTCGTTAGCTAAGCTGCGTTACGGCGCTCTCCATCTGAAAGGCTTGGATATCTGCAGTTCAGATCAAGCGAAGCGGCGCTAATAAAGATTTTGGACCTTGATAATTTGGCAGCTTGCAGCTTAAATACTTTTGTTTTTCTCTAAAAATATGCAATGTAGCTATTAATACGCCTCGTATCTTGCTGCAAGGTTTAGAAGACTGCTGCTAACATGATTTGTTAATTTTGCCGGCGTGTTGCGGGAGCGTAACAATTGCTAAGGGCAGCAGCTGAGCTCATCGAAACTGTTCACCCACCATCAACAACAAAATTTATTCTTTGGAATTGCACTTGAGCACAAATATATGCAGTTTATTTGCGCAACTAGGAAAACATGTTTTCGCTCGTCTTTCTGGCTGCTTTACTTTC